>NC_053389.1:611697057-612355138 GCF_905171765.1 Bufo bufo | reverse complement strand
TTCCTACAGACTTCAATGGAAAGGACAGGACAAAATGATGGACAATCTCCTAGGATTCCAATAGGGGATGTGGCCAAAGTGAATCGGCAAATAGTGGTCACAGGTCTCTGTTCTCCTGTGATGAAATTAGCATGTAACAGGCATTTACAAAATATCTTGTGGATGATGAAAGTTGGGAATGACCCCCATAAAAGAAATGACAATAATTCCCACTGATCTTCCTCTATGGAGGATATACCCAGGTTACAATCTACGTAGCAGCCTTATGTACAAAATATTTGAGATTTCTCATACATTTCTTCCATAAGGCTACCTGTACTAGTTGCGGATAATGCAGTTTGTTTCCATGCGGATCCTGATGCAGAAAAACTGCAGCATAATACAGTACAAGTAACTTGTATGATGACATCAGGCAAATCTCATGTACACTTTGCTTTTTATTCTGTGCGGAAATCTGCAGTATGTCAATTGTTCGTGCAATGTTTTGTGCAGATTTCATCCTTTGCAGTGCAATGGTGAGATAGGCAGCAAATCCGTACAAAAACCCCAAGTTACAGCACAGAAACCTGGATGGAAATCCCTGAAGACTTTCTGACAGCCCACAGCTGTCTGCAGGTACCTTTAAAGGGAACCTGTCATCAACTTTATGCTGATCTCACTGAGGGCAGTATAAAATAGTGACAGAAATGCTGATTTCAGCGGTGCGTCACTCATGATCTAATAGTAAGTGGTTGCTGAGAACCAACATCATAATCATTGGAGCTCAGGCCTTGAAAAGAGTCAAATCTACCTGAGAAGAGTCATGGTTATTATAATCTCCTGCTCTCTCACCCGTCTGCTGATGACTGGCAGTTCTCTCCTAGAGAGAAAAGGAGAAAACTAGGTAGAAGCCTGTCAGTCATCAGCAGGTGGGCAGGAGAGCAGGAATTCATGGATAACCAGGACTCTTCTCAGGTGGCCGGGACTCTTTTCCAGGCCCAATCTGCAATGATTGTGATGTTGGTTCTCGGCAACCACTTACTTTTAACTTATAAATGACAGACCTCTGAAATTAACTCACCTTTCTCTCCTTTATTTTGCCGTTAGTATGGACACCATAAAGTTGATGAAAGTTTCTCTTTAATGCAATGCCAGACATTCAGTCCATAGAGGAGGCCAAATTCACTAGAGCTACACAGAGGAAACAATGGTGGCTGCTCAGGGCTTCAGTCAGGTGACGGCTGCAACTGAAATTCCACTGTCTTTTAGAGCCAAAATCACTTTCAATAGCAATGTCAGCGCAGTGCATTCCTATGGGTGCGATAGCTGAACAGCTTCAGATGTTACCAGGCTCCATAGCTCTCGTCAGGTCTAGTTCCAAAACAGGAGGAATAGTAAAGTAATACATTTCTATTACAGGTAAGGCCACATTCACATGGGCGCTAGTTACTTTTGTCACTGTTGTGCTCCATTTGAGGAGGCACGCCTTGTACAATGACCTCCGCACAGGTCACAGAGCATGCCTAGAAAACATTCCCATCGAAGTCAATAGGGTCCCCTCCTGACCATTGTGTCTATGGTTCACGTGACTGCCATAAAGCAATTGTCTTAATTCTTTCTAAATGCTGTTAAGAACAGCTCAGGAAAGATGGCTGCCTCCATAATCACGTTCAGGAAATAGAATAAAGAAATCTACAATCAGAAAATAAAAACTGATAAAAAAAAGGAGATGCGTCACTATCTGGTTATAACTGGCAGATAAAATGTTTGGTGAAACATTTCCTTTAAAGGGGATAAGGGTAGAGCCACACGGGGAAGAGGTGACGTGACCAAAAACCAAACCAGCCTGCAGCCACTGCAGGATTTGCATTTATTGTTAAACAACACCTCTGAGCAGGATCAGCCAAATTAAATCAGGCATACTGCCTGGCACGGTTGATGCTGCTGATTAAAATAATACCTGTCTCATGAAAACCAGTTGCAACATTCCCAAGACAAAAAAAAATTCCCTATGGAAACAAAGGCTCCAGTGCAGTGAGGGCGGGGCCCAGCCCCTCAGTGCACCTTAGCTTTCCTTGCGCAATAAAGCCCTGATTTGCATAATCTTTTTTTTTCTTGGCAAAACTGCAACCAACCTCCATAAGACAGTTATATTAATCAGCAGGATCAACCTTAACGCAAAGTATGCCTGGTTTAATAGAGTTGATCCTGCTGACAGGTGCTCTTAAAAGGCATCAACTATATTTTTTACAAATTAAAACCATATAGTGAAACATTAATTTTCACTCAATTGTTTTTATTTTTTAATTGTATATGATTGTGGGGTCAGCAATTGTCTGATCTGCTGTTAACATTTAGAGATATGCTATACAGCTGGTGCATGGACCAACTGGCCAAAATTAACACGAAAGCTCCTGCAATCTAGCAAGAGCAGATGGGGTTGCCAGGTGCCAATGACAGCTGAGGACCCCAAAGAGAAGACAGATATAGTTTATTACCACTTCTGATGCAATCTTTCCTCAATGAGCGCTATGCAGTGAAAAAAGGAAGCAGCTACGTCACTTCCTGCACTGGACCCAGCGATCACATGCCTCAGGCAGAAAAGAGCTGCAGGTTCTTAGCAGACCCTGATCAGCTCTGCCTGTGTTCAGTACCCACACAGCGGCTTTCCCCTGTAACTGGGGCTCTTTTGGATGCCTCAGATACAGTGGAAAAGTGCAAATACAAAAAAAAGAAATGTCAGTGTCCACCACAGGTTTTGTTAAGTGATCTACTGGGCGACATACGTTAAATAGATATAAAAAAAAAAAAAAGTTAAAATATAATCAAATAAAAGTTTAAAAAAAACTCCCACATCAACCAAACCATCGCCGTAGTTACCCCGTTCGTGCAAAACTATGCTTTTACATATCAAAACGACCAACACAAAAGAGAAAAATATACGATATTTTAACATGGTGGCTCACCTCCCTTCTCCACTATGTGTAAGGTGCTCTGACTATATGATTCACCCTGTTCAAATATATTATCAAAATTGATTTATAACTGTAGACAGGCACACTTTATTTGGAGGAATCCAGAGAGATCTTATCCATATTATTCAAATATGTCATTTATTAATTAATCACACAAAATAAATATAAAATATATAAAAAAGAAAAATACATAAAAAAAATGTACACAAATAATGTATAAAAACAAATTGAAGTGTAAAATATATGAATTGCAATTCATTAATTGTGCAAAGCTACTTATTTCTCTCCACTTCCCTCTGTGTGCCATGTTGCTGAGGGGGATAGCTGAAGGAAATAGGTAAAAATATCCTTAAATATTTATCATTTCGTTATACAGGTGTTTCACATTAGTTATTTCTCATATACTTTCATAGATCAGCTTAATGTCTTTGTATATTATTCCGAAGTACTCGCTTCCTGTATCAATTCCTGATTAAACAGTTCTCATGGATGATTTATAGCAGTTTGTATCGATCTATTTATAATAACATGTTGCAGTAGTGATACTCAGTGTCTTTACTCACTGTTCGCGGTCAGTTTTTCAAACCTCCAAGTAATGATGGACAGTGTGGAGGTATACAGTTAGGTAGCGTTACCTTCAGATACAAGCAATAGTGAAGCGGTGGGCGGCGAGATGACGATCCCCTCAGAGGTGGCAGCCGCCGTTATCGCTGATATGAACAAACAACCTGTATAGAGGCCGCCGAAGCTCACCGTTCCACGTGGTATTAATAGTAAGTAGGAGGCGGTGAAATGACGATCCCCTCAGAAGTAGCAGCTGCCGTTATTGCTTTTGTGAACAATCAGCCTTCACAGAAGCCGCCAAAACTCAGCGTTCCACGTGTTGGTGGAATCTCAGCACTACACGTAGTGGGATATAATGGATTCCCAGAATGGTTCTCACATAAGAAGCGCTTCAAAATGAGATTTATTTTCATCCTTAGATCCAGTGGGTTCTGGGTTCCGTGTATCTTTTGTCCCAAACGCGTTTGGGAGTTCTATGGACCTCTTCTTCAGTGGCCATGAATACATTGGAAACCTTCCCACTTTTATACCCACTCTTCCAGTTCCCACCAAAACCCTAACTAGATTTCCACTTTTTCATTTGCAGTATATTATCCCTGAATTTGGGGGGAAATTTCATAGAAAGGTCTTTCTCCAATCCTATTTACAGCTTCAATATTTTTTTATCTTGATGATATTTATCCAATTTTGCTTCCAAAAAACGCATTGCGATTTCAATGCGTTTTTTTCTCTAAATGTGCGTTTTTTTAAGAATAGATGTCTTCTTACTTGTTTATTCTTTCTAATATATTGCAATATATTTAAAAAAAATGTACAAAAAGGATGTAATAATAAAATATGATAAAAATGTGAAAACTAAAAAGAAAAAAATTAAAAAGAAAAAATTTAATTGGATAAGTGGTGTAAATACAATGTACTAAAGATAATAACATGAAATATTAAGATTCATTGATAAGGAGTCTAATGAAGGCGGTAGGTACTTAATATAATGGCATTATATTCCTATCTCTTATGGTGTACATCATCCTTTTCTATAATAGTTCACATTTATTAAGGAATCTATTAGGGAATATAATAAGGTGATATATTGTGATATTGTAATATTATGATACAGGTCCCCATCTTTTCTTATCATCTTATATGTAGAGATGTGTAGAGAGATCGGAGTGCTGGAAAAAACAGCTGGACTCCGATGTCTCGTCAGTAAGGGACACCCATCTGTCACCTCACAGGAAACCAAACGATTCTAATTCTGCATTGAGTCTCCCCCAGGTATCAATGTATCGAAACCTAAAATTCTCCTGGATTCTGAACGGGACATTCTTGAAATATGGTCACCTCCTCTCCAATATTTTTCTATTTTCTCAAATGATATAAAAATTAGGCCCGCCGGGTCTTTGTTGTGGTACTCGTTAAAGTGTTTAGATAGGGAGTGTTTCTCAAAACAATTTTTGATATTCGTAATGTGTTCAGATATATAAATATATATATATATATATATATATATATATATATATATATTTTTTTTTTAATTCTTTTAGTTCTACCTATGTATTGTTTTTTGCAGGGACATTCGATCATATATATAACATTGGTTAAATTACATGTCAGAAATTCTCGTATCTCATAAGTGAATTTTGATTTGAAGTATTCTTAGTGTTTTTTCCTGAAATGTGGTATTTTTACAGTTTTCCTACATAAATTTCCTACATAAAAAAAAAACTTTTACATTCAGCCAGTTATTTAAAGAATTCTCTCCTTTCTTTTTTGTTTTTACTCATGGTGCTATTTTTAATCCCAAATTTGGGGCTTTACAGTAGGTTATTTGAGGTGACGTAATAGAGGGCCAATTATTTTATCCTTCAAAACATGATGCCAGTGGTTTTTTTTTATAATTGTTTCCACTTTTTTGTATTGTGCATTGAAGGGTAAGGCTACATTCACACTAGCGGCAAGGAACTGCGGCAGGTGACTATAATGGGGGCGGGCTGGAGTCCCGGCAGCAGTACGGCAAACATGCAGAGAGGCGGCCGGAATAAAACTACAACAAGATAATCCGTATAATCGTATTCTCTATGTTTCTTGTGATTGTTGTAAAAAAAGAACTTGTGTCAATATCCCTTACTTTCATTAAGGCTACATGCCCACAAACGTATTTTGTTTCTGTGTCCGTTCCGTTTTTTTTGCGGTTAAGATGCGGACCCATTCATTTCAATGGGTCCGCAAAAAACACAGACAGCACACCATGTGCTGTCCGCATCAGTATGTCCGTTCCTTTGCCCTGAAAAAAAAAAGTGCATGTCCTATTTTTTTCAGGCAAGGATAGGCATTATTACAATGGATCCGCAAAAAAAACACATCCGCCATATGGAACGTCATCTGTTTTTTTTGTGGATCCACAATATGTGGACCGAAAAACACATACGGTCGTGTGCATGTAGCCTTAGGCTTTGTCAGCCACCTTGGGTGGATATTCTTTAGCCAAAAATTGTTCTCTCATTTCTTTGGCCTCTTCCTCGAATTTCTCCCCTTCTACACAATTAGGTTTTAAACAGCGAAATTGGCCCATTGGTATATTCAACAGCCACCTTGGTAAGTGGCAACTTGAATACAATATGTAGCTGTTTTTAGCCACTGATTTCTGAAATGTGCTACATATAAATCTATGGTCCTGGACTGTGATTAATAAATCTAAAAACTCTAAATAACAAACCTGTTTGTTTAATCAGGAATTGATACAGGAGCAGAGTACTTATGCAAAGACATAAAGCTGTATAACAAAATTATAAATATTTAAGGATATTTTTTACCTATTTCCTTCAGCTATCCCCCTCAGCAACATGGCACACAGGGGGAAGTGGAGAAATAAGTAGCTTTCTTTGCACAATATAATCTGCACAATTAATGAATTACAATTCATATATTTTACACTTCAATTTGTTTTTATACATTATGTGTGTAACATTTTTATAGATTTTTCTTTTTTATATATTTTATATTATTTAATATGTGTCAATTAATAAATTAGTTATTTGAATAATATGGATAAGAAATCTCTGGATTCCTCCAAATGAAGTGTGCCTGTCCACAGCTATAAAACAAAAGAGAAAAACATTTTAATAATTGATTTTGTGTCAGTTTGCATATTTAAAAAATAAAAAGTTATAGTTTGAAAAGTTTTCGGCAGTTTTTCCCAAAATAAAACTGAAAAAGAAAAAAAAAGAAAAAAATTGTAAAGAGACCTTGGTATCATGTGAAAATAAAAGTATCAAAAATGATTTTGTTAGTCCACTGTTAAACCACCTTTTTAGACCACTGAGACTCATATTAGACTGACAATTCCTGTTCTGTACAGATCACTTTTAGCAGTCATCTCATTAACATCATAGATAGGATTACAATGTAAGTTAAGATCTATATTCAGGAGGACGTGATGACAGCGTTTCGTTCCTCCCTCAATGAAGGTTTACCTCCGTGGTGTGTGGCGGACTCCGTGATGGACGGCGGTTCTGACTGCTGCTGATTCTCTGGGTCTCCCCTGCTGTATCTCCACTGGCTGCTTTCCCTATTGCGTGATCGTCTCCGGACGGAAGAATCTCCCCGTTGTGCCTGTGATCTGAAGTTGGAGTGCGATCTGCTGGCTGTGGCGTTTCCACCTCCTCCTTGTGTTACAAGCGGTTTGTCTCTCTGCCCTGCCGTCTCAGTCTCCTAGTCTCCAAGTGAAGATCTTGCAGCTCTGCGGACTCCCTGTGCTATTCCTCCGTATGGACGTAGCTGTGCAGGCTTTACCTGCCTCATTGGCTCCTGGCTTCCCTTCCTTTTGCGGTATTGGAGCTTTCCGATCTCCCCCTTGGATCCGCTGACCCCTTTGCCCTCTCTCTGTTGTTAGTTTCAGGATTTCCTGGACTAGAGCCGGGGGTTGAATCAGAGTGGAAGACCCTGAAGACCCTGAGAAAACTTCAGATCGGTGAGATTTATCCCGGCTGTTCCCCCTGGTCTGAACTCTTTGCTCTCCCTCTCTCCTTTGTGCTGTGCATTTGTTTTTTTGTTTTTATCTAACCCTATTCGATCTCAACTAACCCCTGGGGTCAATTCTATCCTATAACCCCTACTCCCCTGAATTCCCGGTATTATTGATCAATTACTAAATTTCCTTATTGAAGCTTTGTGGTAAAAAAAATAAAATTAAAAAATATATACGATATATACAAACTATACTGGGATAGGGGGAGGGAAAAAAAAAAAAAAAAAAGAGGAGAAGGAGCGCTGAGGAGAGAGAGCCTGAAGAGAGAATAACAACAAGGAAAACTCAGAGGGTCAGAGGGGGAGAAGAAGATAAGGAAAGAAAATAAAGAAATATAGGAGAAGAAAAGAAAGAAAAACAGGAAGACAAAAATAAAATAAAAAATCCTAATATATAAAAGGTAGACGAGAAAGGGGAAGGAAAAAAGGGAAAGAGGGGGGGGGGGATAAAAAAAAAATGGCCCCCAAACAGAATAGACGTTCAACAGACCTGACCGTGGTTAAGGCAACACAGAAACAAATAGAGTCCTCTAGAATTGATCAGTTCTTGAGATCTCCAAACTTAAGTACTAGGTCGGGACTAAAAGGGAAGGTGGATACTAATATGAGAAAGAATACGTCTGAAAATAGATCGGAGGAGGCACTTGAGGGGGATCCCCATATTGGAGATGCCCATGGACAACCCCTCTCCATTAGAGGAAATTCTATTAATTGTTAAAAATAATGGAAAAGCGATAGAAAATATGGCCGTTCAATTGGGGTCAATACAGACAGATGTCCTTATTATAAAAGATGATTTTACAAAGATCCGGGACAGAATTAAAGAATTAGAGAACACAGTGATTAACCTGGAGCAAGAAGTGAAAGCATTAAAAGAGGAGAATATCACAGCAAAAATAGACTATAACTATCTGGGGGAAAAAACGGTTGATTTGGAAGATCGGTCAAGAAGATCTAATGTACGAATTATTGGTCTAATAGAAGACGCTGATGATAAAAATCTAGTAGGAACAATACAATCTATTATTTTTGATAATTTTGGGAAGGAACATTTTTCATCTTTATTTTTAATTGAAAGGGTCCATCGAATTCCTGGGGGTAAATACCTTCCGGGGCAGCCACCAAGGACGGTAATAATTAAGATGCTGGCCTCGTCGGATAGAGATATGATTTTGAGGCGAGCACGTGACTCTCCCCCGATTCTGCATAATGGATGCAAACTTTCCTTTTTTCCTGATTTTTCAAAAGAAGTTTAAGATAAGAGGCGCACCTTTCCGGGTGTTAAAAAACGTCTTCAGACCAAGGATATTAAGTACTCTTTTTTTTTATATCCGTCTAAATTAAGGATTGTGTTTAATGACACTGTGCTCTTTTTTGAGTCTCCAGATGCGGCCACGATTGGCTAGATCGGAATAATGTTTGAAATCTGTGTTCTCTACTTCTGTTCTTTTTTGGAGGTTCGGTTGAGGGAGTGGGGGAGGGATGGTCCTAGTTAAGAGGCCTGTCACTTTTAGTGATGGAACAAGAGGGTCATGGAGTTTTGGGGTGGAGGGGGAGGGGGGAATAAGAGGGGAGGTTGGGCTATGATGTGTCTATACTCGAGGTGGGGAGCGGACTGAAGCTAGGGGAATCTGTTAATTGGATACTTTAAGAATAAGAGATGGTAACAAGAATACTTACGGGGAATGTTCTGGGGGAGAAGATAAAAAGGCAGGCCGTCCGCGATCTGATAAGAAGGCATTTACCAGCTATAGTTTGCCTGATAGAAACCCATTTCACACAGGATACAATTGTTCAACTCGGGGGAAGATGGGCCACACAGGTTTATAACGCTACATATACTAGCTATTCCAGAGGAGTAACAGTTCTAATTCATAATCGGATCAATTTTGTATGTCTGGCATCTTCGGTTGATAGACAGGGCAGATATGTGTTTCTCTATGGGAGGTTGGATGGGAACTTATGTATTCTGGCCTTTATTTATATCCCTCCTCCTTTCTCTATACAAGTACTGATCTGTTTGATGACGTTTGTGGATCAATGGCCTGACTGTCTGGTTATAGTCAATGGGGATTTTAATTGTGTGATGAATCCAGAGATTGATAGGATTACTATGGGAAGGAATATCTACTCCCCGACTCAGGGGTCCCCCTTGGCTCGGTTTTGCCAGGAGGTTGGCCTCGTGGATGTCGGGGACTAAGGAAAAAGAGCGTATTCTTGTGTAAGCAAGTCTGGAAGATCTAAGTCTAGAATCGATCTGGCCCTGATAAATAAAGGATATATAAATTGTATCAAACGTATGAAAAATGAGACCAGATCTGTTTCAGATCATGTACCCCTCCTAATAGAGCTGTGCACGGGCAGGAATAGTTTTAGGCAGAAACCCCCATTGGCTATTAATAATTGATAATCATAAACAGATAGAAAATGAGATTTCTTTCTTTTGAGATAAAAATGCCTTCTCGGCTAAATCTCAACTGGTTTGGGATGTATTCAAAGCAGTTATGAGAGGGATTTTGATCAGCATAATTGCTAACCTGAGTAAACGTTATGCCATGAAGCAGAAAGAACTAGAGGAAGCAGCTGCGGCTGGGATGGATGGATATACTAAGTTAAAATCAGAGGAAGCTAGAGAAATTATGCAGAGGACAGGCCAGGCTTTCTCCGATTTTCTTCTGGATAAAACGCAACAGAGATTATTTTTTAGGGGACAAAAATATTTCTCAGAGGCCGGGCGTCCTGGGAAGATGCTGGCTAGGGTAGTAGCTAGCCAGGATCCAAAAAAATAGATACGCAGTATTCGTGCTTTAGATGGGACCATTGTTGAGGATCAGGAGGGAATAATGGAAATATTTATAAATTATTTCTGTCATCCATATGAATCAGAGTGTGTCATCTCGGAGGAGGCGATTGACTCATATTTGGATTCTATTTCCCTTCCAGTTCTCACAGCTATTCAAAAAGAACGTTTGGAGAGGGACCTATGTATTCAAGAGGTAGATGACGCAATTAAAACTTGCTCAGGTAATTCCTCTCCTGGAATGGATGGATTTCCATATGAGTTTTATGGTAGATATAGGGAGTTTATTCTTCCTCATCTATGGGAAACTCTCTCTGATTCAATAAAGGAGGGATCGCTTCCAGAAACAATGACAGAGGCTGTTATTACATTGGTATTAAAGAAGGGTAAAGACCCCAATGACTTGGGGTCATATAGACCAATTTCTCTTCTTAATACAGATGTTAAACTTTTCTCTAAGATCCTGGCGATGAGGTTAACTAGTGTTATGACATCAATTATACATCCAGACCAGACTGGTTTTATGCCTAGTAAAGGGACTCATCATAATTTACATCGTTTTTTTACTAATTTACAGACGTCTGGAGGGGATTCACGATCTATATTGTCTATAGATGCTTCTAAGGCCTTCGATAGGGTTGAAAGGAGGTTCCTGTGGAGAGTGCTTCATAGGATGAGATTTGGCCCCAGGTTTATCGGTATGATAAAACTTCTGTATAGTTCCCCTACCGCAAGATTGAATATAAATGGATATCTTACAAGAAGTTTCCCTATGACCAGAAGTACTCGCCAGGGATGTCCACTGTCTCCGCTCTTATTCGACATCTATATTGAGCCCCTGGCTGTTAGAGTGAGACAGGACCCTAAGATTTTGGGGTACTAGGAATCGAAGATCGAATCTCCCTTTACGCAGACGATATCTTATTTTATGTTCAACAGACACAATCTACTCTGCTGAACATTACTCAAACGATACACCAATTTGGAGAGCTCTCTGGTCTGGATGTAAACTGGGAAAAAAATACCCTTATGCCTCTGGATAATAGGTTTATGTCGTTAGATAACCTTTCACTACCTAATGAGGCCCCTATGAATACTCTGAAAGTTTCTGATTCCTTTGAGTATTTAGGTATTATAATCTCTGCTAGGGTGGAAGACTTTATTTCGCTTAATCTGATTCCACTGATAAATAAGCTGAGGTCCAAAATAACAACATGGCTCCGTTTATCTCTGTAGAAGGCTGATAGGGTATCTCTGGTTAAGATAGTGATCCTTCCCCAGATATTATATGTCTTTAAGAATTCTCCAGTTTGGATTGGGGATAGATTTTTTAAATTGATAGAATTATTAGGGACCTATTATGGGGGCGAAAACGTGTAAGACTCAAATTAGACTATTGGTATAAGCCCTTGGAGAGAGGAGGAGTTAATCTCCCTTCCTTCAGGGGCTATTTTTTGGCCGCTCAGTTTTGTTTTCTTCGCGAGTGGATGGATAGTCCGCTCTGCAAGCACTTAGTGAATAGATCTCCTTTTGATAATATTTTTACATTGCTGGAGTCAGAGCAACTGACCGACCCCGACAGAGAATTTAAATCCGCCAGGAATTAGTTTATGAAATCATGGTATTTGATTAGACTTTGGTATGGGGTGAAAGGGTCAATTGGATGTACTCCGCTGTGGTACAATAAGCATTTACAAACTTTAGCTGAATTAAGTAAAGATTTATATTGGCAAAAAGGTAATATTGTATATGTGACACAGGTAGTAGGAAGTGGGGATATTGTTTCGTTCACTGTATTATCACAAAGACAAAAATCACAGAAATTATCATGGTTTCGGTATTTACAGTTAAGATCGGCACTGTTGAGTATTAAAGAAAAAGATAGGTTACAAATTCACACTTGTACACAATTTACCGAATTGATAGAGAATTTGGGGCAAAAGATGAAGATTTCTCAACTTTAGAAAAGTTTAATTACAGCACGTTTTGGTGGTATCGGGTCCCCGGGTCAGAGGGCCTGGCAAAAATAATGTTTAATGACACTTGGAGGATCAGGAGAAAGTTAGCTCAGGATCTAAAACTTGTATCACATAATTTCAATCACGTTCTGGTGCAGTTTAATATTCTTCCTGGCTTAATAAATGTGGTATTAGGGATCATTCTAATTGTCCTAGGTGTGATGTTTCTGATACGGATTATTTGCATATGTTCTCATCTTGTCCAGAGCTGAAACAATATTGGGAGACTATTCACAACTATATAGAGAAAAAACTGAACGTGCGGATTCCTTTTATTGCTGAATGCTGGGTATTGGGGGATCTTGCCAAGGTGGGCTGTCACCAATATAAAAATAATGTTTTGTTCAAGATAATGTTTTTGGCAAGACTCCTAATAGCACGCTCTTGGTTTGCGCGAGATGCCCCTAGTATTAACACATGGTTAAACTTGGTAAAGACCAAGAAGAGATACGAACATATTTTGTATAAGCAAAGAGATATAGGGAAAAAATGGAGCAGAATTTGGGGAGAATGGAACCCATAGAGCTCTCTCCGCTCTCCATCTCTTCCTCCACCATTCCTCGGTCATGTTACGGAGGGCTAGTGGAGAAGTAGGACACATCATGGGGTGGGAGGGGGAGGGAATTGACGTGGGGTGGGTTTTACTTTGGAAAATGATGCTAATGTTATAAATTGTTTGTTAATATTGAATTAATAATAAAGAAAGTAAAAAATAAAAAAAAAGTTAAGATGTATATACAGATAGCAAAGGATCCACCATTCAGAAGTTGAGAAACACATCACTTCCTATCTGTACAATGTCCAGAATGTTCTCCCATAGAAGTCAACGAGTGACCTCCAGGTCTACAGGTTTGTATGGTCCATGAAATCTCTACATACTGTGAACAGTACTGTGGCAGGTCCTTGTATGTTAGAGATGCACTTTACAGCCACTTTTTGGTCTGGCTAGTAGATGAGGGCTTGGAATGGGAGAGTATATTTAACCCCTTCAGGACCCTGCCATTTTTCACCTTAAGGACCAGGCCATTTTTTGCAAATTTTACATGTGTCACTTTATGTGGTGATAACTTTAAAACGCTTTTACTTATCCAGGCCATTCTGAGATTGCTTTCTCGTCACATATTGTACTTCATACATACTTTATAAAAAAATAAAATAAAAAAAATACCAAATTTACCATAAATTGGGAAAAATTAGCAATTTTCAAAATTTAAATTTCTCTGCTTTAAAAACAGATAGTGATACCTCCTAAAATAGTTACTACTTTATATTTCCCATATGTCTACTTCATTTTGTAAATTACATTTTCTTTTTTTGGGACGTTAGAAGGCTTAGAAGTTTAGAAGCAAATCTTGAAATTTTACAGAAAATTTCCAAAACCCACTTTTTAACCCCTTAGGGACCCATGATGTATCGGTACGGCATGGTTCCGGAGTCCTTAAGGACCTATGACGTACCGGTACGTCATGTGTTGTTGCGATCACCGCCGCCCGGTGATCGGAACAAGGTGCCTGCTCAAATCATTGAGCAGGCACCTCAATTCAGACCTGCGGTTTGCGGCTTTTACCTGGTGCGGCGGCGGTGATGCTATTGGGTCCCCATGGGGCTGTGGGGGGGACCCGATGGCATGGAAGGCAGTGCGATGCCTTCCTGAGGCATCTGCGCTGCCTTCCGGTGACGAGCCTGTGAGATCCAGCCCCCTGTATCTCACAGGCCAGAAGCTGTATGAGTAATACACACAGTATTACTCATACAGCCAATGCATTCCAATACAGAAGTATTGGAATGCATTGTAAAAGATTAGACCCCCAAAAGTTCAAGTCCCAAAGTGGGACAAAAAATAAAGTGAAAAAAAGTTGAAAAAATAAAGCTTTCCCCCCAAAAAATGTAAAGTTTCAAGTAAAAATAAACAAAAACGTCATTTTCCCAAAATAAAGTAAAAAAAAAATGGTAAAAAAATAGGGGAAAAAAAAAAAGTATACATATTAGGTATCGCCGCGTCCATATCGACCGGCTCTATAAAAATATCACATGACCTAACCCCTCAGATGTTTTGTCACCTTACATCACAAAAAGTGTAATAGCAAGCGATCAAAAAGTCACACCCCCCCCCCCCCCCCCCCAAAATAGTGCCAATAAAACAGTCATCTCATCCAGCAAAAATCATACCCTACCCAAGGTAATCGGCCAAAAACTGAAAAAATTATGTCTCTCAGACTATGGAAACACTAAAACATGATTTTTTTTGCTTCAAAAATGAAAATATTGTGTAAAACTTACATAAATAAAAAAATAAAAAAGTATACATATTAGGTATCGCCGCATCCGTGACCAACCTGGTCTATAAAAATATCACATGATCTAACCTGTGAGATGAATGTTGTAAATTACAAAAAATAAAAACAGTGCCAAAACAGCTATTTCTTGTTATCTTGCCTCACAAAAAGTGTAATATAGAGCAACCAAAAATCATATGTACCCTAAACTAGTACCAACAATACTGCCACCCATCCCGTAGTTTCTAAAATGGGGCCACTTTTTTGGAGTTTCTACTCTAGGGGTGCTACAGGGGGGGCTTCAAATGGGACATGGTGTCAAAAAAACCAGTCCAGCAAAATCTGCCTTCCAAAAACCGTATGGCATTCCTTTCCTTCTGCGCCCTGCCGTGTGCCCGTAGAGCTGTTTACGACCACATATGGGGTGTTTCTGTAAACTACAGAATCAGGGCCATAAATATTGAGTTTGGTTTGGCTGTTAACCCTTGCTTTTTTACTGGAAAAATTTAAAATTTGCCCAAAAATTGAAATTCTGAAATTTCATCTCCATTTGCCAATAACTCTTGTGGAACACCTAAAGGGTTAACGACGTTTGTAAAATCTGTTTTGAATACCTTGAGGGGTGTAGTTTCTTAGATGGGGTCACTTTTATGGAGTTTCTACTCTAGGGGTGCATCAGGCCGGGCTTCAAATGCGACATGGTGTCAAAAAAAACAGTCCAGCAAAATCTGCCTTTCAAAAACCGTATGGCATTCCTTTCCTTCTGCGCCCTGCCGTGTGCCCGTACAGTAGTTTACGACCACATATGGGGTGTTTCTGTAAACTACAGAATCAGGGCCATAAATATTGAGTTTGGTTTGGCTGTTAACCCTTGCTTTGTAACTGGGAAAAAATTATTAAAATTGAAAATCTGCCAAAACTGTGAAATTATGAAATTGTATCTCTATTTTCCATTAATTCTTGTGGAACACCTAAAGGGTTAACAAAGTTTGTAAAATCAGTTTTGAATACCTTGAGGGGTGTAGTTGATAGAATGGAGTCATTTTTGGGTGGTTTCCATTATGTAAGCCTCGCAAAGTGACTTCAGACTAACTGGTCCCTAAAAATTGGGTTTTTGAAAATTTTCAAGATTTGCTTCTAAACTTCTAAGCCTTGTAACATCCCCAAAAAATAAAATATCATTCCCAAAATGATCCAAACATGAAGTAGACATATGGGGAATGTAAAGTAATAACTATTTTTGGAGGTATTACTATGTATTATAGAAGTAGAGAAATTGAAATTTGGAAATTAGTCATTTAAAAAAAAAATTGGGTAAATTTGGTATTTTTTTATAAATAAAAATGATTTTTTTTTTTACTTCATTTTACCAGTGTAATGAAGTACAATATGTGACGAAAAAACAATCTCAGAATGGCCTGGATAAGTCAAAGCGTTTTAAAGTTATCAGCACTTAAAGTGACACTGCACTGGTCAGATTTGCAAAAAATGGCCAAGTCCAGAAGGTGAAATAGGGCCGAGTCCTTAAGGGGTTAAGGACCAGTTCAGGTCAGAAGTCACTTTGTGGGGATTACATAATAGAAACCACCCATAAATTGCTCCATTTTAGAAAGTACACCCCTCAGGGTGGATTTGATTTAAATCAAAATGATTTAAATCACGATTTAAATCACTAGTCAGTAAGGCTTGATTTAAATCATAGTTTTCTACATAAAGACTAATTCTTGCTGGTATAACTTATAATATGCAAGTAGATGAAGATTTAAACAACTTTTCATATTAGTTTGATTAGGTTGATTCTGCATTCATAGGTTTGTAGAAGTTAGGATTAAGGTATTTTTCTCAACTCTGTTCATGTTATAACATTTTTGCTGTGAAGAAGAGGCATGTGATCTCTGCTTAGTCAAATTCAGATTTGAGAACTGCAAAAGTAAACCAAGCATCTGTGATAATATCTTGTAGGTAGAGAAACTGCCCAATAATCTTACAAAAACCTCTGGAAGAGCATGACATTGTGAATGGATTAATGGAATTTATTTACCAAAAAAATTACGCATATAGAAACATAGAATGTGTCGGCAGATAAGAACCATTTGGCCCATCTAGTCTGCCCAATATACTGAATACTATGAATAGCCCCTGGCCCTATCTTATATGAAGGATGGCCTTATGCCTATCCCATGCATGCTTAAACTCCTTCACTGTATTTGCAGCTACCACTTCTGCAGGAAGGCTATTCCATGCATCCACTACTCTCTCAGTAAAGTAATACTTCCTGATATTACTTTTAAACCTTTGCCCCTCTAATTTAAAACTATGTCCTCTTGTAGCAGTTTTTCTTCTTTTAAATATTCTCTCCTCTTTTACCTTGTTGATTCCCTTTATGTATTTAACCACCTGCCATCTGGGCCATTTGCCCCCTTCCTGACCAGGCCAAATTTTGCAAAACTGACATATCTCACTTTATGTGGTAATAACTTTGGAACGCCTTTATTTATCCAAGTCATTCAGAGATTGTTTTCTCGTGACATATTGTACTTCATGATAGTCATAAATTTGAGTCAAAATATTTCACCTTTATTTATGAAAAATCCCAAATTTACCCAAAAATTTGAAAAATTCGCAATTTTCTAAATTTCAATTTCTCTGCTTTTAAAACAGAAAGTGATACCTCATAAAATATTTATTACGTAACATGTCTACTTTATGTTGGCATCATTTTGGAAATGTCATTTTATTTTTTTAGGACGTTAGAAGGCTTAGAAGTTTAGAAGCAATTCTTAAAATTTTTAAACTTTGTTAACCCTTTAGGCGTTCCACAAGAATTAAAGGAAAATGGAGATCAAATTTTTAAATTTCACTTTTTTGGCCGATTTTCCATTTTAATAAATTTTTTTCTTTAACACATCGATGGTTAACAGCCAAACAAAACTCAATATTTATTACCCAGATTCTGCGGTTTACAGAAACACCCCACACGTGGTCATAAACTGCTGTATGGGCACACGGCAGGGCGCAGAAGAAAAGGAACTCCACATGGTTTTTAGATGCCATGTCCCATTTGAAGCCCCCTGATGCACCCTTACAGTAGAAACTCCCAAGAAGTGACCCCATTTTGTAAACTAGGGGATAAGGTGCCAGTTTTATTAGTACTATTTTTGGGTACATATGATTTTTTGATCATTCATTATAACACTTTATGGGGCAAGGTGACCAAAGAATTGGTTGTTTTAGCACAGTTTCTATTTATTTATTTTTACAGCGTTCACCTGAGGGGTTCAGTCAAGTGACATTTTTATAGAGCAGATTGTTACGGACGTGGCGATACCTAATATGTATACTTTTTCTCATTTATTAAAGTTTTACACAATAATAGCATTTTTGAAACAAAAAAATTATGTTTTAATGTGTCCATGTTCGGAGAGCTATAGTTTTTTTATTTTTTGAGAGATTTTCTTATGTAGGGGCTCATTTTTTGCGGGATGAGGTGACGGTTTTATTGGTACTATTTTGTGGGACATACACGTTTTTGATCACTTGGTGTTGCACCTTTTGTGATGCAAGGTGACAAAAATTGCTTGTTTTGACAGGTTTTTTTTTTTTTTACGGTGTTCACCCGAGTGGTTAGGTCATGTGATATTTTTATAGAGCTGGTTTTTACGGACGCGGCAATACCAAATATGTCTATTTTATTTTATTTTTTCTATTTTTAACATTTTTTTTTCATTCCTTACTTGGGGACTTTTTTTTTTTTTTTTACATGTGAAGCTTTTTTTTCTTTTTTCTTTTCAACCTTTTATTTTTATTTTTTTTATTTTACACTTTTCGTCCCCCATAAGGTCATACAAGACCTCTGGGGGACATTTACTTCACTTTTTCTTTTTTTTTCACTGTTGATTTCTCCTGTAACTGGGGCTGACATAGTAGCCCCAGTTACAGAAGAAATGCACCCCTAGAGAGGCTGTACAGCAGCAATCCAGCGCTGTACAGCCTCAGAGCAGGGCTGATCGAGGTCTCTGAGAGACCTCACACAGCTCCTGCACTCTCCGGTCACGGCGATCACATGCAGCGATCCAGAAGGCAGGGACACCTGGGAACTGTCCCTGCCTTCTCTAAGGGTTGCCCTGCTGTCACTGACAGCGGGCAACCCGATCAGCAGCTGCACGATTAGCGTGCAGCTGCTATTTCTGAAAGGACGTTTTAAAACGTGCTTTCAGAAATAGAGGTCCACCCATAGGACGTTTAGATCCTATGGGCGGACGGAAAGCGGTTAAAAGTTTCTATCATATCCCCTCTGTCTCGCCTTTCTTCCAAGCTATACATGTTAAGGTCCTTTAATCTTTCCTGGTAAGTTTTGTCCTGCAATCCATGTACTAGTTTAGTAGCTCTTCTCTGAACTCTCTCCAAAGTATCAATATCCTTCTGGAGATATGGTCTCCAGTACTGCGCACAATACTCCAAATGAGGTCTCACTAGTGCTCTGTAGAGCGGCATGAGCACCTCCCTCTTTCTACTGGTAATGCCTCTCCCTATACACCCAAGCATTCTGCTAGCATTTCCTGCTGCTCTATGACATTGTCTGCCTACCTTTAAGTCTTCTGAAATAATGACCCCTAAATCCCTTTCCTCAGATACTGAGGTTAGGACTGTATCACTGATTTTATATTCTGCTCTTCGGTTTTTATGCCGCAGGTGCCTTATCTTGCACTTATCAACATTAAATTTTAGTTGCCAGATTTTTGACCATTCCTCTAGTTTTCCTAAATCCTTTTCAATTTGGTGTATCCCTCCAGAAACATCAACCCTGTTACAAACCTTTGTGTCATCAGAAAAAAGACACACCTTACCATCGAGGCCTTCTGCAATATATATTAAACAATATGGGTCCCAGAACAGATCTCTGAGTTACCCCAGTGGTAACAAGACCATGGTCTGAATATACTCCATTGACTACGACCCTCTGTTGTCTGTCCCTCAGCCACTGCCTAATCCATTCAACAATATGGCCTTATTCTACATAATTTAAAAACTAATCTTTATTTCATGATGGAATAACCTTCGGATGGTAATATATTTTCCTCAAAAAGCATTTTATATATAAAAAAAAAAATCAAGTTTAAATTTTAAAAAAAATCTTTGATTTTTATCCACCCTGACGCCCCTCAAGGTATTCAAAACTGATATTACAAACTTAGGGTACTTTCACACTAGCGTTTTTCTTTTCCGTCACAGGGGCTCTATACCGGAAAATAACTGATCAGTTTTATCCCCATGCATTCTGAATGGACAGTAATCCGTTCAGGATGCATCAGGATGTCTTCAGTTCAGTTGTTTTGACTAATCAGGCAAAAGAGAAAACCGTAGCATGCTACGGTTTTATCTCCGGCGAAACTTGCCTGAATGCCGGATCCGGCATTTTTTCCCATAGGAATGTATTAGTGCCGGATCCGGCATTCAAAATACCGGAATGCCGGACCCGTCCTTCCGGTCTGCGCATGCGCAGACTGAAAAAAAGGTGAAAAAAATAAATGCCGGATCCGTTTTGCCGGATGACACCGGAAAGACGGATCCAGCATTTCAATGCATTTTTTCGACTGATCAGGCATTTTTAAGACTGATCAGGATCCTGATCAGCCTTACTAATGCCATCAGTTGTCATACGTTTTGCCTGATCCGGCAGGAACTGCTTGCCGGATCTCTCTGCCGCAAGTGGGAAAGTACCCTTAGTAAACCCTTTAGGTGTTCTACAAGAATTAAACGAAAATGTAGATAAAATTTCAGAATTTCACTTTTTGGCAGAATTTCCATTTTTTTCCGCTAACAAAAGCAAGGGTTAACAGTCAAACAAACTCAATATTTATTACCCTGATTCTGTAGTTTACAGAAACACTCCATATGTGGTCGTAAATTGCTGTACGGGCACACGGCAGGGCGCAGAAGGAAAGGAATGCCATATGGTTTTTGGAGAGCAGATTTCACTGGGATAATTTTAAGTTGCCGTGTCACATTTTAAGACCCCTTGATGCACCCCTAGAGTAGAAACTCCAAAAAAGTGACCCCATTTTGGAAACTATGGGATAAGGTGGCAGTTTTGTTGGTACTATTTTAGGGTACATATGATTTTTGGTTGCTCTATATTACCCTTTTTGTGAGTCACCGTTTTTATTTTTTGTTATTTACAATGTTTATCTGAAAGGTTAGATCATGTGGTATTTTTAGAGAGCAGGTTCTTACGGACTGGGCGATACCTAATGTGTATACTTTTTTTTATTTATTTAGGTTTTACACAATAACATCATTTTTTAAACCCCCAAAAAATCATGTTTTAACGTCTCCATAGTCTGAGAGCCATAGTTTTTTTTATTTTTTGGGCGATTGTCTTATATAGGGGCTCATTTTTTGTGGGATGAGGTGACCGGTAGATTGGTACTATTTTGGGGGGGCATACGCCTCTATGATCGCTTGGTGTTGCACTTTTAGTGATGTAATGTGACTAGGGGTGCACCGAAATGAAAATTCTGGTCCGAAACCGAAAATTCTGGATGCCCTTGACCGAAAACCGAAACCGCCTTTTTGCCCAAATACTTTTAAAATACTTTTTTTTCAATGATTTTATTAATAATTCTTTTTTTTGAATTTAATAAATCATATTATATATGGAGAGGGGGATCTGTGGGTGGCTCTGTAATGGAGAGGGGGATCTGTGGGTGGCGCTGTTATGGAGAGGGGGATCTGTGGGTGGCTCTGTTATGGAGAGGGGGATCTGTGGGTGGCGCTGTTATGGAGAGGGGGATCTGTGGGTGGCACTGTTATGGAGAGGGGGATCTGTGGGTGGCACTGTTATGGAGGGGGGGGATCTGTGGGTGGCGCTGTTATGGAGGGGGGATCTGTGGGTGGCTCTGTTATGGAGAGGGGGATCTGTGGGTGGCGGTGTTATGGAGAGGGGGATCTGTGGGTGGCGGTGTTATGGAGAGGGGGATCTGTGGGTGGCGCTGTTATGGAGAGGGGGATCTGTGGTTGGCACTGTTATGGAGAGGGGGATCTGTGGGTGGTGCTGTTATGGAGGGGGGGATCTGTGGGTGGCGCTGTTATGGAGAGGGGGATCTGTGGGTGGCGCTGTTATGGAGAGGGGGATCTGTGGGTGGCGCTGTTATGGAGAGGGGGATCTGTGGGTGGCGCTGTTATGGAGGGGGGGATATGTGCACTGTTATGGGCATAACAGTGCACAGATCCCCCCTCCCCATAGCAGTGCCATAGACTGATCCCCCTACCCATAACAGCCCCGGCCCTGCTGCTCACAGCATCACTCACTGCATCTTTATTTTACCTTACAATCGTGACGCTCCAGTAACAACTCTGCAGGCAGAGCGGGGGGCGGCGTAACGTCACTTACTCACGTGACGCACCTGCTCTGCCCACTTTATGAATGAAGGAGGCGGAGCAGGCGCGTCACGTGAGTAAGTGACGTTACGCCGCCCTCCGCTCTGCCTGCAGAGTTGTTACTGGAGCGTCACGATTGTAAGGTAAAATAAAGATGCAGTGACTTAAAGTAAACCACCCGCCCGCAGATGGTGAGCTACTTGGTGGGTGACAAATCCCACACCCCATATTTTCGGCCGATATGTAACAATATCGGCCGAAATGGATTAGGTACATTTTCGGCCGATATTTTCGGTGCACCCCTAAATGTGACCCCAATTTTTTTTTTAGCACAGTTTTTATTTAATTCTTTTGACGATGTTCATCTGAGGTGTTTGGTTATGTGATATTTTTATAGAGCCGGTCGATACAGACGTGGCGATACATAATATCTATTTTTTGTAACTTTATTTAGCCTTTTTTTTTTACTTGAAACTTTTAATTTTTTTGTAAAACTTTCATTTTTTTCACGTCCCACTCTGGGACTTCAACTTTTGGGGGTCTGATCCCCTTTACAATGCATTACAATACTTCTGTTTTGTAATGCATTGGCTGTAAGTGTATTACTCACTGTAATACACTTACAGCCTGCTTCCTGTGAGATCCAGGGGGCTGGATCTCACAGGCTGCCACGGAAGGAAGGCATCGGGCTGCTATCGGGTCACAGCAGTGCGGGGACCCGATGGCAGCTCCCTCCCCATACATCGCATGTGCCACGGTCAGCGCTGACCGCGGCAGTGCGAGGGTTAATGTGTTTGCATCGTTGTTTTCACCGATGCCGGCGCACACAGCAGGGGTTCGGCTATCAGTGACTGCCGGACCCCTGCCACTGATCGGGCGGGCGCAGCTCCTGAGAACAAAGGTTGGGGCATGTTCTTCAATCACCCCTTCTCCCCTAAAAAATTTCACCAGGGGAGAGTGATGACACCCCCATGCAGATGGCCCAGCCAGAAGTGGCGTTTTCAACACGAATGTGTATGGCCCCCTTGAATCTCCTGAAGCTGACAACCACAAGATACTTCTGGCAGACACATATCTTCAGGAAGAACAGAAAGATCAGTCAGGAATTTTTTGGTTTCGTGCATAAGGTTCTTTTACAGCTGAATATTGATGATCTATCATCAGGTTACGTCCTTAATATCTGATCAGTGGGGGGTCCAACTCCACACTGCCAGCTATTTAAAAGCCCACAGTGCTAGAGTGCCATAACCTCCTCCACCCAATCAGATTCCACCTTTCATTTTCCAAAGGAGCTGTTAAAAATGAAAGGTGGAATCTGGTTGCTATGGGCAACTCAGCCAGTTTTACTTTACACCAGTTTAATAAATGACCCCATAAGTGTTTTTTTTTTTGTTTTGTTTTTACTACATCCACATCTATGCTTGCAATTTCAGTATTTTGCTCCAGCCGGCACTCGACAGTAGGGATAGAACGATTATCGGTTTTACCGATATTATCGGCCGATATTCAGTATTTTGACAGTTATCGGTATCGGCATCTATTTTGCCGATATTCCGATAACGTATGGGGAACACAGATCGCGCTGCTGACAGCGCTCTCCGCGTTCCCTCAGCAGCACAGGGGAGAAGGAAGCAGTGTCTCCCTCCCCCTGTGCTGCTGCTGCAGCCAGTGAGAGGAAGGAGGACAAGAGGAGGGGCGGGGCTGTGGCCGCTGCGCCACCAATGAAGAGAAATCTCTCATTAATTCATATACAGGAGACGGGAGCTGGCTGCAGAATCACATAGCCGGCTCCCGACCTCTATGAGCGGTAGCTGCGATCTGCGGTAGTTAACCCCTCAGGTGCCGCGGATCGCAGCTATTGCTCATAGAGGTCGGGAGCCGGCTACGTGATTCTGCAGCCAGCTCCCGCCTCCTGTATATGAATTAAGCCCCCCAGTATTAATCATTGGTGGCGCAGTGCGCCCCCCACCCACACCCCCATCCCAGTATTAAAAACATTGGTGGCGCAGTGCGCCCCCCCACCCCAGTATTAATCATTGGTGGCAGTGGCCACAGGGTCCCCTCTCCCCTCCTCCGATCGGAGCCCCAGCAGTGTAATCCTGGGGCTCCGATCGGTTACCATGGCAGCTAGGACGCTATTGAAGCCCTGGCTGCCATGGTAAGCTCCATGCTGCTGTGTACACAAAGCACAGAGCAGCAGGGACAGTGTGAGCTCCTATTCACCCTGATAGAGATCTATCTGGGTGAATAGGACAAGGGTTCTAGTCCATAAAGGGGCTAAAAGTTAGTAATAAAAAAAAAAAAAAACACCAATATTAAGTATAAATGAAAGATTAAAAAAAAAAAATACACGTTAACAATAAACATATTCATTTTCAGCAGATTTGTGTAGGAATTATATAATTTGTTTTTAAATTAAAATTACCAGAATATCGATATAAATTATCATCGGCTATCGGCCTGAAAGTTCACAAATTATCGGTATCGGCCCTAAAAAATCAATATCGGTCTATCCCTACTCGACAGATCCCATTCGGTATTCTGATGGACAAAATACCGTTACAAGCAAATCCAGAGCAGGATATCAGAATTGCAAGCGCAGATGAAGATGTAGCACAAGTCAACGACAGAGTATTATAACTA
Organism: Bufo bufo; assembly: GCF_905171765.1. Lineage (NCBI taxonomy): Eukaryota > Metazoa > Chordata > Amphibia > Anura > Bufonidae > Bufo > Bufo bufo. The sequence goes on along the minus strand of NC_053389.1, from coordinate 612,330,480 downwards.
TTTAATTGCGGCCAATATCTTTATTTTGAAGGTCTAATCTAAGTTTCTTTGTTGAATATTTATTCAAACTATCTATTCTCTATTCCTCCAGTGTAAATTGATTCCACATCCACCAACTAGGATAGGGCGTTTAATAGAATTAATTTGATTAATTTGCCCTTTTAAAGCTCGACTATGTTGTTTTTTCTTCTGGAGCGCTGTATCAGTACAGCCTATATTCTCTCTTCAGTACCTGCCGCCCACGGTGGCACGGACTAAAGAGAACAAAGTACGCGGTGCCCTATGTGACGACCCATGCCGCGGCTGCAGTCATAAAATGCTAGGATAGAAGTAAGGCTACTTTCACACTCGCGTTTGGTGCGGATCCGTTATGGATCTGCACAGATGGATCCGTTCAGATAATACAACCATCTGCATCCGTTCAGAACGGATCCGTTTGTATTATCTTTAACATAGCCAAGACGGATCAGTCTTTAAAAAAAACATGCAGCGTTTTGTTGTCCGCTTGACGAAACTGAGCCAAACGGATCCGTCCTGGCACACAATGCAAGTCAATGGGGGATGGATCCGTTTTCTATTGTGCCAGATTGTGTTAGTGAAAACGGATCCCCCCCCCATTGACTTGCATTGTGTGGCAGGACGGATCCGTTTGGCTCAGTTTCGTCAAGCGGACAACAAAACGCTGCAGGCACCGTTTTGGTGTCTGCCTCCAAAGCGGAATGGAGACTGATCTGAGGCAAACTGATGCATTCTAAAACGGATACTTTTCCATTCAGAATGCATTAGGGCAAAACTGATCCGTTTTGGACCGTTTGTGAGAGCCCTGAACGGATCTCACAAACGGAAAGCCAAAACGCCAGTGTGAAAGTAGCCTAAGAAGCAGCATGGGGCACCCAGGAGTTCGAGGCAGTTCCCGAATGTGCCTGGCTCTGCTTCTGACTGCACCAGAAGTGTTGGGTGGTCACTTATCTCCTGCTGCTCTACTGAAATGGGCTCATTAATGGTGGAGAGGGGGTGAAAAGTATTCAGACCACAGTTATCATACACTATTAGTGGCATCTGACTCCTGTGTATACAGGACCTACAATGAACCCCAGATGTGTTCTAAAACTAATATACCCACCTAGAATTGAAACCAAAATCTCAGAGAATATGACCCCATCACTAAAGGTGGATTTAGATGGGACGATTCTGCAGCCGACTGTTGGGAAGGAAGCTTTCCTTCCTGACCGTCGGCTGCTCACTCACTGAAGGAGAACTCTGCATTTACACGCAGCGATCTCCTTCACAATATGAGGACGAGATTTCGCTATTGCGACCCCCCCCGTCCTCATACAGAATCAGTGTTTCTGGGCAGCAGATCACTGTTTATACCACACAATCTGCTGCCCAGAAATTATGATCGGTGATGCCTGCATGAACGACGGGATCACCCCATGAATGATCATTAGGTGATCGGTGGCACATTTACATGGGCAGATTGTCGGGAACGACTGTTTGCAGGAACATGATAATGTTCATGATAATCTGGTCGATTATTGGCTTGTGCAAATGCAGCTTAATGGCTCATTCAGACGGCCGTATGCTGTCTGCAAAAATGCGGATCCGTTTTTTTTCCGGACAGTTCAGCATGTCCGCAAAAAAACGAATTGCATTCCGTTTTCTTGCTGATCCATAGACTTCAATAGGGCCATGTCCTGATTTTCACGGACAAGTAAAGGACAGGTTTCATTTTTTTGCTGAGCCGTGCAATGGAAGAAAAGGGCCCCATAGAAGTGAATGGGACAGCATCTAATCCGCAAAAAAAAACGAATGAGTGACTTGTTTTTAATTAATTTAGCATGAATAAAATAATTAAAATTATAAATCGATAATCGTCCATAAAGTGGAAATAATTGAGATGATTTATTTTGGCCAAAATCGTCCAGCCCTCCCGTCAACAATGTGTAACATACAACATCGCTGTAGCACCAAGAACAATAGAACTATAGTTTTCCATGTATCTCCCTCCCTTAACCTTAGATGCAGCTCCGGCACAAGGATGGCATTCATCCAAGCAGAGAAATTCTAAGTACAAGAGCAGACAGCACCAGGGCAGAACCGACAGAATTGGTGGCCGTATAATCACCCTATGTTCGGGATAACATATAACTCTTTCATGTCACACAGAATGTCCAATATTAGAGTGTGTGAGGCTTGACAAGGTGTGCTTTTGTTTGGGCGAGGAAACAAATGATAGAGTGCAAGCAGCGGTGGTCGTGCTTGCACAATATAGGAAAAAGCACCAGCTTAGGCGCACTCCCACAATCCAAGCCACCAGAGGCCAGCGCTTTTTCCTACAGTGTGTAAGCACGACCACCATTGCTGGATTGCAGGGTGGTCGTAACCATGGAAACGAGCAGTGTATAATGTGATGGAAAAATGAATCAAGCCAGCAAAGGAGACAATATGGACAAGCACAATACATTAGTAAGTGCCTTGTATTAACTATGTCCACATGATAAATGCCATTTGCTGAAGTGAAACAATGTCTTTAAGGTGGAAGGGAAGCGGTTAAAGGATTTTTCTGGGCGGTTTGATAGCGTATTTCTCTCTCATTTATGGTTGTGTCTCCGGTACTGCAGCCCAGACATACTGCGCCAAGACCCCCCATTCTGATAAACGTAGGGGGTGTTCCGATTTCCCCTGCTTCACATACAATAGAGGTCATTCTAACCACCAAATTCAGCAGGACCAGGCAACAATCTAATGTATATGAAATCCCTACGACTGTCCACCAAACTGAGATGTCTGGGGAAAGAAGGACTTGCCATGGTGGATACCAACATGCCTAAGGCTACTTTCACACTGGCGTTTTGGCTTTCCATTTGCGAGATCCGTTCAGGGCTCTCACAAGCGGTTCAAAACGGATCAGTTTGCATTTCTAATGCATTCTGAATGGAAAAAGATCCGCTCAGAATGCATCAGTTCAGTCTCCATTCCGCTGACACATTCTGATGAAACTGAGCCAAAAGGATCCGTCCTGGCACACAATGTAAGTCAATGGGGACGGATCCTTTTTCACTGACACAATGGAAAACGGATCCGTCCCCCATTGACTTTCAATGGTGTTCAAGACGGATCCGTCTTGGCTACGTTACAGATAATACAAACTGATCAGTTCTGAACGGATGTAGACGGCTGTATTATCTGAACGGATCCGTCCATGCCGGATCCGCACAAAACGCGAGTGTGAACGTAGCCTAATCCAGGTGATAAGCAGCTACCAGAAGTGTCTGCCAGCGACTTATTCCTCTCTTCCCATTGAAATAAACATACCTGCTCAGACAGGTCTCCTAGTTCACACATCCCTGGCCATCAAACCCATCTCAACAAAACACTTAGAATAAGTCCATCATCTCTGGTGGGGTGAACTTCAATAGGTAGTCCATTATTTGCAGTGACAGAAATACAGTATTTTACCCCCACTTTAAAATGACAACATTAGGGACCACATGGTGGCTCAAGCCACTAGGCCATCACGTTCAGGAGATCCGACCTCCTACAAGTCCCCTTTTATCAAGCGTAGGATAGGTTTTGTGCACAAGGCAGAGGAGAGAGACTGTATAAGGAAAAGTTACGGTAAGCCTCATCCTTGAATTCCTCCTTTTGATCTATAAACACATTCAGGAGAACAGGCCTCTTGAACTTGATGTGAAAATGTCCTGAAGGCACTGCAGCCAAACTGATCTGCTGATACGAGATGACCAATGCCCTGATGTCTGGGGATCAGGACAGATAACATCACTACATTCCCAATTTAAATATGACAAGACGTGACTCATACCGGGACGGACGCAAGACAGACAGACAATAACAGTTAATCATTAGCTTGACATGGAAATTATCGAGATGACAAACTCCAAGTCACACGCCTGCATCTTAATACCGCCTCACTGCACTGAGAGCATACTAACATTCCTCCCAAATTAGGACGGTAGTGTCGTCACACTATGACACAGTAATAGATTTTATAAACTTAGGCCCTATGTGGCATATATGTCAAACCAGAAGGCTCCATGGCTAAATGAATGCCCGTTCGGTATGCACGGGCAGCTGTCCGCATCAGTTGCTCCGTGGTACCGCAAAAATATAGAGCATGTCCTATTCTTGTCCGCAATAGCAGACAAGATTAGGCATTTCCATTAATTTCGGAATGCACATGGATGGCATCCGTGTTTTGCAGAACCGAAAAACACGGCGCAGTTGTGTGAATGCGCCCTAAGAAACTGCAGCACACTGCTCTCTCCTATATGGTGGGCCACCACCATAAAGACATATGACACATGGTGGCCAATGCATGACATACCACAGCACACTGGGCATCAAGAGGCATCCCTCCATGCCTGATGCCAGACTGGGCTGGATAGCCTTTACAACAACTCTAAAGGAATTGTGATCTTCCTTATCCATGTGAGGTCATGGTTAAATGGTAATGAGATATACATCAAATCCACTTATCTCATGGCTTTGGTTAGGGATCGACCGATATTGATTTTTTAGGGCCGATACCGATAATTTGTGAACTTTCAGGCCGATAGCCGATAATTTATACTGATATTCTGGTAATTTTATTTTTGAAAAAAAAAAAATTCCTACACAAATCTGCTGAAAATTAATATGTTTATTGTTAACATGTATTTTTTTATTTAAATCTTTCTTTCATTTATACTTAATATTTTTTTTTAGTTTTTGTTTTTTTTTACTAACTTTTAGCCCCCTTACGGACTAGAACCCTTGTCCTATTCACCCTGATAGATCTCAATCAGGGTGAATAGGACCTCACACTGTCCCTGCTGCCCTGTGCTTTGTGCACACAGCAGCATGGAGCTTACCATGGCAGCCAGGGCTTCAATAGCGTCCTGGCTGCCATGGTAACCGATCGGAGCCCCAGGCTTACACTGCTGGGGCTCCGATCGGAGGAGGGGAGAGGGGACCCTGTGGCCGATGCCACCAATGATTAATACTGGGGGGGGGGGCTTGGGTGGGGGGCGCACTGCGCCACCAATGTTTTTAATACTGGGATGGGGGTGGGGGGCGCACTGCGCCACCAATGATTAATACTTGGGGGGGGCGCACTGCGCCACCAATGAACATAAATCTCTCATTAATTCACATAGAGGAGGTGGGAGCTGGCTGCAGAATCACATAGCTGGCTCCCGACCTCTATGAGCAATAGCTGCGATCCGCGGCACCTGAGGGGTTAACTACCGCAGATCGCATCTACCGCTCATAGAGGTCGGGAGGCGGCTATGTGATTCTGCAGCCATCTCCCGTCTCCTGTATATGAATTAATGAGAGATTTCTCTTCATTGGTGGCGCAGCGGCCACAGCCCCGCCCCTCCTCTTGTCCTCCTTCCTCTCACTGGCTGCAGCAGCAGCACAGGGGGAGGGAGACACTGCTTCCTTCTCCCCTGTGCTGCTGAGGGAACGCGGAGAGCGCTGAGAGCAGCGCAATCCTTGTTCCCAATACGTTATCGGAATATCAGCAAAATATGCCGATACCGATAACGGTCAAAATACTGAATATCTGCCGATAATATCGGTAAAACCGATAATCGGTCGATCCCTAGCTTTGGGTGTCTCGAGCAGAAAAGCACTATAGGGCTTTCTTATAAATGCTAATAGGACTGAACTGTGCCATAGGTGAAGCAGTCCTGTGATACAACCAATATTTAACCCCACATGGACGAGCTGCCTCAACCCAAGTGATGTATGGCCAAAAACATTGCTTATCTTGGGAACCTTGCAATATCAAAGGGGTTTTCACCCATCAATGTGTGGGTCCAACACCCATCACCACTGTCAATCAGCTGTTTGAGGAAGTTGCAGAGCTGCGGTGAGCACTGTGGCCTCCTTGCAGGCTACCAAGCACAGTGCCATCAATTGGGCAGAAGCACTTGAATGGGACTGAGCTGCCCCTAGGCCACATAAACGATGAACATAATGTCAAAGCCTAGGATGAGGCTGCGGGGGTCAACAGAGCACTTTAGCCTCTTCAAACAGCTGATTGACAGGGGTGCAGGGAGTCAGCCCTCCACCGATCAGACATTGATGACCTGTCTTTAGTAAAGGCCATCAATATCAAAATCTGACAACTCCTTTAAGTTGCATTAGCATCTGCTTTAAAGGGGTTGTCAGAGTTAGGAAAAAAAATATATATAGCACTGTAAATCTGATGGGCAGCAATATATAACTAAGCTAAGCAAGTTTTAGGCCCAAAAAAAACTGATTTCTTCATTTCCCTGGTTCTCTTCTGGCCCTTTGTTTACCTGCAATAACAACAATCTCTTCCCCTCCCCCTGCTCTGCTAAGGGAGTGAATAAGTCTGCCCTGAGTGACATGTCTGCCTGCTGGGTGACTCAGCAGCATGTTGTATGTGTAGGACTACAAGTCCCAGCTGTACAATGACACTGCTGATACATACAGGATCTTCCCCCTACCTGTGCTTGTGCAATGCTCTGCAAAACTCCTCCAGTCTGTCAGCTCCCGTGCCCAGCATTTGTCTCCTCACTGCCTGCAGCTACTCAGTAAAGCCTTCAGCCCAGAGTCTGTGCTGCTGAAGGGGTTAAGGTTTTTCCTGAAGAATCCAAGAAGAGGCAGTACAGGAGGGTGTGGCCAGCACAGTGACCTCTGGTGTACAGACTCCTATCAGCTCTGAAACATCATCAGAGCAGGGAGAGAAGCTGACATCACAGGTCATGTGACCCTCAGTGACATCTGAGAAAGGGGCCACTACAGATGCAGTAAGTGCATGGTAAAGCTGTTACATTTGATTAGTTAGAAACATACAAAGAACAAAAAAAATAACTCGGACAACCCCTTTAACTTTGCATAAGCTGTTAAAAAGGAAAACTTTTCAGAATGGAGCCCATGTATACCAATAGACAGAACCATCAGTGGATGTGAACTCCTTTCCAACTCTCTGCTTACTACCTGGAGGGGAGCGATTAAGAAAATGGATATCATTCCATAATATATAACATACCCACTTACACGGACCGTCACTTTAAATAGGCCTTTTCAAAAGTGTATTCTGTACTGTTTAGTAATGAGATGCTTGGGAACCCTGACCGATCTAGGACACACCAATAATACATCAGTGAAAATCCAATGTACCAGTACTACCATATTAAATGGATTCTTACACAACCCCTTTAAGTGGGTTGCCCAACATTTAGAGATTGATGATTTATCCTAAGGACAAGTCATCAATATCAGATGAGTGGGGGCCCGACAACGGCTGGGAGGTGAGGCACATAGGTATGGCCTCTACAGAAACCTTCTGTTTCTGGCTCTGTTCAGCGGGTGCAAGGATAGCTAATTAGTGGGGGAGCCTGGTGTCAGACCCCCAACCGATCTGATACTAATGACTTATCCTAAGGAATATCTACAGCCTGAAAAATCACACTGGTAATGCCATCTCTATATAATTCTTGTAGAAGTCCTAAAACTTCTAGACCTGAACCCATGAATACCTTTATTTACCAGCAGTAGGTACCAATGAGACCACTCTAGGAGCCAGCTGACATTTAACTTTCATAGGCATCAATAGAAAAGGCTTCTATTCATAGCAGAGCCATGACCGATATGCTGGATCCATTTCCTAAAGGATCTCCACTAGAGATGACCCAATTTCATATTTTGAAATTTATTCACACTTCGCTTGGTGGTAAAAGCAGAATTGCGTTGTGGATTCCGTTACCACGGACCATAACGCAATTCTACTACGGAATGCCTTTAAGAGGCATTCCGTCATAATAGAAGTCTATGGGTTGCAAAACGGATCCGTCCCGTTTCCGTTATGCAGGGGAGTCCATAACGCAATTCTGCTTTTACCACCGAAACGATAACATGAAATTCGCTCATCTCTAATCTCCACTGACCCCCGTGACTTACAATTTGTTTGCTATTTGGTAGCACTGCAGACTGCAATATTCCTACACCCCAGGAGCACACCACAAAACATGCCTTAGGTACCTGCCTTTCATTTTTAGGTGCTCTGGCAGACCAGCTCCTGGGCTCGGTCTAGCCTTCTCTTCCATATACCACATTGGACATCATTTACGCCCACACCTCAGACCCCTGATAACATAATTGACTTCCACAGGAGATACCTGGATGACTTCATTCACTTCACGGATGCATTCTACCATGTGCTGTAGAATTTGCTCGGCAGTGAGGACCTCATATCTGTAGTCGTCATCTTCTTCCCCACCAGGACCAGGTCCAAGGACACCTCCACCTCCTTCTCCGCATATCCCGGCTCTTTCAGATCCGCCAAGTCCAGCTTCCACCAGCTCCACATCGGCAAGTTCTAGCTCATCTTCAGGCTCGTCGGCGGCGCTGTCATCGCTGCACTCTTCGTCGTCAAATTCATAGTTGTAGCCTTCGTCTGAGTCCATGTTCCCAGTCGTAGGAACAAGAGAAACACTACAAACCAATACTCGGTATTAGCTATGAGGCCTGCCGCTCCTCAAAGTCCCGAGTTCGCAGAAAGCAGCAGACAAGGTATATACGGTACAAATGGATCCAAGGACCCGGAACGTCAGCAATCTCGTCTGCTCAGATGTCAGTGTAAATGGGGGGGCTACGCTGTCACAACTCGGGGGGGATCGGTAACACTGGAGATTGTTAATGGAAAGATCTCATAGGCTAGATAGGTCACTTAAAAAAAAATATCAGATCTAAAACATCTTGTCAATGACTTCCCTTAGAAATTCACAGTATATATGGAATATTCACATAGCTAATACCTTCCACGACCCTCCCCGGATAAGTGATGCCCGCCTTGGCTCTACACTGGCATGGGATGGCCCACTCTCTGTAGAAGAAGCCAGTGAGTTGCCAATATCAGCATGACATGTGGCTGGTGTATAGTAGTGTATGTAGGAGGACTGCACCCCTGCCTCCCACTATAGCCTATGAATGAGTCACTAGCCTCCACACAGGAACTACACGGGGCACTGCTCTCAAGGTGGCGGCTACTGCGTCTCCTATGTGGGCTGTGGACGGGGCCTCTAGCTCCACACACACACACGGGGGTCTCCGGTATGTCTGAGGCAGACAGGCCTCAGGCCCCTCTATCACCGCCCCTTCACTATGCGCGCTCCCGTTCCGGTTAGTGCGCGCTCCCGGGGTGAAGAGTCCGCTCCTCCTCCGAGCCAGGAAGCTGAGCCGTTTCAGATGTTCTCACTCGCCGACCTACCGACAACCCCCCCTCCCCCGGTTCCGGTCTCCTGGAGACACCGTGCAGCTCCCGTCGCTGAGCCAACAAAGGGGCGGTAGCGTCACGCACGGGCACGTTAGCGCATCACCACCTGAGCGACGGCGTCCAGTTTCCGGGGGAAGTCAGTTCGCCATCTTGGTTGTGGAAAGAGAGAACTCTGTTACCTTGTATGTGGCGGACCGGGCGACTGTCTGTGAAGGAGCCATCTTGGTTGTGGCAGTATGGGACCAAATCCCCCGTGAGAGATGTGGCAGTAGAAGTGTCACTTCAGTGTCACCATATTAAAGGACACAAAATAGGTTTATACCATCATGACTAGAAAGCTTAAACTTTCTTAGTTTGTATGTTCAAGATGGGCCATTTAACCCCTTTTCTTTTTCTCCATTAAGCTATTTAAATTGGTATTGTTTTTTTTTTTGTTTTTTGCTGTAATATATGGGACTTTATTTTTAGATCATTTTTATTGTCGCATTTTTATTTTTCTTAAACTGGGAAAAATTTTAAACAACGGTAAAGTTTTTTAGTCTTTTTTTTTTTTACTATTTTCTATTTATTTTTTTTGTAATTGTCTTTTTATTAAAGTATTTGATATAATACAGTAATACACCAATGGTAGCAACCAATTGTCCATTAAATGCATAGATAATCAAAGAAGGGACATACATCCAATAACAATAAAGATAGCAATTGAATATTTGCAAGATACATGGACCAAGCAAAATATAATAAAGTATACCAAGAGTCATATAAACAGTAAACTCGTACAAAAGGGGAAGACACCACAGGACAAGACAAAAAAGGGGGGAAGGGAGGAGGGATAGGAGACTGGTACCTTTAATGTTTAAGAGTGTGAGTCAAAAAACTCATCCCATAACTGCCATACTTTCTCAAATCGGTCAGTCTGATTAGCCAATATGGCTGCTGGATGTTCCATTTTTCTAACCTCAGCAATACTAGCAATAAAATCAAGCTGTACAGGTGGGACAGATCTCTTCCAAAAGCTCGCAATCAGACATCTGGCGGCTGTCAAAATGTGCAAAGTTAGTCTTAGGAAGTGCCTCTTCAATGGGATATGAGGCATGTTCAACAGAAAAAAAAGGGGTCCAATGGAAATCTAATATTGAGAAGTTGGAAGAGAATGTCTTGTACTATAGACCAAAAGGGGCGAATCAGGGAGCATTCCCAAAAAATTTAATTATTTGAGATCCAAATCCCGTTTCACATCTCCAACATCTGTCTGAAACATTGGAGTTAAGATGTCTCAGCAGCTGCAGAGTATGGTACCAAAACATCAACAACTTGTATGAGTTTTCCCTATGAGTAATGCAGGAGGAAGTCATTGCTGTCCTACCCCAGATCATTCCCCATTCACCAACCGAGATAGTACGATTCTGAATTTTTTTCCCATTTAGTCATATATGCATGTCTGACAAGTGTAGGAGAAGGGGGAGAAGATAAGATAACATATATATCAGATATCAGCCCCATTGTAGTGGCCAATAGCTTACACAATTTTTCAAATGCAGTAGGTTTGGACACCTGGGAAGAACCGTATAAGCTATGAAGAAAATGTTTTAATTGGGTATGATCACATAATAAATAAACCACTTACCTCTCCTGCTCCTGGACGCCGCCGCTCCTCCAGCACAATCCTCTTCCTTCTCCGTCGGCTGTGCTGTGAACTGGCGCGCACAGCGTGAGGTGACAGAGCGTCCTTACGCTGTGCGTAGCCACTGCACAGCCGAGGACCAGGAAGCGGTGAGTACAGAGCCTTGACCGCTTCCTGGTACTCCAGTACTAATGAGCGCTTCCAGTTTGGGGGAAAAAAAGTGTGTCGCATTTTGGATTTGTACATGGTTCATAGTCCCAAGCATGCAACCCCCCTTCTATGATGTCCATAGGGCCTAATAGGTGCTATGGTCATGGGTTGTATTCAGCATATTATTAAACAAGAATCAGCAACCTCCAGCACTCCAGTTGTTCAGAAACGACAACTCCCAGAATCCTTTCACTTCTCCGGTAGTTATGAAAACAGCTAAGGGTCCATTCACATGTCCGTAAGTGTTCTGCGGATCCGCAAATTGCGGATCCGCAAAACACGGACACTGGCAATGTGCATTCCGCAATTTGCGGACCGCACATCGCCGGCACTATAATAGAAAATGCCTAATCTTGTCTGCAATTGCGGACAAGAATAGGACATGTTCTATTTTTTTGCAGAAACGGAAGCACGGATGCGGAAGTGCGGATCCGCAAATGCGGATGCGGACAGTACATTCCGGCCCCATTGAAAATTAATGGGTCTGCACCCGTTCTGAAAAATTGCGTAACGGATGCGGACCCATTTTGCGGACGTGTGAATGGACCCTTAGTGCGAATGCCCGCGAAGCTGTAGTTTCACAGCAGCTAGAGTGCTGAAGGTTGCTGATTCCTGCTTTAAAGGGTAAGAGGACTCCTCTTTTTGGAGGCCTTCGTTGCTGAAAAGATGTAGGTAAGATTTTGTCTTCTAAAGCACAAAGCTATCATATTCACTAACACTACACATAAATGAATAAATAGTGATCATGTGAAAGTGACCTAAAGCTTGTTTGACACATAGCACTTTTGTTGCAGAATGTGGATCAAAATGCAGCAACAAAGAACAGAACAATATTTCCGACATGAAGAGACTTATATTCAAGGACAATGGGGTCATTTATTATCTTTATAATGCCACTTTTTGTCGCAAAGGTGTTTTGCTGCAAAATCTGCAACTTTTCCCCGCTCATGGCTGTGAGCGCCGCTGCCTTCTCACAGTTCACCAAGCACATCACCATACATTGTATAGCGGCTGTGCTTGGTATTGCATTCGGCCCAATTCACTTGAATGGGGTTGAGTTGCTCTTAGGCCACCTGACCGATAAACATGTTGTCACTGGCCTAGGAAAAGCTGTGAGAAGACCACACCGCTCACAGGAGCGCCGCTGCCTTAACAAACAACTGGGTGTTGGATCCCACCGATCAGATACTGATTACCTATCCAGAGGATAGGTCATTAGTCAGTAAAAATATCTCAGAAAACCCCTTTAATGAAAAATTTCCTTCCATTTTGGTGCTGCAGAATTTGGCTTAAAATTGTTAGAACTCTGCTCCTGATTCTGATGGCTCTCTGCTCTCCCTCTCCCTTCTGGCAATGTTAAGTTGCACAGTAAATGTATGTATAGGCCAATAATCTAATGTGTTTAGGGGCATCCGGACTGGCAGCGGCTTTCTCCCCTCTCCGGGTCAACACACGCATGCTTGGCAGGTCATCCATGTGTATGAGTGGGTTCAGGAGAGCTAGCAGCCATCTTGTGTATGGCTAGCTTTAAAGATAGCAGCAGGAGGTACATGTAGTGTCCCACTAGGTAAAGGTGGGCACTACACAAGGGTTAATATGTCTATCGCATTAATGTGTTATGTTCATTTCCCTGTGTTTTCTGGGTGTCAGGCCTGTTAGGGTGTAGTTCAGCCTCCTAGACATTAGAGGGAGCTAGAGAGCCCTGAGTATATATAGGTAGGCCCAGACAGAGGAGAGTTAGTGCATTCCAGGTGGCTAGTAGTGCAGTCTAGCCTGCCTGAAGTTCCTGAGCCTCTGTTATCTCAGAAGATTCACCCCAAGAGAAGAGTTTGCCTCCTGGGAGAAACCTACAGTTCCCACCAAGCAGAGCAGAGCCGTGTTCCAGCTAAACAAGTAAACTGAAGGGCAGAGGAATCATTGAATTAAAGCAAGGGATATATACCTGAGGAAGATTGTTTACCTAGGATAAAAGCCAGCATTAGGGCATATGGGCCTTGGAATATAGCCAGCCAGAACAGCTGAGGAATAGTGCAGCCTGGTCTGGAGTGTTGATTTTACCCTCTGAGTATCTTGCAAAGAACATTATCTGCCATTTATAAAAAGCCTGCTAATCGTTACTGCTGCAATGTGGAACTGAACCTGAATTGTACAAAGTTGAACTGTTTTCCAGTAAAGCAACGTTTGGTTCACCATACCATCTGTGTACTTCACTTATTACAACTAGAAATCAGTGTGCCACCGTTACAGGCACTGGCGTCACGTTTATTAAAGGGACCTTGCCCCAGGCACATAAAATACCTGCAACATCCAGGGCACCTCATCCACCACCAGGCCTGGTCCCTAAATACAGAGTGTGCCCCAGAGGACTCCTGTGCCAGCCTCTCCTTCACTGCTGTACGCCTGCCCAGGGTTTTCCTACAGAACTGTGAGTAACCCTCGCTTGCCCATTAACCGTGACCTCACAATCGCAATACCCTGCAGGTCTGGCGTGCTGCATACACATTGGAGATGTGGGTGAGGATCCAAAGAGGGCAGCTCACACAGGCTATAGAGAAGGAGAGAAGCATACACAATGCTGTTTGCAGGGACTACCACACAGGCTGTATCGACAGGAATTTTCAGCAGAACTTGGTACAAGTCCATGGCCATTTCACCACAAAATCCATTTGTGGATTCACCATGGATTGCACCCATACTAATGTACTGTACATTAAAAGTGAGGAAAATTAAAAAATTTGCAGTATGTTCAGAAAATGTGTGCAGCATGTGGATGAGATTTTGAAAACTAATCCTGTTTCTAGTACTGTAATTCTCCATGGATTTCACCTGCGCAAATCCACGGGTGAAATCCGCCATGTGTGAATTCAGCTTTTGTGGGGGGGGGGGGGGGGGGGGGGGTTTCTGGGGTGCTCAGAAGTATCAAGCCATTTTCCCTGCTTGTGTCAGGGTGCTGGGACTCAAGTTGTCAGGTTGTCCCATTCACTATAGGTGCTCTGTTTTGGTATGTAGGTCTGAGTCTTGAGCTGATGTTTGCCTAAAATGCTTTCCTGCTAATATTTTCTCTCTGTTTTCAGATATCTAACGGTTCCCATCAGTGGATAGAAAAAGCAGGAGAAAGTCTCAATGTACAGACTGTCAGCAGATTCTTTCGAATAATGTATAAGGAACACAAGGTTGTATAAATGCTCACCTGTCTGTTGTCATGCAAGGTGCTCAAAGTCTAACTGGCTCACCCAGTCAGAAAAGAGGCATAGAGTAAAATGTGGTTAGTAGACTGGCACACTATATCTGGTGACAAGCAGATAACAGACGTGGGATTGATGAATAATGATACTTATTTTATTTTCGCTATTAATATTAAAATAAAGTAAAATAAAAACAGTGGTAGAAAAAAGGGGGATGAATGACATAAGTCACAATAAAGAGTATATGCGTATAAATATGCATAAAATTATATAAAAATATTTAGTGTTGAATCTCTTTTTATTGCATAGAAAAACAAAGCAATTAAACAGAGCAGCAATGACAATGTAGGCAGTGATATCTCCAATTCCAGATCCAGATCAAACATAAAGTACAGTGCAAAGACGGACTTAGAGAACGACATATCTCCCTGGGCCACACACAATGATATAAAAATATTTAAAAGGGTATACAAAAGTATATAAAGTGCAGTCTCTGCGGGGAGGGATTAATATGGCCGCAGTATTTGGAGAAAAAAACAATGTTTCTGTTGGAGAAGATGCAATGCTTATATAGGTGTCCTGCAATAAGGATTATCAGCAATAAGGTCACAGAATAACTTTATTGCTGAAAATCCTTATACAGTAATTAAGCAAATTTCATGACTTTGGCGCAGTGAATCCTATTTGCCACGAGTAGTTTTACGTTAGCTAGACTAGGGTGGAGTTTGCTGGATCCTGTGGTTTTCACCCTTTTACCTCTATGCAGAGATGTAGACTTTGCTGCAGGTGGATACCCAGATCACAGTCACTAGTATAGTTACCAGTTGGCAGCCAGACGCAGAAGTGACAGTACAGGAACAATACCAGACATGAAGAAAGACTGGATTATAGACACAACAGCAGGACTGGAACGTGGACACAGGAGCAGGACATGAAACTTGTAGATCTCTGCAAGATGTGCCTTATGGATAAATCAGTGGGCTGGGGATGTAACATCAAAGCACTACTTTTGCTCCCTCCCTTTTAGCATTCTTCTCTGTTTGGGCCAGAATTAAAGACTAGAAAAATGTAGTAAACATAAGAAGGTGCCCTTTACACAAATACAGAAAAAAAGTAAAAGCAGACTTAAAAAAAAAAGAAGCTAATCAGGAAGAAATTAAAGGCCTTTTTTAAGGCCCAGACAAGCATCAGGGATTCAAGCCTAAGTCAGATTTCACACTGGCTTGTTCCAATCAAAAATACCCTACTGAAATATTAGATTTCTGCCACCAGGCCAGCTCCACAAGTAGTAGGGGTAAGACTTTCAAGGTATTAAACATTAGACAGGAGCTGCAGAGTCCAATTTGCCATTCAAGGTCCTCTATCAGGAAGTAAATTAGTGTCTTGGGCCTTTTAACAGTCTTGGTAATGGCAGTTCCATGGACCAAGGTTCATTTGATGCTTCTGCAGGACTGTATTCAGTCAAGATCTAGACATGGTACATATAATCTACCATGAATGGTGGATGAGAAAAGGAGTTGTGTGGGGAATCTCTATTGCCAACCTAGCCAGAATTGGTCATAACCAATGCCTCTAGTCTGGGTTGTGGAACCTAATTGGCAGATCTATGGTTTCAAGCAAAATGGTCCCTGTAATGAAAAGGTGACATGACTGCATGTCACCGGCAGGCACAAAATAGTTTATTTCTGGAGAAAAGGCAATCAACCTTCATGTGTGTGCTGGACCATGTGGCCAGACCTGCATACCTGTGTAGGGGTATCTTGTAAGGGAAACGCTTGTTCACCGGGTGATCCTGTCGTTCATGCAGGCACTATTGATCATAGTTTCTGGGCAGCAGATCCAGTGGTCTAAATAGTGATCTGCTGTTCAAGAAATCCCTTGTCCTGATACAGTTGAAAGAGATCACTGCATGTAAATCCAGCAGTCTCCTTCACTGAACGAGCAGCCGACAGCTGGGAAGGAACACTTCCTTCCTGACAATCGGCTGCAGAATCGTCCTGTCTAAATCCACCTTAAGCCTTGTTTGGACAAGCTTCAAAGAATTGGCTAATAGAACTTTGTTTATCCCAGCCAAACATTCCCATCCAATACAGTGATCGCGTTCTCAGGCATTGTTTACTAAATAGAGAAAAGGCACACCATAGGGTAAAAACGTATGCGTAATAAGGGAAATTACTCCAATTGGATGCTTACCTTAAAAAGTTGTGCAAGTAATAGGCACAACACTACTGAAGATGTGTTGGGAATAAATTTTGTCCCCAGAGAGAGGTCGATGTGCAGCCACGGATGTAGATCTCCATGAACGAGTATGCCTTTAAACTCACAGAGAGTTATTATACAGATACAGAAACAACCATCCTTCGGCGCAAACAAACTAACCAGTTAGAGGTAGTAGTAATCTTCAAACGTTCTTATTCCAGAATCACTTCACAACGCGTTTCGGGGAACACTTCCCCTTATTCAGGTGAACACAGTTGCTTAGCTTATAGAACATGCATACAGTTACAGTGTATATATATACATGAAAAGGCGCCTAAAACAGAGGTCACAGAGAGGTATAGGGGCGGTCCTATGGTTCAGAGGTAACCCCAGGACAAAACCCTAGAAAACAACACAAATTAAATATTAACTAATAGAAATGAAGATCTCCTGGACAATCGGATGTTATGCATCTATTTGCACCCGATTATTGAAGAAATCATTGATGTGAAACGTCTTATTTAGCCCCTGCAATTGTCAGGGCATTTTTTCCCACATAGCGGAGGTCACATGATTGCACTCGCGAGTCACGTGACCGCGATGCGACCATGTGATGCCGCCAGCTCCATGGAAACATGACGCTCGAGCGCCGGGAGACATAGGAAGCCCGGCGCTCGAGTAGAAACAGTGGCAGAGGATGCTGAAAGAACGGAGCATCCTAGGGGGCAATTGCACAGTAAAATTATATATACAAGGAATTACTTAATTAAAATTACCTACCGTATTTTTCGCCCTATAAGATGCACCGGCCCATAAGAGGCACCTAGGTTTTTGAGGAGGAAAATAAGAAAAAATATATTTTTAACCAAAAGGTGTGCTTTTGGTGAGTTTTGAACTAATGGTGGACTGTGTATGACACTACTATAGGGGATCTGTGGATGGCACTGTTATGGGGGGGTGATCTGTGGATGGCACTGTTATGGGGGGTGATCTGTGGATGGCACTGTTATGGGGGGGTGATCTGTGGATGGCACTGTTATGGGGGGGTGATCTGTGGATGGCACTGTTATGGGGTGGGTGATCTGTGGATGGCACTGTTATGGGGGGGTGATCTGTGGATGGCACTGTTATGGGGGGGTGATCTGTGGATGACACTGTTATGGGGGGGTGATCTGTGGATGGCACTGTTATGGGGGGGTGATCTGTGGATGGCACTGCTATATATGTGTCACCCATAGATCCCCCACCCCATAATAGTGGCATTCACAGATGCCCTAATATACCAGAGCTAAACCTGTGGGAGGGGCCGGTGGCATGCAAATGCAGCGGGGCCGGTGCGGTCACTGTACTCTGGCCCCGCCGCTCACTCACTGCTTTATTGCCTAAACCTTTTATAATAATAACTTTAATTGAAGTTCCAATCCCCAGCCCTATCTGTACTACTTACTAAATGTCCTGTAGCAGGCAGAGCAGGGCGGGCGGCCGGCCTTAACTCACTGATGTCACGTGCTTGCGCCGCCTACTTTATGAATGAAGTAGGCGGCACAGGCACGTGACATCAGTGAGTTCCAGCTGGCCGCCCGCCCTGCTCTGCCTGCTACATTTAGTAAGTAGTACAGATGGGGCTGGGGATCGGAACTTCAATTAAAGTTATTATAAAAAGTTTAGGCATTAAGGAAGTGTGTAAGCGGCGGGGCCGGAGTACAGTGACCGCACCGGCCCCGCCGCATTTGCATGACACCGGCCCCTCCTCCCTCCCCTGATTACAGCATTCGCCCCATAAGACGCAGGGGCATTTTCCCCCCACTTTTGAAGGGGGGGGGGGGAGTGCGTCTTATGGGGTGAAAAATACGGTAAATAAATAATGTTGATAAAGTTAATAAAAGTTCATAAAAATATATAAAAAATTATATATATGAGAAACCAAAAAAGGAAACACTAATGTCATGGCTTTGACAGTGCCACCTTTGCTTTCCTATAGGCGTTCTGCCAATTTTCGGGATAAGTTGGTCCAAGCGGACATTCCTGTCAAGACTTTGGTACAGTCTCATATTGGCTCTCGCAGGGTGGGTTCCTATCCCTGCCTTGGCTGGGTTAATTGCGCTTATATGACCAAGGGGGAGAGGTTTACCCATCCTATTACGGGACCCAGTATGGGATTGGTCATTTCTTGACATGCAACAGTTCCTTCGTGATCTACGTGCTCTCCTGTCCTTGTGGTCTCCTCTATGTTGGGGAGACCACTTGTGACATGAAGGCACGTTTGAACAATCACCGTTTTTCCATCAGACAAAAAAGAAAAGATCTGCCCGTGCCTAAACATTTTGTTGAGGCCAACCACAAGGAGAAGGATTTAAAATTTATGTTAGTGGACCACATTACTCTGTCTAGAAGGGGAGGAGACAGGACATTGGCTCTCAAACAAGGTGAGCTGAGATGGATCCATCGTCTCAACACACTGAGACCTCATGGTCTCAATGTTGATTTTAAGTGGAGTGTAATATAGGATGGGGCTTTTTGCTATTCCCTCTTGTCCCTCTATATATTATGCCCTGGTGTATGTGAATTCTATATTGGTGTCACCAATTATATAACCAATTTGTTACATACAGATGTATAGTTCTCTGTCTTATTGCTTATATACTATTTATTTTCTTTCTCTAGATTATTGGTGCTCCGCTGGTGGTTTTTGTGGACGGTATGCGCCTTCTTCTGCGTCTTTATGTTGGGATTATGGTGATGGGAGAGATCCTTGGACGCATCTATATTGGTTATGCTATGTAATGTGTGGGTTCATTATAATCATATTGTTTATCTGGAGTGGTGTTTTTTTTCTCTTTTATTTATCCATGGACTGAAGGGTCGGTGGTTGGGTTTGGGACCTGTGGCATGGACGTGTCTCTGATCCCATGCCCTCAATGGACCGGGGCTTCTGCCGTGAGAACGGCGGGACCCTCTGGCCCCCGTCCTGTTGTCCTAGTATATAAGTATGGCACAGGTTATTCTTTCCAGTGCTGATATACTCTATTTAAGCCACGTTCACTCCGTTTTCTGTTACACTTATATAGTGATCTGATGGTGACCTTTTATTGGTCCCCTTACCCACATATTTCCATGTTGCGGTGCCAGTTATGTTTCTCTCCCCTCGTCTATATTTTTCCCCTCACCCATGACGGCACCCCATGCGACCAGGGACCTCCCATCCGGGACAGGAAACCTGAGAAGATAAAAGGTTCACACCCCCACCAAGCACCAGTTCAGGTTTCCTGTCCTCCGGATGGGAAGTCTCTGGGAAGCTCATGTTGGTTCACGTTGGTTCTTACCTACAGCCGGGGGGAGGCCCAGGTTCTTATCCGGTGGGTGGCCTCCCCCAGGTGGCGTCAAGCTCTCCGGGGCTGCTGCCTACAGTCTGGGCTTCTTCCCCCACATTCCGGCGCTGGCCTGAGGAAGCCGCCGTGGCCGTGTTCAGGCGGCTTCTCTCCTTGCTCCCGGGTTGCCTGTCTTCCTGTCGGCGTCGGAAGGGGCGTCTGCGCATGCGCACGCCCCGACGCGGGGGGGCGGGGCTTAACCCGGAAGTCGGGTTGAACGCCGATGTGTGCCCTGGCGCGTCCTTTAAAATATAAATGGGGCAGAGGGGGGGAACCCAGCCGGCTGATGTGGCACACAGTGTGGTGCTGAAGAGGCTCTTTGCGGTCAGCAAGATGTCGGAGCCTACAGACGGACGCGCCGAACCCCTGGAACCCTCAAGGCCCGCGAGTCCGGTACCAGTCCTGAGGAGTGGGGGCTAAAGAAGGCTGGTGAGATGTATCCTTCTTTATTAATGGGGTGTTATCTGCTTGATTTGTGTAGGTGGCAAAGCCCCCCAAAAAAGCGGCCTCAAAGACGAAGCATAAGGAGTGTGCAGGATGTAAGACCCCCCTAGCTTCCTCCTATTCTAAGCCGTTATGCACCCCATGTATTGATAAATTGGTGGCAGAGGAGTCACGGAGTCTTTCCAGGAATATGCGATCTTTAATAAGATCTGAAGTGAAAGCATCCCTTAAATCCTTAACTACGAATCGCCCGCAGTCTCCGGGAAGATCTCCGGATATGAGGGGTTCGGATATAGACCGCTCTGACGCGGAGGAAAGAGAAGCAGGCCAGTTACTCTCTGATGATAATACTTCATCAGCAGAAGAAGAAACAGGGGGATCCCTTTTCTCGCCTGAAGATACCCAAAACCTCCTTAAAGCGGTCAGAGCGACGATGCAATTAGAAGAGGTGAAACAGCCTAAATCAACTGCAGACGTTGCCTTTCAGGGGTTAGGTCCCAGAAAGCAGAGAGTTTTTTCCGTTCATGAGAATGTGCAGGCATTAATTAAAAAGGAATGGAAGAATCCTGATAGGAAATTTTTTATTCCAAGCTCTGTCAAAAGGAAATATCCCTTTGATGAAAAGGTAGCAGCCTGTTGGGACAAGGCCCCTATTGTTGATGCTCCGGTGGCAAAGATTGCCAAGAAGTCTGCTCTTCCGTTCGATGACCTGGGTAACTTATCCGATCCTCTGGATAAAAAAGCGGATTTTTATTTGAAGAAGGCCTGGGAATCATCCTCTACCTGCTTGAGGCCGGCGGTTGCAGCGTCATGGGTCTCTAGGTCACTACATATCTGGCTGGAACAGCTGGAACAGCATCTCAGTGAGAAGAAACCAAGAGAAGAAGTTCTGGCCTCTCTTCCCACCTTTTTTAAGGCTGTTGATTTTTTAGCCGATGCCTCCACAGATATAGTTAGGTTTTCAGCCAGATCTTCCGCCTTATCCAATGCAGCTAGAAGAGCTATTTGGCTGAAGTCCTGGAAGGCGGATCAGGGTTCTAAGGCTAGGTTATGCGCTATCCCCTGTGAGGGTGACAGGCTCTTTGGGTCTTCCCTTGATGATATACTTGAAAAAGCCTCAGATAAGAAGAAGGGTTTTCCAGCTCCTCAACGCCCCCCCCTTTTTTCGTAGATACCAAGGCAAAAGGCAAAGGGGTAGGCAGTATGATAAAAGGGAAAAGGATAGATTTCCTAAGAAATCCGGAGGTTTCCTTTTTAAACCCCAAGATCAAAGGCCCAAAGATAAGCAATGACGCCGAATCCCAGGTAGGGGGAAGGTTATCACTCTTTCTCCCAGCCTGGAAAAACATAACCAAGAACGGCTGGACCCTGGGGGGAATTGGAGAAGGGTTCCGGCTGGAGCTTGTGACCCGTCCCCGGGACTCGTTCAGGCTAACAGATTACCCCAAGGATCTAGTCAAGAGACAGGCCTTAGAGTCAGAAGTCCTGCTACTTCTGCGGAAAGGGGTGGTTGTCCCGGTTCCGCAGGCAGAGAGGGGCAAGGGTTTTTACTCTCCTCTTTTTTTAGTAAAAAAACCCAATGGATCCTTTCGGGTAATCCTGAACCTGAAGAAATTAAACAAATTCCTCAGCTACAAAAGATTCCGCATGGAGACCATAAGGACGGCCATAGATCTACTATCAAAGAATTGCTGGATGGCGACTCTGGACTTAGAGGACGCGTACTACCACGTGCCAATACATGCGTCCTCCCAAAAATATTTAAGGACAGCAGTCTGGGTTCAGGGAGAATGTCTACACCTGCAATACAGAGCCCTCCCCTTTGGGGTTTCTCAAGCCCCCAGAATCTTCACGAAGGTGATTGCGGAAGTAGCCTCCTTCCTAAGATTGTCAGGGATTCCGTTGCTACCATACTTGGACGACTTCCTGTTTATTTCCCAGACCAAAGAGGGCTTGATTCAAAACATCGAGGGTTCCTGCGCCCTGTTAAAGAGCCTGGGCTGGAAAATAAATTGGAAGAAGTCTTGCCTAACTCCATCCCAGAGTTGTGTATTTTTAGGCATCCTTTTAGACTCCCGAGTAGAAAAGTCCTTCCTCCCGTCCGCCAAAATATTCTCCATCAGAGAGCATGTTTTGGATCTTTTCAGATCCTACCTCTGCTCGTTCAGGAGGGCAATGGCAGTGCTGGGCCACCTGACAGCAACCTTTCCAGCGGTCCTATATGCACAGGCTCATACAAGGAATAGCCCCCCCAATCATGTGCCAGTAATAGCCCCCCCAATCATGTGCCAGTAATAGCCCCCCAATCATGTGCCAGTAATAGCCCCCCAATCATGTGCCAGTAGTAGCCCACCCAATCATGTGCCAGTAATAGCCCCCCAATCAAGTGCCAGTAATAGCCCCCCAATCAAGTGCCAGTAATAGCCCCCCCAATCAAGTGCCAGTAATAGCCCCCCCAATCAAGTGCCAGTAATAGCCCCCCCCAATCAAGTGCCAGTAATAGCCCCCCCCAATCATGTGCCAGTAAAACAAAGTATTGTATATATTAAAAATTAACACTTATACTTACCTCTTTGGAGCGATGCGATGCAGGCCTCTTCTGGCCTGTCACTGTGTCCCGACTCCAGCGATGTACGGCTCAGGCGGCGCGATGATGTCATCGCGCCGCCTACACCGGCCTCTGATAGGCTGCCGGCACTACTAGGCCGGCAGCCTATCAGAGGAACAGGAAAGGGACACACCTCCCTGCCCTGCTCCTCCGCAGCCTTCTGTTTGTATCGCTGTCCTGAGGACGGCGATACAAACAGATCACTATGGAGATGAGCGCTTCGCTTCCACAATGGAAGCGTTCATCTCAGTGCCTGCCCCGCCGCCGCCGCACACATTGCCCCGCTGCCGCTGGGGGGCATTTGACCATACCTGTCCCCCCCGCATTATCGGGGGGGACGGATCCTCCCCCGCTTCCTACGCCCATGCTGGTAACCTCCATCACACGGTCTGATAGGGGTGTGGCTTACAGTCTTGCTTTATTCACATTGCATTAGTTGTCCTGCTATGCGGTTGTGTGGAGGCTTGGCTGTGAGCTGGATTTCATCACCTTCAGACCGTGTTCACACCATAGTTAGCCGTGACCGTGACGTGATGCATGATGGGCTCTGATGTGTCGCTGACAGGAATATATTGGCAAAAGTCTCAGCTTTTAATATCTGCTTGTATAACTAGCTAGTATAGTCAGTGGCATATCCGTTTGGTGCATTTTTTTCTGTGATTTACATTTGGATTCAAACAATTAAGCTTGAAAATCCAAAACATCTCCCATCTCTTTAGGGTATAACTAATATTACGATAATCATTCGCTATTTACTCAATGGGCGTCTGTCACTGGGTTCCGAAGGTGCACTCGGTCCCCCATCGCCCGCAGACCTGTTGCTTAGCTTTGGGAATGAGGATCTGTGTTTGACCTCATTCCCAAGGCGGCTTTACTAGCTGGGTGGCTCCCTGCTCCTAAGTCTGCCTTGAGCGCCGAGCTGATCACTCGGTGCTCGACTGGTTGGTCTGTCGGTCATGTGACGCTGGCCACGTCACATGACCCTCACTCCCCACTATAAATACAGGCAGCCTGCTGGCTACAGGTTGCCTGTTAATTTCTAGGTTCCTGGCTATTTGTTGGACTACTGAATATTTACCTGATCCTGTTCCCTGACGATCCTCTGCCTGCTCCTCCTGTACTGCGCATACATCCTGGTATTGTGACCTCGGCTCCCACCTGACTACTCTCTTAGGACTCCTCTTGTACTTCGCTACTCTCCTGGTATTTGACCCCGGCTTCTCCTGACCATTCTTTGCTTAATCCGTTGTACTGCGTAGCTCTCTTGGTTCTGACCCGGTCCGTTCATGTTCCGTATTTTGTCTTGTCTGTCTTCCCTGCACATATCCTAAGTTAGGGACTGCCGTCCAGTTGTCCCCTGTCATCAGGACTCGTGAGGCAAGTAGGCAGGGCCAGGGGTGAGGGTGGAGCGCAGTGGTCACTACCCTTCCCCCTGTGTGTGTGTGGACGTGACCGTTACAGATTAACAGGCCCAATAACCACTGTATCATGAATCCTCTTACTACCCTGACTGACCATGTCTCTAACTTGACACAGAGGGTGCAGGAGCTAGGAGAGAAACTCCGTTCTTGTGAGTTAGGGCAAGGTTCTTCCACTCCTCTGTCCTCCAGTCCATATTTTGAACCCCAGATCAAGCTCCCAGAACCCTTTTCTGGAGACCGGAAGAGGTTTCTCTCCTTTAAGGAGAATTGCAAACTCTACTTCCGTTTGCGCCCCGTGTCCTCCGGTCCCGAGAGCCAACGCGTGGGGATTATCATTTCTCTACTACAGGGTGATCCCCAGGACTGGGCATTTTCGTTACCTCCTGGGGCCAGTTGTCTAACTTCTGTGGAGGGGTTTTTTCAGGCCCTGGGTACCCTCTATGACGAACCAGACAGGGCCCTGGTAGCCGAGACAGCTCTTAGGGCACTGGTTCAGGGCCATCTCCCTGCGGAGGAGTATTGCACCCAATTCAGACGGTGGTCTGTCCCCTCAGGATGGAATGAACCAGCCCTGAAGAGTCAGTTTAGGTCAGGTCTATCTGATAATTTAAAAGATCTATTGGTCAATTACCAAATTCCTGAGACCTTAGAGGAGATGATGACCCTAGTTGTCCGACTTGACATACGAGTTAGAGAGAGACGACAAGAACGACAGTTCTGTTCTCAGATGGTGGTCCAGCCAGAGGCCTTTTCCAGGGACAAGCTTTATTGACTTTGAGTTTGCTTGTAAATTGGGTATTCCAATGTTTGCTTTACCTACACCTATCCATGTCATGGCTATTGATGCTACTCCCCTGATTGGTGGTACGGTGAGGTCATGTACCTCTGAAATTTCTCTGTCCGTGGGTGTGTGCCACTCTGAGAGATGTTCTCTTCTAGTTCTCGAGAACCTACCGGTTGAGGGGGTACTAGGGTTGCCTTGGCTCCATTTACATAACCCCACAATTGATTGGTCCAAAGGAGAGTTGGTGAAATGGGGACCTAAGTGTGACTCATGCTTGTCCGTGGTCCAGGCTGGGGTTTCAGTAAGGTCTAATACATTACCCTCTGTTATTAAGGAATATTCTGATGTGTTCTCGTCCCTTACTCCAGAGGTTCTACCCCCCCCCCATAGACCTTATGATTGCGCCATAGAGCTAATTGAGGGTGCCAAATTTCCTAAAGGTCGAATTTATAATATTTCAGGGCCCGAACGCAAGGCTATGGAAGATTATATTAAGGAGAGCCTTGCTAAAGGGCATATTAGACCTTCAGTCTCTCCTATGGGAGCAGGGTTTTTCTTTGTTAAAAAGAAGGATGGTGGTCTTAGGCCTTGTATTGATTCCCGGAGATTAAATAAAATCACTGTCCAAAATAGATACTCTCTCCCATTGATTCCGGATTTATTTAACCAGGTTTTGGGGGCAACCTGGTTTTCCAAGATTGACCTGAAAGGGTCCTACAATCTAATCCGAATCAAGGAGGGAGACGAATGGAAGACAGCGTTCAATACTCCGATAGGACACTTTGAATATCAGGTGATGCCTTTTGGACTCAGCAATGCCCCAGCTGTGTTCCAAAACTTAATGAACGATATTCTTAGGGAGTTCTTAGGTAAATTTATTATTGTCTATCTTGACGACATTTTGATATTCTCTCCTGATTTCGAATCTCATGTGTCCCATGTCAAACAAGTATTAGAGGTGTTGAGGGAGAACCAGCTATCCGCTAAGCAAGAGAAATGTGTCTTTGGTGTACAGGAGATACTGTTTCTAGGGCATGTTTTGACTCCTCACGCCTTTAAGATGGATCCTGGTAAGGTTTTAGCAATTAAGGAATGGGTAAGGCCTTCATCCTTAAAGGCTTTACAACGGTTTTTGGGTTTCGCTAATTACTACCGTAAATTTATCATGAATTTTTCTGTAATTGCTAAGCCATTGACCGACCTTACTAAGAAAGGGGCGGATTTGGAGAATTGGTCTACCAAGGCCATTTCTTCATTTGAAACATTAAAAAAGGCATTTAGTAGCGCTCCCATTCTGATCCAGCCTGATCAGGAGAGACCCTTTATTGTGGAGGTGGATGCGTCCGAGGACGGCGCAGGAGCAGTCCTTTCACAAGGTCCTGCTAGCCTCACTAACCTGAGACCGTGTGCCTTCTTCTCTAGGAAATTCTCTCCCACGGAGAGAAACTACGACATAGGGAGCTGTTGGCCATTAAATGGGCATTTGAGGAGTGGAGACATTTTTTGGAGGGGGCAAGGCATCGAGTGACTCTTGTCACTGACCATAAAAACCTAATGTTTCTCGAGTCCGCTAAGAGGTTGAATCCCCGACAAGCCCGATGGGCTCTGTTTTTTACCCGTTTTGATTTCTCCATTACGTTCAGGCCGGGAAGTAAAAATGTGAAGGCAGACGCATTATCTCGGAGCTTCCATGCTTTTCAACCCACTGAGACGCCGCCTGAATCCATCCTACCAGCAAACATCTTCTTAGCGGCTCTAACCCAGGATATCTCGGCTCGCATTAAGGCTGAACAACATCTGGCACCGGCATCCACCCCAACAGATAAGTTGTTTGTTCCCGTACAATTTCGTCTCCAGCTGTTGGGTGAGTGTCACGATTCTGCCTTTTGTGGACATCCGGGTATTGAGGGCACTAAGGATCTGGTTTCTAGATCTTATTGGTGGCCCACTCTGACCAGGGATGTCAAGTCCTACGTGTCAGCCTGTGAGGTTTGTGCCAGGTCTAAGACACCTAGGACTCGCCCTGCTGGTAACCTACGACCCCTACCCATTTCCAGTAGACCCTGGTCCCATATCTCCATGGACTTTATAACTGACCTACCGCTGGCGGAGGGTAAGACTGTGGTTTGGGTAGTGGTCGATAGGTTTAGCAAGATGGTTAATTTCATTCCCCTGTCTAAACTTCCGAATGCTAAAACCCTGGCGTCTATTTTTGTGAGAGAGATTGTTCGTTTACATGGCATCCCGGAAAATATTGTTTCAGACAGGGGTGTGCAGTTTGTGTCCAAATTCTGGAGGGCCTTCTGTCAAAGATGTAAAATTTCGTTGTCTTTTTCTTCCGCCTACCATCCTGAGAGTAATGGGCAGACTGAACGCCTTAATAAGTCTGTGGAACAATTCCTGAGGTTGTATGTTGCTGATGACCAGCAATTATGGGTCAAATTCCTTCCGTTGGCTGAATTTGCTCTGAATAACCGTGTCAATTCTTCTGCTGGGGTCTCCCCTTTCTTTTGTAACCATGGTTTTCATCCCCGTTTTCATTCTGGGTCGTCCGTCTCCTCCTCTAACCCTGAAGCTGATAAACTCTCCTCCGAACTGTGCACAGTTTGGGCCCGGGTTCAATCGAACCTAGAAAAGGCTCAAAGTTCTCAAAAACTCAAGGCCGATAGGAAACGTTTAAGGGGGGTGAACTTTCAGGTTGGGGATAAAGTATGGTTGTCCTCCAAGAATCTATCTCTCAAGGTAGCTTCTAGAAAATTTGCTCCTCGTTTTATTGGACCATATAAGATCACGGAGGTGATTAACCCGGTATCATTTAGGTTGGAGCTGCCCGAGTCATTCCACATTCATAATGTGTTCCATAAATCTCTGCTTAAAAAATATTTTGAACCGGTAGTACCATCAAAAGCCTCGCCTCCGCCGGTTCTTGTTAATGATGCTGTCGAGTATGTGGTGTCTAAAATAGTGGATGTCAGGAAGGTGCGTAATTCCTTGCAGTACCTGATTCACTGGAAGGGGTATGGACCTGAAGAGAGATCTTGGGTACCTGCCAGGGAGGTTCATGCTCCTAGACTTGTTCGTAAATTTCATTTAGAACACCCTGAAAAGCCATCGCCTGAAGTCTTGGGTCCGGTGGCCCCTCGTAAAAGGGGGGGTACTGTCACGGGGTTCCGAAGGTGCACTCAGTCCCCCATCGCCCGCAGACCTGTTGCTTAGCTTTGGGAATGAGGATCTGTGTTTGACCTCATTCCCAGGGCGGCTTTACTAGCTGGGTGGCTCCCTGCTCCTAAGTCTGCATTAAGCGCCGAGCTGATCACTCGGTGCTACACTGGTTGGTCTGTCGGTCATGTGACGCTGGCCACGTCACATGACCCTCACTCCCCACTATAAATACAGGCAGCCTGCTGGCTACAGGTTGCCTGTTAATTTCTAGGTTCCTGGCTATTTGTTGGACTACTGAATATTTACCTGATCCTGTTCCCTGACGATCCTCTGCCTGCTCCTCCTGTACTGCGCATACATCCTGGTATTGTGACCTCGGCTCCCACCTGACTACTCTCTTAGGACTCCTCTTGTACTTCGCTACTCTCCTGGTATTTGA
Source organism: Bufo bufo (assembly GCF_905171765.1). NCBI lineage: Eukaryota > Metazoa > Chordata > Amphibia > Anura > Bufonidae > Bufo > Bufo bufo. The sequence goes on along the minus strand of NC_053389.1, from coordinate 612,301,783 downwards.
CCCCGGCTTCTCCTGACCATTCTTTGCTTAATCCGTTGTACTGCGTAGCTCTCTTGTTTCTGACCCGGTCCGTTCATGTTCCGTATTTTGTCTTGTCTGTCTTCCCTGCACATATCCTAAGTTAGGGACTGCCGTCCAGTTGTCCCCTGTCATCAGGACTCGTGAGGCAAGTAGGCAGGGCCAGGGGTGAGGGTGGAGCGCAGTGGTCACTACCCTTCCCCCTGTGTGTGTGTGTGGACGTGACCGTTACAGCGTCACTTTGAAGCCCAAGAAACTCCCCTCATGTTGTTCAGCGGCGTGGCGGGAGACACTGTGTTGTAAAAACTTTTTCTTGATGTTAGTCCTGTGTTTATTCAGCCTAAGGGTCTGTATCATGCGGCCTATATATTGCAATCTGCACGGGCACTCCAATAAATATATAATATTTTGTGACCCGCAATCAAGGAGATTTTTAATCGGGAAGGATTCTCCAGTAAAATTGATGGCAAAAATGGGAGACGAGCTTATAGTAGTGCAACAAAGACATCTGGATAGGTTACATTTGAAGCTACCCACAGTCATTAAAATCCGGCCCCCCCTCAATGGATCTTTTTTAAAATTTATTATTTTGCGTAGTAGATCTTAGCTTACTAGGTGCCAAAAAACGTTTTAGGGTTTTAGCCCTCCTGAATGTAAGGGGCGGTTGGGCTGGTAGAATATTCCTCAAATGGGGGTCCATTCTTAATATATACCAGTGTTTGGATAATATACTTCTAATGGTGTTATGGTTATCACCATATCTTGTTATAAAGTTCATATTATAACATCTCTTACTGGTATTCGATGTGTCTTTTTTGGTTTTTGTGAGACAACCTTCTTGGGATAGGCTACTAGCCTTTTTGTAAGCGGCTTCTATGACCATCCCTTTTGAAGAAACCTAGTGCAGATGGTCTCGCTTTGAGATATAAAGTCACTGTCCAAAGTGCAATTTCATCTAATCCTTTTGAACTGTCTAAAAGGAATATTGATTTTCCATGTTTTATAGTGTGTACTCAAAATCTAAATAACTATTACTGTCCACTTTATTAAAAAAAAAGGTTTGTGTAATTATTTTGTGCCCTATGGATCCCAATTCGAGGTCTAAATATTCAATTTTATGTGTGTTGTGTGACCCTGACAGTTTAATGCTATTCAGGTCCTCCATAAAGGAAGCAATAGAGGTATCATCATCATCATTCCAAATGAATATCAGGTCATCAATGTATCTCCGGTAAAAAATGATATTATTTGTCCAATACTTGGATCCATAGATACATTGGTCCTCAAACCGCCCCATGAACAAATTAACAAAACTGGGCGCGAATTTCGTCCCCATAGCGGTCCCCTTCCTTTGTAGATACAGTGTGTCCTGAAAAGAATATATATATTGTGCTTCAAAATAAATCTGATGCATTCGTGGACAAAAGACTTTTGTTCCTCTGATATTACAGGGTCATTTTCAAGGTACCATTTTGTGCACTCAATGCCCAACTCATGCGAGATGTTGGAATACAAAGTTGTGACTTCCAAAGTGACCCAGCAGTTTGTTTCCCTCCACTCAATTTCTTTCAAAGATTGTATCAAGGACATAGAATCTCTTAGATAAGATGGTAATTCCACCACATATTTTTGTAAAAGGACATCCACATATTGACATAAGTTGCAGTTGAGGGAAGAGATACCCGAAATGATTGGTCGGCCCGGGGGATTTTTATTGTCTTTATGGATCTTTGGTAAATTATAAAATAACGCCGTTACTGAATCGGGTATTTGAATAAATTCTTTCTCTTTTTTATCTAATATATAGAGAGAGTTCAGAGAACTCTCTGAACTCTCTCTATCTAATATATAGAGAGAGTTCAGAGAAGAGCTACTAAACTAGTACATGGACTAGTACATGGATTGCAGGATAAAACTTACCAGGAAAGGTTAAAGGACCTTAATATGTATAGCTTGGAAGAAAGAAGAGACAGAGGGGATATGATAGAAACTTTTAAATACATAAAGGGAATCAACTCGGTAAAGGAAGAGAGCATATTTAAAAGAAGAAAAACTACCACAAGAGGACACAGTTTTAAATTAGAGGGGCAAAGGTTTAAAAGTAATATAAGGAAGTATTACTTTACTGAGAGAGTAGTGGATGCATGGAATAGCCTTCCTGCAGAAGTGGTAGCTGCAAATACAGTGAAGGGGTTTAAGCATGCATGGGATAGGCATAAGGCCATCCTTCATAAATGATAGGGCCGGGGGCTATCCATAGTATTCAGTATATTGGGCAGACTAGATGGGCCAAATGGTTCTTATCTGCCGACACATTCTATGTTTCTATATGGGAAGCGGATTCAATTAAAGCCCTAAATTCAGATTTATATTGTGTCGAGGGGTCAAAATCTAAAGGTAAGTAATACTCCTTATCAGATAAAATACAGGTGGCCTCCCTGATATAGTCCACCCTATCTTGAATCACTATCCCCCTCCCTTGTCAGCACTATGGATAATAATACTGGTGTTATCTTAGAGTTTTCTGATCGCTGTTTGCTCCTTCTTATTTAGATTACCATTGGGGATGGGGTTTTGATGAATACTACGAAAATCATCCATCACCATATTGTAAGAAGTGTCAATAAAATTCCAGTTATGTTGCACAGGATAATAGTTGGAAGGTGGTTTTAAACCTGTGTGTACATATGGGGGGTGAAAATCATCAGCAGTGTCAATCAAAATGTTTTTTTTTTCTTTTTTTTGAGATTTCTCCAATATTTCAAAATGCCTTTTTAAAGTCAACTTTCTAATGAAGTTATGGAGGTTCAGAAACAGATCAAAACCTCCGGTTGTAGTGGAGGGGCAGAAGGATAGGCCCTTAGATAGAAGAGAGAACTCTTCAAGAGTAAGTTTGTGGGAGGATAAATTAAATATTAGAATTTCTTTACATGTTTGGACATGGTGGCCTATATTTTTCTTTTTCATTTTGCCCCCTCTACATCCTCCCCTATATTTTTTCTTTTTGTTTGTCTTGGGCCCAAAGGGTGAAAGTAGTTAGTAATTGTTACCGTATTTGGGCTCTTTAATATTGGATATACCTAAGGGGTCAATATCGGGGGTAGGGATAAAAAATGAATTGGGCCGGTAGTGGATAAAGTAGTGTTATTTGATGGGTCCACGAGACCAAGACCCATCTGTAGCTTAATGGATTGATCGTGTGGATTCATGGAATGTTTTGTACATTGTGCTGGAGACTGAGTTGGTGAGATGGCATGAATCATAATAAGAGTCCTCCTCCAGATCAATTGATGTTGATGGGGAGGTCAGGCCTGGTTGATTAATTGTCTCTGAATGATCAGATGGGATAGAGTGGAATTCTGATATCAGAGGTGAAAAGGTAGTGGGTGGGAAATCTAATGGGGCACATTGGGATAGTGTTTCTGGATCAAACAGATTTGAAGGAATAGTAAGAATAAGTTCTTCTATTCTAAAATGAGAACGGGGTTTATTTGAGGGGAACGGCAGGATGGCTTGCGGAGTAAAAAAATGTGTATTTGAGGTACCTGGTATGGTAAGACTCTTTGATGGATGAGTTGTCTGTGCTGGTTTATCTTGTGGGACGAAATAGACAGTAGAGGTATGTGGTTGATGAACAACCTGAGAGCGAGTGGACCTATGTTGTTGCTTCTTAGTGTAACTTGCATGCCGTTTATGACTATTATAGAATGTAGATTCCCTGGTACGAGTAGGATGAGGCGATATTTTGCGTTGCCCTGTGGAGGAGTTAATGGGAATAGTACTATTAAGGAGTGGCCTAGGGCTGGAGATCGTGGAGGTGGATGGCATAAGTTTATTTTCAGGGACAACCTCTTTAAGCCAAAATTTTATGTTATCGGTGGCAAAATCGGTCCTGTCCCATGTCAGTTTTTTTTGCCTTTTTGCTCATAACATCCTTTTCGTAAGAAGTAACTCGGGTCGTGATCATACGGTCAAATCTAGGTGCTCCCTATGGCAAATCAATTGATCATAACACTCAGCAATCCGAACCCCAAGTTCCGAGCTTATGCACTTTCTCTTGTTAAGCAGTCTGCTAATTAGTCCTCTGGAGCAGTCTAGGAGATAGTTATCCCAATGTTTGCAGAAGTCTAGGTCATCCTTAAATTAATTTTTAAAGCGTAGACAGAGGCCCCTTGGGACTAGGCCTTCTTGAAGATACCTTTCTAAAAAGATGGCATCAAGCTGATGCTGGATCTCATCTAGCATATGCTTCTCCAAAGTTTGGAACAATGAGAGTAATGATTTCTCTTCAATACCCTCATATTCCAATCTGTTCGATGATGGTACCTCAGTTGGAGAGTCCGGAAATGAATTCTGAACATATTGATTGACGAGACGTTCTCGCTGTATCAGGCAATTTTGGACGTAATTCATATTGTATTCTCGCAAGACAAATCCTATGTGCAACCCAGGGTTTCTGGATATACCAGATAAAGGAATTGCGTTCTTATGCGTTGTTTACTAAATAAACAGAGAATAGGCACACCATAGGGTAAAAACGTATGCGTAATTAGGGAAATTACTCCAATTGGAGGCTCACCTTAAAAAGCTGTGCGAGTAATAGGCACAACACTACTGAAGACGTGTTGGTAATAAATTTAGTCCCCAGAGAGAGTTCGATGTGCAGCCACGTATGTAGATCTCCTTGAATGAGTATGCCTGGAAACTCACAGAGAATTATTATACAGATACAGGAACAACCATCCTTCGGCGCAAACGAACCAACCAGTTAGAGGTAGTAGTAATCTTCAAACGTTTTTATTGCAGAATCACTTCACAACGCGTTTCGGGGAACACTTCCCCTTCTTCAGGTGAACACAGTTGCTTATAGAACATACATACAGCTATATACAGTGGGGGAAATAATTATTTGACCCCTCACTGATTTTGTAAGTTTGTCCAATGACAAAGAAATGAAAAGTCTCAGAACAGTATCATTTCAATGGTAGGTTTATTGTAACAGTGGCAGATAGCACATCAAAAGGAAAATCGAAAAAATAACTTTAAATAAAAGATAGCAACTGATTTGCATTTCATTGAGTGAAATAAGTATTTGAACCCTCTAACAAAAAAAGACTTAATACTTGGTGGAAAAACCCTTGTTTGCAAGCACAGAGGTCAAACGTTTCTTGTAATTGATGACCAAGTTTGCGCACATTTTAGGAGGAATGTTGGTCCACTCCTCTTTGCAGATCATCTCTAAATCCCTAAGGTTTCGAGGCTGTCTCTGTGCAACTCTGAGCTTGAGCTCCCTCCATAGGTTTTCGATTGGATTAAGGTCCGGAGACTGACTAGGCCACTCCATGACCTTAATGTGCTTCTTCTTGAGCCACTCCTTTGTTGCCTTTGCTGTATGTTTTGGGTCATTGTCGTGCTGGAACACCCATCCACGACCCATTTTCAGTTTCCTGGCAGAGGGAAGGAGGTTGTCGCTCAGGATTTCACGATACATGGCTCCGTCCATTTTCCCGTTTATGCGAATAAGTTGTCCTGTGCCCTTAGCAGAAAAACACCCCCAAAGCAAAATGTTTCCACCCCCATGCTTGACGGTGGGGACGGTGTTTTGGGGGTCATAGGCAGCATTTTTCTTCCTCCAAACACAGCGAGTTGAGTTAATGCCAAAGAGCTCTATTTTGGTCTCATCAGACCACAGCACCTTCTCCCAGTCACTCTCTGAATCATTCAGGTGTTCATTGGCAAACTTCAGACGGGCCTGCACATGTGCCTTCCTGAGCAGGGGGACCTTGCGAGCCCTGCAGGATTTTAATCCATTGCGGTGTAATGTGTTTCCAATGGTTTTCTTGGTGACTGTGGTCCCTGCTAATTTGAGGTCATTAACTAACTCCTCCCGTGTAGTTCTAGGATGCTTTTTCACCTTTCTCAGAACCATTGACACCCCACGAGGTGAGATCTTGCGTGGAGCCCCAGAGCGAGGTCGATTGATGGTCATTTTGTGCTCCTTCCATTTTCGAACAATCGCACCAACAGTTGTCACCTTCTCTCCCAGCTTCTTGCTAATGGTTTTGTAGCCCATTCCAGCCTTGTGCAGGTCTACAATTTTGTCTCTGACATCCTTGGACAGCTCTTTGGTCTTTCCCATGTTGGAGAGTTTGGAGTCTGCTTGATTGATTGATTCTGTGGACAGGTGTCTTTTATACAGGTGACTAGTTAAGACAGGTGTCCTTAATGAGGGTGACTAATTGAGTAGAAGTGTCTAACCACTCTGTGGGAGCCAGAACTCTTAATGGTTGGTAGGGGTTCAAATACTTATTTCACTCAATGAAATGCAAATCAGTTGCTATCTTTTATTTAAAGTTTTTTTTTCGATTTTCCTTTTGATGTGCTATCTGCCACTGTTACAATAAACCTACCATTGAAATGATACTGTTCTGAGACTTTTCATTTCTTTGTCATTGGACAAACTTACAAAATCAGTGAGGGGTCAAATAAATATTTCCCCCACTGTATACACATGAAAAGGCGCCTAAGAGCACACAGAGAGGTATAGGGGCGGCCCTAGGGTTCAGAGGTAACCCCAGGACAAAACCCCTAAAAAACTACAAAAATTAAGGTAAATATTAATTAATAGAAAGGAAGAACTCCTGGACAATGGGATGTTATGCACTTATTTGCACCTGATTATTGAAGAATTCAATGATGGGAAACGTCTTATTTTTCCCACAGAGAGCGGTGGTCACATGATCGCACTCGCGAGTCACGTGACCGCAATGCGACCATGTGATGCCACCAGCTCCATGGAAACATGACGCTCGAGCGCCGAGAGACACAGGAAGCCCAGCGCTCGAGTAGAAACAGTGGCAGAGGATGCTGAAAGAACGGAGCATCCTAGGGGGCAATTGCACAGTAAAATTATATATACATTATTAGCATTAACATTCTGTAGACCAGGGGAAAATAATATTAACTAAAAACATAGAAATGACATCAGCTCCATAATAGAGCCCCTATCTATTAAGTATTAGAATGCTAAGGAATTATTAAAAATATGATTATATGAATGGACAAGGAATTACTTAATTAAAATTACCTAAATCAAAAATAAATAATGTTGATAAAGTAAAACATTTTTATTACAGTGAGGCACAATTTACTATGCCTAGTACTTGACCCCTTATTAATTGTCCTTTCACCTATAAGGGATTTGGATAATGAACTTGAAAGGTGGCTCTGAAGCACTAGCTAAGGACTCAAAGTATAAAACAGGTTTGAAACAATAAAGCGGTGTTCATATTTTTGAAGGCCAGCCAAAATGAGTTGTGAATCTATTGCTCCGCCTACACCTCAAGGCAGCAGAAAGATTTGTGCTAGGTCTCCTGTTTTTTTCTCCTTTATTTTTTACTGTTTTGCTTGCTGTTTGCATGTCATGTCTTTTTTGTAAGCATTGTACTTTTTCATATTAAAGCTTTAAACTTTAATGTTTAGTTCATGTATGCTCTAAGAATCCATATCCCTTTTATAGAGTGCATCAGAACAATCTGTGCCTTTGTGTACTTTTGTGGATTGGCATATCATTGGCTGTAACAATAGGTGGTGGCAACATGTATTTGGTGTGTGCTGAATCTGTATGGCATGTGAATTATTGTGATAAATTCACGTGGATAGCTCACCACCCTTCTCAATATGAAAAAGGTGCTCTAGTCTGAAACTGATCACCCAATCAGTCAAAGCTTATGATAGAAATGAGTATATATACGACTGGCACTCACTAAGTGGATCACATCAACAGCATTTAATGAATGGGTTCAATAAAATCAAACAGCAAAGATTCAAACAGCAAAATTCAATGCTAATCACACTGTAAAAAGTATAATAGTAAAAATCACACTATTAAAAAATATAGTTATCGAAATATAATATCTGTGGGAATAATATCACATACAAAATACACCCTAAAAGATATATCTATATTGAAATATAAAATGTACAATCCACTGGTAATGAAATTCTGCGTATGGGATAAGGTCTTATATATGTAATGGTGCCTTATAGGTAAAATTTCCTTTTAGCTTGGTACTATATTGCCCAGGCTCCGCTTTCCTAAATTTGTGTGGCAAGAAGCAAAAAAGTTCCGTATTGTCACTGGGACACTGTTAAAGTTTTAGATACGGTATGTGTCCAGACGGTTTAGCTCCAAATGATCCGTCTTTTAGGTGCAATGTCCACACTGGTGAGTTGCGGTCTGGTCCGGTGGGAAGCAGAACGCCTTATTAAGGTTTGTAATGTTCCCAATGTTAATATGGGCAGTGTCGCCTGGTGGCCGGTGCTGTAAGGGTATATAGCTTACTGGTATGTAGTCAAACTCGGCAGTCCCGTTCCTCAGCTGTCAGCTCACCACCGCACGGCTGGCTGCTCCCACGGCGTCATCGCTCTCTGGTACGTCTCACGTGACCTTCTCAGAGATATCGCGAGGTTTGGTGTCTTAATCCGGTACTCGAATGAGATTGAGCTCACAGAGTGTAGAGATATGGAGCGCTCCAAATTTAAAGTTTGCTTAAATAGTCCAAGTCATATCCAGATTCTTTGTCGATGCAGGGATATAACGCCAAACGCTTTTCGGGGACCTCGCTCCCCTTCCTCAGTGGCTTTATCCCTGCTAAAACGTCACGTCCTCTTATACCGCTACACGTCCTCTTCAAAACCTGGACTGGAATATACATTTTGCTCATTGCGGTATTGATGCGTCTTTTATGCGGTTTTTGGGCAACACATGCGTTTTTTCTGTATTCTCCTCATATTATTGCAATTAATAGAGGTAATAAAGGAAAAGTTGCTACCGGATTACTTTCACTTAAAAAATGTAAAGAGTATAAAAACTGTTCAAAACAAAGTTAAAAATGTTGTAAAACTATATAAGTAAGGCCTCTTTCACACTTGCGTTGTAGGGATCCGGCATGCACTTCCGTTGCCGGAGGTGCCTGCCGGATCCGTAACAACGCAAGTGTACTGAAAGCATTTGAAGACGGAACCGTCTTCCAAATGCTTTCAGTGTTACTATGGCACCCAGGACGCTATTAAAGTCCTGGTTGCCATAGTAGGAGCGGGGAGCGGGGGAGCGGGGGAGCAGTATACTTACAGTCCGTGCGGCTCCCCGGGCGCTCCAGAATGACGTCAGAGCGCCCCATGCGCATGGATGACGTGATCCATGTGATCACGTGATCCATGCGCTTGGGGCGCCCTGACGTCACTCTGGAGCGCCCGGGGAGCCGCACGGACGGTAAGTATGCTGCTCCCCTGCTCCCCGCTACACTTACTATGGCTGTCAGGACTTTAGCGTCCCGGCAGCCATGGTAACTATTCAGAAAAAGCTAAACGTCGGGTCCGGCAATGCGCCGAAACGACGTTTAGCTTAAGGCCGGATCCGGATCAATGCCTTTCAATGGGCATTGATCCCGGATCCGGCCTTGCGGCAAGTCTTCAGGATTTTTGGCCGGAGCAAAAAGCGCAGCATGCTGCGGTATTTTCTCCGGCCAAAAAACGTTCCGTACCGGAACTGAAGACATCCTGATGCATCCTGAACGGATTACTCTCCATTCAGAATGCATTAGGATAATCCTGATCAGTATTCTTCCGGCATAGAGTCCCGACGACGGAACTCTATGCCGGAAGACAAGAACGCAGGTGTGAAAGAGCCCTAAGGGGAAGGTATGTTATACTGCAGTCCGTCATAGATCCATATTCATGGGAAGAGACATATTCATGGGAAAAAACGTATCATCATAGCCTTTCTATAAAAATAGTTTAATACGCCCAAATTCTTATGGTTTCAAGGTGGTCCCATATATTCATATATTGTAAGTAGAAACGGGGATGTGGGCCCATCACCAAGGGGGGGGTCACAGTGCCGATAAACGGCCAAACGTGATCCCCCATTGGATGAAAGGCACACAGCCCTAACTTATAAAAATCCGGTAGCAACTTTTCCTTTATTACCTCTATTAATTGCAATAATATGAGGAGAATACAGAAAAAACGCATGTGTTGCCCAAAAACCGCATAAAAGACGCATCAATACCGCAATGAGCAAAATGTATATTCCAGTCCAGGTTTTTAAAAGGACGTGACGTTTTAGCAGGGATAAAGCCACTGAGGAAGGGGAGTGAGGTCCCCGAAACGTGTTTGGCGTTATATCACTGCATCGACAAAGAATCTGGATATGACTTGGACTATTTAAGCAAACTTTAAATTTGGAGCGCTCCATATCTCTACACTCTGTGAGCTCAATCTCATTCGAGTACCGGATTAAGACACCAAACCTCGCGATATCTCTGAGAAGGTCACGTGAGACGTACCAGAGAGCGATGACGCCGTGGGAGCAGCCAGCCGTGCGGGGGTGAGCTGACAGCTGAGGAACGGGACTGCCGAGTTCGACTACATACCGGTAAGCTATATCCCCTTACAGCACCGGCCACCAGGCGACACTGCCCATATTAACATTGGGAACATTACAAACCTTAATAAGGCGTTCTGCTTCCCACAGGAGCAGACCGCAACTCACCAGTGTGGACATTGCACCTAAAAGAGACGGATCATTTGGAGCTAAACCGTCTGGACACATACCGTATCTAAAACTTTAATTAACAGTGTCCCAGTGACAATACGGAACTTTTTTGCTTCTTGCCACACAAATTTAGGAAAGCGGAGCCTGGGCAATATAGTACCAAGCTAAAAGGAAATTTTACCTATAAGGCACCATTACATATATAAGACCTTATCCCATACGCAGAATTTCATTACCAGTGGATTGTACATTTTATATTTCAATATAGATATATCTTTTAGGGTGTATTTTGTATGTGATATTATTCCCACAGATATTATATTTCGATAACTATATTTTTTAATAGTGTGATTTTTACTATTATACTTTTTACAGTGTGATTAGCATTGCATTTTGCTGTTTGAATCTTTGCTGTTTGATTTTATTGAAGCCATTCATTAAATGCTGTTGATGTGACCCACATAGTGAGTGCCAGTCGTATATATACTCATGTGAATTATTGTAACAGAGGCTGCTGTCCGCCGATGTGCCCCTGCTTACCACCACTGTCCTGGGCTCCATGTTCAGTAGTGATCTGCTGCCAATGGGCTCTGTTCTTGCAGGCATTGTTTGTTCTGGAATCCGCTCCACAGTTTCCTTCCAGCCCTGGCCACAGCATGCTTGCTGCTTGTTCCCTGTACCACTTCCTTAAGGGCCGGCATGCATCACTTCCTGTGTTTTTATGGGTTAGCTCATGTGACCTTGCTGACCAATCCTAGCCCTCCTGCACATATATAACTGGCTCAGCCCCCTTCCCAGGTGCCTGAGCGTCAAGGTCTTTGTGTACTGCAAAGGTTGCTGATATCGCTGCTTGTGGCCCTGTTTACCTGACCCGTGCTTGTGTTCCTGGATTCCGCTACCTGTTTGATCCCTGCCTGCTTGCCTTGACTCTCCTGTTGCCGATCCGGATTGCCTGACCTGTACCTATACCGCCTGCCCTGACCTATTGCTTGTTTGACTTCACCTCTGCCTTATCCTTCGGTCCTGCACTGTTGCTTCTGGTTATGACTCGGCGTGCTGACTACATCTGTACCTCTGGTAGCTCCCTCTGCTACCTCCTGGTCTGTCTGTACCAACTGCCTCTTGCGCCTATGCTCCTCAAGAAGTAGCGACCTGGTGTTACCCTTGGGAAAGTCTATCCCCACCATCAGGAGTACTGTGAAGAACAAGGGGTGTGGCACAGTGGGTTCACACCCGCTGGTTCATGACAATTATGCTCAATTATGCTCAATTGCAGCTAGTTGCATCTGGACTGATTTAGAGCAAGGGTACTTTGGAGTCTGGACATTTGCTCCTATTGCTCCTATGCAAAGCCTTAAACTCTCTACTTTATAACACTTTGAAGCGTTAACTTGCACTATGATTTATGCTGCTGTTTATACTTATACTGTTTTATATTGTAGAACTGCATTTTGTATGGTTATTGTAATATATCCTGTTCTTTTGCAATGTGGAAAGGGTTAATGCACAGCCAGCTAATACTCAGAAACCTTAGGACTGTACAGCCTGTGCACTGAAAACTAGTAATTTTCTACAGTTACCATAAGGGACTATGCAGAGCTAAGTTTTGGAGGGAAAAAAACAGACAGTGAACTTTTGACTGTCGGGTTTAGCTCTGTCAGAGCTAATGTGTCACAGGGCGCCGACGAGGTGCTCCTTCTCAGCATCGCCGGCGCCCTGCAGGTAGATCAGAACGAGGACAAGCGCTGCGTCCTCGTCTCCAGAATAACAAGGGGCGGGGAGGACCCGGCCGCACATGTCTTTACAGCATGGCTGGTGTCCTCCGCTCCCATGGTAACAGGGCTGAGTCTGAGCGCCGAGCTGAGCACTCAACGCTCAGCAGGATGCAGGGGGATGAGTCATGTGACGCCGGCCATGTCACATAACTCCTACTCCTCACTATTCAACAGGCAGCCTGCTGGCCACAGGTTGACTGTGATTAAGGTCCTTACCTACTGTATACAGCTGCGTTATTTCCTCAGATTTTTGGTATTGACTGTCGGCTCGTGTTTTGACTCGTCCTCGTCTGCTCCTTGTGTATTGTGGTATCTCCTGGTATTGACTCTCGGCTCGTGTTTTGACTCTTCTTCGCCCGCCCCTTGTATCTTGCTGTTATCTCCTGGTTTGACTCCTGGCTCGTGTTTTGACTCGCTGTGCCTGCTCCTTGGTTCTGCTGCGACTTCCTGGTGTTGACTTCTGCTACCTGGACTTTCTGTATTGTCTGTATCGTTTGTTCTTCCCGCACTTACATAAGTTAGGGACCGCCGCCCAGTTGCGCTCCATTATCTAGGATGGGTAAGTGCAAGTAGGCAGGGACAGAGGCGTGGGTGGCAGTCAGGGGTGCACTACTCCCTACCCCCTGTTCGTGACAGAATCACAGGCCATATCTCACCATGGACCCTCTGCAAAGTCTAACTGATCACGTTCAGAACCTTGCTCAGATTGTCCAGGAGTTGGGGGAAAGGTTACTAGCGCAAGAATCTGCTCATAACCAACTGTCCCTAATCCGCCTCCACTACAAGCGGAGCCCCATGTTAAGTTGCCACATCGGTTTTCTGGGGACCGCTTTAAAGAAAGTTGTAAACTGTATTTTCGTTTGTGCCCTCATTCTTCTGGTTCAGAACAACAAAAAGTAGGAATTATTATTTCCTTATTACAAGGCGACCCACAGGATTGGGCATTTTCATGATTCTCTGTGTCTTAGGTCTGTTAATGCCTTTTTTTCAGGCTCTTGGGCTTCTGTATGATGAACCGGACAGGGCGACCGTGGCAGAGAGTCAGCTTAAGTCCCTTGTGCAGGGTGACTGGCCGGTAGAGGATTATTGTACTCAGTTCAGAAAGTGGTGTGTTCCCTCTGGTTGGAATGAACATGTTCTCAAAAGCCAGTTTAGGTCAGGCCTGTTGGAAAACCTCAAAGACATGCTAGTGTGTTATCCTTGTCGCTCACAGAATGGAGCGGGTGACGTCACCAGAGCTACGGTTCCTCTCAGACACCAAAACAGGATTACCCAACGCGTTTATAGCACTATGGTGCTCTTCGTCAGGGATTCATTTAGGTGCCATCTTTGTCTATCTTTTATCAGCTGCGGTCCTTGTCTGTTTAACCCTTACCCTGCTGTAGTGTGTTTAATCAAACCCAAATAATTCAATTTCTTTGTTTAACCCCCTTGGTTCCATTGTGTCCATGTTAAAGATCCACTGTGTCTCCTTTTTTTTACATATATTTGATGTAATCTCCTCCACGTATGTCCACCATAACTATTTCAACCCCACAGAATGAGGAGCCTTCAAACCTACCTCTATGCTGTTCTCTATAATGCCTGAATAGCCGGTGGTCATCTACTTTCTTTTTTATGTTATATAAATGCTCACTTATTCTCTTCTTCAATAATCTCTTGGTACGGCCTATATAGATCTTTTGGCATGGGCATTCAATGGCATAGATTACCCCTTTTGCATTACAAGATATATGGTCTTTTATTTGGAATTTATACAGTCAGGTCCATAAATATTGGGACATCTACACAATTGTAAAATTTTTGGCTCTATACACCACCACAATGGATTTGAAATGAAACGAACAAGATGTGCTTTAAAAACCGACTGTCAGCTTTAATTTGAGGGTATTTACATCCAAATCAGGTGAACGGTGTAGGAATTGCAACAGTTTGCATATGTGCCTCCCACTTGTTAAGGAACCAAAAGTAATAGGACAATTGGCTTCTCAGCTGTCCCATGGCCAGGTATGTGTTATTCCCTCATTATCCCAATTACAATGAGCAGATAAAAGGTCTAGAGTTCATTTCAAGTGTGCTATTTGCATTTGGAAAATGTTGCTGTCAACTCTCAAGATGAGATCCAAAGATATGTCACTATCAGTGAAGCAAGCCATCATTAGGCTGAAAAAACAAACCCATTAGACAGATGGCAAAAACATTAGGCGTGGCCAAAACAACTGTTTGGAACATTCTTAAAAAGAAGGAACGCATCGGTGAGCTCAGCATCACCAAAAGACCCGAAAGACCAAGGAAAACTGTGGTGGATGACCGAAGAATTCTTTCCCTGGGGAAGAAAACACTCTTCACAAAAGTTGGCCAGATCAAGAACACTCTCCAGGAGGTAGGTGTATGTGTGTCAAAGTCAACAATCAAGAGAAGACTTCACCAGAGTGAATACAGAGGGTTCACCACAAGATGTAAACCATTGGTGTGCCTCAAAAACAGGAAGGCCAGATTAGAGTTTGCCAAACGACATCTAAAAAAGACTTCACAGTTCTGGAACAACATCATATGGACAGATGATCTCAAGATCAACTTGTACCAGAGTGATGGGAAGAGAAGAGTATGGAGAAGGAAAGGAACTGCTCATGATACTAAGCATACCACCTCGTCAGTGAAGCATGATGGTGGTGGTAGTGTCATGGCGTGGGCATCTATGGCTGCCAATGGAACTGGTTCTCTTGTATTTATTGATGATGTGACTGCTGACAAAAGCAGCAGGATGAATTCTGAAGTGTTTCGGGCAATATTATCTGCTCATATTCAGCTAAATGCTTCAGAACTCATTGGACGGAGCTTCACAGTGCAGATGGACAATGACTCAAAGCATACTGCAAAAGCAACCAAAGAGTTTTTTAATGGAAAGAAGTGTAATGTTATGCAATGGCCAAGTCAATCACCTGACCTGAATCCGATTGAGCATGCATTTCACTTGCTGAAGACAAAACTAAAGGGAAAATGCCCCAAGCACAAGCAGGAACTGAAGACAGTTGCAGTAGAGGCCTGGCAGAGCATCACCAGGGATGAAACCCAGCGTCTGGTGATGTCTATGCATTCCAGACTTCAGGCTGTAATTGACTGCAAAGGATTTGCAACCAAGTATTAAAAAGTGAAAGTTTGATTTATGATTATTATTCTGTCCCATTACTTTGGGTCCCTTAACAAGTGGGAGGCACATATGCAAACTGTTGTAATTCCTACACCGTTCACCTGATTTGGATGTAAATACCCTCAAATTAAAGCTGACAGTCTGCAGTAAAAGCACATCTTGTTCGTTTCATTTCAAATCCATTGTGGTGGTGTATAGAGCCAAAAATGTTAGAATTGTGTTGATGTAAACACAGAATTATAGTGGCAAATCTGGGGGAGCTGCTCAACCCCTAACACTGTAGCGTGTTTTTCATTGGGGGAGCAGCCCCACCGCATGTGGACCGCAGCAAACGACTATCCCCAGCAAAAAAATGCATACGGTGGAGGATGTCGGCGCGGTCCACATGTACCACAAAGGCATCCTACACAAAACGGAGCATTGTGCGGATGAAAATATAATTATATAAATCACAGAAAAAATGCACCAAACGCATATGCCACTGACTATACTGGCTAGTCATAAATGCAGATATTAAAAGCTGAGACTTTTGCCAATATATTCCTGGCAAAAGTCTCAGCTTTTAATATCTGCATTTATGACTAGCCAGTATAGTCAGTGGCATATCCGTTTGGTGCATTTTTTCTGTGATTTAATTGTGGTGTTGTCCCAATATTTATGGACCTGACTGTATGTGCCTCTTTTATTTTCTATATGTATCCGCTTGTTATTTTGTGTCTGCCTGCATCCAGCACATTTTTTGCAAGGATAAAAGCCTGTTAGTGGATTCTTTAGTTGTTTCTTATTTATTATTGCTGCACATTTTTTTGTAGGGGCAATTATGTTTCCAATATTAGCTGCTTTCCTGTATACAAATGCTGGTGCTGCTGGTATCAATTCCCCGATGCATTTATCTTCCCTCAGTATATCCCAGTGCCTACCCACTATTTTCCTAAACATGTGTGTTTGAGAATTAAATGGAATTATGATTGGTGGTATTTCTTTGTTCCCATACTTATATCCCTCTGCTCCCTTTTTATCCTTATCACTATCCCCCAATAGCTGTTCTCTTTCTAACACCCTAACTTCCCCCTTCTGCACTGTTAGTTTATTCATTTCATAGCCTTTATCCTCAAATTTATTCAGCAATTTTTCAGCCTCCTTGTCATATTCTGTGACATCTGTGCAATTTCTTCTTAGGCTCATGAATTGGCTTCTGGGGATGTTATACAACCACCGGGGGAGGTGGCAACTGGTTCTTGATATGTAGCTATCGGAATCCGTAGGTTTTTCGTGAGTTTTTGTATAGATTTTATTTTTTTCAACATATTTATTATAAGGTCCAAGAAGTTGACTTCTTTAACCACCTCAGCCCCCAGTGCTTAAACACCCTGAAAGACCAGGCCACTTTTTACACTTCTGACCTACACTACTTTCACCGTTTATTGCTCGGTCATGCAACTTACCACCCAAATGAATTTTACCTCCTTTTCTTCTCACTAATAGAGCTTTCATTTGGTGGTATTTCATTGCTGCTGACATTTTTACTTTTTTTGTTATTAATCGAAATTTAAAGATTTTTTTGCAAAAAAATGACAATTTTCACTTTCAGTTGTAAAATTTTGCAAAAAAAACGAGATCCATATATAAATTTTGCTCTAAATTTATTGTTCTACATGTCTTTGATAAAAAAAAAAATGTTTGGGTAAAAGTTATAGCGTTTACAAACTATGGTACAAAAATGTGAATTTCCGCTTTTTGAAGCAGCTCTGACTTTCTGAGCACCTGTCATGTTTCCTGAGGTTCTACAATGGCCAGACAGTACAAACACCCCACAAATGACCCCATTTCGGAAAGTACACACCCTAAGGTATTCGCTGATGGGCATAGTGAGTTCATAGAACTTTTTATTTTTTGTCACAAGTTAGCGGAAAATGATGATTTTTTTTTTTCTTACAAAGTCTCATTTTCCACTAACTTGTGACAAAAAATAAAAAGTTCTATGAACTCACTATGCCCATCACGAAATACCTTGGGGTCTCTTCTTTCCAAAATGGGGTCACTTGTGGGGTAGTTATACTGCCCTGGCATTCTAGGGGCCCAAATGTGTGGTAAGGAGTTTGAAATCAAATTCTGTAAAAACTGACCAGTGAAATCCGAAAGGTGCTCTTTGTAATATGGGCCCCTTTGCCCACCTAGGCTGCAAAAAAGTGTCACACATCTGGTATCTCCGTACTCAGGAGAAGTTGGGGAATGTGTTTTGGGGTGTCATTTTACATATACCCATGCTGGGTGAGAGAAATATCTTGGCAAAAGACAACTTTTCCCATTTTTTTATACAAAGTTGGCATTTGACCAAGATATTTATCTCACCCAGCATGGGTATATGTAAAAAGACACCCCAAAACACATTCCTCAACTTCTCCTGAATACAGAGATACCAGATGTGTGACACTTTTTTGCAGCCTAGGTGGGCAAAGGGGCCCATATTCCAAAGAGCACCTTTCAGATTTCACAGGCCATTTTTTACAGAATTTGATTTCAAACTCCTTACCACACATTTGGGCCCCTAGAATGTCAGGGCAGAATAACTACCCCACAAGTGACCCCATTTTGGAAAGAAGAGACCCCAAGGTATTCGCTGATGGGCATAGTGAGTTCATGGAAGTTTTTATTTTTTGTCACAAGTTAGTGGAATATGAGACTTTGTATGAAAAAAAAAAAAATCATCATTTTCCACTAACTTGTGACAAAAAATAAAAAATTCTAGGAACTTGCCATGCCCCTCACGGAATACCTTGGGGTGTCTTCTTTCCAAAATGGGGTCACTTGTGGGGTAGTTATACTGCCCTGGCATTTTCCAGGGGCCCTAATGTGTGGTAAGTAGGTAAATGACCTGTGAAATCCGAAAGGTGCTCTTTGGAATGTGGGCCCCTTTGCCCACCTAGGCTGCAAAAAAGTGTCACACATGTGGTATCGCCGTATTCAGGAGAAGTTGGGGAATGTGTTTTGTGGTGTCATTTTACATATACCCATGCTGGGTGAGAGAAATATCTTGGCAAAAGACAACTTTTCCCATTTTTTTATACAAAGTTGGCATTTGACCAAGATATTTATCTCACCCAGCATGGGTATATGTAAAATGACACCCCAAAACACATTCCCCAACTTCTCCTGAATACGGAGATACCACATGTGTGACACTTTTTTGCAGCCTAGGTGGGCAAAGGTGCCCAAATTCCTTTTAGGAGGGCATTTTTAGACATTTGGATACCAGACTTCTTCTCACGCTTTGGGGCCCCTAAAATGCCAGGGCAGTATAAATACCCCACATGTGACACCATTTTGGAAAGAAGACACCCCAAGGTATTCCGTGAGGGGCATGGCAAGTTCCTAGAATTTTTTATTTTTTGTCACAAGTTAGTGGAAAATGATGATTTTTTTTTTTTTTTTTTTTTTCATACAAAGTCTCATATTCCACTAACTTGTGACAAAAAATAAAAACTTCCATGAACTCACTATGCCCATCAGCGAATACCTTGGGGTGTCTTCTTTCCAAAATGGTGTTATTTGTGGGGTGTTTATACTGCCCTGGCATTTGAGGGTCTCCGCAATCATTACATGTATGCCCAGCATTAGGAGTTTCTGCTATTCTCCTTATATTGAGCATACAGGTAATGAGATTTTTTTTTTCCGTTCAGCCTCTGGGCTGAAAGAAAAAAATGAACGGCACAGATGTGGATGAAAAAATCTCTGCCAAAAAAAGAAAAAGGAGGGGAAAGGCGTCTGCCAGGACATAGGGGCTCCGCCCAACATCCATACCCACTTAGCTCGTATGCCCTGGCAAACCCGATTTCTCCATTCACATCAATCGATGTGGATGAATAAATCATTGCCGGGATTTTTTTTTTTATATATACAAAGTGTTTGCCAAAGTATATGAACACCGCCACCTCCTCAGCTCATATGCCTCGGCAAACGTATCTTTTACTGCAGAGGAGAAATCTCGTCTTGCAGCGCCGCATACACCGACTTGCGTGTAATCTGACAGCAGCGCAATGCTTCTGTCCGAATGCACATCAGTGCTGCAGCTAGTCGATCGGTTGGTCCACCTGGAAGGTAAAAAAAACAAAACAAAAAAGAAAAAACCAGGCCGCAAAGCAATAACTTTATTAACTTTAGAACAGAACATATTAACTTTTTTTAACTTTTTTAACTTTTTTACTTACCGGTAATTTTTCTTTTGTTTAGTTTTTTTTACCTTTATAGAACAAACCTCTCCTTCCCCATGGGACAATGTGCAAAGCGCAAATCGCCCAAAGATGTGGCAAAGTACGTTATGCACTTTATCCCAGGTGAAAGGAGAGGTTTGCAGCAGCTGTGAGTAAAAGGGCCCTAATAGCCCTGTGTGCCTGTCCTGTGAGATGCAATCCCTATGCTAAGTGTACCTGTGTGTGGTACTTCCGGAAACACTCTCCAAAGCATAGGGCAGGGTGGTCAGCACAGTCAGGACAGAAATAGCGGGTGTCACGCCTTATTCCACTCCTGCTACAGACACAACATCTTTTTCGGGGTGGCGCTTGGTTTGAGGTACCAGCAACGACATTGGGGAAATGTTGCTCGTGTAGACGGCTCACTACACTGGTGGATGGGGCCACAGGAGGTTCTCGATGATCTCTTCCTGAAATTTGAGGAAGGATCTTGTTCTCCCAGCCTTACTGTAGAGAACAAAACTATTATATGCAGCCAATTGAATTAAATATACAGACACCTTCTTATACCAGCGTCTGGTCCTGCGGGAGAGTAAATAAGGAGCCAACATCTGGTCATTGAAGTCCACCCCTCCCATGAGCGCATTATAGTCGTGGACACAGAGGGGCTTTTTAATGACACGGGTTGCTCGCTCAATTTGGATTGTCGTGTCTGCGTGAATGGAGGAGAGCATGTAAACGTCACGCTTGTCTCTCCATTTCACCGCGAGCAGTTCTTCGTTACACAAGGCAGCCCTCTCCCCCCTTGCAAGACGGGTGGTTACAAGCCGTTGGGGGAAGCCCACGCGACTAGTTCGCGCGGTGCCACAGGCGCAAATCCGTTCTAGAAACAAATGCCTAAAGAGGGCCACACTTGTGTAGAAATTGTCCACATAAAGATGGTACCCCTTGCCGAATAAGGGTGACACCAAGTCCCAGACTGTCTTCCCACTGCTCCCCAGGTAGTCAGGGCAACCGACCGACTCCAGGGTCTGATCTTTTCCTTCATAGATCCGAAATTTGTGGGTATAGCCTGTGGCCCTTTCACAGAGCTTATACAATTTGACCCCATACCGGGCACGCTTGCTTGGGATGTATTGTTTAAAGCCAAGGCGCCCGGTAAAATGTATTAGGGACTCGTCTACGCAGATGTTTTGCTCAGGGGTATACAAATCTGCAAATTTCTGGTTGAAATGGTCTATGAGGGGCCGAATTTTGTGGAGCCGGTCAAAAGCAGGGTGGCCTCTGGGACGGGAGGTGGTGTTGTCGCTAAAATGCAGAAAACGCAGGATGGTCTCAAATCGTGTCCTGGACATAGCAGCAGAGAACATGGGCATGTGATGAATCGGGTGCGTGGACCAATATGACCGCAATTCATGCTTTTTTGTCAGGCCCATGTTGAGGAGAAGGCCCAGAAAAATTTTAAGTTTGGAAACTTGGACTGGTTTCCACCGGAAAGGCTGGGCATAATAGCTTCCCGGGTTTGCTGTTATAAATTGTGTGGCATACCGGTTTGTCTCTGCCACGACTAAGTCCAAGAGCTCCGCAGTCAAGAACAGCTCAAAAAATCCCAGGGCCGAACCGATTTGAGCCGTCTCAACCCGAACTCCAGACTGGGCGGTGAAAGGGGGAACTACTGGTGCGGCTGAAGTTGGTGACTGCCAATCAGGGTTTGCCAGCACCTCAGGGATTCTAGGGGCTCTACAGGCCTGTCTGTGCGGTGGCTGCGACGGGGTAACTACTGCACGTGCCACCGTACCAGCTTCAACTGCCCTTCTGGTGCTCGCTACTTCACCATGTTGTACGGCAGTGCTGGTACTAGGTCCAGGAAGGGCTGCGCTGCTGGTGTATGCCTCACCACGTGATCCGGCAGCGACAGCCCCACTCTGCTGCTCTTGAAGCGGATCCTGCGCAACCTGTGGTCTAGCGACATGGGGCCGGGTACGCCTGGTGCTGCCAGGGACCTCAACCTCCTCGTCCGAACTTTGGGTCAGAGAGCCACTGCTTTCTACAGGTTCATATTCTGACCCGCTAGATTCGTCAGATGAGGGTTCCCATTCCTCATCCGACTGGGTCAGAATCCTGTAGGCCTCTTCAGAAGAATACCCCCTGTTTGACATTTTGGACTACTAAATTTAGGGGTATTCCCTGAGACTACCCAAGAAAAAAAGCAAGCCTGTCTTACAAAGGGGAGGCTAGCGAAGTACCGGAGGCCGCTGCGGTTGATAAAAAATATCAAAACTGATTTTTTTATCGCCGCAGTGCGTGTAAAGTGAATGTGCAGTGATCAAAAAAAAAAATTTTTTTGGCACTGCGGTGGGGTGGGCGTGGGTGAACGCACGTGTGGGTGACAGATCAGGCCTGATCGGGCAAACACTGCGTTTTGAGTGGAGGGCGAACTAAAGTGACACTAATACTATTATAGATCTGACTGTGATCAGTTTTGATCACTTACAGATACTATAAAAGTACAAATGCTGATTAGCGATACGCTAATCAGCGAATAAAAGTGACTGCGGTGCGGTGGGGTGGGCGCTAACTGACGCTAACTACCTAACCAAGGGGCCTAAACTATCCCTAAAACCTAACAGTCAATACCAGTGAAAAAAAAAAGTGACAGTTTACACTGATCACTTTTTGTCTTTCACTAGTGATTGACAGGGGCGATCAAAGGGGTGATCAAAGGGTTAATTGGGGTGCAGGGGGGTGATCAGGGGCTACAGTGAAGTGTTTGGTGCTACTCACAGTTCAGTCTGCTTCTCTGCTGGATCCAACCGACGAAAATGACCAGCAGAGAAGCAGAGAAGCCATATAACAGATCATATTTACTAATATGATCTGTTATATGGCTTGTGATTGGATTTTTTAAAAATCGCCAGCCTGCCAGCCAATGATCGTTGCTGGCAGGCTGGTGACGAACTTCTTCTTTAACTTTTGCCGGCCCGCGATGCGCATGCGCGGGCCGGCTTTGAGCGAAATCTCGCATCTCGCGAGATGACGCGTATATGCGTGACTCTGCGCAGCGCTGCCACCTCGAACGCGATCCTGCGTTAGGCGGTCCGGAGGTGGTTAAAACTGTAATTCGGGGTGAACTCCAAATAAAACTCATTTTTATTAATATCCTCTAAAAACATATTTAAAGTTTGTTCACCACCCCTCCAAATAAACACCACATCGTCAATAAAACGCTGGCAGAGGACGAGGCCCGTCCGGAGCTCACCGTTGGGGTGGATATACTCTTCTTTCCACCTTCCAAAGTATAGATTAGCGAACCCCGGTGCGAACCTCGTCCCCATCACGGTCCCCCACGTCTGGAGGTAAAATTTATCTTTAAATCTAAAAAAGTTTTTTGCAAAATAAATAAAATACACTCCACTATAAAAATCTATCTGGGTTTTAGATAAGTTTCCCTGCTGTAGGAAGTGTTTGGCTGCTACGCAGCCTTTTTCGTTTTCGATAACTGTATATAGGGACTTCACATCAAGGGTCCCTATAATATCCCCTTCAATCCACGTAATGCCTTCCAGCATCTGCAGTATGTGTTTGGTATCCTTCAAATACGCATATAAGTTTTGAGCACATGGTTGCAGATACTGGTCAACATACTTAGATAGAGCACTAGTTAGACATTCTACCCCAGAAACTATAGGTCTCCCGGGTGGTTTATTTATGTCCTTATGTATTTTTGGGTTCTGATAGAATATAGCCATTTTAGGATATTTGATGTTAATAATAATAATATATATGTGAGATAACAATAAGTGGTCTTGCTATGCAAGAACACTTAATAAAGATAGAAAGAAGACCACTATAAAGAAAACTGTAAAACAGGATTTTTTTAGGCATACAAAAAAGCAACCCAAAAGAGGATGTAGAAGTGGGAAACTCGCCCAAAAGAAAAAATTACGGAAAAAAAAAATCACAAAAAGTTAAAAATGAAAGTGGTAATACACAGGAGATGTAGAGTGAGGGTAAGCGAGACAATGTACAAAAAAATCTACAATTTAAGTAACCATATATTGACATGGAATGAACAAAAAAATTAGAAAAAAGGCTTAAAGTTCGCACCAACTACGTATTTCAATAAATTTGAAGCATTCATTGGGGTGAGAAAATTTGCAAGGCGATTAGCCCTTATAAAATACCATCTAAAAAAGGAAAAAAATAATAACAAAAATAAAAGTAATAACAAGCATAGAGAAAATGTAGAAGAAGGTGAAAGGAAAGATGAAGGCGAGACTTTCAAACACACGGATCTCAAAGCAAAATCCCGGTTTGATCCTGTAAATGAATATTCAGTACCCCTGAACATGTTCTCTAACTTGATAACAAGGGATATCAGAAAAATGAATATAAAAATGAATAAATACAAAAGAAGGAAATATATGAGTAATGTGAGCAAGGCGGAAAGAAAAGTCATGATAAATATGCAGAAAAACAACAACATAATTATCCGCCCTGCAGACAAAGGGGCAGGGATAATAATATTGGATAAAAAAAGATTATGAAGGAGACATTAAAAATACTAAATGATAACAAAACATACAAATTATTGAAGAATGATCCAACAGAGAGGTATAAGAAAGAATTACAACATCTAGTCCAGAAGGCATGTAAAGAAGGAATTCTAAACAAGCAGGAAAGCTCATTTATTCTTATTCTTATTATAGCCAAATTTGCCACCCTAACTCCTCCCACAGTTTTTACACTACATAGACAAAAATTTACCAAAACGTGCAGATTGTTTCCGATCGGATTGCTATTACTTTGTGGAGCGATCCAACCCCCGGGGCCCCCGTGGCGGGCCCCGGAAGCCCCCTTTTTTCCCATAGACTTTGACAGGGTAAATTTTCAAATCGCTCCCACTCGCCAGGCTTTGACGCTAAAGTCACCAAACTTGGGTCACTTAGTCATGGGGTCAACCCGAAAATTTTTGGCACATTTCGGGGACCCTGAAAAGTGGGCGGGGCCACACAGAACCAATCAAAATCTCCCCATTGACTGTAATGAGACGTTCAAATTGCTACTCCTCCCACATTTTTAGGAGTACAAATTCCAAACTTTGCAGTCTTGGTCGGCACCCACCCTAGTACCTTACTTGTGCTTTGTTAACCGATCCCACCCTCCGGGTCCCTGGGACGGGCCCCCAAAATCCACGTTTTTCCCATTGACTTTGACAGGGAAAATTTTCAAATCGCTCCCAGTCGCACAGATTTGAAACTAAAGTAACCAAACTTGGGTCACTTAGTCATGGGGTCAACGCGCAATTTGTTAGAACATTTCGGAGACCCTAAAATGTGGGCGGGGCCACACAGAACCAATCAAATTCTCCCCATTGACTATAATGAGATGTTCAAATTACTACTCCTCCCACAGATTTAGGAGTATAAATACCGAACTTTGCACTCTTGGTCGGCACATACCCGAGTATCTTGCTTGTGCTTTGTTAACCGATCCCACCCTCCGGGCCCCTGGGGCGGGCCCCCGAAAACCTATTTTTTTCTCCCATAGAGTTTTATTGGAAAAATGCAAACGTTTGTCACTCATACAGCTTCGGAGTTAAACTGACCAAACTTGGGTCACTTAGTCATGGGGTCAACCTCAAAATTTCTGTCACATTTTGAAGACATTAAAAAGTGTGCGGAGCTACAAACAACCAATCAGATTTTCCCTATTGACTTCAATGAGAAAATTATAAATTGCTGCCATTTCAACAATGTTAATGGCAGGGTTGTTAAACTTAATATATTCGGTTAATAGGTGACTAGAATTCAAATGTTTAAAAGTGGGCGGAGTCTACAGCGGCCAAACAAATTTCAGCCATATGTTTTAATGGGAAAATTTAAAACTGCCGCTGCTCTTAGAGGGTCAATGGCAAAGTCACTAAACTTGGAAACACCCACTCCGACCCTTAGGTGCAACCACCCCAACGATTAGGTGCACCCACCCCGACTTTTAGGTGCAACCACCCCGACCCTTAGGTGCAACCACCCCAACGATTAGGTGCACCCACCCCGACTTTTAGGTGCAACCACCCAGACCCTTAGGTGCACCCACTCCGACCCTTCGGTGCAACCACCCCAACGATTATGTGCAACCACCCCGACTTTTAGGTGCAACCACCCCGACCCTTAGGTGCACCCACTCCGACCCTTAGGTGCAACCACCCCAACGATTAGGTGCACCCACCTCGACCCTTAGGTGCAACCACCCCGACTTTTAGGTGCAACCACCCCGACCCTTAGGTGCACCCACTCCGACCCTTAGGTGCAACCACCCCAACGATTAGGTGCACCCACCCCGACCCTTAGGTGCAACCACCCCGACTTTTAGGTGCAACCATCCCGACCCTTAGGTGCACCCACTCCGCCCCTTAGGTGCAACCACGCCAATGATTAGGTGCACCCACCCCGACCCTTAGGTGCAACCACCCCGACCCTTAGGTGCACCCACTCCGACGATTAGGTGCACCCACCGCGACCCTTAGGTGCAACCACCCCGACTTTTAGGTGCAACCACCCAGACCCTTAGAAGCACCCACTCCAACCCTTAGGTGCAACCACCCCAACGATTAGGTGCACCCACCCCGACCTTTCCAGCCAATCCAACCACACAACAGTTACTCAAGCCACTCCACCCAGTTACTCCGCCCACTCCAGTTGTAAGCTACTGGTGGAGGCAAGAACACTTCACACAATTTCCCCAGAAATTGTAGCTTTTCTAGTTTTTATTACTCTCTCTAGGTTCTTTTGGTCTTACTGCTCTTTTGCATGTACTCTGACAGGTTGTCCTCTTCCTGGTTCTGTCTGTGTGCCTTGCTTGTGCATCTGGTGCTTTGCGCTAGAGTCTCTAACCTCCGTCTGTCAGCTATACTGGGACTATTCCAAGAGGTAGTGGCCTGGTGGCTCCCCTGCAGCGAAGACCAGATCCCTGTATAGGTGTTAAAGGGTGAAAACCAGGGAGCCACCATCAGGACTAGGCCAAAGTCAAACTGGCACAGTGGTTCCTTTCGAAGATCCAGGCTGATGTAGACCTTCTGGGATAATATCCTCTTGTTCGTCAAGATGAACCCCGCTGTATCTTGTAGCATGATCCCCGATGAAGGACCTGGCACAGCAATCGGCTCAGCATGGAACTCTTTCCCCAAGATCAGGACGACGTAGATAATGGCAATCATCTTTGATGACATCTTACGCCTATAAAATATTATATGACACATATGAGTATATACATTTTTTTTTTAACTTTATCCTGCAAGAAAAGAGTTACTAATACCATATACCTCTGATTGGCATAAGTTCTTTTCTTGGACAGAGTAAGTTCTGGTTTCAGAGGTGAGTTAGGAGACATTTTGTTACAGAGGAAACATACATCAGGATGGGTTAGTATGCGTTAAAGATGTAGAATAACAGATAACGTTTTTCCGTTCATACGATACCAATCCTTATTTCCGTCTTTAGCTGGAACCATAAAGTCTTTTCACCTCTTTTCATCCAACTCCTTCAATCTCTCGAAGTCGTGCACTGGGATGACAAACACGTAGCTGATTAATGTGCACCCATTTTTCAATAAATTCATCCCCCTTAGGGATTTTGATCTTGTAGACCACTGGAGATAATTTGTCAGTGATGACATAGGGACCTTTCCAGGAAGGTAGGAATTTTCTCTCCTTCACTTGATCCCGAGCGAAGTTATAGAGATATACCCGATCGGAAATTTGATACTCCTTCTGTGTAGTCTTCAGATCATAGTATGTCTTAGCACTCACTGCGGCTTTCTCTATATTTTTCTGGGCGAACGCAAAAGCATGCTGAAGGTGCTTGCGTAAATTTTCCACATACTGATGCGACGTTGTAGCATTGATCAAGTTATGGTCTGTTGTTCTGTAAAGTAAATGCTGGGGTAACACCATCTTCCTTCCTGTGATCATCTCGAAGGGAGAAAGTTTAGTTGCTGCGCTTGGGGTGGCTCTGATGGCCATAAGCACCAAAGGCAACTTGACATCCCAGTCCTTACCAGATTCATTGACAAACTTTTTCAGGATGTTCACAATGGACTGGTTGTAACGTTCTACTCCACCACTAGAGGCTGGTCGATAAGCTATATGTAGCTTCCTCTTTACCCCCAGGATTTCCCACATCTTTGTCATCACCTCACTGGTGAAGTGACTTCCACGATCGGATTCGATGCGCTGGGGAAGACCAAATCTAGAAAATACATGGTTAATGAGCAGAGATGCACATGCGCTTGAACTGCATGTTTTGCACGGCAAACATTCCACCCATTTGGTGAACAGACAAGTTACGGTTAACATATACTTGTTGCCTCTTGATGAGGTTGTTACTGGTCCAATGAAGTCAATTTGGATGTCTGACCATGGCATGGACATCCCCCTTTTCATCAATGGTGCCCGATGAGTGGGTCCTTGTGGCTGGAATTGAGGGCAGATTAGACATCCCTGACAATATGTTCGCACATCTTGCAGCATATGTGGCCAGTAAGCGTAGTCCCGTAGTAACTCGTACGTTATTTTCTCACCTCGATGACCAGCTGTTGGGGCATCATGTGCATGTTGTAACATCAGACCTCGGTATGCTGCAGGTACTATCCATTGCGTGATACCATTCTTAGAGGTTCTTATCAGCAGTTCATCCTGTAATGAGAATTGGGACTTACCTTTCATCAAAATTCGTAACTCCTCCTTACCCACACAGTCTTCCGTGGTTATGGGATAGTTATGTGGATCCTCAATGTGCTTATAAAAGAGACCAATAATTGGATCCCCCTTTTGGCTTGCAATGAGATCCTCACTAGGGGAATTTTGGCTCCACTGCGCCACATTGGCTTCAGCTCCCTTTTGGGCCTGACTCCTTGTCATAGCATCCACTTGGATAGTTCCCATGAGGTCATCAACGTCAAAGACTTCTCCGTCAATGGTTGCTTGCTTGGCAAGGGAATCCGCTAGGTCATTCCCCTCTTTATCCATGCCTGGATATTTTGAATGACCTCTTACCTTCTTCCAATAAATGGTAAGACTGTGGGCGGTAACCATCTCATCAATTTTACAAAACATCTTTCCATGCTTTACTGGCTTGTTATTACTTCTCATCCAGTCTGATCTTTTCCATCCGGGAAAGTACTCCACAAAGCTGTTACGAATATAGTCAGAATCTGTGATGATTACAAACTCCTTAACATCATATTCGATAGCCATTTGTACGGCTTTGTACACAGCAGTAAGTTCTGCAACTTGGCTGCTTTTGGAACCAATCTTGTATCCAACGGATACATCCAGGAATGTATTATTCCATACGACTCCAATACCTGCAACCAATGTACGTTCGGATCCTTCATCGACATGGAAGGAGCAGCCGTCTACGTACACACATGGTGATGATGATTGTTCATCCAGGAAATCATTTTCCGTTGACTCACCTTTACGTTCCGTATGGGTACAGTCATGGAGTTCTGCTAATCCTTGAGCAACTGGGTTCTTATTATTTTGTTTGTACCTGATTTCCAATGGCCATCCCATTAAGGACATTGTCCAGGCGGTTATCCTGCTGTTTGACAAGTTTCCATCTCTTATACGATCACTCTGCAAGTATTGCAGTGGCTGATGTGCGGTCTCCACAATGATCCTTTCGCCTTGAATGAAACTCCTAAAATATTGCAAAGCCCACACAGTTGACAATAATGCTTTCTCACAATCATTGAATTTTACCTCAACCGGTGACAAGGACTTGCTGGCATAGGCGATGATCTTGTTTCGGTTTTCCTGTTTTTGGAAAAGAACTGCACTTATGCTTTTATCAGTGAAACCTGTTTCCACAAAGAAAGGTTTTCCCCCTTCTGGATAAGCAAGGCATGGAGCCTGGATAAGTTTGGCCTTGAGCTCGGTTACAGCTTGCTCATGACGCTCACTCCATTCCCATTTTACTCCTTTCTTTAGCAACTGTAAAAGAGGTTTTGTAATTTCGGCATAATTATCTATGAACTTACGTGAATAGTTCATCATGCCCAGGAATGATCTCAACTCTTTGAGATTTGTAGGAGATTTTGTATTAGTCACTGCTTCCACCTTCTTTTTCTGTGGGTTAATTCCATCCGCAGTGACTTCATGACCTAGGAAATTAACCTTGTTCCGGCACCATTGAGCCTTTTGCAAAGAAAGTTTTACACCTGCTTTCCTCAGCTGGGTTAGTACATGCCTCAACTCCTGAATATGTTCCTCAAAAGTTGTACTTTTTATCAGGATGTCATCCACATAAGACAAGGTACCTCGTTCAGTGGCATCAGGCATTGCCTTATGCATGAACACTGCAAACTCATGGCCTGCATTTATGTACCCGAAGGGCAGTCGGGTCCATGCATACTGTCGTTTGCCAAATGTAAAGGCCAGTTTGTACTGATCCCTTTCATCTATCTTAATCGTCCAATATCCTTGTGCACAGTCAAGGGCAGTGAAGATTTTGGATCCTTGTATTTGTGCCAAACATTGGTCAATATATGGCACGGGCCATCCGGACATATAAACACGTTTGTTCAACTGTCTTAGGTCCGAGCAGAGACGAAATTGACCATTAGGTTTGAGGACTCCAAGTATCGGATGATTGAATGAACTGTGTACTGGACGGATGATACCTTTCTCCTCCAAGTTTTTGACGATTTCCGATAGTGACTCGTAAGCCGCCAGCGGAAGTCGGTATTGTTTGACAAAAACAGGGGGTGCATCGGGATCTGTCTGGATTCTTGTAACGTGTAGGTCTGTTTCCCCACAGTCATAAGAATCCTTTGCGAACATCTCCTGGAACTCTGCGAAGAGCTCCTTTAGCCGTTGACGCTTCGACTCATCGGAGCATGCGTCAGCCATGGAGATTTGTTCTTCCACCCGCTCCTGAAATTCTGGGAAAATCTCAGGCTGACTTAACTCGTAAGCTTCTTCAAGCTCACTAGTTAAATCGTTCTGGGTGTAGCATACCTTATCCTTTCCTTGCTGGTACAAATCATACTCTTTTTCATCGACCTCATGGTTGAAAACCAATGATGATTCTTCGATGTGGCATGTACCTTCTTCAGAGCTGAAAGGATAAACAGAGTGGATGTTAAATAACCCCTCAGGGGTTGAGGAAAAATGTTGTTCCACTGTTTGTTCCTCTGTCAGGTATTCATCAGGAATTATTCCAATAACATCATTTTGGAATCCAAATGTGTAGTATTCCGAATCCATAGCCAAACCAATTACAGTGTCCTTTTGTAGGGATATGCTATGGGAAACCATGTTATGAATTACCATATGTAACGGATCCTGATGGATATTGATCAGGGGAGTAGGCTTTACCTTTAGGCCGAGTTGCTGTATTCTGTTGGATAAACAGATCAACGCGTCTGTGTTCTTCAGCTTCTGTCCCTTCTTTATTTTAATGGGTAGAAGAAATGGTTTGCATCCTTCAGGAATTTCAACTTTCTCAGCAACCATGATACTTACGGCATAGGGCATCTGTTGTCCCCATCGTAAGGCGTGTTCTACATCTTGGAATCCCTCTGGGTTTCCCGGCAATCTGGACCATAAGGTGTTATTCACCAGGTCAATCTGTACGGCAAATCGGTGCAGAAGGTCATTACCTATATACATTTGATACCGTGGTTCATTTATCACGATGAAAACGTGCTCCGTAGTTTTGTTTCCTATGGAGATAGACAAAACGCATCTTGCAACCACATTATGACTTTGGGAATCTCCATCCAGATCATGAACCATTGGTCCTGTGGAGAGAAACTTTTAATCATTTTAGGATTGGTGATCTGTTTCAAGAGTCCTAGGCTTATGTAACTTGCTTCGGATTTCAAATCCAACTTGGCAAATTTCACCCGGGCTATATTGTTTACCTGTACGGGAATCAATAAATTGTCATTGACCCTTTTAATCCGTACCATCGATTGAATGTGCCTTGTCAGGTCCGCGACTTCGTGATTCCCCCTTTCAAGAGAAATGGTTAAAATATCATCATCCAGAGTTACCTTTTTGATTTCGTCCCTCTGGATGGTAATGATGTGAGCGGCACCATTGACATCTTCCTCGGGCTTACCATTCTTCAGGATTGTGACCTCCGGTGATTGATTGTTCCTGAAATGCACTTCAATAGAGCTAGGTTTCTCTTCAATCACATGACAACTGTGTTGTGCTTGTGTGTTGCAAGAGTATTCATAGGCAATGGGTGCCTTCACCTGAGTCCATACTGCTTCATTAATGAAATCAATTATGGGACTCAATCTTTTTAATAAATCGATTCCTATGATCATCCGATCATATGGAAGATCCACAATCAATGTGGGATGTCTAATTGTTTTCTTGCCAATCTTAAATGTCAACCAGGATGTTCCTTTTACCTGTAAGGCATCTCCACCTACACTTATCAAAGAGCCATCAAATGACCTTAATCGTGGCTTCTTTGATGTTAAATTCAAAATCCTTTCGAAATAACTGATAGATAAAATGGTGGCTTGTGATCCAGTGTCTATTAATCCTTTGATTGGTCCGATAAGTTCATTTTGGAGATATATATCCATAAAGTATCTGCCATCCACCTGGAACAAATCACAGAGAAAGTTAGGATGTTTACCCATCTGCTGTCTGAGAGGTTGACCTCTTTGCAGCTCCGTGACCTCTGCATTCCTGAGTCTTCCAGGACAAGCTGAAGGAGCAGCATCAGCCCCCGCCTTTGGGACAAGCTGTGTGACACCACAAGTCACAGCTGGCTCACGGCTAGATGCTGGAACGATGGGATTACACACTGGAACAGACATCTGGTCATATGAATTGACATCATTAGACTGCAAGACAAATGACATATTAGACATTTCCCCCCTGGCCCTAATTTCAGGGTCAGAGGTACTGCAAGGAAATATTGAATTATGAATCATATCAGATTCTACCACAATCAACTTAATATCCTTACAGTGGCCTGGGTTCTGACCCGGCCCAATTTGCTTTATGATGTTGAGCTGGGACCTGGAGTTGCCCCTAAAAAAGGCTCAGGCTGTTTTCCTGGAGATACCAACTTTCTCACAATGTCACTCAACTGGGCCACTTGTTCTGCCAGCTGATCAAACCTGTTTGGTCTGGGCACATTTTGGCTTTGCTGGGCACCCTGGTTATCGGTAGGTGACCTACTCCTGGGTGAATTTGAGGATTCCTGCCTATCTTCCCTCTGTTGTCTGGGTCTATTATCCCAGCGCCTGTAACCCTGGTAATTCCTATAGTTATAGGGCCCGTACCCCTGGGGGCCTCTATTGTAATAGGGACGGTAGTTAGACCTCCCATTACCTGAATTATTCCCCTCTGATCCATTAGTATTTTGGGGTTTGGTCTGTTTGGGCGGTCCTACCTGTTGTTGCTAGGCTTGTTGAGCAGGTCCTGTAGACTGAGGGAACCTTCGTGGCTGGCTTTCAAATCCCAAACTAGGGTTTACCTTAGTTTCAGCTACCTTTTGCTCTGGGGATTTTTTAAACCTTCTCTCCTCTGTTGCATGGCACTCACTGATATTATACAGCGTGGTGGCAGCAGTCACCAACCAATCCAAGGGGGCATCAATATCCAGATCTCTGGCTAAGTTAAATTTGATCTGGGTTGGCATAGCATCATAGAATAACTGTTTGAATTCTTCAGATTCCCATTTTGGGGATCTATATGCTAACCCATAGGCATTTTTGAGGACAGAGAGGAATTCACGGGGACTCTGATTGGGTCTACATGTAAGGCTATATATGTCCCGTTTTGCAGCAGTGGTGGTTCGGTACGGTCCGAATTCCAATTTAACCTCATGCAAAACACTTGGCCAATCTTGAATGCCTCTCTCCCCAAATGAGGTAAAGTAATGACGATACTTATCATCAAATGCCCATGGAAGGAATCTGATCCTGTCAGCATCAGAGTATAATTTTAAAGAATCCATAGTGGATTCATACATTTCCAAGTGATTGGCTATCTGAGAAGAACCTTTCTTGGAAAATTTGGATACTGTAGTATTCAAAAACTTAATTATGCTGGAGGAGCTCTGATCCTTATCTGAATATTGGGAATTTTTATTCCTAGAAACCACCTCAGCATATGTTGGTCGCCTGTGATCCTGTGGCAAGGAATAAGTCACATGCTTCCCCACACCACTGTCAAACTCACATGCACTTTCACAACTTTCATGAGACTTATACTGCACAGGTGATTTAACCCTAACATCTCTTCTCAGGGGAACATGTGGTGGCATGTCTGGATAGTGGGGAGTAAGACATGGAGGATCAGGATATCCCACAGCGTTAGATGGATCCCTTTCAGCATTGACTATATTATGGGCTGATCCATCTGTCTGTTTAATTTTGGAATATTGGAGATATAAATCCTCTAAATCACTTTTTGCCTTTTGGTATGCATCATGGCTGTGACTAAGGTTGTACTCTAAGTCTTTGATCTTCGCTTCTGCGGATTGTAGTTCTGATTCCATCTTGGATACATATTTTTTTGTAGCCATTATAGACTCATACCTATCTTCGGAAAGGGTACTGACCGCCAACAATGCATACAAAACAGGTGGCAATGCACATAAGAGGTGTTGGTCCCTTTTGGTATTATCAGTTGCCAAATCCATATATGTCAGGTATCTATCAACCATGCCACCTAACTTCCATATATCCCCACGTTCTTCATAGGCTCTTTCCAATAGCTCATTAGTCCATTCATCTATATTTTTATCTAACTTCAAACGGGAATAAATATACTTGATAACCTTAGGGATTATCTTTCCTGGGTCAGATGGACTATCTGCTAAAACCTGGCCATTACCTGGGTCGCTGCCTGTTACACTCATGATTTTGATCAATAATCAATAACAACAACAATTTGACTTGCCAATAAGGATTAAGGAATATTTTCACTAATTGCACAAATTGGTTATAGAAATATCTCAATCAATCTCGGTGGGACCTCCAAAATATGTCGGGTATTTATTTCATATAAGATATGAAATCATAAAAATTATGATTTCATATTTTTATGAAATATGAAAAATTAAAAATTAAAATTTTTATTGGCGGACATATAAACGCCAGTTCTTTTATTGATGAGATCTAAAGTTAATTTGTGCAGATAATGAAACAGGGTGCAATTAATTATATAAAATATAATTTATTACAAATAAATACATGCAGTAAAAATGGCATACAAATGAATACAAGGTTAATATCAAAATTGACCACAAAATGATGCTCCGCCGTTTACGCCGGGCTTACTTAATTTAGTACACCAAGTACAATACAATGTTATTCAAATTATTATCAAATTATTACCGATTATTAAAATATTATAATGTAACAATAACAACAAAACAATAGAAATGAATCTGTGGAAAATCCCTTATGCTCAATCAAAGAATATGGCAGTAAGAGACACCTTATAAATACGCCCGTTGGCCTAACTACGGATAATAATATCCGATCAGAGATTTCACTCTGATATCAATATTACAGGAATTATAATGATGTGCACGTTCATTAAAATTTCCCATAAAATTATTGTTTTAACAATATTGACCCACTAATAATGGGGTCTCAACTATATGCCAATTGGAGCGATTTATAATTACTGCAAATGAAATAGATTATACATTACCCCTGGCTTTGGGACAAAGAGCTTTTTAGAATGGACCCAGCTTTCCAAGATTTAGATATGTCCCGTCCTGTGTGAAGTGATGCTGATGAATGAATCTTTGTGAAGTCCTTGTGAAGTTTTTCTTTTGTGAAGTTTGTGAAGTGTCTGTGAAGAAGTGTCTGTGAAGAAGTGTGTTTTTCTCTCCCAAAAAACTGGATCAGATATCCCCCATCCTTATCTATGCCCATCCCCTCTTGGAATAGGGATTACCAATTAGATAAGGTGGGTGTGACGTATGTTAAACATGGGATGATGTCACTAATTGACATTCCTAGGAAACTTCTGCCCATCTAACACTTGATGGCACTGTTGTATCATATAACAATTTTGAATATTTTAAGAATTAACATATATACAGATTGTTTTATTACTACTTAAACTTCTTTGCCCTTTCACACCTTAAATCAATTAGGAGGGGCTCTTTCTGACACTTTGCTCAGACTGACTGGCGGTATCAGAAGTTTTCCTAATCCCTGAATTTATGGGGCAGATAGGAGTAATGATGGTTTTTCTGGTTTGTATACCTTAACTGTCTTCAGCTATTGAGTAATGATGTTTGAAATAACATCAGCTCCTCTAAAATAAACCCTATTTAAGAAATTTCCACTTAAACACATTTTATATCCACTAGAATATACCCTCTCAGTGAGATATAGACATATAAAGATACATTAATAATATTTGGTTATAATACATCAATATCACATAGTATATATGAATCATTAATAAGTTCAAACGCTAAATAAATGCACACAGGAATATATCTGTATGCGAATATATGAATAGATATCTGTTCCACACCAGATGTGTTTTATGGACGTCTCTTATCAGATCATGGTTTAGCCATGAAACACCCATTGTTCCTCAGACAGACAAGTTTAGAGAAACCTGTGTAGATAAATCCATGTCTCTAAACAATAATAAAAGTATAGTCTTCTCTATATATTCACTTTTAACACATTGAACTTGCTATGAACCCATCTTGGTTTTTTTCAGGTTCATGCTGATCACATGTTGTTAAAGGCAATGATCATCCATATTGAATATGGTATCATCAGATACATTGTACACTTATGAAAATGCACAACATCTGTCTGTCATTACCCTGAGTCTGGTCCATGGATTATTATGTATGATAGGTATGTACTCTGTTTGCCTGACCTTGTCTGGTTCAGTCTGTGTTTGCCATGGATTTGCATGTACTCTGCCAGTCTGTTCTCTGCCTGGTTCTGTTTTTGTGTCTTACCTGTGCCTCTTGTGCTTTGCACTGGAGTCTCTGACATGTGTGTGTCAGCTGCCTACTATACCAGGGCTATTCCAAGTGGTCGTGGCCTGGTGGCACTCCTGCAGCGAAGACCAGATCCCTATATAGAGGTTAAAGGGTGAAAACCTGGGGACTTCCAGGATAATGCCCTTAGGACTAGCCCAATGTCAAAACGGTTAGTTTGCACAGTGGTGCCACAACCATTGTCTATAACAATATGCTCCCATCCAGACATCTCTTTCTGGAAAGACAATGCTTATTCAGCAAGACAATGCTAAATGACATACTACATCTATCATACAGCATGGCTGTGCCGGAGAAGAATCTGGGTGCTGAACTGGCCTGCATGCAGCCCAGACCTTTCACTAATAGAAAACATTTGGCACATCATGAAGCCAAAAATCTGACAGAATACCAGGACCGTTCAGCAGCTAGAATCCTACATCAGACAAGAACTTTCTTCTTCCAAAACGCCAGTAGTTGGTCTGCTCACTTCCCAGCACTTTACAGACTGTAGAGGGATGCTACACAATGGTAGACATGGCCCTGCCCCAACATTTTTGAGATGTGTTGCTACCATCAAGTTCTAAATTAGTTAATTTTTTTCATGAAATGGTAGACTGTCTGACTTTCAACATCTAAGATCTATTATGAATAAAATATGGGTCTATGAGATTTGCAAATCATTGTATTCTGTTTTTATTTACATCTGACACAGCGTCCCAACTTTTTTGGAATTGTGGTTGTAGATGGTTCACAAGATGTCAGACAGAAACTGAAGAACGAGGCATCAGACGCACAGTCTGACAGTTTTATCACAGAATGGCTTTCTGAAACTGCAAAATATATATTGTGGGGTATTGCTCTGGTAGACAGGCTAGCGGACGCAGTATAGAGGCAATGACAAAGTCTTTAACTTAAACAGTTCGGTGTTTATTCACACATAAGGAAAAACAAAATGACCGCTCACAGTCTTGGTGTTTGTTCACACCATGCAATGTCCATAGAACAAAATGTTCACCTGGTTAGCAGTTTTCCACCCACAGTCCACAGCAGGCTTTAGGGGCCTGTTTTCCGGCATGCGGCTCTCAGCCCTTTAGCACGGCACAAATTCACAGGTCCCAAAACACAGATACTCCCCAGCTTCTCTGTCAGATGGAGGATAAACCACACCCTGCTGAGACTGCTGGCTGGGTTTTATATAGGCCAAAATAGACCCTGCCTGGAGCGTGGGGAGCAGCCACCCACCCGACACTTTGGCTACTCCCAGTAAGAGCCGGCCCGGATCGGCTTTACAGCCAAACTAACAACAAACAGTGTCAGTGAGCACTAGCTGCCGCTGACACTTAAAACTACCGGCTCTTACCTCATCGAGGCCAGGAATCTCGGTGACACATACCTTCCATCAATGATGGCCCCTTGCGCCTTGCTACTATATATATATATATATATATATAATTTCAGAAGATAGGGCAGCACGTCTCCAAACAATAATCTGGGTGCCAGAGTTCAACCCTTGATTCTGGGTTTCGCTACTGTGACATGTGTGAATAGTAACATAGTAACATAGTACATAAGGCCGAAAAAAGACATTTGTCCATCCAGTTCGGCCTGTTATCCTGCAAGTTGATCCAGAGGAAGGCCAAAAACCCTGTGAGGTAGAAGCCAATTTTCTCCACTTTAGGGGAATAAAAAATTCCTTCCCGACTCCAATCAGGCAATCAGAATAACTCCCTGGATCAACGACCCCTCTCTAGTAGCTATAGCCTGTAATATTATTAAGCTCCAGAAATACGTCCAGGCCCCTCTTGAATTCCTTTATTGTACTCACCATCACCACCTCCTCAGGCAGAGAGTTCCATAGTCTCACTGCTCTTACCGTAAAGAATCCTTTTCTATGTTTGTGTACAAACCTTCTTTCCTCCAAACGCAGAGGATGTCCCCTCGTCACAGTCACAGTCCTGGGGATAAATAGATGATGGGATAGATCTCTGTACTGACCCCTGATATATTTATACATATTAATTAGATCTCCCCTCAGTCGTCTTTTTTCTAAAGTGAATAACCCTAATTTTGATAATCTTTCAGGGTACTGTAGTTGCCCCATTCCAGTTATTACTTTAGTTGCCCTCCTCTGAACCCTCTCCAGCTCTGCTATGTCTGCCTTGTTTACAGGAGCCCAGAACTGTACACAGTACTCCATGTGTGGTCTGACTAGCGATTTGTAAAGTGGTAGGACTATGTTCCTATCACGGGAATCTATGCCCCTTCTGATGCAACCCATTATCTTGTTGGCCTTGGCAGCAGCTGCCTGACACTGGTTTTTGCTGCTTAGTTTGCTGTTTATTAAAATTCCTAGATCCTTTTCCATGTCAGTGTTACCGAGTGTTTTACCATTTAGTATGTACGGGTGACTTGCATTTTTCCTTCCCATGTGCATAACTTTACATTTATCAGTGTTAAACCTCATCTGCCACTTATCTGCCCAAGCCTCCAATCTATCCAGATCCCTCTGTAGTAGTATACTGTCCTCTTCTGTGTTAATTACTTTACACAGTTTAGTGTCATCTGCGAAAATTGATACTTTACTATGCAAGCCTTCTACAAGATCATTAATAAATATATTGAAGAGAATAGGGCCCAAGACTGACCCCTGAGGTACTCCACTAGTGACAGTGACCCAATCTGAGTGTGTACCGTTAATAACCACCCTCTGTTTTCTATCACTCAGCCAGTTACTTACCCACATACAGATGTTTTCTCCCAGTCCGAGCATTCTCATTTTATATACTAACCTTTTATGTGGTACAGTGTCAAATGCTTTGGAGAAGTCCAGATATACGACATCCATTGATTCGCCGCTGTCAAGTCTAGAACTTACCTCCTCATAGAAACTGATTAAATTAGTCTGACATGACCGATCCCTCACGAAGCCATGCTGATATGGCGTTATTTGCTTATTTCCGTTGAGATGCTCTAATATAGCATCTCTCAGAAAACCTTCAAACAGTTTACCCACAACAGATGTTAAACTTACCGGCCTATAGTTTCCAGGCTCTGTTTTTGGCCCCTT
This sequence comes from Bufo bufo, assembly GCF_905171765.1. Lineage (NCBI taxonomy): Eukaryota > Metazoa > Chordata > Amphibia > Anura > Bufonidae > Bufo > Bufo bufo. The sequence goes on along the minus strand of NC_053389.1, from coordinate 612,262,015 downwards.
TTTGAATATTGGCACCACATATGCCACGCGCCAATCCTGTGGGACATTCCCTGTCAGTATAGAGTCTGCAAAAAAGACACATTTTTTTTTTTCACCATATACAGAGGTGTGCCGTGGATTTCTACAGTGTTATTTATATATATATATATATATATATATACACACTACATAAGTCAAAGCACAATACATGCAACTAAATCATAAATAAACAAAACAATGGAAAGGTATCCATAGTCTGCTTGTAGAGAAATAAGGAAGAATGAATTCTAATTTATTTCCCTCAATTCTAATGGCAGCACCTGCATTTCTCATTAACCTCCTCCCGACCGCCTAACGCAGGGATGCGTCCTGCGGGCGGTTGGTTTGTTCCTCGTAGACGCATCGGCGCGGGATTACGCGCATAGCCGGCCCGTGCATGCGCAGTGCGGGCCGGTAAAAGTTACAGGAGAAGTTCGTCACCAGCCTGCCAGCCAATGATCATCGCTGGGAGGTTGGTGACTTTTAAAAAATCGAATCACAAGCCATTTAACACATTATATTTATAAATATAATGTGTTAAATGGCTTCTGTGCTCTCTGCTGGGTCCTTTTCGTCGGTTGGTCCTAGCAGAGAGCACATATCACTGTGAGTACACCAAGCACAACACATTTAGCCCCAGATCACCCCCCTATCACCCCAATTAACCCCTTGATCACCCCTGTCAATCACTAGAGAAAGGGAAAAAAGTGATCAGTGTAAACTGTCACCTTTTTTTTTTTCACCAGTATTGACTGTTAGGTTTAGATTAGTTTAGGCCCCTTTGGTAGTTAGCTTCAGTTAGCGCCCAGCCCAGCGCACCGCAGTCACCGATTCGCTGATTAGCGTATCGCTAATCAGCATTGGTACTTTTATAATATCTGTAAGTGATCAGAACTGATCACAGTCAGATCTACTGTATAATAGTATTAGTGTCCCCTTAGCTCGCCCTCCACCCAAAACGCAGTGTTTGCCCGATCAGGCCTGATCGGTCGCACACATGTGTGTTCACCCACGCCCGCCCCGCCGCAGTGACAATTTATTTTTTTATCACTGCACATTCAATACACAAGCGCTGCGGCGATAAAAAATCTGTTTTGATATTTTTTAGCAATCGCAGCGGCTTCCTGTATTTCGCTAGCCTCCCATTTGTAAGACAGGCTTGCTTTTTTTTCTTGGGTAGTCTCAGGGAATACCCCCTAAATTTAGTTGACCCAATGGCAAGTAAGGGGTATTCTTCTGAAGAGGCCTACAGGCTTCTGACCCAGTCGGATGAGGAATGGGAACCCTCATCTGACGAATCCAGCGGGTCAGAATACGAACCTGTAGAAAGCAGTGGCAGTCTGACCCAAAGTTCGGACAATGAGGTTGAGGTCCCTGATACCACCAGGCGTACCCGGCCCTGTGTTGCTAGACCACAGATTGAGCAGGATCCGTTTCAAGGGCAGCAGAGTGGGGCTGGCGCTTTCGGATTACGTGGTGAGGCATACACCATCTGCGCAGCCCATCCTGGACCTAGTACCAGCACTGCCGTAGAACATGGTGAAGTGGCGAGCACCAGAAGAACAGTTGAAGCTGGTACGGTGGCACGTGCAGTAGTTCCCCCGTCGCAGCCACCGCACAGACAGGCCCGTAGAGCCCCTAGAGTCCCTGAGGTGCTGGCAAACCCTGATTGGCAGCCCCCATCTTCAGCCGCACCAGTAGTTCCCCCTTTTACCGCCCAGTCTGGAGTTTGGGTTGAGACAGCTCAGAACGGATCGGCACTGGGTTTTTTTTAGCTGTTCTTCACTGCGGAGCTCTTAGACTTAGTCGTGGCAGAAACAAACCGGTATGCCACTCAATTTATAGCCGCCAACCCGGGAAGCTTTTATGCCCAGTCTTTCCGGTGGAAACCTGTCCAAGTTTCCGAATTTTATAAATAAAACTTTTCTGGGCCTTCTCCTCAACATGGGCCTGACAAAAAAGCATGAATTGCGGTCATATTGGTCCACGAACCCAATTCATCACATGCCCATGTTCTCTGCTGCCATGTCCAGGACACGATTTGAGACCATCCTGCATTTCCTGCACTTTAGTGATAATAGCACCTCTCGTCCCAGAGGCCACCCAGCTTTTGACCGGCTCCACAAAATTCGGCCCCTCATAGACCACTTTAACACCAAATTTGCAGATTTGTATACCCCTGAGCAAAACCTCTGCATAGACGAGTCCCTGAAACATTTTACCGGGCGCCTTGGCATCAAACAATACATCCCAAGCAAGCGCGCCCGGTATGGGGTCAAATTGTGTAAGCTCTGTGTAAGGGCCACAGGCTATACGCACAAATTTTGTGTCTATAAGGGTAAAGATCAGACCCTGGAGCAGGTCGGTTGCCCTGACTACCTGGGGAGCAGTGGGAAGACAGTCTGGGACTTGGTGTCACCCTTATTTGGCAAGGGGTACCACCTTTATGTGGACAATTTCTACACAAGTGTGGCCCTCTTTAGGCATTTGTTTCTAGAATGGATTTGCGCCTGTGGCACCGCGCGAACTAGTCGCGTGGGCTTCCCCCAACGGCTTGTAACCACCCGTCTTGCAAGGGGGGAGAGGGCTGCCTTGTGTAACGAAGAACTGCTCGCGGTGAAATGGAGAGACAAGCGTGACGTTTACATGCTCTCCTCCATTCACGCAGACACGACAATCCAAATTGAACGAGCAACTGGAGTCATTGAAAAGCCCCTCTGTGTCCACAACTATAATTTGCTCATGGGAGGGGTGGACTTCAATGACCAGATGTTGGCTCCTTATTTACTCTCCCGCAGGACCAGACGCTGGTATAAGAAGGTGTCTGTATATTTAATTCAATTGGCTGCATATAATAATTTTGTTCTCTACAGTAAGGCTGGGAGAACAAGATCCTTCCTCAAATTTCAGGAAGAGATCATCGAGAACCTCCTGTATCCAGGAGGTTCCGTGGCCCCATCCACCAGTGTAGTGAGCCGTCTACACGAGCGACATTTCCCCAATGTCGTTGCTGGTACCTCAAACCAAGCGCCACCCCGAAAAAGATGTCGTGTCTGTAGCAGGAGTGGAATAAGGCATGACACCCGCTATTTCTGTCCTGACTGCCCTGACCACCCTGCCTTATGCTTAGGGGAGTGTTTCCGGAAGTACCACACACAGGTACACTTAGTATAGGGATTGCGTGACACAGGACAGGCACACAGGGGTCTTAGGGCCCTTTCACACAGCTGCTGCAAACCTCTCCTGCATAATGTACTTTGCCACATCTCTGAGCGATTTGCGCTTTGCACATTGTCCCATGGGGAAGGAGAGGTTTGTCCTATAAAGGTAAAAAAAATAAAAATAATCACAGGTAAGCAAAAAAGTTAATGTTCCAAAAGTTCAATAAAGTTTATAAAAGTTAATGTTCTGTTTCAAATGTTATATAAAGTTAATGTTAATAAATTTATTGCGTTGCGGCCTGTGTTTTTTTGTTTTTTTTTGTATTTTACCTTCTGGGTGGACCAACCGATGAACTAGCTGCAGCACTGATGTGCATTCTGACAGAAGCATTGCACTGCTGTCAGATTACACAAAAGTCGGTGTATGCGGCGCTGCAAGACGAGATTTCTCCTCTGCAGTAAAAAAGATACGTTTGCCGAGGCTTATGAGCTGAGGGGCGATGTTCATATGCTTTGGCAAACACTTTGTATATAAAAAAAAAAAAAAAAAATTCCGGCAATGATTTATTCATCCACATCGATTGATGTGAATGGAGAAATCGGGTTTGCCAGGGCATACGGGCTGAGTGGGTTTGGATGTTGGGCGGAGCTCCTATGTCCTGGCAGACGCCTTTCCCCTCCTTTTTCTTTTTTGCACATTTTTTGGCAGAGATTTTTTCATCCACATTGATCGATGCGAATGAAGAAATCTGTGCCATTCATTTTTTCTTTCAGCCCAGAGGCTGAACGGAAAAAAAAAATCTCATTACCCGCTGGCCATACATGTAATGATTGTGGAGACCCTCAAATGCCCCTCACGGAATACCTTGGGGTGTCTTCTTTCCAAAATGGGGTCACTTGTGGGGTATTTATACTGCTCTGGCATTTTAGGGGCCCTAAAGCATGAGAAGTAGTTTGGAATCCAAATGCGTAAAAAATGCCCCGTGAAATCGGAAAGATACTCATTGGAATTTGGGCCCCTTTCCGCACCTAGGCTGCAAAAGTGTCACACATGTGGTATCGCCGTACTCAGGAGAAGTAGGGCAATGCGTTTTGGGGTGTATTTTTACATATACCATGCTGGGTGAGAGAAATATCTCTGTAAAATGACAACTTTGTATAAAAAAAATGGGAAAAGTTGTCTTTTACAGAGATATTTCTCTCACCCAGCATGGGTATATGTAAAAATACACCCCGCAGCCTAGGTGCGCAAAGGGGCCCAAATTCCAATGAGTATCTTTCCGATTTCACAGGGCATTTTTAACGCATTTGGATTCCAAACTACTTCTCACGCTTTAGGTCCCCTAAAATGCCAGGGCAGTATAAATACCCCACAAGTGACCCCATTTTGGAAAGAAGACACCCCAAGGTATTTCGTGAGGGGCATGGCGAGTTCATGTAAAATTTTTATTTTTTGTCACAAGTTAATGTAATATGAGACTTTGTAAGAAAAAAAAAAAACATTAATCATTTTCCGCAAACTTTTCACAAAAAATAAAAACTTCCATGATCTCACTATGCCCATCAGCAAATACCTTAGGGTGTCTACTTTCCGAAATGGGGTCATTTGTGGGGTGTTTCTACTGTCTGGGCATTGTAGAACCTCAGGAAACATGACAGGTGCTCAGAAAGTCAGAGCTGCTTCAAAATGTGGAAATTCACATTTTTGTACAACAGTTTGTAAACGCTATAACTTTTGCACAAACCAATAAATATACACTTATTGCATTTTTTTTATCAAAGACATGTAGAACAATAAATTTAGAGAAAAAATTTATATAGAAATGTAGTTTTATTTGAAACATTTTACAACAGAAAGTGAAAAATTTCATTTTTTTGCAAAAATTTTGGTCAATTTTGATTAATATCAAAAAAAGTTAAAATGTCAGCAGCAATGAAATACCACCAAATGAAAGCTCTATTAGTGAGAAGAAAAGGAGGTAAAATTTACTTGGGTGGTAAGTTGTATGACCGAGCAATAAACCGTGAAAGTAGTGTAGTGCAGAATTGTAAAAAGTGGTCTGGTCATTAAGGTGGTTTAAGCTAGGGGGGCTGAGGTGGTTAAAATGGATTTGGTTTTTGCCATTATTTGTATGAAGCTAGTTCTTATAGGGTATAGCTGTTTAAAGGGACTTTCTGGCTTATAGATAATAATGACCTATGCTTAGGATAGGTCATCCATATCAGTTTGGTGAGAGTATGACACCTGACACCCCAACTGATCAGCGGTTTGTAATAGCTGCTGGTCCCTTTACTAACACAGAGAATGGAACTGGAAGCACGGCTCCCTCCACTGTGTAGTGGCCAGGCTGGGTGAAAGGGGTTGTCTCATTTTGGACATGGGGGGCATATCGCTAAGATATGCCCCCTATTTCTGATAGGCGCATGTCCCACCTATCCTTCAATTGAAGCTCATAAAGTGAGGGAGGAATGCACGGCCATCCTCTATTCATTTCTGTAGGAGCGCTGAAAATAGCCAAATGGCGCGCTCGACTATTTTCCGAAGTCCCATTAAAATGAATGGGAAGCGCACTGCGCAAGCACAGCAGCTACTAATTTCACTTTTATGGGTCTTACGGAAACAGCCAAGTCAGCGCTCAGCTATTTTCGGCACTCCCATAGATTTGAATGGAGGGCGCCGCCCATGCACTGTACACCCTCTGTCACTTTGGGGGCTTCGTTTGAAGAATAGATGCAGGTCCTTTTTGCACTATACAAAGACTTTATAAAATCTAGAATGGGAATCAGAATATGCTAGCAAGAGGTAACAAGTAACAGCATTAACTCACTGCACTATTTTCTTAATTTGACTAGGTTTAGAGCTTGGCAATAAAAGATACATCTATTATTGTAGCTGAGCAGATTGCAATTACGGTAATGCTGCATACTGCAGTATGAAAATGACACAACTGAGAAGTTAATTGAATATATTTTTTCCATTCATTAGTGTTGTAACCTACTGTGGAAATGTTGTTAGGTAGTTTTGCTTATATGTGCACACCCTATATAATTGATACAATCAGATTTATATTTTCCCCTTGTATTTGGTATTTAATATTTTTGCACTATACAAAGACTTTATAAAATCTAGAATGGGAATCAGAATATGCTAGCAAGAGGTAACAAGTAACAGCATTAACTCACTGCACTATTTTCTTAATTTGACTAGGTTTAGAGCTTGGCAATAAAAGATACATCTATTATTGTAGCTGAGCAGATTGCAATTACGGTAATGCTGCATACTGCAGTATGAAAATGACACAACTGAGAAGTTAATTGAATATATTTTTTCCATTCATTAGTGTTGTAACCTACTGTTGGCAGTCCGAAACCTTTCTCGAGCTGCACTTAGGTTAGAGAACAGAGTTTACAGAGTTTTGGTTATTTAAAACTGGTCACCCAGACACCCAGGCCTAATGTCCACGACCAGCGGTAATGCCAATTGTTGACTTTTAACCCTTCAGATGACGTGGTCAAACGTGACCATGGCATTTGGGCTCGCAAAAAAACGGAAGCACACATTTTCGGTTGTGCTCTAGCTCCCCCAGTGAGGATTGGGGGAGCCAGATGCAGTGTGCATGACAAGACGCTGACGCACATTAGTACCTATGGAACCCTGTGGCAGGGCTCCATAGGAACAAAGTGTATTTGTCATATCCCCCCTTTGCCAAAATAAAAATACAATAAAAAAAGAATCATGGCCATCTCTGCGTGAGAAAAAGCCCGACAGCGAAAAGAAAACATTTTTGTCAGAAGAATCTTTTTTTTTTTTTCTGTATTAAATCACGTGTGGTATCGCCGTAATCATACTGACCTGGAGAATGAAATTAAAAGTTCAGTTTTACCGTATTGGGGACGCCGTAAAAACAAAACCCATAAAACTGTTTCCAGCTCCTCACTAAATCGTATGCAATATTAAATAGTAGAATTAGAAAATGCAACTTGCCCCACAAAAAACAAGCCCTCATATAGCTATGTGAACGGAAAAATAAAACAGTTATGGCCCGAAAAGGCAGAGAGTGAAAAACGAAAATGCAAAAAAAAAAACACTAAAAAAAACCTCCGTGGATGAAAGGGTTAAGGGTTAGGGATTTATTTATTTTTTTAGATTGAGGAGGTGTCTGGAGGGAGGTGCCACTTCTCCTTATTAAGATGTATCACAAAGTTTTTTTATATTGACTTGTACTACAGATTTATGCAAAAAATATTGTACCAAATATTGCATTACTTGCTGAGGTAAAAACTATTTTTCATTATTTATTTTCCAGAGCCCAGCAAGATCCAGCAACCATCCTGAATTAATTATATCTTGCCTGCAAAAGAAAGCTTCCTAAATACTTACCATCACAAAGTTGTGTGGATCAGCCCTTCTGGATCCTGGTCATGAGATGCTCTTCTTTTGAAAATCCTACATTATTATTATTATTATTATTATTTATTATTAAAGCGCCATTCATTCCATAGCGGTGTACATATGAAAAGGGGTGCACATATATAATACAGACAATTGCACTAATCATAAACAAGACGAGTTACAAACTGGTACAGAAGGAGAGAGGGCCCTGCCCGTGAGGGCTTACAATCTACATGGTATGAGAGAAGGACACAGTAGGAGAGGATGTAGCTGGTCAAGGCGGTATAGAGGCAGCAGGGTCACTGGTTGTAGGCTTGTCTGAAGAGGTGGGTTTTCAGGTTTCTTTTGAAGGATTCCACTGTAGGTGAGAGTCTGATATGTTGGGGTAGCGAGTTCCAGAGTATGGGGGATGCATGGGAGAAATCTTGGAGGCCATTGTGGGAAGAGGTGATAAGAGGAGAGAAGGAGGTCTTGTGAGGATCGGAGATTACGTGTGGGGATTTATCAGGAAAGTAGCTCAGAGATGTATGGAGGGGACAGGTTATGGACGGCCTTATATGTATTTGTTAGTACTTTGAAGTGAATTCGCTGGGCAATGGGAGCCAGTGAAGGGATTGGCAGAGGGGAGAGGCAGAGGAGTAGCAGTGTGAGAGGTGGATTAGTTGGGCAGCAGAGTTGAGGATAGATTGGAGGGGTGCGAGAGTGCTAGATAGAAGGCCACAGAGGAGAATATTGCAGTAGTCTAGGTGGGAGATGATGAGGGCATGTACAAGCATTTTCGCAGACTCAAAGTTGAGGAAAGCGCGGATGTGGGAGATTTTTTTTAGTTGGAGGCGGCAGGTGGTGGAAAGGGCTTGGATGTGCAGTCAGAAGGAGAGGGCAGAATCCAAGGTCACTCCAAGGCAGCGGACTTGGTTTACCGAGGAGAGTGTGGAGCCATTGATCGTGATAGACAGGTCTGTTCTGGAAGTTAAGCAAGATAGGGGAAAGATGATGAATTCTGTTTTATCCATATTAAGTTTTAGAAAGCAAGAGGAGAAGAAGGAAGATAGGCATTGTGGGATTCTGGATAGTAAGGTGGTGATGTCTGGACCAGAGAGGTAGATTTGTGTGTCGTCAGTATAAAAGTGATACTGAAAGCCATGGGACTCTATGAGCTGTTCCTGGCCGAGGGTGTAGATAGAGAAGAGCAGGGGTCCTAGGACAGAGCCTTGCGGGACACCAACAGAGAGGGAATGAGACGAGGAGGTGGTGTGAGAGTGGGAAATGCTAAATGTCCGGTCTGTGAGGTATGATACGATCCAGGAGAGGGCCAGGTCAGTGATGCCAAGAGGCCAAGAGATGAGAGCGTTTGTAACAGAAGGAAGTGGTCAACAGTGTCAAAGGCTGAGGACAGGTCAAGGGGAAGAAGGACAAAGTAATTTTTTTTTATTTTGGCTGTTAGCAGGTCATTGGTGACATTGGTAAGGGCAGTTTCAGTCGAGTGGTGGGGTTGGAAGCCAGATTATAGATGGTCAAAGAGGGAGCAGGAGGAGAGGTGAGAGGACAGTTCAGAATGGACATGTTGCTCAAGTAGCTTTGAGGCATATGGAATAACTAGACAAAGAAGATGGGTCAAGTGAAGGCTTTTTGAGGATGGGTGTAATGGTAGCATGTTTAAAACCAGAGGGGAACACACCAGAGGTTAGTGATAGGTTGAAGATATGAGTTGGGGCTGGGATAAACACTGTGGTCCCTTACCAGCTTTCCAGTCTGGATCATGGACTGAGACATCACTTCCACAGCCAAGGACAGAGGGGTGGCTGTGGATGGTGTCTAGCGTATGCTTGCAGTGGTATTTGCCCGGCTAAATCTCAGCACTAATGCCACTATAATGGGTCAATGGGACATAGCAGTGTTCTGGTAGTTTCTGGTTATGCCAGATGTAATTATCTGCAGCAGGCTGTTCTTCTACTGGAACAGCCTGCTGGAACATTTTAGCGCTAGTGTGAAACCAGCCTTAAATAATATAAAGTTAGACAAAAGTGATAAATTTGGAAAATCTTTAGACTGCCTTTTCTAAGGTTACACTGTCTAAATATTAGAATTAAATTGACCCCATTCTTTTTTCTATTCTGTTTTTATTTTCTGATTGTAGATTTCTTTCATCTTTTTTCTGTTCATGATTATGAGGACAACCATCTCTTGCTTGAACTTTTAGATATATTCTTTACAGCAGGCACATGAGGCCTGTAGTCTGCACATGACTTATAGAGGTTACACTACAGGGTGCGGTGGTTGGTGAGCTGTGACCATTGTTTATCTTGAAAGGTGTTTTCTATTTATAGGTGTTACTTTTTATTGTATTCCTGCCTGTGATGATGATAAGATGACAACTAAAAAGTGACCTATAACAGCTAGAGTTAGCCTATTGTCGTGTTCAGTGTAAAAGCTGCTAAATTTCATACTAACCACATGGAAAATGTAAAAAAAATACCACCAAAGATTCCTAAAAATATATGTGTAAAAACTTGATTTAAACAATTGTTATTTTCAGTAATACTTTCCCTTCAAAATCCAAACACAAATGCACGCAGTACTGGATAAAAATCCCTTCTTCCTTCACTAATAAAACTTTTACAAGCTGCAGCAACTCCTTTCCCAGGACAATGAACAATCCTTTAAACTATCCCCCACATTTCCTCAGCATTCTCTGTCAGGCTGTCTGTTCTTATTAATTTCCTCAGCAGACAGAACGTGTGCTAGGGATCTATTCCTCAATCATGTACCAAAAAGGAAAAGTCCACACTATATTTTCATTGTTTAAAGTAAGACACCTATAGAACACATTTTCCAAATATTGCAGCATAGTTATGCTGACTGTATAGTTACAGTGTGTGTATACTAATCAGGGGTGGATTAAAGGGGTTGTCCGGCTTCAGGGCTGAACCCAGATATAAACTCCCCTCATTTCCTTGCTCCGATGCTCCACTTGCCTTGTATTGCATCGCACAGGGCAAGGTATGTTTGTTGTGCGCCGGTGACATACCAGGCTTCTCATCAGTATGCTAGGCGGTACTAATGATACCAGCTTCTAAAACTGCTCAGAACAACCCTATACATCGCCCATTTGTGCCGGTGACGTCACTGACTCCCTGCTAGATGGAAGTATCTGCCTAGCATACCAATGTGAAGCCCAGTATGTCACCAGCTCACAACAAACAGACCTTGCCGTGCATGATGCAAGGCAAGGGGTGCTCCGATGCTCCATTCGTACATGGTAAAGGTGTGAAGGGGAGCTTATATCCGGGTTCAGCCCTGAACCCAGACAACCCCTTTAAATGCATCATGAGCTCGAAGCTGTCTACCCAACTCGGACCCCCTCCCTCCATTTTTCCCTGACATCCACCCTTCGGTGTGCTGCCCAATAGTTATTTGTTTTCCATATAAAGAGGCTAGAGTGCTCAATGAGCGCTACAGCCTCTTCCTAAGCCATGTGACATCACATTCAGTGGTGTTACATAGGACTGCAGGTACCATCTACTACATTATCTGTACTCAGAGCGCTATCACTGTGTTATCTGTGGTGTTACATAGGACTGCAGGGAACATCTACTACATTATTTGTATTCAGAGTCTGAGTACAAATAATGTAGTAGATGTCACCTGCAGTCCTATGTAACACCAAAGTTAACACAGTGATAGCTCCCTGAGTACAGATAATGCAGTAGATTTTCTCTGCAGTCCTATGTAGCACCCCAGATAGCTCAGTGATAACTCTCTGGGTACAGATAATGTAGTATATGTTCCCTGAAGTCCCATGTAAAACCCTAAATAACAGTGATAACGCTACGGGTACAGATAATGTAGCAGATGTTCCCTCCTCTTCTCGACGCGCTGCTCCTTGACCTGCTCCTTGTCCAACTAGGACGCAGCAGCGGTGGCAAGTGGGAGGAGGTGGGCACTGTCAGCAGTTGTGAGCAGGCATTCAAAAGAAGCTGTACCGCAGCACAGCTTAGGGGTACAGTGCAGCTCTCAGCGCTGCTGAATTCAAAACTTGTGCATTTCAGTGTTTTGGGCAGTGTTGGGCCCCACAGAAATGTCAGGCCAGGGCTGCCGACCCAAACACCTCTATTATAATCCGCCATTAATACTAATATTCTTTCATCTGCAAAATAATCATCCTTAACCTTGATACTACAAGTATTCTGGGGCTTAATGACCAGACATGTTTTGGCATTTTTTAAGCACATGCTAATTCTTAATATTTTATTTGTGACAAATAGGGCATTATTTGATTTCATTGGGCTTCAATTTTTTTCAAGCTCCACAAAAAGAAACCCTGGAATACACTCCTCAACATTAAAATTGCAACACCAAGAAATAAAAGTCATGGAATCATGGAAATCACAAGATTGATAGACATGTTAATGATTTGCAAATGATAAAAAAAAAATGGAAACAAAGTATTTGAAACATATACTGTGATGGGTACTTTAATTGGTGAAACAGAGCTCATATGATTCATCTTTGGACTCCATTTGACCTCTCTGTTCCTTTGCAGCAGTTTTCCTGGACAGAAAAGCATGGTAGTCTGTGTTATTCTATCCAGGAAAAAGCTCACTTGCTGCCACAGATACGCTACAATTATTAAGAGGAATGCATCTGATCCCAGCTGGGTATAGATTGAAGAGGTTTTCCAGCTTTTTAACTCTTTTTAGCTACCCCTCCCCTCCCACCAGACTTGTGGACGGACTTACCTGCTCCCTGTTGCTCAACTCCAGCTCCTTCAATCCACAGTTGTTTTCACCGCAGTGGTGACATGTCCTTAAGTGGCAAATGACCCAGGGACCAATTTATTGCCTGCAGCAGCACACATGACTCCCGTCTGTTTAGTGTGGAGACTGGCGAATGCAGTAGTGGACAAAAGTAGTCGGAACCAAGCAACTGATTAAATTACGATGAATTTGTTATCTGTTACCATGGAAATGTATAGCCTGCTGTTACAGCGGCGGCCTGCAGCTGCCACTGTTCTGCTCACCTGCCCCGATCTTCAGAGGTCCTGGTTGCATGGACCTGCCTTCTAATATCGACTTCTGCCTGTTTTCCAGATTTGACCCTTCAATGCCTGTCCTGACTCCTGCCTGATTTCTGTACTGACGCTGAGCTGCGTGCCCTGACCTCGTACTGTTTCTCAGATTGCACATACTCTGACATCAGCCTGTCTCAGACTACGGTTTTGCCTGATCCATCGGTGCTCTACACTGGTATCTCTTGACCCCTGTGGGTCAGCTGTCAACCAAACAGAGATTACTCCAGGAGGTAGAGGACTTGTGGTTCACCTGCAGTGAAGTCCAGATCCCTGTACAATGGTTAAAGAGTGAATACCAAGAGACTGCCAGGACAATACCCTTAGGAGTAGCCCAAAGTCAAATCTAACAATTCTATCTTGAGATATTACTCTACTTTCTATACTACTACTTTACTAGCTGATAAATCTGTTTTAGGGTACCTGCACATGGGTGCAGATTTCAAAATAGAAATTCAGTACGGATTTTCATGGAAATTTCTGTTCATTTTTCTCACCAAAAAACAGATTTTCTGCAGATCTCACCCGCATAAGGGTACTTTCACACTAGCATTAGAAGAATCTGGCAGGCAGTTCCATTGCCAAAACTGCCTGCCGGATCCGGAAGTCCGTATGCAAACGGATATCTTTAGTTTCCGAATGCGGATCCGTCTGACAAATGCATTGAAATACTGTTTCTCCAGTGTCATCCGGAATAACGGATCCGGTATTTGTTCTTTTTCACATTTTTAACCTGATGTCCTGGTACTTAAGGACACAGGGCGTACCTGTACACCCTGTGTGTTTCTGATCACTGCCGCCCGGCAGGCGGTGATCGGAAGCCGGTGCCTGCTCAAATCATTGAGCAGGCACCTCGGCTAAATGCGTGGGGGGGGGTCCCGTGACCCCCCCATGTCGGCGATTGCCGCAAACCGCAGGTCAATTCAGACCTGCGGTTTGCGGCTTTTACCTATTGCTGTGGTGGCGGGCGGCGGTGCCATCGGGTCCCCATGCGGCTGTAGGGGAGACCCGATGGCATGGAAGGCAGCGCGGAAGCTGTATGAGTAATACACACAGTGTTACTCATACAGCCAATGCATTCCAATACAGAAGTATTGGAATGAATTGTACAGGATCAGACCCCCAAAAGTTGAAGTCCTAAAGTAGGACAAAAAATAAAGTGAAAAAATAAAGTCCCCCCTCCCAAAAAATTAAAAGTTTCAAGTAAAAATAAACAAAAATGTAATTTTCCCCAAATAAAGTAAAAATAAATTGGTAAAAAATAGGGGGAAAAAAATAAATAGACATATTAAGTATCGCCGTGTGCGTATCGACCAGCTCTATAAACATATCACATGACCTAACCCCTCAGATCAACACCCTAAAAAATAAAAACTGTGCTAAATAAACAATTTTTTTGTCACCTTATATCACAAAAAGTACAACATCAAGCGATCAAAAAGGCGTACGCCAACCAAAATAGTACTAATCTAACCGTCACCTCATCCTGCAAAAAATGAGCCCCTGCCTGAGACAATCGCCCAAAAAATAAAAAAACTATGGCTCAGAATATGGAGACACTAAAACATCATTTTTTTGTTTTAAAAAAGCTGTTATTGTGTAAAACTTACATAAATAAAAAAAAAAGTATACATATTAGGTATCACCGCGTCCGTATCGACCGACTCTATAAAAATATCACATGACCTAACCCCTCAGATGAACACCGTAAAAAATAAAAACTGTGCTAAATAAACCATTTTTTGTCACCTTACATCACAAAAAGTGTAATAGCAAGCGATCAAAAGTCATATGCACCCCAAAATAGTGCCAATCAAACCGTCATCTCATCCCGCAAAATATGAGACCCTACCTAAGATAATCGCCCAAAAACTGAAAAAACTATGGCTCTCAGAATATGGAGACACTAAAACATGATTTTTTTTTGTTTCAAAAATGATATTATTGTGTAAAACTTACATAAATGAAAAAAAGGATACATATTAGGTATCGCCGCGTCCATATTGACCGACTCTATAAAAATATCACATGACCTAACCCCTCAGATGAACACCGTAAAAAAAAAACTGTGCTAAATAAACAATTTTTTGTCACCTTACATCACAAAAAGTGTAATAGCAAGCGATCAAAAAGTCATATGCACCCTAAAATAGTGCCAATCAAACCGTCATCTCATCCCGCAAAAATCATACCCTACCCAAGATAATCTGCCAAAAACTGATTTTGGGTGTTTTCTATTATGTAAGCCTCACAAAGTGACTTACTTCAGACCTGAACTGGTCCTTAAAAAGTTGGCTTTTGAAAATTTCTGAGAAATTTCAAGATTTACTTCTAAACTTCTAAGCCTTGTAACGCCCCCCCAAAAATAAAATGTCATTCCCAAAATGATCCTAACATGAAGTAGACGTATGGGGAATGTAAAGTAATAACTATTTTTGTAGGTATTACTATGTATTATAGAAGTAGAGGAATTGAAACTTGGAAATTTGCTAATTTTTCAAAATTTTGGGCAAATTTTGTATTTTTTTTATAAATAAAAATGTTTTTTTTTACTCCATTTTACCAGTGTCATGAAGTACAATATGTGACGAAAAAACAATCTCAGAATGGCCTGGATAAGTCAAAGCGTTTTAAAGTTATCACCACTTAAAGTGACACTGGTCAGATTTGCAAAAAATGGCCTGGTCCTTAAGGTGAAATAAGGCTGTGTCTTTAAGGAGTTAAAGGTCTGCGCATGCACAGACCGGAAAACCGAATGCGTCAATGCGGCAATTTCCTGAACACTTGGTACCAGATCCAGCATTAATACATTTCAATAGAAATTAATGCCAGATCCGGTAATCCGGCAAGTGTTCCGGAATTTCGGCCGGAGAAAAAAACAGCATGCTGCGGTATTTCTCCGGCCAAATACCGTAAAAGGGACGGAACGGAAGACATCCTGATGCATACTGAACAAATTGCTTTCCATTCAGAATGCATGAGGACAAAACTGATGCGTTTTCTTCTGGTATTGAGCCCCTATGACGGAACTCAATACCGGAAAACTTTAACGCTAGTGTGAAAGTAGCCTTACAAAGGTTAAAATCCTCACAAAAACAATTGACATTATATAGATTTCTAAATAGTGTACATAAGATTTGTCTAATCTCATTAAATTTGCTGGTACCGCATTACACTGCATTTTTTATGCATGAAAATATGCGCTGAAAGATTTGTGCATAATCCGCAATATGTGCAGGTAGCCTTAAAGGGTTATTCTCATCTCAGATAAAGGGGGCATATCGCTAGGATATGCCCCCAATGTCTACAACTGGGACCCGCACATATATCAGGAAAAAAAAAACTAAGTGGTGGAGGGCGCACTGCACATCCATTCATTTTCTATGGGGCTGCGGAAAATAGCTGAGCGCAGGCTCGGCTATTTCCTGCAGGCCCATAGAAGTGAATGGGAGCGGTGGCCGGACATGAATGGTGTGCTTCTATTCACTTCTATGGGAAGCGCGCTTGGTGGTGGCCGGACCGGTGTCCTCCAGCCACCATTTTGCAAGGCTCCATTCCCAATATAGGTGTGGGTCCCAGTGGTGGGACCCGCACCTATAAGACAATGGGGGAATATCCTAGAGATGAGATGAGACAACCACTTTAAATCAGCCAACAGGCTACGGCTACTTTCACACTAGCGTTTTAGTTTTCCGGTATTGAGATCCATCATAGGGGCTCAATACTGGAAAAAAACGCTTTTGTTTTGTCCTCATTCATTGTTAATGGGGACAAAACTGAACTGAACAGAACGGAATGCCCCAAAATGCATTCCGTTCCGTTTAGTTGCATTCCCATAAAACACCAATGATCCTAAACCATGTGTGTGGCCATCTAAACAGAAAACACCCAAAAAGCCATACTACAAAAATGGAAATAAATATATTTATTGAATTCCATATAATAAAAAGTATAATAATACAATCACAGAGAACGGTTAAAAACGGATCCCATATAGTAGCATGTGGCAAGTCACACATAAAAACATACAGCGATCTATGTGTATCAAAAAACGCCTGTAAAAGTCCACTAACGAGAAGGGCCCATATCCATCAGTACACTAATCCTGTAAGTCAGGATGATTTATATAGCTAGGTATAAAGTTTCCTAGCCAACCTACAAAGCAGGCAGGCCCAATGGCCATATCATGTTAGTGCATGGTGGATAACCAACCCAACTATATAAGCTACAATATAAGATAGGTAAGGCACAAGGCTAAACTCAAAGGTAATAAGTATAATAGGTGGAACAAGCATAGAAACATGAAATGATACAGACCGCAAGTTCTTCGCCCCCCTGGATGAAGCCGTCGGGCGAAACGTACGTCGGGGAGTTGCTGGAGGTCACACAATACAGTGGTCTGTATCATTTCATGTTTCTATGTTTGTTCCACTTATTATACTTATTACTTTTGAGTTTAGCCTTGTGCCTTACCTATCTTATATTGTAGTTTATATAGTTGGGTTGGTTATCCACCATGCACTAACATGATATGGCTATTGGGCCTGCCTGATTTGTAGGATCCGTCCTCAATTGACTTTCAATTTAGTTTATGGCGGATCCGTCTTGGCTATGTTAAACATAATACAAACGGATCCGTTCATAACGGATGCCTATGGTTGTATTATCAGCAACCGAAGTGTTTTAGCTGAACCCTGCTGGATCCAGCAAAAACGCTAGTGTGAAAGTAGCCTAACCACGTCTACTTTCCCACAGATTTTTCTAATAATGTGATGCAACATTTCGCTCAAATAATGCTGGGATTGCAACATTTTTTGCTCAAATAAACCCAAAATGTTGCGACTATTCTGCGACTTTGTGAAGCCAGAAATGGACTGCAGAGCTTGTTAAATTACCTCCCCATTAGTTCGGGAGTGGGCATATTTACCCAATTCTTGAATAAACTTTTTTTTCCAAATTTCTGAAAAATAATATTGCATCTTTAAAATCAGAGTAAATACACTAATGTATATATATATCGTGGCTCACCCGTATCTGATAATGTGGTAAAGGTGCTCTGTTTTTTGGATGCTTCACCTATTCATCCCATGTAGCAAAATATAGAAATATAAAAGTAAAAACAGGCACTCACCAGCTGGCAGGTCTATAAGTAGTAGCTTTATATAATACTAAAATATATATAAAATTGTACATAAAATTACATAAATTGTTTAAAAAACACATAAATTGTTTTAAAAAAACATAATACACTGGGGACAATATATCTATATATACAGTTATATTCCTATATATTCCCTGTAATGGCTATCTAGATGGATATAATGCTCTTGGTCATTTCATACAGATGTGCAGTATAGTAAATGTGCAAATAATACAGATCATACACTTATAAGTGAATTGAGGTAGATAGCCTGTGAAAAAATATATAAGTGTCCTGTGAAAAAATGTATATATATATATAACCTGTAGAAGGTAAAAAAAGAGAAAAATAACAATCCTGTGTGGTTGGTGTTTGGTGAAGAAAGTCTTATGAAGACCTAGTAGCAGTTCTTTGAATAAGAAGGTGTAATTGTTTCCATTCAATATAGCAATTTTATAACGATTCCTCTGTGCATCAGATATATAATTAGGGTTAGGTACAATGTGGTCGGGTTTTTAAAACTGGGGCGTCCCCCTGGTTCTTCAAACCCTCTTACCTTCCCCTAGTTGTGACTGTCCTCTATGGGGGTGCCACTCTGATAAACGCTGGATTGTTTGTGTCTCCCGGATTATCACGGGATCCGACACTGTAGAATTGCCGCTCGCTGATCTCGGCGTTCCACGAGGTTGCTTCCTTGCGTGTCAGCAATCAGGAAGTGAACTGCAGGGTTCGCGTAGTCTCGCGATACCTCGGGCCAGCTTTGATTGCACTTGAATCTTCCGAACTGTATAATAAACTTCCGATGGTAAATATATTCGGGTTCAGGTGGGTAGTTTCACACTCGCAGGACCAGCCAGACGCGTTTCGAGGGTCCTCCCTCTTCCTCAGTGGCTATAATGCGAGTACTACCCTTCTTCCTTATATACTGCGATTCTCAAGAACCCCACCAAAACCCGTAATGGATTTCTCCTATTCACATTTTGCTATTTTTTATTTATATCCTCAGTGCAAGCTACTACATATGTGTATATGTATATATACTGCTTAACTTTAATTTTATACCGATAAATACTCTTTATTTATTAAAATACATCTAAAATATATCTAAAAATATAAATAAATCCAATATAAGCTACACCTAGAGAACCCCCGAACTCCAGTCTTTTCAATTATTCTTCCCTTTTTATGGGTTGAAATTAAGTTGTTTTCTGTTGACTTTCCATTTATCAACCCAATTCTCTTAATCTTCAATATAAATAGATATTTGATATATTTTAGGAGAAGGAGGTCAAAAATAACAAAAATAACAATAAAATCCCCAAAAACGCACCAAAAACGCATCACATGCCCAAAAACGCATATGCGTTTTCCGTGCGTTTTATATGGATCTCACCTCCTACATCCATCCAAAAGGGGCCCATATCGATTTTTAGGTTCCCTCCTTTATAGGGACATAGTTAACATTGAGTATTAGATATTGAATATTGAATAAATTTTTTATTGAATAATTTTTCATCAAATAGTCGTTAGACATCTATAATCTTCAATGAATTTTTCATTTATGTAGGATTTTTCATTTGAAATTTTCATTTGGAGTTTTCATTTGAAGTATAGGGGGAGGGGGGCCTGCCCCCGAGGGGAGATCCTGGTGCTGCTAACCAGCCTGACTCAGGATGTCCCATCAGAGGAAGGCACCCCTCTCCATTGTCTACAAGAAACGTTTTTTTGGATTTTATTGTTATTTTTGTTATTTTTGTTATTTTTGACCTCCTTCTCCTAAAATATATCAAATATCTATTTATATTGAAGATTAAGAGAATTGGGTTGATAAATGGAAAGTCAACAGAAAACAACTTAATTTCAACCCATAAAAAGGGAAGAATAATTGAAAAGACTGGAGTTCGGGGGTTCTCTAGGTGTAGCTTATATTGGATTTATTTATATTTTTAGATATATTTTAGATGTATTTTAATAAATAAAGAGTATTTATCGGTATAAAATTAAAGTTAAGCAGTATATATACATATACACATATGTAGTAGCTTGCACTGAGGATATAAATAAAAAATAGCAAAATGTGAATAGGAGAAATCCATTACGGGTTTTGGTGGGGTTCTTGAGAATCGCAGTATATAAGGAAGAAGGGTAGTACTCGCATTATAGCCACTGAGGAAGAGGGAGGACCCTCGAAACGCGTCTGGCTGGTCCTGCGAGTGTGAAACTACCCACCTGAACCCGAATATATTTACCATCGGAAGTTTATTATACAGTTCGGAAGATTGAAGTGCAATCAAAGCTGGCCCCAGGTATCGCGATACTACGCGAACCCTGCAGTTCACTTCCTGATTGCTGACACGCAAGGAAGCAACCTCGTGGAACGCCGAGATCAGCGAGCGGCAATTCTACAGTGTCGGATCCCGTGATAATCCGGGAGACACAAACAATCCAGCATTTATCAGAGTGGCACCCCCATAGAGGACAGTCACAACTAGGGGAAGGTAAGAGGGTTTGAAGAACCAGGGGGACGCCCCAGTTTTAAAAACCCGACCACATTGTACCTAACCCTAATTATATATCTGATGCACAGAAGAATCGTTATAAAATTGCTATATTGAATGGAAACAATTACACCTTCTTATTCAAAGAACTGCTACTAGGTCTTCATAAGACTTTCTTCACCAAACACCAACCACACAGGATTGTTATTTTTCCCTTTTTTTCCCTTCTACAGGTTATATATATATATATATATACATTTTTTCACAGGACACATATATTTTTTCACAGGATATCTACCTCAATTCACTTATAAGTGTATGATCTGTATTTTTTGCACATTTACTATACTGCACATCTGTATGAAATGACCAAGAGCATTATATCCATCTAGATAGCCATTACAGGGAATATATAGGAATATAACTGTATATATAGATATATTGTCCCCAGTGTATTATTATGTTTTTTAAAAACAATTTATGTGTTTTTTTAACAATTTATGTAATTTTATGTACAATTTTATATATATTTTAGTATTATATAAAGCTACTACTTATAGACCTGCCAGCTGGTGAGTGCCTGTTTTTACTTTTATATTTCTAAATACACTAATGACCAATTTTACCATGTCTAAATTCAATCTGGATTTTTACATTGTGTGCTGTTTAATATTTTGCATGCAGAAATTGAAAGAAAAATGTGGTGTTTTAGGTACTTGTATAAATGGTATCTGTTATAGCGTTTGCTTTTTTTTCTCACTTTTTTGCTTGAGCATGCAGTAGAACTGGAAGAGTAGAAGAATGAAATGTGGTCTCCACCCATGTAACTGACTCAGCAGTCACACAACAAAAAGCTAACTATGAAATCTGAAAGCTTTACTGTTTCAAATGCCACCAGAGTTCACAACCTTCAGGGCTGCTTTTACATTGCAGTTTTCATATGAATAAAAAAATAAAAATAAAAATAAAAAAACACTTCAAAATATTATACAAGAATATATTAATATAATGGGTGTCACTTACACTCACCTGACTGCTATACAGGACAAAATAACCACTAAAACCCATTTCAAAAAGGTAGACGCTATAGCTACCTAGACTTTAAAAGCTGTGACCATCATAAATGGCTCAAAAACATCCCCTATAGCCAAATGAAAAGAATCAGGGGAAACTGAACTGAAGATGTGACTTGTAAACAACAACTTAAAGCACTCACTGACCGTTTCCGGGAAGAAGGATATCGCAAAAAACTTATAAAGGATTCCATTAAGAGAACATTATGTGAAAGCCAAGACGAGGCCCTTAAACCAAATAAAACAGAGACCGGAACTAAAAATAACACTAATACCCCACAACAACAGAACACTAGAACAATTTCCAGGACCATTTTGATTACCAGATACAATTCCAGACACACCGATATTCGAAAAATACTGACAAAATACTGGGGGGTCCTATTAATAGATCCAATACTCAAGAAAGATCTACCCCCCTTCCCTTCGATCACCTATCGACGTGCACAAACACTCAAGAACATCAGTGCCCTTTCATGCCCAAAACTACTACAAACTGCAAAAAAGGTTATAATCATCCCGACTAAAAAGGCCAACCCCGCCAAAATAGGTGCATATAGATGCAACATAAAAAGGTGCATGTGTTGTTCCAGCATAACACATAATACTAAGGAAGTTGTCAGCACCTCATCAAAAGAAAGATTTCTATTAAAACATGAGATGAACTGTGGGTCCAGCAATATCAACTATCTTCTCCAAAGCCCATGCAACTTACAATATGTAGGCAGGACCACCCAGACACCACGTGAGAGAATGAATAAGCACCGCTCGAACATTAGACGGAAAATCACGACACACAGTGTCTCACGACACTTCTCCGCCTGCCATGACGACGACCCCTCTAGCCTGAGAATGACCCCCCTTGAGTGGATCCCAAACTCCTACCAAACACTCTGCAGAAAAGAGATGTATTGGATCTACCAGCTCAATACTCTCTCCCCCTTCGGACTCAATGAGTCTTTAGAATACATCAAGTATTAAGATACACACTGTCCATCTGTCTAATTTTCCCAGGGCGAGGCACCTCTACATCAGAATAATTTCAGAGAAGACTGACCTTCAGTGACCCCCTTAAGGACCAACCATGATCACTATATGTACTCTGTCTCATTTACCCCTATCCCCAGATACTCTTACTATATTCTGTATATATCAAGTACACTTTATAACATACAAGGTTTGGCTATAGCCCAGGGATACTACCACTCCCCCCTCTTTCTCGGAACCTGTATATATATACACTCACCTAAAGAATTATTAGGAACACCATACTAATATGGTGTTGGACCCCCTTTTGCCTTCAGAACTGCCTTAATTCTACGTGGCATTGATTCAACAAGGTGCTGATAGCATTCTTTAGAAATGTTGGCCCATATTGATAGGATAGCATCTTGCAGTTGATGGAGATTTGAGGGATGCACATCCAGGGCACGAAGCTCCGTTCCACCACATCCCAAAGATGCTCTATTGGGTTGAGATCTGGTGACTGTGGGGGCCATTTTAGTACAGTGAACTCATTGTCATGTTCAAGAAACCAATTTGAAATGATTCGAGCTTTGTGACATAGTGCATTATCCTGCTGGAAGTAGCCATCAGAAGATGGGTACATGTTCTCAATCTGTTTACGCCAAATTCGGACTCTACCATTTGAATGTCTCAACAGAAATCGAGACTCATCAGACCAGGCAACATTTTTCCAGTCTTCAACAGTCCAATTTTGGTGAGCTTGTGCAAGTTGTAGCCTCTTTTTCCTATTTGTAGTGGAGATGAGTGGTACCCGGTGGGGTCTTCTGCTGTTGTACCCCATCCGCCTCAAGGTTGTGCGTGTTGTGGCTTCACAAATGCTTTGCTGCATACCTCGGTTGTAACAAATGGTTATTTCAGTCAACGTTGCTCTTCTATCAGTTTGAATCAGTCGGCCCATTCTCCTCTGACCTCTAGCATCCACAAGGCATTTTTGCCCACAGGACTGCCGCATACTGGATGTTTTTCCCTTTTCACACCAGTCTTTGTAAACCCTAGAAATGGTTGTGCGTGAAAATCCCAGTAACTGAGCAGATTGTGAAATACTCAGACCGGCCCGTCTGGCACCAACAACCATGCCACGCTCAAAATTGCTTAAATCACCTTTCTTTCCCATTCTGACATTCAGTTTGGAGTTCAGGAGAAAATCTTGACCAGGAGCACACCCCTAAATGCATTGAAGCAACTGCCATGTGATTGGTTGACTAGATAATTGCATTAATGAGAAATAGAACAGGTGTTCCTAATAATTCTTTAGGTGAGTGTATATATATTTAAAGTCTAAAGAAGCCGAGACATCTGCTCATCATCCCCAGATCTTGACCCCCACTGCCCAGTACACCCCCGAAAACAACATTTCCACTAACCCCATCATACCGTATGACATTACACCACATACGGGTACATATACGCCCCATCTCACTCATAATGTATCCTTGTTTATGACATTTTTATGTGGGCAGTTTTTGCACTATATGACATTATATCACATACAAGTGCATACCCGTTTCCCTGTATTTTACTTATACTTATCCATATGTATTTTTATGGTATATATTTTTATGGTACATTTTCTATGTACACGTGCACATAGGCCACAGGTGTGTGTTCATGTGTGTGTCCATTTCACACGCACATGGACATACATTTCCCCATGTTTTACACGTATTTTATATTTCTATTTATCCACATGTATTTTTATAGTACATTCTCTAGGTGGGCGTGTGCATGTGTATTGGTGCGTGTCTATGGGGGTATCCCTTTACACGCACATAGATATATATATGTCCATTGCAGAGGTACCCATTGTAGTTTGGGACCCCCACATACATCCTGTGTGACCCCCAATATGCATTGTCTGTTTATTTCGTATTTTCCTGCTTTGCAACTTTTTATTCTTCTGTTTTATACCTTATGAAACTATGGACCAGATATGGTTTATGTTTTTAGCGATATATATAGTATATAACACAGCACTGTTTATTTATGTCTATTTACAGCCCCTATTATATATTGTTGCATATTCCACTTTACGATTCTATTCAACCTGTAACGTTACATTACCCTACTTCGTGAGATTTCCCTACCTCCTAACTTCCGGTCGCACTGCTAATGACGTGAGGAGGCGTTCCTGAGTTTTGACGATCTGCGCATGCGCAAACGGACAGTTTATGGAAAATCTCAGCGGAGTTCATCTGCACACCGGGACACTGCACATGCGCCAGAGAGCCTCAGTAGGGAAATATTACGGCCCAGTGAGCAAGCGCTGCTAACTCTAGAAGATCCATCCGATCTCCGCGCCTGCGCAGTGTGGGGGTAGGGAGATCTCATGGCAATATTTTCTGTTAAATATATATATACACTGCTCAAAAAAATAAAGGGAACACACAAATAACACATCCTAGATCTGAATTAATAAATATTCTTCTGAAATACTTTGTTCTTTACATAGTTGAATATGCTGACAACAAAATCACAAAAAAAAAATAAATGGAAATCAAATTTTTTAACCCATGGAGGTCTGGATTTGGAGTCACCCTCAAAATTAAAGTGGAAAAACACACTACAGGCTGATCCAACTTTGATGTAATGTCCTTAAAACAAGTCAAAATGAGGCTCAGTAGTGTGTGTGGCCTCCACGTGCCTGTATGACCTCCCTACAACGCCTGTGCATGCTCCTGATGAGGTGGCGGACGGTCTCCTGAGGGATCTCCTCCCAGACCTGGACTAAAGCATCTGCCAACTCCTGGACAGTCTGTGGTGCAACGTGACGTTGGTGGATAGAGCGAGACGTGATGTCCCAGATGTGCTCAATTGGATTCAGGTCTGGGGAACGGGCGGGCCAGTCCATAGCATCAATGCCTTCGTCTTGCAGGAACTGCTGACACACTCCAGCCACATGAGGTCTAGCATTGTCTTGCATTAGGAGGAACCCAGGGCCAACCGCACCAGCATATGGTGTCACAAGGGGTCTGAGGATCTCATCTCGGTACCTAATGGCAGTCACGCTACCTCTGGCGAGCACATGGAGGGCTGTGCGGCCCTCCAAAGAAATGCCAGCCCACACCATTACTGACCCAATGCCAAACCGGTCATGCTGGAGGATGTTGCAGGCAGCAGAACGTTCTCTACGGCGTCTCCAGACTCTGTCACGTCTGTCACATGTGCTCAGTGTGAACCTGCTTTCATCTGTGAAGAGCACAGGGCGCCAGTGGCGAATTTGCCAATCTTGGTGTTTTCTGGCAAATGCCAAACGTCCTGCACGGTGTTGGGCTGTAAGCATAACCCCCACCTGTGGACGTCGGGCCCTCATATCACCCTCATGGAGTCTGTTTCTGACCGTTTGAGCAGACACATGCACATTTGTGGCCTGCTGGAGGTCATTTTGCAGGGCTCTGGCAGTGCTCCTCCTGTTCCTCCTTGCACAAAGGCGGAGGTAGCGGTCCTGCTGCTGTTTTATTGCCCTCCTACGGCCTCCTCCACGTCTCCTGGTGTACTGGCCTGTCTCCTGGTAGCGCCTCCATGCTCTGGACACTACGCTGACAGACACAGCAAACCTTCTTGCCACAGCTTGCATTGATGTGCCATCCTGGATAAGCTGCACTACCTGAGCCACTTGTGTGGGTTGTAGACTCCGTCTCATGCTACCACTAGAGTGAAAGCACCGGCAGCATTCAAAAGTGACCAAAACATCAGCCAGGAAGCATAGGAACTGAGAAGTGGTCAGGTCACCACCTGCAGAACCACTCCTTAATTGGGGGTGTCTTGCTAATTGCCTATAATTTCCACCTGTTGTCTATCCCATTTGCACAACAGCATGTGAAATTGATTGTCACTCAGTGTTGCTTCCTAAGTGGACAGTTTGATTTCACTGTGAAGTGTGATTGACTTGGAGTTACATTGTGTTGTTTAAGTGTTCCCTTTATTTTTTTGAGCAGTGTATATTTATAAATCCATAATTATTTATCTATAAATTTATCCACACATTGCCTAGGGAGATCTCATGGCCATATTTTCTGTTATGTGTGGCTGGTTCATTTTCTTGTTTTTGTCATTACGATATACAGCTATCTTTGCTGTGTATTCAGCCACTCGCGGCGGCCTACCACTTTTTCACCTCCCAACCCAATATAGATTTCTCTCCCCTCCCCAGTGCCGCCCGGTTGTTGTCTAAAAGACCACCTTTGGAGTTTCCTTCCAAGGGTAATCTAAGACTAACACTCTTTTTTTGGGGATTTATTTCCCCTCCTCCTACTTTATACTTACACATGACAGTCTTACTAAAAACCCTGCTGGAGGGAGATTCAGCCAATGAATACATTTGTTGCATCTTCTGCTATCTGCACCAGAAATTAAAATCTGCTGGTAAAAACTTAGACTATACAGCCTAAGGACTCATGCACACGAACACTGGGTAACACTGACATGGAAAAGGAATTTTAGTGAACAGCAAATTAAGCTGTACAAACAGTGTCAGGCAGCTGCTGCCAAGGCCAATAAGGTAATGGGTTGCATCAAAAGGGGCATAGATGCCCGTGATGAGAACACAGTTTTACCACTTTACAAATTACTAGTCAGACCACACATGGAGTACTGTGTACAGTTCTGGGCTCCTGTAAACAAGGCAGACATAGCAGAGCTGGAGAGGGTTCAGAGGAGGGCAACTAAAGTAATAACTGGAATGGGGCAACTACAGTACCCTGAAAGATTATCAAAATTAGGGTTATTCACTTTAGAAAAAAGACAACTGAGGGTAGATCTAATAACTATGTATAAATATATCAGGGGTCAGTCCAGAGATCTCTCCCATCATCTATCTATCCCCAGGACTGTGACTGGAGGAAAGAAGGTTTGTACACAAACATAGAAGTGGATTCTTTACGGTAAGGCCTCATGCACACGACCGTTGTTTTATTCCGTGTCCGTTGTTCCGTTTTTCGTGATTTTCTGTGGACCCATTGACTTTCAATGGGTCCGTTGAAAACTCGGCTAATGCACCGTTTGTCATCCGCGTCCGTGATCCGTGGTTCCAGTCCGTCCAAAAAATATAACCTGTCCTATTTTTTTCACGGAAAACGGTTTGTGGACCCATTCAAGTCAATGGGACCGTGAAAAAAAAACGCGGAGGCAGACAAGATTGTCATCCGCATTCGTTTTTTTCCTATCATTTGCTTGGCAAACTTGACTTAGACTTTTTTTTACTTTCCTTCATGTCTGGTGATCCTCCAAAAATAAAGGAAGACACACGGAAACAAAAAACGGAAACGGATCATGGAACAACGGAACCCCATTTTTCGGAACGGAACACAACAACGGTCGTGTGCATGAGGCCTAAGAGCAGTGAGACTATGGAACTCTCTGCCTGAGGAGGTGGTGATGGTGAGTACAATAAAGGAATTCAAGAGGGGCCTGGATGTATTCCTGGAGTGTAATAATATTACAAGTTATAGTTACTAGAGAGGGGTCGTTGATCCAGAGAGTTATTCTGATTACCTGACTGGAGTCGAGATTTTTTTCCCTCTAAAGTAAGGCTTCTACACAGGTTTTTTTGCCTTCCTCTGAATCAACTTGCAAGATAACAGGCTGAACTATATGGACAGATTCCTTTTTTCAGCCTTATAAACTATGTTACTATGTAAACGCAAAAACACAAATGCAATAGCACTCTGCAACCAGCACTCTGCCCTGCCTCTATGCTGGATGTTGAATGAGGCATTGGTGTACATTTTTGCCAAAGCGTAATAAGCCACTCACCACGTCAAGGTCGCCTCTATGAGTGGTCCCTAACATTAGTACCTACCTGTTATAGGCCATGATAGCCACACAAAGTCCAGGGAGCGCAGGTACATAGAGGCGACCATAACGTGGTGAGTGGCTTATTACGCTTTGGCCAAAATGTACACCAATGCCTCATTCAACATCCAGCATAGAGGCAGGGCAGAGTGCTGGTTGCAGAGTGCTATTGCATTTGTGTTTTTGCGTTTGTATGTGTATTTCGCCATAGCGATGTGCACCTGCATACAGGGTTGTGCTGACTGAACCCCCCTCATTTTTTCTTTGTAGTATATATTGGTGGCGTGGCGATCTCCATGCAGTCATGCACACCTGACCAGTTAGTCTGCCCTGGAGGCTGGTTTTAAAGTCAGTATAAAACCGAGTCTGCTTTTACAGCGCCTACCAGTAGCCATTTGGCTCCAGGAGAAGTATATAGTGGGCTCAGCATGCATGTTGGTACTTGAATCCCTGGATCAGATGAAAGCTGTCACGGCACCGGACGGGGTTAAAAGCAGAGTGTGCCTGGCGTGCATGCTGTACCTGTGCTCCCTGGACTTTGTGTGGCTATCATGGCCTATAACAGGTAGGTACTAATGTTAGGGACCACTCATAGAGGCGACCTTGACATGGTGAGTGGCTTATTACGCTTTGGCCAAAATGTATACCAATGCCTCATTCAACATCCAGCATAGAGGCAGGGCAGAGTGCTGGTTGCAGAGTGCTATTGCATTTGTGTTTTTGCGTTTGTATGTGTATTTCGCCATAGCGATGTGCACCTGCATACAGGGTTGTGCTGACTGAACCCCCCACATTTGTTATGTTATTATGTACTTTCTTTCCGTGTCCATTCTGTATTTTTTGTGGACCGTGTGTGGAACCATTCATTTCAATGGGTCCGCAAAAAACAGAAGTTACTCCGTGTGCATTCCGTATGTCCGTTCCGCAAAAGAATAGAAAATGTCCTATTATTGTTCGCATTAGGACTGTTCTATTAGGGGCCAGCTGTTCCGTTCCACAAAATACGTAATGCATACTGACGTCATCTTTCATTTTTGCAGATCCGTGTTTTGCAGACTGCAAAATACGGTCGTGTGGATGAGCCCTAAAGATATGACACATTTATAACCTAGTCGCTGTAATAAATCTGGCACAGTTTAACCCTTACTTGACTGCCGCTGTACATGTATGCTCACGAGCATAGCGGGCGCTTTAGCCACCAGATTTCTGCTGTTTTAAACATCAGACACCCTGGGCTAATGTCTGCAATCTGCAAACATTTTGACCATAGCAGCTGAGACAGCTTTCCCCCTGAGATCCAGAAGCCCAAAATGCTTCCCCATGGTGAGATCGGGGAGGCCATTTGTTGGTGGTGATAGCCTTAAGTCTGCTCAGAAGTACAGTATATTCCTATGGAGGCCTGCAAGTGGCAGTGCTCCATAGAAATATATTGAATCTCTCATAAGCTGCATTCATAAATGCAGTCTATGGGAAAAGCAATCTAATGATTGCATGATAAAGTTCTCTAGGGGAAAAAAAAGTAACAACATTTTTAAAAAGTATAAAAGAATGCAAAAATATTAAAACTGAACTCACTCCACTTTCCCCCACAATGAAAATAAAAACAAAAAATAATAATGATTATTTGCACTGCAACATCCCAAAATGCCCGTACTATTAAAATATAAATGTATTTATCCCGTATGGTGAACGCCGTAACGGCAAAAAATGTGAATGGCAAATTCACCATTTTATCATCACTTCACCTTCCAAAAAACAAAAGTAATCATAAGGTCAAAAACACTTTAAAATTGTATCAATAAAAAGTACAGATTGCCCTGCAAAAAAGAAGCCCTCTCACAGCTCTGTAGACTAAGGCCCCTTTCACACGGGCAAGTATTCCGCGCGGGTGCAATGCGTGAGTTGAACGCATTGCACCCGCACTGAAACCTGACCCATTCATTTCTATGGGGCTGTGCACACGAGCGGTGATTTTCACG
This sequence comes from Bufo bufo, assembly GCF_905171765.1. Lineage (NCBI taxonomy): Eukaryota > Metazoa > Chordata > Amphibia > Anura > Bufonidae > Bufo > Bufo bufo. The sequence continues at coordinate 612,231,869 of NC_053389.1, read as the reverse complement.
CATCACTTGTGCGTTGCGTGAAAATCGCAGCATGCTCCTCTTTGTGCGTTTTTCACGTAACGCAGGCCCCATAGAAATGAATGGGGTTGCGTGAAAATCGCAAGCATCCGCAAGCAAGTGCGGATGCGGTGCGATTTTCACGCACAGTTGCTAGGTGACGATCGGGATGGGGACCCGATCATCATTATTTCCCCTTATAACATGGTTATAAGGTAAAATAATAGCATTCTGAATACAGAATGCATAGTAAAATAGGGCTGGAGGGGTTAAAAAAATAAAAAATAAATTTTAACTCACCTTAATCCACTTGTTCGCGCAGCCGGCATCTCTTCTGTCTTCATCTGTGAGCAATAGGACCTTTGATGACGTCACTACGCTCATCACATGATCCATCACCATGGTGATGGATCATGTGATGGACCATGTGATGAACGCAGTGACGTCATCAAAGGTCCTATTGCTCACAGATGAAGACAGAAGAGATGTGGGCTGTGCGAACAAGTGGATTAAGGTGAGTTAAATTATTATTATTATTATTATTTTAACCCCTCCAGCCCTATTCTACTATGCATTCTGTATTCAGAATGCTATTATTTTCCCTTATAACCATGTTATAAGGGGAAATAATACAATCTACACTACAACCAACCCAAACCTGAACTTCTGTGAAGAAGTTCGGGTCTGGGTACCACAGTCGGGTTTTTATCACACGCGTGCAAAACACATTGCACCCGAGCGATAAAAACTGAACATCGGAACACAATCGCAGTCAAAACTGACTGCAATTGCGTTCCTACTCTCGCGGGTTTGCCGCAATGCACCGGGACGCATCCGGACCTAATCCGGACACGCTCGTCTGCAAGGGGCCTTAATTATATAAAAATTATGTGAGTCAGAATAAATTTTTCAGTATTGAAACAAGAAAAACAAAAAAATATGGTATTGCTGTAATCATACTGGCCCGCAGGATGAAGCTGACAAGTCAGTTGTACCGCATTGGGAACATGGTAAAAATCAAAGCCCATAAAACTGGCAGAATTGCATTTTTTTTCCAATTCCACCCCATTTGGAATCTCCATCTTCCCATTACATTGCATACAGTAAATGGTGCTATTAGAAAGTAAAACCGTCCCGGAAAAAAACAAGCATATGTGAACCAACAAATAGTTATGGCTCAAGGAGGGCAGGAAGTGAAAAACAAAAATGCATAATTGCAGAGGCTGAAAGGGTTAGGACTGTCTAGTTTAAGTTTACACAGTCTTATTTTTAGGGTGCATTCACACAACCTTATTTTTGGTCCGCATCCAATTCGCATTTTTTTATGGAAAGCATGTGGACCCGTTAATTTCTCTGGGGCAGCAAAAATGCAGACAGCACATGGATGATCCTAATTTGTGCTGACGATGCAATATTAGTAAATCTGCCCCAATATTGCCAATGAGTTATGGCCAAAAGTTACAATATTTTCAGCTTGTAGTGGTTGTCCACAAGATAAAGGAATGAAAATCAGGCTAGCTGCAGGAGATAGGTATATCACCCGTAGGGGATATAAGACATAAGCGCTGGTACACAATCAAATTCAACTAGTCCTGTGAAGTTGGCACTATGCTTGGTGCCAATCTGAGTAATTAGGTGATTTTGCTGCACAATTAAGTGGTATTGTGGTGTTAATAACTGTTGTGGTGGGTCAGGATGTGTAATCAACGGCTGAGAGTGAGCGGACAGTGTGTAATATAAAGGTGTTAGCACTGGGAAAGAAACGGCAAGTGGGAGGTGAATACTGGCATAGCTACTATCCTGGTTACCTTGTTTGTTCTTTCTCCAAGGAGTTCCTTATGTGTGTCTTCTGTTACGTTCGTTCTGTATTCTTCTTGTTGTTTCCGTGGGGATGTTGATATCCTTTCAAGTCCCGGCGTTCTTCTTGCTCTCCTGTCAGCAGCAGCGCGGCCCCGGCCGGAAGCACGCGCGTCGCGAGGGAGCTTGATCCATTACCCGGGAAACCTCTGGCGGTGACGTCACCTAGTGCGAGTATGGTGGCCTCCGTGGGGCAAAAGACTGTAACCTACGCGTTTCGGAGCCAAAGCGGGCTCCTTCGTCAGGAGGCCGCTTTGGCTCCGAAACGCGTAGGTTACAGTCTTTTGGCCCACGGAGGCCACCATACTCGCACTAGGTGACGTCACCGCCAGAGGTTTCCCGGGTAACGGATCAAGCTCCCTCGCGACGCGCGTGCTTCCGGCCGGGGCCGCGCTGCTGCTGACAGGAGAGCAAGAAGAACGCCGGGACTTGAAAGGATATCAACATCCCCACGGAAACAACAAGAAGAATACAGAACGAACGTAACAGAAGACACACATAAGGAACTCCTTGGAGAAAGAACAAACAAGGTAACCAGGATAGTAGCTATGCCAGTATTCACCTCCCACTTGCCGTTTCTTTCCCAGTGCTAACACCTTTATATTACACACTGTCCGCTCACTCTCAGCCGTTGATTACACATCCTGACCCACCACAACAGTTATTAACACCACAATACCACTTAATTGTGCAGCAAAATCACCTAATTACTCAGATTGGCACCAAGCATAGTGCCAACTTCACAGGACTAGTTGAATTTGATTGTGTACCAGCGCTTATGTCTTATATCCCCTACGGGTGATATACCTACTCCATACACATTTTTACTAGGGAGAACAATAGCTCCCCAAAGACATCAAGCAGCAGGATCTCCCCACCCAGGTAGATTGACACAAATCTATTCAATAGGAGCGCAGGGGGGTCTCTATTTTTCTCCTAGCTGCAGGAGATAGTTGATGAATACATTTTTACAATGATAATAAGATATGCTGGTGCCATTAATAAAGAAAACAATCAAACACGCAAACTTGCAGTCACATCGGTTTATACACTGTAACAACAGAATGGGCTAAATATCACAACCAAAAATGAGGGGAACAAAACAAGAGTAGCGTACTCAAGAAGGGTAAAGATTGCAGAAAGAGTTCATCATCTGACATTAATACACTGCCTGTCCAAAAAAAAAAGTCGCCACCTGGATTTAACTAAGCAAATAGTCATGAGCCTCCTATTGGATAATTACAGCATGAGCGATTATCTTTCAGCTGGCAACAAGTTATTTAACCCCAACTGGTGCAATGAGTTGCTTCTCATTTCTTAACTCCTTAAGGACACAGCCTTATTTCACCTTAAGGACCAGGCCATTTTTTGCAAATCTGACCAGTGTCACTTGTCACAAGTGGCGATAACTTTAAAACTCTTTGACTTATCCAGGCCATTCTGAGATTTTTTTTCCGTCACATATTGTACTTTATGACACTGGTAAAATGAAATAAAAAAATTATAATTTTTATTTATAAAAAAAAACCAAATTTACTAAAAATTTCAATTTCTCTACTTCTATAATACATAGTAATACCTCCAAAAATAGTTATTACTTTACATTCCCAATATGTCTACTTCATGTTTGGATCATTTTGGGAATGATATTTTATTTTTTGGGGATGTTACAAGGCTTAGAAGTTTAGAAGCAAATCTTGAAATTTTTCAGAAATTTTCAAAAACCCAATTTTTAGGGACCAGTTCAGGTCTGAAGTCATTTTGCGAGGCTTACATAATAGAAACCACCCAAAAATGAGCCCATTCTAGAAACTACACCCCTCAAGGTATTCAAAACTGATTTTACAAACTTTGTTAACCCTTTAGGTGTTCCACAAGAATTAATGGAACATAGAGATACAATTTCAAAATTTCACTTTTTTGGCAGATTTTCCATTTTAATATTTTTTTTACTTTTACAAAGCAAGGGTTAACAGCCAACCAAAACTCAATATTTATGGCCCTGATTCTGTAGTTTACAGAAACACCCCATATGTGGTCGTAAACTACTGTACGGGCACACGGCAGGGCGCAGAAGGAAAGGAATGCCATACAGTTTTTGGAAGGCAGATTTTGCTGGACTGTTTTTTTTTTACACCATGTCCCATTTGAAGCCCCCCTGATGCACCCCTAGAGTAGAAACTCCAAAAAAGTGACCCCATTTTAGAAACTACGGGATAGGGTGGAAGTTTTGTTGGTACTAGTTTAGGGTACATATGATTTTTTTTACACTTTTTGTGAGGCAAGGTAACAAGAAATAGCTGTTTTGGCACCGTTTTTATTTTTTGTTATTTACAACATTCATCTGACAGGTTAGATCATGTGGTATTTTTATAGACCAAGTTGTCACGGACGCGTCGATACCTAATATGTATACTTTTTTTTATTTGTGTAAGTTTTACACAATGATTTCATTTTTGAAGCAAAAAAAATCATGTTTTAGTGTTTCCATAGTCTGAGAGCCATAATTTGCTATTGCTTGCTATTACACTTTTTGTGGTGTAAGGTGACAAAAAATGGTTTATTTAGCACAGTTTTTATTTTTTATTTTTAACGGTGTTCATCTGAGGGGTTAGGTCATGTGATATTTTTATAGAGCCGGTCGATACGGACGCGGCAATACCTAATATGTATACTTTTTTTATTTATGTAAGTTTTACACAATAACAGCTTTTTTAAAACAAAAAAAATATGTTTTAGTGTCTCCATATTCTGAGCCATAGTTTTTTTATTTTTTGGGCGATTATCTTAGGTAGGGGCTCATTTTTTGCGGGATGAGGTGATGGTTAGATTGGTACTATTTTGGTGGGCAAACACCTTTTTGATCGCTTGCTGTTGTACTTTTTGTGATGTAAGGTGACAAAAAAATGGTTTATTTAGCACAGTTTTTTTTTTTTTTACGGTGTTCATCTGAGGGGTTAGGTCATGTGATATATTTATAGAGCCGGTCGATACGGACGCGGCGATACCTAATATGTATACTTTTTTTTCCCCCGTATTGTTTACCATTTTTTTTAACTTTATTTGGGGAAAATGACGTTTTTGTTTATTTTTACTTGAAACTTTTAATTATTTTGGGGGAAAACTTAATTTTTTCAACTTTTTTTTCACTTTATTTTTTGTCCCACTTTGGGACTTGAACTTCTGGGGGTTGGATCTCACAGGCTCATCACCGGAAGGCAGCGCGATGCCTTCCTTAGGCATCGCGCTGCCTTCCATGCCATCGGGTCCCCCCTACAGCCCCATGGGGACCCGATGGCACCGCAGCCACGGCAATAGGTAAAAGCCGCAAACGCAGGTCTGAATTGACCTGCGGATTGCGGCGATCGCCGACATGGGGGGGTCACGGGAAATGGGGGAGTCATGGGGGGGTCACGGGGGGGTCGCGGCGGTGATCAGAAATACACAGGGCGTACAGGTACGCCCTGTGTCCTTAAGTACCAGGACATAAGGGCATACCTGTACGCCCTGTGTCCTGAAGAGGTTAAACAACCATGTCGAAAGACACATCTTGTGGTCGTTGAAAAGATGTTAATATGTTTGAGAAGGGTCAAATCATTGGCTTGCATCAAGCAGAGAAAACATCTAAGGAGATTGCAGAAACTACTAAAATGGGGTTAAGGACTGTCTAACACATTATTAAAAACTGGAAGGATAGTGGGGACCCATCGTATTCGAGGAAGAAATGTGGTGGGGAAAAAATCCTGAATGATCGTGATCGGCGATCACTTAAACGTTCGGTGAAATCAAATCGAAGAAAAACAACAGTAGAACTCAGAGCTATGTTTAATAGTGAAAGTAAGAGCATTTCCACACGCACAATGTGAAGGGAACTGAAGGAATTGGGACTGAACAGCTGTGTAGCCGTAAGAAAACCACTAATCAGTGAGGCAAACCAGAAAAAAAGGCTTCAGTTTGCTAGGATGCAATGGAAGAAGGTCATGTGGTCTGATGAGTCCAGAGTGATGGGTGCATCAGGGTAAGAAGAGAGGCAGATGAAGTGATGCACCCATCATGCCTAGTGCCTACTGTACAAGCTTGTGGGGGCAGTGCTATGATCTGGGGTTGCTGCAGTTGGTCAGGTCTAGCTTCAGCAACAGTATGTGCTCCAAGAATGAGGTCAGCTGACTACCTGAACATGCTGAATGACCAGTGTTAAAGATGTGTGAATTTTATTCTATATTTTGTATCTCTAGGACTATAATGAGTTAACTTTTTCTTCTCCAAGTGCCCACCCACCCCCTCTTTGTTTCAAGACTGGAGAAGAGGGGGGGGGGGGGGCAAAGAGCTGTGCTGTGAGAAGTGTCTGATTTCTCATCCTTGTACAGGCATCCCAACAAGGGAGCTATATAGAGAGTGAAGGAGTGCATAAGCCAATCATATGGCTTGATGATATGTATATATTATCCACTGCCTATAGAGAAGCACCTCTTTGAAGTGTCACATATGACGTATGCAGTATTATTGTTAGAATAGAAGCCATTATAAAATGGCGATGGTAACCAGATGTTTACATTAGTTCACATTCCAAAGTAGGGCCCAGTGCGCAGATGCAGGTGTATTATCTTCTCTCTCTTATCTCTTCTTCCTTTTTGACCAATGAAACAATGTTTAAGCCTCAGTGAGGACTGACCTCTTCTGAAGATGTATATACGCTTCCCCCATGTAATAAAAGTTAGAGATTGCATTGACCATCTATGTGTCAGCGTCTAGTCTCTCAGCCACGCGTGGATATTAACCCCTGGGGGGGGGTACATTGATTTGGAACACCAGAGTGTATCTTAAATGCCCTAATTTAGGGCGTCTTTATCACCAGGTTATTCCATCAATGGATTTTTTTCTTCCCTGATGGCACAGGCATATTCCAAGATGACAATGGCAGGATTCATCGGCCTCAAATTGTGAAAGAGTGGTTCAGGGAGCATGAGACATCTTTTTAACACATGGATTGGCCACCACAGAGTCCAGACCTTAACCCCATTGAGAATCTTTGGGATGTGCTGGAGAATGCTTTACACAGCAGTCAGACTCTACCATCATCAATGCAAGATCTTGGTGAAAAATTAATGCAACACTGGATGGAAATAAATCTTGTGACATTGCAGAAGCTTATCGAAACAATGCCACAGCGAATGCGTGCCGTAATCAAAGCTAAAGGCTTCTTTTTCTTTTTGGTGGCGACTTTTTTTTTTGGCCGGCAGTGTATAACATACTGGGTGAGCCAGGGTTGATCAGCCCAACTGAAAAGAGAAAGCCTGTTTCCTGGAAGCCAGGATTGAATGAATACAGATTGCAAAACTTTATAGATTAAGGGCTCATGCACACGATCGTTGTTTTGCGGTCCGTTTTTCACAGATCTGTTGTTCCGTATCTGTGTTTTTTCCCCCCTCTGATTTAAGTCCTCTTCCGTTCCATTATTCCACAAAACATATCCATATGCTTTCCGTATGTGATCCGTTATTTGCGGATCGGAAACAGTAACTTATTAATCACCAAACACATGAGCAATATGGGCTGGGCATAGCATTTCTACAGTATGGATCTGCAAAATACGGATGTGGTTCGTGTGCATTCCATATTTTTTGCAGACCCATTGACTTGAATGGGGCCTTGGACCGTGATTTCCAGACAATAATAGGACATGCACTACTTATTTGCGGAATGGAAATACGGAAACGGAATGCACTGTTGTGCATTTTCATACGTATACAATATTATCTAATGACATTATAATCAAACTGAATGCTCATCTCATTGCCTTTAAGAATAAGATCAGCCTGAACCAAAGTTATATTATATGGCTGAGGAAGCCAAGATGAGTTCATGGCAAGTTCAGTCTATATAAAAAAAATAATAATAATTGCGAACATAAACGGACATTGTATTTAAAAGTTATTGCTAAAGATATGAGACCATCTGTTAAGGAGTAAGTCAACTCCCTAAAACATGCCTGTCTGGAGGGAACAAGGTTACTTGATAAGGACTCATGTCCGTATCACACACCTGCTGCATGAGATTCAATTTATATATTCATAATTATATTATATATATCTTTGCATGGTATATTTAGTTTACAACATATGTTAATCAATAATTCATATAATGTGTTATCTATGTGTAAATGTATCGATTTATATATATGTGATACCATGTATTTACCATTTAGAAGGTACAAAAACAAGTAAGTTTAAGTTAATTGGATTTCAAAACAATAGTTATTCATGGACGTAGATAAGTGAAATGTACAAGTTCCAAAGCCAAGCATCAAAGCCGCTATATAAAATTTTCACCAAGTCAACCTATATTTCAAAAAGATAGGAGAAGACAGTCAACTCCAACAAGTCCAGGATATAGGTAATTAAAAGTGTCAGGAAAGACCTTCCTCAATGATTTATATGGAAAGGTCAATGAGGTCCTGAGAACATATTATTAGATATTTAATTTTAATGCTTAAAAGTTGGGATGTTCACCTACAGTACCGCAGTGCCATCTGGAGGCAGATGGGCAACATTATATTATTTCATTATTTGTTCTAATACCATATTAGGAGTTGAGATAACGTCATGATGTTATTAGCATGCGAATACACCCACCCTACCAGATTGGGAATCCATAATCTAAAGGGGATGATTCTTAGATAAGGGGGGGAATAATTACTCGTGTGCGGAATAGCATAGGAGGGTAGCAAGAGAAAAAAAAAAGAGAGCTAGAGAAAAAGATCCATATTTCCATTGATCCATCCATTCATTCAATCAAGAAGAAAAACTTTACCAGAAGAAACTTGGATTATTCTTTTTGGATTACTAGGAAAGTTCTTCAGAACTGGTCCCATCTGAACTCTGTCTACCTTTGACCCGGTAACGTATATTTTGTTTACTACTCGTGATATTAATAAGATATTTCTCTCGGTATATAGCCAAGAAGTTCCCATATTGTGGGAATATATAGTGTTAGGTGCCTCCATAATGCTGATTATTCTCTTAGCAAAGATGCATATTGTTAATGGAAGATCTGACATTATTTGAAAAGAGGACTAAACCCTTGGAAAGTTATTTTCCCTAGTCTGATTGCCGAGTTGAATATTCTATCATATTAATATCATATATTTTTGATTGGTCATAGGAAAACAGAGTCAAGGGATAACAGTTAATTTTCCTGTAAATCCGTGTTTTATTGTTATAGCCTGTTTGATAACAGAAGATCCTAAGTTTCTCTTGGTATATGAGTCCGTTTGTTAAAAGTATGACACTGGTTGTCATGAATCATTAAATCATACTGTGCTGATCAGATAGGGGTGTGTGAACACCACCGTGTGGTACATTTTGGATGTTACGTTGTAACTTCATCATTTGTTTTGCAGTTGTATTGTTTTTATATTCTTTGTTTTTATAATAAACGATTATATATTTTTGCATATACAATTGTTCCTTTGTTTCACTGCTTGCACAAATCAAATTAAGATACTTGATAAAAAGAACTTAGAGGCGTTTTTTTTATGTCCGCCTGAAGGATAATATATTTTTATATTTTTTTTTATCCTCTCTTTTATATGAAGATTCTTTTTCATATAGAAGATATATGACATAGATGGAGGTCCCACCGAGATCGAGTAATTCTTTAATTGATTGTGCAAATAGTGAAAGGTTCAACATTTCTTCTTGGCTAGCCAGTGTGGTGTTACATCTGTGTATTGATTATTGATCAGAAAGATGGGTGTTACAGGCAGTGACCCGGGTAGTGACTATGCTACAGCAGGTAGTCCACCCAGCCCAACGCAGCTTATCCATAATGTTGTTGAATATATACACTCACGGAACAACATTGATAAAGATATAAATGAATGGATTGATGAGCTACAGGAAAAAGCCAAGGAAGAACGTGGGGATATATGGCAGTTAGGTGGCATGGTTGAAAGATACCTGACATATATTGATGTGTTGCAAGATAAAAACAAAAAGGACCAACACCTTTTTTGCACATTGCCACCTGTATTATATGCATTACTGGCGGTCAGTACTCACTCACAAAAGAGAAGTGAATCTGTGCAGGAAATGGAGATCTATGTAGCCCAGCTAAAAGCAAATCTCAAAGTCGCAGAGACCGAGATTAAGGACTTAAAATACAACCTTGATCTCAGCCATGATGCATATCAAAGGGCAAAAAGTGACTTAGAGGAGTTACATCTCCGGCATTCCAAAATTCAGCAGGCAGACAAATCAAGCCATACTATAATTGATATTGATCAAGATCCGTCTGATACTGAGGGATTTCCAGACCCCCCAAATCTTAAGCCACAACATCTAGACATGTCGTCATATGCTCTTAAAGTAGACTGCATTCCAGACCACAAGCCACCAAGAAATGATGGCATGATTAGACAGGAGGCATTAACCTAATTAAAACGGGCATTCCAAACTGTAACCACCTTACTAGGTGCCAGCGACATAGAAGCCCCTAGAAGTTTCTCTCCACACATTCCCCTGGAGAGAGATGCAAGGGTTAAATCCCCTGCGCCATATGTGTCTCATGGAAGTGATCAAAGTGCATATAATTCTGACAGTGATACGGGAAAGCGTGTGTCTTATTCCCTACCACGCAAGCATGAGTTTGCCCATAAGAAAGATCAGGGTCCCAGGCGACCAACATATGCTGAAGTGGTCTCTAGGAAGAAAAATCCTCAGTATTCAGAAAAAGATCAGAGTTCCTCAAGCATCATTAAGTTTCTGAATGCCACTGTGCCCAAGTTCTCTAAGAAAGGTTCTCCTCAAATAGCAAACCACTTAGAACTGTATGAATCCACTATGGATTCTTTAAAGTTGTACTCTGATGTTGACAGGATCAGATTCCTACCATGGGCATTTGATGATAGGTACCGTCATTATTTTACTTCCTTTAGGGATAGAGGAATTCAAAATTCGCAAGATGTTTTGCATGAAATTAAACTAGAATTCGGACCTTACCGAACCATTACTGCTGCAAAACGTGAGATATATAAGCTTACATGTAGGCCCAATCAGAGTCCCCGTGAATTCCTCTCTGTCCTTAAAAATGCCTATGGGTTAGCAAATAGGTCCCCAAATTGGGAATCTGAAGAGTTTAAGCAGCTGTTCTATGATGCAATGCCAACCCAAATCAAACTTAGCCTAGCTAGAGATCTTGATATTGAAGCTCCCTTGGATAGGTTGGTGACGGCTGCCACCACAATGTATAATATCAGTGAGTGCCATGAAACAGGTGAGAGGAGGTTCAAAAAGTCCCCAGAGCAAAATGTAGCTGAAGCTAAGGTAAACCCTAGCTTGGGATTTGAAACGCAGCCACATAAATACCCTCAATCAACAGGACCTTTCCAACAAACCCAGCAACAGCAGGTAGGACCCAAACAGATAAAACCCCAAAACTTCAATGGGTCAGAGGGAAATAATTCTGGTGCTGAAAGGTCTAACTACCGTCCCTATTACAATAGAGGCCCCCAGGGATATAGGCCCTTTAACAATAGAGGGGGGTACAGGAACTGGAACAACAGGCCCAGACAACAAAGGGAAGATAGGCAGGAACCCTCAAGTTCACCTAGAAGTAGGTCACCCACCAATAACCAGGCCGCCCCACAAAATCAAAATGTACGCAAACCAAACAGGTTTGATCAACTGGCTGAACAAATGACCCAGCTGTATGACATTGTAAGTAAGTTGTCCCAGGGGTCCCAAGGAAAACAGCCTGAACCTTTTTTAGGGGCAACTCCAGGTCCCAGCTCAGCCCCATAAAACAAATAGGGCAGGGTCAGAGCCCAGGCCAACGCAAGGTAATCAGGGTGGTTGAGGAAGAATCTAAATTGACTTCTAATCATATTTTGCCTTGCAGTGCTCCTGACCCTAAAGTTGGGGCCAGGGAGGAGGTGTCTAATATGTTATCTATTTTGCAGACTAATCTTGTCGATCCATACAATCCTGTGTCTTCTCCAACAAGTGATCCCATCGTATCAGCGTCAGGCTGTGAACCGTCTATAAACTGTGATTTAGTCCAGCTTTCCCCTAAGGTGGGGGCTACTACTCCTGCTCCCTGCAGCAGGAATGTGAAGGATTCACCAGAGGTCACGACGCTGCAGAGAGGTCACGCTCTCTGAAAACAGGAAAAGAACACTCACCCTAACTTCTTATGTGATTTGTTTCAGGTCAAAGGCCAATATTTCGTGGACTCCTACCTTCAAGATGAACATATCAGGCCGATCAGGGGTTTAATTGATACAGGATCACAGGCAACTATCTTATCACATAGTTATTTCCAACAAGTTATGGACTTAACAGCAAAGAGACCGAGATTGAAATCATTCGATGGCTCTCTGATAAGTGTAGGTGGAGACACTTTGCAGGTAAAAGGTACCTCATGGTTGACATTCAAAATTGGCAAGAAGACAATTAAACACCCCACACTGATTGTGGACCTTCCATATGATCGGCTGATCATAGGAATTGACCTTCTGAAAAGGTTAAGCTCCATAATAGACTTCATTAATGAAGCAGTCTGGACTCAGGTAAAGGCACCCATTGCCTATGATTATTCTTGCAATGCACAAACCCAACGTAGTTGTCATGTGATTGAAGAAAGGCCTAACTCTGTTGAAGTTCATTTTAGGAACAGTCAAACGCCGGATGTCACGATCCTGAAAAATGGTAAGCCCGAGGAAGCTGTCAACAGTGCCGCTCATATCATTACTATCCAGAAGGACAGAATCGAGAAGATAACCCTGGATGAGGATGTATTGACTATTTCCCTTGAAGGGGGAAGTCACGAAGTCGCGGACCTGGCCAAATATACTCAATCCATGGTACAGATTGAAAGGGTCAATGACAATTTATTGATTCCCATACAGGTGAACAATATAGCCCGGGTGAAATATGCCAAGTTGGATCTGAAAGCCGAAGCCAGCTACATAAGCTTAGGACTCTTAAAACAGGTCACCAATCCTAAAATGATAAAAAAAAATCCTCTCCACAGGAACAATGGGTTCATGATCTGGATGGAGATTCCCAGAGTCATAATGTGGTTGCAAAATGTCTTTTGTCTATCTCCATAGGAAGTAAGACCACAGAACACGTTTTCATCGTGTTGAATGAACCACGGCATCAGATATATATGGGTAATGACCTTCTGCACCGATTTGCCGTGCAGATCGATCTGGTAAATAATACCCTCTGGTCCAGATTACCGGGAGACCCAGAGGGATTCCAGGATGTGAAGCAAGCCTTGAGATGGGGACAACAGATGCCCTATGCCGTGAGTATCATGATTGCCGAGGAGGTTAAAATCCCTGAAGGATGTAAACCATTTCTTCTTCCCATTCAAGTAAAAAAGGGACAAACTCTGAAGAACGCAGACGCTTTGATCTGTTTGTCCAACCGGATGCAGAAACTCGGCCTACAGGTAAAACCCACTTCTATAATTAACATCCATCAGGATCCATTGCACATGATAATCCATAACATGGCTCCCCATAGCATATCCCTGCAGAAGAACACAGTAATTGGTCTAGCTATGGATTTGGAATACTATACTTTTGGGTTCCAGAATGATGTAATTGGACTTATTCCTGATGAATACCTAACAGAAGAACAAATATTGGAACAATGTTTTTCCTCAACACCTGAGGGGTTATTCAATATCCACTCTGTTTATCCTTTCAGTTCTGAAGAAGGTACATGCCACATCGAAGAGTCATCATTGGTTTTCAACCAGGAGATCGATGAAAAGGAGTACGAGTCATGCCAACAAGGAAAGGATAAGGTACGCTATACCCAAAATGATTTAACCAGTGAGCTTGAAGAAACTTACGAGTTAAGTCAACCTGAAATCTTTCCAGAATTTCAGGAACGGGTGGAGGAGCAAATCTCTATAGCTAACGCGTGCTCCAATGAGTCAGAGCGTCAACAGCTAAAGGAGCTCTTCACAGAATTCCAGGACATGTTTGCCAAGGATTCTTATGATTGTGGGGAAACAGACCTGCATGTCGCAAGAATCCAGACAGATCCTGATGCACCCCCTGTCTTTGTCAAACAATACCGACTTCCGCTGGCGGCTTACGAGTCCCTATCGGAAATCGTCAAAAACTTGCAGAGGAGGGGCATCATCCGTCCGATACATAGTTCGTTCAACCATCCTATACTTGGAGTCCTCAAACCCAACGGTCAATTTCGTCTCTGCTCGGACCTAAGACAATTGAACGAACGTGTTTACATGTCCAGATGGCCCGTGCCATACATTGACCAGTGTTTGGCGCAAATTCAAGGATCCAAAATTTTCACCGCCCTTGACTGTGCACAAGGATATTAAACGATTAAAGTGGACGAAAGGGATCAGTACAAACTGGCCTTTACATTAGGAAAGACACAATATGCATGGACCCGATTACCCTTCGGGTACATAAATGCGGGCCATGAATTTGCTGTGTTCATGCATAAGGCAATGCCTGATGCCACTGAACGAGGTACCTTATCCTATGTGGATGACATTCTAATCAAAAGCACAACTTTTGAGGAACACATTGTAGAACTGAAGCATGTACTAACCCAACTTAGAAAAGCTGGTGTGAAACTTTCTTTGCAGAAGGCTCAATGGTGTCGTGCCAAGGTAAATTTCTTAGGTCATGAAATCACTGCTGATGGAATCAACCCACAGAAGAAGAAGGTGGAAGCAGTGATCAACACCAAGTCACCTACCAATCTCAAGGAGTTGAGATCCTTCTTGGGCATGATGAACTATTCCCGTAAGTTTATAGATAATTATGCCGAAATTACAAAACCTCTTTTGCAGTTGCTGAAGAAAGGAGTGAAATAGGAATGGAGTGAGCGTCATGAGCAAGCTGTGAATGAACTCAAGGCCAAGCTTGTCCAGGCCCCATGCCTTGCATATCCAGAGGGTGGAAAACCTTTCTTCGTGGAAACAGGTTTTACTGACAAAAGCATGAGTGCAGTCCTTTTCCAGAAAAAGGAAAACCTGAACAAGATCATCGCCTATGCCAGCAAATCCTTATCACCGGTTGAGGTAAAATTCAACAGTTGTGAGAAAGCATTACTGTCAACTGTGTGGGCTTTACAATATTTCAGGAGCTTCATTCAAGGTGAAAAGATCATTGTGGAGACTGCACATCAACCACTGCAATATTTGCAAAGTGACAGGATCAAGGATGGAAATCTGTCAAACAGCAGGATAACCGCCTGGACGATGTCCTTAATGGGATGGCCATTGGAGATCAGGTAGAAACAAAATAATAAGAACCCAGTTGCTCAAGGATTAGCTGAACTACATGATTGTTCCAATGCAGAACAGGGAGGTAAGTCACCAGAAAATGATTTCTTGGAGGAACAATCATCATCCCCATATAAATCTTATGAAGAGGAGTACTGTAAATCATTACCATATGTATATGTAGACGGCTGTTCTTTCCATACGGATGTAGGATATGAGCGTACACTGGTTGCAGGTGTCGGAATTGCATGGAATAATATATTCCCGGACATATCCGTCGGATACAAAATTGGCCCCAAAAGTAGCCAAGTCGCAGAACTCGCTGCTGTGTACAAAGCCGTACAAATGGCTATCAAATATGGTATTAAAGAGTTTTCCATAATCACAGATTCCTATTATATTCGTAATAGCTTTGTGGAATACTTCCCCGGATGGAAAAGATCCAACATGATGAGAAGTAATAACAAGCCAGTCAAGCATGGTAAGATGTTTTGCGAAATCGATGAAATGGTTATTACCCACAGTCTTACAATTTACTGGAAGAAGGTAAAGGGTCATTCAAAGTATCCAGGTATGGACAAGGAAGGAAATGACCTAGCAGACTCCCTCACTAAACAAGCAGCCATCAATGGAGAAGTTTTGGATGTGGATGATCTCATGGGAACTATTCAAGTAGATGCAACAACAAGAAGTCAGGCCCAAAAAGGAACTGAAGCCAATGTGTTGCAATGGAGCCAAGATTCCCCTAGTGAGGATCTCATCATGAGCCAAAAGGGGGATCCAATTATTGGTGCTTTTTATAAACACATTGAAGATCCACAGAATTGTCCCATAAATACGGAAGATTGCGATGGCAAAGAGGAGCTGCGGATTTTGATGAAGGGTAAGTGCCAATTCTTGTTGCAGGATGGATTGTTAATTAGGACCTCGAAGAATGGTATCACGCAATGGGTAGTGCCCGCAACATACCGAGGTTTGATGCTAAAACACGCCCATGATGCCCCGACAGCTGGTCACCGAGGTGAGAAGTTGACGTACGAATTGTTACGGGACTACGCTTATTGGCCACATATGTTGCAAGATGATCGCACGTATTGTCAAGGATGTCTAATCTGTCCTCAATTCCAGCCACAGACACCCACTCATCGAGCGCCGCTGATGAAAAGGGGGATGTCCATGCCATGGTCAGACATCCAAATTGACTTCATTGGACCAGTAACAACCTCATCAAAAGGCAACAGATACATGCTAACCGTGACTTGCTTGTTCACAAAATGGGTAGAATGTTTGCCTTGTAAAACATGCAGTTCAAGCGTATGTGCATCTCTTCTCATTAACCACATATTTTCCAGGTTTGGTCTTCCCCAACGCATCGAGTCCGATCGTGGAAGTCATTTCACTAGTGAGGTGATGACAAAGATGTGGGAGATACTGGGGGTAAAAAGGAAGCTACATATAGCTTTTTGGCCAGCCTCTAGTGGTGGAGTGGAACGCTACAACCAATCCATTGTGAACATTCTAAAAAGTTTGTCAATGAATCCGGTAAGGACTGGGATGTCAAATTGCCTTTGGTTCTTATGGCCATCAGGGCCACCCCAAGCGCAGCAACCAAACTTTCTCCCTTCGAAATGATCACAGGCAGGAGGATGGTATTACCCCAACATTTGCTATACCGGACGACAGACCACAATCTAATAAATGCTACAACATCTCATCAATATGTGGAAAATCTACGCAAGCACCTTCAACATGCTTTTGCATTCGCCCAGAAGAATATAGAGAAAGCCGCAATAAGTGCTAAGACGTACTACGATCTGAAGACTACACAGAAGGAATATCAAATTTCCGATCAGGTTTATCTCTATAACTTCGCTCGGGATCAAGTGAAGGAGAGAAAGTTCTTACCTTCCTGGAAAGGACCTTATGTCATCACTGACAAGTTGTCACCTGTGGTCTACAAGATAAAAATCCCTAAGGGGGATGAAATTGTAGAAAAATGGGTGCACATTAACCAGTTACGTGTTTGTCATCCTAGCTCACGACTTCGCGAGATAGAAGGAGTTGGATGAAGAGAGGTGAAAAGATTTTACGGTTCCAGCTAAAGACGGAAACCAGGATTGGTATTGTATGAACAAACATGTATACTAACCATCCTCATGTGTGTTTCCTTCGTAACAAAACATCTCTTAACTTATCTCAAAAAAACAAAACTGAGAACTTGCTCTGTTCAAGAAAAGAACCTATGCCAATCAAAGATACATGATAGCATTAACTCTTTTCTTGCAGGATAAAAAGTGAAAGATGTATGTATTCATATGTGTCATACAATTTTATAGGTACAAGATGCCGACTAAGATGATCGCCATCGTTTATATCATCCTAATCTTGGGAAAGGAGTTCCACTCTGAGCCGATTGCTGTGCCAGGTCCTTCATCCGGGATCATGCTGCAGGACACCGCAGGATTCATACTGACGAACAAGAGGATTCTATCCCAAAAGATCTACATCAGTCTGGATCCACGCGTTTTCGTTGAAAGACAATTCAACGTGTCTGAGATCATGTCGCCGGAAATTCAAGCCTGGTACCAGACGCACATCGGATATTCCCAAGAACAGATTACGCAAATCTTGGAGCAAGCAAGAAAGACCTTGACCAGAGAGCCGTTTTCTACAAACCAAAGACCAAAGCGATTCATTTCTGCAATCGTAGCCGCTATAATTTTTAGCGTAATAGGCGCTGTCATCGCCACAGGTGTAACAGTTGCCAATTCCATCTCTATCAAAACATTGGAACTTGAAATTGGTTCATTGAAAAGGAACCTAATAAACATTCATGCGGAGATGGAGAATCAAAACAAACATTTATCGAACTTATATACTGTTTTGCAGGATCCTGGGATGGTTGAATTTATTGACCATCCAAGTGGTGCGTTGGATAAGATTCTTCAAAAAGATTTTGGCCAAGTTATGGTACAAACCAGGTTCACGCACCCAAACTTTAGAAGAAGACATATGAAAAGCCCTTTTATGCATTCCAAACACATTCACATGTTATGGAACATTTTGGAATGAAGGGGGATTTGTTGTGCATTTTCATACGTATACAATATTATCTAATGACATTATAATCAAACTGAATGCTCATCTCATTGCCTTTAAGAATAAGATCAGCCTGAACCAAAGTTATATTATATGGCTGAGAAGCCAAGATGAGTTCATGGCAAGTTCAGTCTATATAAAAAAAAATAATAATAATTGCGAACATAAACGGACATTGTATTTAAAAGTTATTGCTAAAGATATGAGACCATCTGTTAAGGAGTAAGTCAACTCCCTAAAACATGTCTGTCTGGAGGGAACAAGGTTACTTGATAAGGACTCATGTCCGTATCACACACCTGCTGCATGAGATTCAATTTATATATTCATAATTATATTATATATATCTTTGCATGGTATATTTAGTTTACAACATATGTTAATCAATAATTCATATAATGTGTTATCTATGTGTAACAATGTATCGATTTATATATATGTGATACCATGTATTTACCATTTAGAAGGTACAAAAACAAGTAAGTTTAAGTTAATTGGATTTCAAAACAATAGTTATTCATGGACGTAGATAAGTGAAATGTACAAGTTCCAATGCCAAGCATCAAAGCCGCTATATAAAATTTTCACCAAGTCAACCTATATTTCAAAAAGATAGGAGAAGATAGTCAACTCCAGCAAGTCCAGGATATAGGTAATTAAAAGTGTCAGGAAAGACCTTCCTCAATGATTTATATGGAAAGGTCAACGAGATCCTGAGAACATATTATTAGATATTTAATTTCAATGCTTAAAAGTTGGGATGTTCACCTACAGTACCGCAGTGCCATCTGGAGGCAGATGGGCAACATTATATTATTTCATTATTTGTTCTAATACCATATTAGGAGTTGAGATAACGTCATGATGTTATTAGCATGCGAATATACCCACCCTACCTGATTGGGAATCCATAATCTAAAGGGGATGATTCTTAGATAAGGGGGGGAATAATTACTCGTGTGCGGAATAGCATAGGAGGGTAGCAAGAGAAAAAAAAAGAGAGCTAGAGAAAAAGATCCATATATCCATTGATCCATCCATCCATTCATTCAATCAAGAAGAAAAACTTTACCAGAAGAAACTTGGATTATTCTTTTTGGATTACTAGGAAAGTTCTTCAGAACTGGTCCCATCTGAACTCTGTCTACCTTTGACCCGGTAACGTATATTTTGTTTACTACTCGTGATATTAATAAGATATTTCTCTCAGTATATAGCCGAGAAGTTCCCATATTGTGGGAATATATAGTGTTAGGTGCCTCCATAATGCTGATTATTCTCTTAGCAAAGATGCATATTGTTAATGGAAGATCTGACATTATTTGAAAAGAGGACTAAACCCTTGGAAAGTTATTTTCCCTAGTCTGATTGCCGAGTTGAATATTCTATCATATTAATATCATATATTTTTGATTGGTCATAGGAAAACAGAGTCAAGGAATAACAGTTAATTTTCCTGTAAATCCGTGTTTTATTGTTATAGCCTGTTTGATAACAGAAGATCCTAAGTTTCTCTTGGTATATGAGTCCGTTTGTTAAAAGTATGACACTGGTTGTCATGAATCATTAAATCATACTGTGCTGATCAGATAGGCGTGTCTGCACATCACCGTGTGGTACATTTTGGATGTTACGTTGTAACTTCATCATTTGTTTTGCAGTTGTATTGTTTTTATATTCTTTGTTTTTATAATAAACGATTATATATTTTTGCATATAAAATTGTTCCTTTGTTTCACTGCTTGCACAAATCAAATTAAGATACTTGATAAAAAGAACTTAGAGGCGTTTTTTTTATGTCCGCCTGAAGGATAATATATTTTAATATTTTTTTTTATCCTCTCTTTTATATGAAGATTCTTTTTCATATAGAAGATATATGACAGCACACTGAGTACCTTTCGTTGTTTTTGCGGACCTGTTGAAGGGAATGGTTCCGCATACGGTCCGCAATAAAACTGAAGCGGAAAGAAAATATGTTTGTGTGCATGAGCCCTAAGGCTACATTCACACGACCGTATGCGTTTTGCGGTCCACAAATTGCGGATCCGCAAAAAAAATGGATGACGTTCCGTATGGCATCCGTTTTTTTTTGCGGATCCATTGTAACAATGCCTATCCTTGTCCGCAAAACGGTATGCTGTCCGCATTTTTTGTGGACCTATTGAAATGAATGGGTCTGTATCCTATCTGACAAAAAAACGGAATGGACGTGGAAACAAAATACGTTCGTGTGATGCCTTTTGCACACGACCGTGTGTATTTTGCAGTCCGCAAAAAACGGATCTTCAAAAAATACGGATGACATCCGTGTGCATTCCGTATTTTGTGGAACGGAACAGCTGGCCCCTAATAGAACAGTACTATCCTTGTCCGTAATGCGGACAATAATAGGAGATATTCTATTTTTTTGCGGAACGGAAATATGGAAACGGAATGCACACGGAGTAACTTCCGTTTTTTTTGCAGACCCATTGAAATGAATCGTTCCGTATACGGTTCGCAAAACAAAAGGAACGGACACGGAATGAAAATACGTTCATGTGTAAGAGGCCTAAGAGAGGAAGACAGAGAGGGGCACCTCTGAAGTCCTCCAGTGCCATGGGCAACAATCCCAGCTGCTGTAAAGAGATGTCTCAATTTATTTTTTTAATGTACCTGGAATAAGGGAAAGCAAGGTAATCTGGGGAGCATTCGGAACCTGTTTCTTTGAGTATGAGTAAAAGATGAAAAGTATTTGCTTGATGCTGAAGCAAGCCCATCAAAAGTGTAACATGGAACTCCATCTCTAGATCATGTACCTCTGGGTGCAATGAACATCTGTCGGGCAGTAAGACAAACAAGATTAGCTAAAATTCTTCTTTGCCTGCGAAGCCTGAGGCATGCTGTTTAAGAGAACACACACATTCAAAACCTTCTTCTACATCTCCCATCTCTGAAAAAATGCAGTATTGTCAGCATTACAACACTGTAATAAAAGCTGGTATATACATGATAAGTATATAGGCAGACGCCGCCTCTAGGGGTCTCTTTAAGAGGGAAAAAGAGTTTCTTGTTTTGTTGTGACGCCAGTTGCAGTGAAGCAATAAGGGCATAGGGCCCCTTTTAGTGATATGGTGGTACCCAGGTGTAGGAATGCCAGAGTGGTGTAGGGTGGCCTAAATGTCCCTTAATGGTGTTGCACGTGTCACAGTGCTCCTACCTAGATATGCTGGAACCCCAGGCGTCATCGTGCGAAGCAGAAAAAGAGATAGTTGATGAAGGGGATAATGAAATAAATGGGGTCTATACCTTGTGATGAAGTTGATAACAGCTTAACTTTGGTAAACGGTCATTAGAAACAATCTTTCAACTTTGTCTTGGTTTCCAGGAGGCATTAGCATGAAACTGTGGCAGGCAAACTCTGCTGTGCTATATCAGTTGCTCTCTGGCTCTGCTGTGCTAACAGGCCTAAATAGGAATCTTTTCCTTTCCTTTCTGCTTTACTTAACTTTCTGTGGTCTGGTCTGTCTCTAGCTTTGTCCAGGGAACTTTACTACTGGCTTCAGAGGCTTCAGGCTTTAGCCTCCAGATTAGTGTTGATCACGAATATTCGAATTTCGAATTTTTATCGCGAATATAGGTACTTCGAAAATTCGCGAATATTTCGAATATAGTGATTATATATTCGTAATTTCGAATATTCGATTTTTTTCTTTTCTTTTTTTCTTTTTTTCTTTTTTATATTCGATTTTTTTTTTTTTAATCAGTACACATTATCCCTCCCTGCTTCTAGTTTGTGGGCCAATAAGAAGGCTACAATATACTTGACTTTAGGAGTAGTGTTGTTTGCGAATTTTGCTCTATATTCGTTTTTTTCGAATATTCGCTATATTGCTATATATTCTTGTGTTAGAATATTACGAATATTCGAAAAAACAGTTATAGCAATATAGCGAATATTCGAAAAAAACGAATATAGAGCAATTTAGCTAATATAGTGTTATATAATCTTTTTTTTTATAGTTGTAATTTCTTTTCCAATCTGAACTTCAGATGAGAAAAAAATTACAACTATTAGACAAAGAAGACTATAGCACTATATTAGCTAAATTGCTCTATATTTGTTTTTTTCGAATATTCGCTATATTGCTATATATTCTTGTTTTAGAATATTACGAATATTCAAAAAAACAAAGTTATAGCACTATAGCGAATATTCGAGAGAAAAAAACGAATATAGAGCAATTCAGGTAATATAGTGCTATAATATTCTTTGTCTAAAAGTTGAAAAATAAAAATTCAAAAATTTGAATACGAAAATTCGCATATTACATGATCATTACCTTGTCGATTTTTTGAGTAAAAAAAATCGTAGAATATAAGGAATATTCTAATTTGCGAATATTCGACGAATATTCTACGAAATATTAGCGAAATATTGCGAATTCGAATATGACCCCTGCTGCTCATCACTACTCCAGATGCAGCTGAGCTGAAGGTGATCTAGCCGTCTAAGCAGGGCTCGGCTCCTGCTGCCTTCCCCTAGCAGGGAGTACTCTATGCTGACCTCTCACTAGCGAAACTCCCCCCTCTCTTAAAGAGAGCTAGAATGGAAAGAAGGGTTCCATTCTATGTAAGGTAGCTCTGCCATGCTTGCTGCCACCTGCTGGTGAACAAGGCACATTACACTTGAACAGTTACGTAACATTACTACAGATACACATTTCGCTGGATCTGGAAATTAATACATAGAAATACATTAAGTTAACCGTAGGAGAGAGTAGTGAGGCGCAAAGGTGGTAATGCACCTCTGGGGCATTGCATAAGCACTCTGACACCACAAAAAGAAAAAATTAGCAAAATCCACTGACGAGGAACAGTATGGTCAAACTGGTCATTCCAGGGAGTGTCACCAAATAATAATCTTTATTTATATAGTGCCAACATATTCCGCAGCACTTTACAATCAGGGGTTCAAGTACAAACAGAGTCATAAATATCACAGCAAACAGGTCAAAAATTAAAATGAGAGTCCTGCTCACAAGGGCTTAAAACTATGAGGAGATAGGGGTGACACAAAAGGTAAAAAGTGCTTTTTTTATACAATGGTCAGGCCCTATTGGCCAGAGCAGGAGCAGGGATGTCATGTGTACTGCCTGCGCCTGGACCTGGCAACACAGAGCATTATGTACTGGTGCTAAGGGGGTGGGGGGAGCATTATGTACTGGCACAAAGGGGGGGGCATTATATACTGGCACTAAGGGGGGATTATGTACTGGCACTACGGGGGCACAAAGGAGCATTATGTAATGGCACTAAGGAGAGGAGCATTATGTACTGGCACTAAGGGGGGAGCATTATGTACTGTCACTATCGGGGGAAGGAGCATTATATACTGGCACTAAGGGGGTAAGCATTATGAACTGGCACTAAGGGGGCACAAAGGAGCATTATGTGCTGCCACTAATGGGAGGAGCATTATGTACTGGCACTAAGGGGGGATAATTATGTACTGGCACTAAGGGTGGGAAGCATTATATACTGGCACTAAGGGGGAAAGCATTATATACTGGCACTGGGTGTGGCTGGCAAGCTAAGATCTGTCCTAGGTTGCTAGTATAGCTTATATGTGTATACAGCTAGACCTGCCAATAGCCTTAATACAGTTCCTATGTTTACGTGTTACAGACAAAAGCAGAGTTATTTACTGTGACATCATGTTTAGTATGTCATATTACTGTTATATTTTGTGTTCACAGAAGCAGAAACAGATAATATGCCTTTAAGATTAATTTGGTAATATAAGGTAAGCTCAGTGACACAGCAGAAACAACAGAAAGTATAGTGTTAATCTGTTGTTGCTGAGCAGAAGTCTAGACCAATCACAGCCAGCTTCTCACACAGCAAGAGTTTTCACCAATCACAGCCAGCCTCACACACAGCCTGTCTGTGAATTACCCTAGCTCCTGCTACTAGAAATATTATTCGCCAGAGACAGGAGCTGAAGAAACATTCACTCCACTGAGAGCTGAGTTTTATGGGAACAAGAGGCCAATATAGTTCTACTGTGGCAGGCGCAGCACTATGAAGTGCCTTTTGCGCTGTGGCATTAGAAGAATTTTGGTATCTCTGACTCTTAGTCTAACCAGACTGTCTATTACTCTGTGATTCCTCTAGCACCATTCTATGGAAACAGTAGGTTTAAAGAGCACACCAAATGCTTCAAATGCCTCAGCGCAAAAGGCACTTCATAGTGCTGCGCCTGCCACAGTGGAACTATAGCCCTCAGAGGGCGAAGCGATAGCGCTCCTCAACTTGCACAGTGAAGAGCGCATTAGAGCAGTGGAGCGCCAGCATATACAGCTGCGCAGCAACTGTTCCCTGAGTAGCAAGCAAAGACACCTCAGCGGAGCTACCATAAAGTCCATAGAACATGTGCATTAGTCAAACTGCAGCCGACTTTGAAAGTGGCAGAACGGCAAAGGTAAAATAGTCAGAGAAAGAGCGCCAACCCTCCTGCGATCCCTAGAGAGAGAAAGAGATGCGTGGTGGGAGGCCAAAGTCCAGAGCTAGAGTGCCCGCACTGCTATCCACAGAGAGACCATGTACTGCAGCCAGCTAGTTTCCTGCCACTAGGCCCAAAGCTTGCAGCAGCGTATCCAAGCCAGCGCATCGCAAGTCATCACAAAGCATCGCAAGTCTGCACAGAGCATTGCAACTCAATGCAGAGCATTGCAAGTCATCATAAAGCATTGCAACTCAATGCAGAGCATTGCAAGTCATCATAAAGCATCGCAAGGCAGCGCAGAGCATCATATCACATCAAGAAAAGGCAAGTCTCCTTTAAGACAGACATTTGTTCCAGCAACCTTCAGATCACAGTATCCTCCTCTTCAGAATAAGGTCAGAGTTTTCTTTTTATTACTTATCATTGCATATAGGCTTTGGCATAAAGAGACATTTTTGTGTTCAGATAAAGACTTCAAAGTAAAACAAAGGACAATTTGTATTACACAGACACTATTGCATTTAAAGTGAAAGTAATTTATTGACTGCATTTATCGCTGTTGTATTTAAAGTGACAGTCATTTATTTCTGCATTTGGCAGTATTGAATTTAAAGTGAAAGGACTGAACCTAATATTACCATGCCACTGTTAGAGAATACAAAGATAGATAGAATAGAGGGGGAAGAGCAAGGGAACCTGTCTAAAGTAGAAGAGTCTGCTGCAGCATTCGTCTTGCCTCAAACAAATATAGCCCAAACAGATTAACTAAGACGTTCATCACTTGCCAGAAAACCCGACCCCAAAGATACTGGAAAATTTAGAGCAAGAAGCAGCACTGAAAATAAAAAAGTTTGCCAGAATGTATGATAAATGGAAATTATATATTAAAGACATTCGTAAAAAGCTAAAGCAAGAAAGTATAAAAGGGAACTTGAGTGATATGGTAGAGACGGTAGAAGAATCTGAATCAGAGCTTATGGCAGCATATGTAAACCTGCGGTCGATTACGACACCTTCCGAGGATATCGTAAGGAACATGGACACATGTACTGCGGTCACTAAAGATTTGGTAAAGCTCATGAGAGAACCATCATCTGCAGAAAACTATGATGAAGTTAAAGCAAGAAGTAGAACGAATGAGCTTTTTATGAGAGACTATGCTAGGTTCTTAGGTAGTACCACAATCTCAAGTGTGACTTCCTTCGCTAGCAGAAGTGCCACCCATATATCAGAGTCCTCAAATACTTTATCCAAAAGAAAGGAATTAGCTGAACAACTTGCTGTCAAGAGAGCAGAAATTGAAATGGAAGCTGCCATCGAGGCGCAGCACCAACTGATGGCTGAAAAGGAAGCTGAAAAGGATGTACAACGCCATCAAATTGAAGCTGGGTTAAAAAGTCTGGAAAGGCAAAAAGAAGTTAAGATCATAGAATCCAGACTCAGAGTACATGAGGAGGATATAAGTCAGAGTAGTCATAGGTTCAAATCTGTACTAAGTGAAGAGGCAGACTCCTACTTTCCTACATACTCCCAGGAGAATGGAAGGAAATCTCCAGCACTTAGTGAGGAAATAAGTCATTATCCTTCCATCCCTGCTCAGAAAGACAGAGAGACCTAGTCCAGTCTTAGGAAAAATGTTTGTGGATTTAACCTCTATCTCTACCGGAAAAGATGAAGAAAAGGACTCACCTAATTCAGAAGTAAGTGAGAAAATACAACCGGATGATTCTATTCCTAGATGCCATGGCAATGCTCAGGAGAATGTTACAACAATTGTCCCAGCAAGACCACAGAGAACAGTCCTAGCTAGACTTCCCGTTCTGGAACCTACTGTATTTCCAGTAGACGTACTGAAGTTCATAGAGTGGAAGGCAAGTTTTGTAATGATCATTAAGCATCATTGCTTCAGTCCAGTTGACAAGTTAGTACTAAGGAGTGTAAGAAAAAGGCCACATGCAGCGTTTGCAAAGGACGCCATCCTACACCACTAGATGAAGAACGTCCAAAGAAAGATAAATCCTCAATACCTAAAGATACTGAGGAAGAAAAGAAAGTATTGGTATTCTCTTGCAGAGTGAGGGAAGGAGAAAGCAATGGCACATCAATGGTTGTACCAGTGTGTATATTAAATCCTAAAAGGAGGAACAGGAAGGTCTACGCCTATGCGCTACTTGATGCCCAGAGTGATATCACCTTCATTGATCAAGAAATCTGCAAGAAATTACAAGTGGCTACAGAACCAGTGACACTTAAACTCACCACAATGATGGGGAGAGACACATTAGTGAACAGTCAAAGGACTGAGAGTTAGAGGACTTCATTCAAACTGCACATTAGATCTACCTCAAGCCCATACAAAAGACGATATACCTCTAGATCAAGATCGCATACCTACCTGTGAAACAGCCAATAAATGGGAGCACCTATCTGTCATATCTCATGAAATGTCCCCTCTGAAGGAGTTTGGTGTTGGACTGTTGATAGGCTACGATTGTCCAGAAGCCTTGGTACCACGAAAGGTAATCACAGAAGGAAAGGGTGAACCCTATGCTGTTCAAACTGATCTAGGATGGGGTGTTGTTGGAGGAAAACAGCAGATCGCAAACTCAAGACAGGTGACAGGATTGTGTCATCAAATATCTGTCTAAGAGTTACCAACTGTAAGTCCAGCAAAAGTAATCAAGATCCTTGAATCCGACTTTGCAGACATAAGTTCTAAAGAAAAGAGTGCATCCCAAGAAGACATAAAGTTCGTACACACTCTAGAAGAAAATATTCAGCAGAATCAACAAGATCATCTTGAAATGCCCTTACCTTTTAGAGAACAACCTCGTCTGCCAAATAACAGAAATCTTGCCCTAGCAAGATTGAAATGTTTGAAGAAAAAGATGGGAAGAGATCCCAAATTTAAGCAGGATTATTTGAAATTCATGGAAGGCATCCTTGAAGAAGGACATGCAGAGAAAGTTAATAACAAACCTAAAGAAGGAGAAGTGTGGTACATCCCACATCAAGGTGTTTACCACTCAAAGAAACCAGATAAGATTAGAGTAGTATTTGATTGCTCAGCAAAGTACAATGGTGTTGCATTGAATGATCATCTACTAAAAGGACCAGATCTTACAAACGCTCTGCCTGGAGTAATCTGTAGATTCAGAAAGTATCCTGTAGCGGTCATGTGTGACGTTGAAAAGATGTTCCACCAGTTTCATGTGAAGAATGAAGATATATACTTCCTGAGGTTTCTATGGTGGGAGGATGGAGATACAGATACAGAGCCAGCAGAATACAGAATGAAAGTACACTTGTTTGGAGCAGCATCATCTCCAGGATGCGCCAATTATGGTATGAAGTACCTGGCTAATCAGAATGAAAAGGATTGCCAATCAGCAGAAAATTTTCTGAAGAAAAACTTTTATGTAGATGATGGTCTTATAAGTCTAGAGTCTACAGAATCTGCAATTAAGCTACTGAAAGAAAGCCAAGAGTTATGCGCAAGAGGAAACCTGCGCCTCAATTATGATCATCTTCCAGTTCAGAACGTACTTGGATTGGGATGGAATGTAGAGAGAACGACAAGTTCTTCTTGAAGTATCTATTGAAGAGAAAGTTGCAACTAGACGAACCATTCTTTCCGCAGTGGCTTCTATATTTGATCCATTGGGATTCTTGGCCCCATTAATCCTCAGAGCAAAAGAAATACTACAAGAATTATGCAGAGAGAAGTTGGGATGGGCCGAGCCCATACCTGAAAATTTGAGGCCAAGGTGGGAGAGTTGGATAAGAGACTTGCAAAACTTGAGAGAAGTTCGGATACCCACATGTTTTGTACCTCATGATTTCGGAAAGTACAAGAAAATAGAACTTCATCATTTTTCAGATGCCAGTAGTTATGGTTATGGTTCAGTGCTCCTACATCAGAGTAATAGGAGAAGAAAAAATACACTGTGCCCTGGTTATGGGGAAGGCCAGAATTGCACCTACCAGTATTCAGACAATACCAAGACTTGAACTGACAGCAGCTGTTGTTTCAGCATCAGTAAGCAAGTTTGAGAGAAGAATTGGAATTGAAAATAGATGAAGAATATTTTTGGACAGACTCACAAGTTGTCCTAGGATACATAAACAACGAAGCTCGAAAATTCCATATCTTTGTTGCCAACAGAGTTGAAAAAATTCAGGAAATAACAAATCCAGAACATTGGCATCACATTGACACAAAGCATAATCCAGCAGATCATGCTTCAAGAGGCCTGAATGTTGGTTTGCAATATAGAATTTGAATAGGTTGCAATTGGTATTTGTAGTTTGCAATTGCTAATACAATTGCAACCATACAAATTGCTATCTACAAATTGCGAGCATACAATTGCAAATTGCATCAAATTGCAAACTACAAATACCAATTGCAACCATTCAAATTCCATATTGCAATCCAAATTGCATACAACCATACCAGATCATACTCAACCAATCTGCAAATAGTTACTGCAAACTGCAAACCCTGTTTAGCCATTGGAACTGTTAAATCTCAGATATACCTCTCAGAGAAATCATAGAGGATCAAAACCTGATAGGTCATGACTTGGTGCTCCATTAGTCGGAAATAATAGCACACAGTAATAGAGCAGCTGAGCACTCATCCCACAGCTAATCTCCCCCAGCACATGCCCGCCGCAGGGAGAAACAGAGAATTGCATCCTGTTGCTAACGATGTTGTCGCATCACCAGGGGCGTGGCTCAGCAGCACGGCCGCAACAAGGCTGAGGATTGTGCCACTGGAGCCCAGACAGTTAAGTTTCTGACAGAGATATCAGATTTAGGTAGATTAGTGGAAGGAAAAAACACCAGTAGTTCAGTTTTTGAAAGATTCAGTTTCAGATAGAGAGGACATGATGTTAGAGACAGCAGACAGTCACTAGTGTTCTGTAGTACAACATGAGTGATATCATGGGATGAAGTAGTTGGGTGTCATCAGCATAGAGATGATACTAGAAACCAAGTCTGCTGATAGTCTGTCCAATAGGGGCTGTGTAGGGAGAAAAGAGGAGAGGACCACGGACTGAACCTTGAGGAACCCCAACAGCAAGAGGCAGAGGAGGGAAGGTAGAGCCAGTGAATGATACAAGAGTGGTCAGAAAGATAGGAAGAAAACCAAGAGAGAATGGTGTCCTTATGGCTGATAGGTTGGAGCATGGTAATGAGTAGATGGTGGTCTACTATTTTGAATGCTACAGAGAGATCAATGGAGCATTAGTACAGAGTAGTCACCGTTTTAGCTGTCAAGTGGTCATTGATCACTTTGGTGAGGGCAGTATCTGTAGAATGTAGGGTGCGAAAACCAGATTGTAATGGATCAAGAGAGTTAGTGGAGAGATAGTGGATGAGGCAAGAGTAGACCAGACGCTCCAGGAGTTTAGAGATGAAGGGGAGATTAGAAACAGGTCTGTAGTTAGCTTCGCAGGATGGATTGCGAGTTTTTTTTTTAAATAATGGGGTTATGACAGAATATTTGAAAGAAGAGGGAAAAATACCAGAAGAGAGTGAGAGATTGAAGATTTTGGTTAGGTGAGTGGTGACAGCCAGGGAGAGAGACTGGAGGAGGTGTGGGGGAAAAGGGTCAGTAGTGTATATAGTAGGATGAGAAGAAGAGAGGAGCCTGGAGAGTTCTTCTTCTATACTGGATCAAATGTGGAGAGTGAGACAGAGTAGATGCGTGTGGGAAAGGGATCAACTGGGAGCTAATTTCCTGCTGAATATTTTCAATTTTCTCTTTGAAGTAAGTGGCCAGATCTCCAGCACGGAGGTCTGTACTAGGCGCCTGCACCTTTGGATGAAGGAAGAATGAAAAGTTCTAAAGAGGTTTTTTGGATTATTAGATAGTATAGAGATCAGGGTGGTAAAGTAGGTCTGTTTGGCAAGATGAAGGGCAGAGTTATAAGTTTTCAATATTAATTTCTAATGGAAGAAGTCTTGTGGTGTGCAAGCTTTTATCCTTAGGCATTCGGTGCTCCTAGAGCATCGCTGGAAGAAGCGAGTTTGAGATGTAAGCCAGGGTTGCTTCTGTCTCTGTTTGGAGGTTCTAAGTGTAGGAGGCGCTACTTCATCCAGGCTGCTTCTGAGGGTGTCTTTTGCAGCCAGTTCTGCACAGGAGAGGGAGAAGATTGAGGACAGTGATGACTGTAGAGAGTCTATAAGTTTCTTAGTGTCAATTGCTTGTAGATTTCTGAATGTGTGATATGTATGAATGTGCTGAGATGGATGAGGACTTGTGACAGTGAAGAAAAGAAGATTGTGGTCAGAGATCATTAGAGGAGAGCTAGTAAAGTTAGAAATGATGAAGAGCCGTAAAAAGACCAGGTCAAGTGTGTTATTATCTTTATGCATCTGAGAGTTTGAAAGTTGTGAAAGTTCAAAATAAGAGGTTAGAGACAGAAGCTAGGAGGCAGATGGGGAGATAGGGCTGTCAGTGGGGATGTTAAAGTTGCCCAGAATGAGAGTTGGTAGTTCTGAGGACAAAAAGTGTGGCAGCCAGGCAGCAAAGTGATCCAGCAACTGAGTGAGTGAGCCAGGAGGTCAGTATACAACCGTGACTCTGAGGGAGAGGGGATGAAAGAGTCTGAGGGTGTGGACCACAAAAGATGGGAATGAGAGTGATGGTACTGGTGGAATGAACTGGAAAGTGCATTGTGGGGAAATAAGTACACCTACTCCAGCACCATGTCTGTTGTCAGGTCTGGGAGTATGTGAAAAATATAGGCTACTGTAAGTGAGCAGCAGCCGGAGAAGTAGTTTCAGAATGCTAAATCCAATTTTCGGTCAGGGCCAGCAGGTTAAGAGAATTAGAAAGAGATTTTGAATGTGTGGGAGCTTGTTACACACCAACCGTGGACTCCAGAGCGCATAGTTGAAAGAGGGGAGAGAGGACACACAACAGATGTTTGAGATTAGCAGGGTTTCTATGGGAGATGGGGAGGGGTTACAATTTGGAAAAGACTTAATTAATAAGGTCATCCCCTCTATGGAGGACTTTGGTGGACATCTCCCTGCAAGTATACCTAATATGACCTTGTCCTTTTATTATGCTCACTTTAAACATATATGCTCCAAGTTTTTAGCTCTATTTGCCCCTAAGAGGGATCTCACAGTTTTTGAGCAGCTTATGGTGACAAAAATACCTAGAAACAAGAAGATCTCCAACCTTTACCATCAGTTTGTTTTGGGGTCTGCTCTGGCAAAACCAGTTTTTCTGAGCACATGGGAGATGGAGTTAGGTATCACTCTTTCAGACAGTGAGTCTCGTTTTGAATTGGCACACTCACAGGGTTTCTCCAGATGTGTATGTCTGCAGGAAAGCCACTAGAAGTTGTTAAGTCTTTGGTACAAAACGTCTGAATATCTGTTTTTACACAATATTTCTAGTGCAGATGTTTGTTGAAGATGCCAATCTGCCAGGGGATCCTACTTGCATATCTGGTGGACTTGTGCACCGATGAAAACATTTTGGAAGCAAATTGAAGCCGTGATTCAGAAAGTGTCTAAGTCACAGATTTCAAATATCGCCAGATATGGTCTTCCTGGCCAAACCGAGCAGCTCCTACCACCCCTCCAAGACAAATCTTATTACACACCGGCTGGCAGCAGCAAAGGCGTTGGTGCCTCTCTATTGGTTACAATCACTACCTCCATCTCTAGAAGAGTGGTGCACTAAGGTTGACCAAACTTTGAGGAACCTGCCAGCTGGACAGAGAGGAAACATGATAACTTTCTGGAAATCTGGAGTCCATGGAGAGCCTTCAGGGAACAGTCATAACAGGCACTCTCGGTTCTCTCTGTTCTGCTGACAACTTGAGATTATGAGGATGAATGCTTCATAGGTTGGTCCTCAGCTATAATATGAGAGAGGGATGGTGCTCTTGGGACGTGGTACTGGTATGTGAACCTTACGTCTTTTCTTTTTTGCATTTTTTCTTTTTCTTTTCTTTGTGGTGTTCTGCCTTTATATTCCTGACACACCCCTTTTTGTAGGGCGAGACCTTCCTAGGTGCTATGACTATGTACGTTGTCAGACACATTATGCTTATAGCCATAGATTATGTTTGGAGGACTGCCTCAGAGCTTGTTTTGTTTCAAAAATGCTTTTATTGTGTAAAACGTAAATAAATTAAAGTATATATTTTAGGTCTTGCCACGTCTGTAACGACCTGACCTATAAAAATATCACATGATCTAGCCCCTTAGCTTAACGCCGTAAAAAAAAACTGTGCCAAAAACAAAAATTTTTTGTCACCTTGCCCCATAAAGTGTAGTATTGAATGATCAGAACATCATATGTACCCAAAAATGGTACCAAAAAAATGTCAGCTCTAAAAAAGAGCCCCAGCAAAAGACAATCAGCAGAAAAATAGAAAAAATATGGCTTTCAGAAAATGCTTTATTATGTAAAACTGAAACAAACAAAAAAAAGTTGACATATTTGATATTGTCGCGTCCTTAACAACCTGCTCTATTAAAATAGCACATGATCTAACCTGTCAGATGAACATTGTAAAAAAAAAAAGAATAAAAAAACTGTGCCAGAACAGCCATTTTTTTGGTTACCTTGCCTCACAAAAAGCGTAATATAGACTGATCAAAAATCATATGTACCCCAAAATAGTATCAATAAAACTTTCAACTTATCCCATAGTTTCCAAAATGGGGTCACTTTTTGGAAGTTTCTACAGTAGGGTGCATCAGGGGGGGCTTCAAATGGGACATAGTGTCTAAAGACCAGTCCAGCAAAATCCACCTTCTAAAAACCATACGTCCTGCCGTGTGCCCTTACAGCAGTTTACCACCACATGTGGGGTGTTTCTGTAAACTGCAGAATCAGGGTAATAGATATTGAGTTTTGTTTGGCTGTTAACCCTTGATGGTGTTACAGAAAAAATGGATTAAAATGGGAAATCTGCCAAAAAAGTGAAATTTAATAAATTTAATCTCCATTTTACTTTAATTATTGTGGAATACCTAAGGCCCCTTTCACACGAGCGAGTTTCCGTGCTTGTGCGATGCGTGAAGTGAACGTATAGCATCCACACTGAATCCTGACCCATTCATTTTAATGGGTCTGTGCATATGAGCATTTTTTTCACTCATCAGTTGTGCGTTGCGTGAGAATCGCAGCATGTTCTATATTAAGCTTTTTTCACACAGCCCTAGCCCCATAGAAGTGAATGGGGCTTCAGTAAAAAACGCATTCCATCTGGAATGCGTTTTTCACTGATGGTTTCTAGGAGATGTTTTTTTTTCACGCATATTCAAAACTGATTGCCACCCACGCGGAAAAAACTGAAACACTGAATGCAATCGCAGACAATGAATGCACCCTAAACGCATCCTGAGCCAATCCGTATCGTTCGTGTGAAAGAGGCCTAAAGGGTTAACAAAGTTTGTAAAATCTGTTTTGAATAACTTGAAGGTGTATTTTCTAAAATGTGGTCATTTATGGGTGGTTTCTACTATGTAAGCCCCACAAAGTGACTTCATAACTGAACTGGTCCTTAAAAAGTGGATTTTGGAAATTTTCTTAAAAATTTTAAGCATTGCTTCCAAAATTCTAAGCCTTCTAACGTCCTAAAAAATAAAATGCCATTTTTAAAATGATGCCAAGATAAAGTAGACATATGGGGAATGTTAAGTAATAAATATTTCACCACTTTTTTGTTTTAAAAGCAGAGAAATAGAAATTTCGAAAATTGCAAATTTTTAAAATTTGGCGGTAAATTTTGGATTTTTTCTTAAATAAAGGTGAAATATATTGATTAATATTTATGAAGTACAATGTGTCACACGAAAACAATCTCAGAATGGCTTGGATAAGTAAAAGTATTCCAAAGTTATTACCACATAAAGTGACACATGTCAGATTTGCAAAAAATGCCCTGGGCTGGACGGCGAAAACTGTCCCAGGGTTGAAGGGGATAAGATAATTAATAAGCTGATCACAACACAAGAGCAGGAAAAGCCTGCCGGCAGATTGTGGTGTCTAATCTTGATCTGCTGCCGGCAAAGAATGATTCTGTATAGGGAAGAGCTATGGTATAATGATCGTTCCTCCCCATACTGAGGAGGAGATCGCTGCATGTAATAGCAGTGGTCTCCTCCGCTAGTGAACAGATGATTGCTGTGAAGGAACCCTTCCTTACTGACAATCGCCTGTTAAATCAGACTCTCCAATACAGCCTTAAGAATCAAACTATTTAACAACAGACAAACAGATGCTATCTACTCTGAGGAACATAGATAGTCATTAGGGATGAGCAAATCGACTTCGGATGTTTCATATTCGTAATTCATAATACTTTGTTTGAATACTGTACGGACCGAGCACTCCGTACAGTATTACAATGTGTTGGCTCCTATGAGCCGAAGTTATTACTTCGCGAACTCTAGCGAGACTTCGCTGAATAACTTCATAAATCTATTTCTACTGTAAAAAAACATTTTCCCAACTCGAGTTTGTCCAAGGTACCGGTTGCAAGATTATGCAAGATGATATATACAGCACGCAGATCTTACCAAATCCATTGGTAAGATAGTTATCTCTAGTTGAGCCCACATTTTATTTTTGTGGAACCAGTCTAATACATAAGAAAAGACAGTAGCTTCATGATAAAACTTAAAGGGGTTGCCCACGAAAATTATTCTACAGTTTTCAAACCAGCACCTGAATCTGAATACTTTTGTAGTGTAGGCAACGCTAGTTGCCGTATTTGTTTGAGAGGAGGCTCCCTTTCAGCCTATTTATAGTCAGGGAGGGGGGGAGTGCTCCCTCTCCACGAGGGCTAGTTCGGTGTAGTAGCCTCCTCGCATGCGCACCTTTGACTTCTGGTATCCCGGCGGCGCTCTGAACGGCAGCTTCGGCGTCTCACCTCCATCCTCAGCTGAGCCACACACGCTCATCGCGTAGGTTCGTTCAGGGGTAAGTCCGGTGCACTTGCACTAGCAGAGCGCGGCGCAGATCATAGGTCCTCTCAGGTGAGGCTGCGGGAGCATCCTCACTTCAATGAGGTACATGGTGCAGGGACAGAGGTTCGCTGGTCTCTGCGAGCGGCATTGTTCTAGGCAGCAGAACGCACAGGGGCTTCAGTTAATCACTGCACATTAGTTTAATATGGGAGCCAACGTTGCCAAGCTCCCTCATAGTTGTCTCTGCTACTTTTATCGATTTGTTTTAAATGTCCTTAAATTGAGGGTCTACAGAGGTAATATCATATCATACACGTATTATCTTCATAATACGGTCAATACGGCACGTTCTGAATTAAGTCTCATCATGTCACAATTAGGTCCAGTGTACGGTCTCCGGTTAAGTCGGACTAATTTCATAGACTACGTTCGGCCTTCATTTTCATCAAGGTAATGGGTACTCAACAATTGACTAGGTAGGTGATAAAAAAAATAAAATAAATATATATATATATATATATGAAGGAAAAAAAAAAAGAGGGAAGAAATTTGTCTGCAGTAGGAACCATGTGGCAGCCTCGACTTAGCTCTTCACGCATTATCTCTAGTAAAAAAAAAAAAAAAACAGAAGTCCTGCCACGACCCACAGGCTAGTTAAGTCCCTTCATGTTTTAGTCTTTTCTCCAGGCTTCTTGTCTTCAGGCACATCATAAGTCACAGACTCGCTACAAGTTCTGCCATCACCTTAGGCGTCACGTCTTCAGACTCGCTATAAGTCCAGTCACGACCGCAGGCACTCTACTAAGTCTGTCACGTTTTTCAGACTCGCTACAAGTTCTGTCACGACCTCAGGCACTCTACTAAGTCTGTCACGTCTTCAGACTCGTTATAAGTCCTGTCACGACCTCAGGCACCTTACAAAATCTGTCACCTCCTCAGACTCGCTATGAGTCCTGTCACGACCTCAGGCACCTTACTAAGTCTGTCACGTCATTCAGACCCGTTCAACTCCTAAAAAAAAAAAAAAAAGGGGGGGGGGATATATACTATCTGGTTTCAGACAGGTGGTAGCACCTCTAGGTCTTATTCTGTCATTAGTGGGGGGTAAATAGGTTTTTAACTTAAGATTCTGGTACTGGACGCATCGTTCCTAGGGGCAACAGGTGGGCATCAGGTGGCACAGGCAGGGGGGTAGGTCACACGGGTAGACACACTAAGCTTTCCCTTTGGTGGTTAGTTTTCACATGTAGTCAGATTAGGTCCATTCCAGGGATTGTGCACGGTGCAATCACTTGGGTGGAGGTCACCAGTTGCAGTAATAACATATCGTATCATTTTAGATGGACATGTCACAGGATATGGATGACCAGGGATCTGCATCATCAATTGTGAGCGCGGATCTACGATCAGAGAGGGATGGTACCCCATCCATGAGATCTTGGACTGTGCCAAAAATAACCGCTGAACTCCTTCGGAGAGGAATTCCGTTCCCGGCGTCAGCTAGGAAGGCCGAATTATTCCGCCTTCTCCAGTCAGAACCTGGCCCCAGTCAAGAAGTGGTATCCATGTCCACAATCCACACCTCACTTTCGCAGCTGCATGCCACTTTAAATAATATGGCCTCATCCATGTCCGGCTTCCAGACCCGATAAGAGGCCATTGAAAATAGGGCTTCCACTTCTAGTGCTATCATGCAGAGACCATTAATTCCATCTGTTTCTGAATCCACATCCACAGCATTACCGGCCAGTTTCCCTGACATTGATCCATCACATTTTTCCCGCCAACATTAGGCAAGACATCTTAGACGGTAAGGATGTGAATCTGGCGTCTTTACTCATAGCTTCTCATGAGGTCCCAGATAATAAAACAATTTCCTGTGGCGATGTGTCGGTAATACTAAAGTCCAGGGATGTCAGGTTAAATCACAAGCTCAGCATCACAGAGTTCGTATTAGCCTTTAGTTTATATTGAGACGTAGTTTGCTCCGCTTCCCCTAGCCGTCGGGAAGAATTAGATCTATATCTGTACAAAGTGGATGACCTAGGGAATAAATACGGAGGTACAGCTTTTTACGATTACCATCGTTCATTTTCGGCAAAAGCTGCAGCCTTACTGTCACAATTTCAACATACTGTCGTTTGGTCTGTGATTGATACGGAATTGTTCTGTAGGCATTTTGCCGGTTTAAAAGCACCTGCATGTACGAGCTGCGGTTCCTACTCACATTCCGCAGAGTGGTGTTCTTCTAATAATCCATCAGCGCACAGTATTCCCTCTAAGAATCCACCTGAGAGTCCCTCTTCAAGACCAACGGCAGGGGTGGATAAGTTAGGCAGGCCGATAAAATATTTAGGGAAGACCCAAATATGCAATAATTTTAACGCCGCAGGATGTTTTTATAGTCAATGCAGATTGTTGCATCTCTGCGCAATCTGTTTTAGAGCCCACCCCAAGGTAACATGCCCCCAGAAAGGTCACAGCTCTGCGTGACTAGGCGTGGTAAATGTCGAAACCCTTGCCACTTACTTGATTGATCATCCCAACCAAAAATGGGTCAAATTTATAATCAATGGATTTACCGAGGGTTTCCACACTGGTCTAATCACTTTACTCCAAACATCTCATAAATGTAGGAATTTACAGTCAGCTATCAGGGACCCAGAATCAGTTTCCAGGCTCATAGATATAGAATTGGAGAAAGGCTTCTTGATCGGGCCAGTAAACCCACCCCCATTCGAAAAATGGAGGATTAACCCAATTGGTGTCGTGTCTGGTAAATTTTCAAATAAAAAACACTTGTCTGCACCACATTCTTCACATACACCTAGCCTTAATTCTTTGATCCCTTCTGAAGAATATTCTATGAAATATTCCTCAATTGACGAAGCAATACAAGTCATCCTGTTATCAAGGAAGCATGCTTGGCTATCAAAAGCAGATATAACTGACGCCTTCAAACTGCTTCCCATACATCCCCAACTATGGCAATGGCACGGCATCAATTGGGACGGGTCATACTATTTTGCTAATAAATTAACTTTCGGCTCCAAGTCCAGCCCATGGCTGTTTGAGGAATTCGCCAAATCCTTGCACTTGATTCTGGAACACAAATTCAATGCGTATCACATTATACACTACTTAGATGATTTTTTGCTTATCGAACCTCCAGAACGTCCTCCTCGTGACCTAGGGGTATTAATCAAGGTTTTTAAAACTCTTAGTGTCCCAGTAGCAGACAAAAAAATTGATGGCCCTCACACCAGTCTGACCTTTCTAGGTATACAGCTAGATACTGTTTCTTTTCAGGCTAGTCTACCTTCGGATAAATTGTAGAGAGTCAGGGATGCTGTCCATAAATTATCCCAAGGGGGCATAACTACCAAGGCGGATCTCCAGAGTCTTTTAGGCATGCTCAATTTCGCAATGAGGATTATCCCACAAGGTAGAGCTTTCATTTCTAGACTCCTTCTCTTGCTTCCTTCAGCGGCAGACCAGGATAGCCCTATTAGGTTAGGTCAGCAAGCCATGGTGGAACTGATCATGTGGGATCAGTTTCTAACACATTGGAATGGCATATCTTTATTTATACCTCCAGTCTCTTGCAAATCACCTGTTATTCATACAGATGCTGCAGCAGCATTTGGGTTTGCGGCCATATACGGAAATCATTGGCTGGCTAGTACATGGTCTCCTGAAGTAACCACCATCCCAGGCTTTTCACGGTCCTCTCCATTGTTCGAAATATACCCAGAAGTGGTAGCCGCGCAAGCTTGGGGCACCCAATGGAAAAATAAGACTGTTAATCTTAACGGATAATGCAGCTCTGGTAGATTTACTTAATAAAGGTAGATCAGCTTCTCCTGAGATTATGTCTTTCATGAGACGTTTCATTTGGATAGCATTACA
This sequence comes from Bufo bufo, assembly GCF_905171765.1. NCBI lineage: Eukaryota > Metazoa > Chordata > Amphibia > Anura > Bufonidae > Bufo > Bufo bufo. The sequence continues at coordinate 612,192,286 of NC_053389.1, read as the reverse complement.
AAACAATTTTCATTTTGAATGAGCACACATTCCCGGCAGAACAAATATGGCCGAGGACGCATTATCTAGGCTTAATTTTCAGTTTTTCTTTCAGATCTCGCCAGGAGCAGACACCACGCCAACGCCACCTCACAGGTCGTTAGTCATGGATTAATGGTACATCTGGAAACCGCTAGGTCCTTGATGAACGAATCGCTGTCCAAAAACAGCGAGACAGCATGGGCACATTTTAATAGGTTTCAATTAACATTCCCACAGTCGGACCTAGACCATATCACATACCTACTAGCATTTGTCGCATTTTGCCACTCAGACCTAAAATTATCCCATGGTACAATTAAGTTATATTTAGCCAGCATCCAACACCGATGGCATATCCTTTATCCTGACAGGTCTTCTCTATTCCTAGCACACCCAATCAAGGCCATTTTAAAAGGTATACAGAAGACTACGGTTTCGCCAAGGGAAACTAGTAAGCCATTTTCAGGTGACATGTTTAAATCTCTCTCCGACATGTTACTCAAGAATCCATTCGGCCGTAGGATGAGCTTGTTGATTAGGACTGCTCTTTATCTGTGCTTCTACGGATACCTCAGGCCAGGAGAGTTCACGTGTCCGGATTCCTCCAAATCTTTTATGCAAAAACAACATATCAAATGGCATGGCTCCTATTACTGTTTAACTCTTTTTCATACTAAAACCTCACGGCCAGGGGAAACAGTGCAGGTTAAATATTTTCCATCAGGCAACAGATGGTGTCCGGTTGCGGTAATTAATGCGTGGTTGGATGCTATCAAATCGGCTTCTGCCGATACTCCTTTGTTAGCTCACAAATCCAAGCCCCTCAACTTACATACGTTCTTGAAATACATATGTATACTCCAAATTGGGCGTCAACCCGCTTAGTATTTCCGGTCACTCCTTCAGAATAGGGGCAGCTTCTGCAGCCTCCCAGAATAACATCCCGGTGCATATCCTCAAGAAGCTGGGTCGATGGAAATCCTTCTGTTAGAAACGTTACATTCCTAATCATCGTAAAGAAATGTCTGTGGCCTTTCAGAAATTATTATTGTAATTTATTATTAAATATAGCATCTTTTCATTTGCCATCGTACTCTTGTCTTTTTGGCCCCTTTAGGCTACCTTTCAAACAGCAGTTTCGCCACACCTGTACTGCTTTTAGTTAGGTACTCGTACATTCTGATAGTCGACCCGAATACAAGTGTAGGCAACGCTAGTTGCCGTATTTCTATGAGGGGAGGCTCCCTGTCAGCCTATTTATAGTCGGGGGGGGGGGGGGGGGAGCGCTCCCTCTCCACGACGGCTAGTTCGGTGTTGTACCCTCCCTCCCACACCTTAGAATCTTTTCCACCATCACAGGGCAGCCCCCTTTAGGCTACCTTTCAAACAGCAGTTTCGCCACACCTCTACTGCTTTTAGTTAGGTACTCGTACATTCTGATAGTCGACCCGAATACAAATGAGTTATTTAATAAAATGTATCTGTATTGCGCCACCTGCTGTTGGGTTTTTGTTTTTCTTTGTCCGGCTCACTGAGATGGCCGCACATGCTCAGTTTCATCCTTCAACTGCCTCCTGAGCTGTGATAGGGAGAGCATGGACACGCCCCCTGAGATGCTGCAGAAAAGACACGCCCGTTGAGCTGCCATCTTGATATAAATCTAGCAGAGCAATGAATGGGGAGATCTCTGGATCCGTGTGAGGTTCAGGGCTGGTTCTAGCTTTGTTAGAAAGAGATTGTCATGTACTATATTATGATGTCAAGTTCAAGGAAGCCTGGTGCTTCCGCTGTTTTGGCTTTTGTCAAAACCTTCATGCCCAGTTTGGGTTTACTTTTGTTCCGAATGAATTTGGTAAGGACCCTCTGGAAAATCTTAGCTAGCAGGCACAAAGATAGGTACATCCTGTAAAAGGTATAGACTGCAGGGAATTAAATACAAAATAATCGCATTCACAAGTGGAAGATGGGGCATAGTTAGACCTTTTTCTAAGGCTTCCTTTGTGCATTGTTTTGTTTAGCTTTTATTTTTTGCAACACGTAAAGCATGCTGCATCTTGGAAAAATAAAACACCACTGACCCCAAAATGCACCAAAGTATAGTGTTCATCTGAAATGCAGATGATGCTATTTATGCTACAAATCTTCTATAAACACACTTATTAATCAATATCCCATTGTGAATGAAGAAGGTCTTGCTGCCTGCAGTTACCACTAGGGGGAGCAAATACAATTTATCCAGCTACGATAGAACGCAATAGAAGTTGTATAAGTCTCTATGGAGTGAGATCCCCTATGCAGTGAGCGCCTCCAAAGGGTGGCTGCATGGAGTTCTCTTTACTATGTGGGGGAGGGGGTATGTCTCCATGCAAGGTATGCCACTGGATGTAGATTTTCTAGTTCAAGTGTTTTTGTCATTTTGTATCTGAGAACATTTAGTGTTCTATCGCTTGTTCTTTTTTTAATTAAGATCTTTAACATTTTGTAAATAAAAGGCAAGGGCGAACATAACACCCTTAACACTAGTAATATGCATACATTCAGATCAAGTCCAGCACTTTTGCTCTACTGTGTAGAGAGTCATACAACTGCCTCTTGCTTTTCATGCAAAACTGGCCATACACATGAGAAGAAAGTCAACCAAAATGGTATGAATTATCATTCTCAATAGCCGTCAGCGGACGTCTGTCTGTCAGAAATGTGACTGGCCAGGTTGAAAATTTCAGCCATTGGCCGAAGTTATATAGATGTATGGCATGATCGACCAAATTCAAAATATAGATGTGTGAACATATAAGACACGTGTGTGCCTACCTCTTGGACCAGCACGATGGACTGCATTTTAGACACCCACATATTTTCAGATGACTGACCACCACTGGTGTGACCTGTGAAGGTTTCTCTTAACATTCATACTGTCAAATAACACAGTCAGCCACTAGAGGTCAGCATTTCATTACAGTAAACAAGAAATACGTACAACCCTTCAAACAATTGGAAAGGAACCTGTTTAGTAAAGAGAACCTGTCAGGTGATTTTATATCAGGACACGGAGGCTCCTATTGCTATGTCTCTCTTTACTGAAAATCACAGCAGCAAAGAAAAAAACATTAAATATAGAAAAAACCATGGCAACAAGCCCACCCCTCAGTCCCAGAGTATATATATCGTGTCTTCCACTGGGATCCTCCTCTTTCTTTGCTGCTTCCTAAAGATAAGTACACATGTTTTATCTCCTATCATAGCAGCCTGTTGTTAGCGCCCCCTTGTAGTCCCCTTATCTTTGGGGATTCCTCTTGGGGCGACTTTTTGCCTTATACATGTTTATATATATATATACACTGCTCAAAAAAATAAAGGGAACACAAAAATAACACATCCTAGATCTGAATTAATTAAATATTCTTCTGAAATACTTTGTTCTTTACATAGTTGAATGTGCTGACAACAAAATCACCAAAATTTTTTAAATGAAAATCAAATTTTTCAGCCCATGGAGGTCTGGATTTGGAGCCCCCCTCAAAATCAAAGTGGAAAAACACACTACAGGCTGATCCAACTTTGATGTAATGTCCTTAAAACAAGTCAAAATGAGGCTCAGTAGTGTGTGTGTGGCCTCCACGTGCCTGTATGACCTCCCTACAACGCCTGTGCATGCTCCTGATGAGGTGGCGGACGGTCTCCTGAGAGATCTCCTCCCAGACCTGGACTAAAGCATCTGCCAACTCCTGGACAGTCTGTGGTGCAACGTGACGTTGGTGGATAGAGCGAGACATGATGTCCCAGATGTGCTCAATTGGATTCAGGTCTGGGGAACGGGCGGGCCAGTCCATAGCATCAATGCCTTCGTCTTGCAGGAACTGCTGACACACTCCAGCCACATGAGGTCTAGCATTGTCTTGCATTAGGAGGAACCCAGGGCCAACCGCACCAGCATATGGTCTCACTAGGGGTCTGAGGATCTCATCTCGGTACCTAATGGCAGTCAGGCTACCTCTGGCGAGCAGATGGATGGCTGTGCGGCCCTCCAAAGAAATGCCACCCCACACCATTACTGACCCAATGCCAAACCGGTCATGCTGGAGGATGTTGCAGGCAGCAGAACTTTCTCCACGGCGTCTCAAGACTCTGTCACGTCTGTCACATGTGCTCAGTGTGAACCTGCTTTCATCTGTGAAGAGCACAGGGCGCCAGTGGCGAATTTGCCAATCTTGGTTTCTCTGGCAAATGCCAAACGTCCTGCACGGTGTTGGGCTGTAAGCCCAACCCCCACCTGTGGATGTCAGGCCCTCATATCACCCTCATGGAGTCTGTTTCTGACCGTTTGAGCAGACACATGCACATTTGTGGCCTGCTGGAGGTCATTTTGCAGGGCTCTGGCAGTGCTCCTCCTGTTCCTCCTTGCACAAAGGCGGAGGTAGCGGTCCTGGTGCTGGGTTGTTGCCCTCCTACGGCCTCCTCCACGTCTCCTGATGTACTGGCCTGTATCCTGGTAGCGCCTCCATGCTCTGGACACTACACTGACAGACACAGCAAACCTTCTTGCCACAGCTCGCATTGATGTGCCATCCTGGATAAGCTGCACTACCTGAGCCACTTGTGTGGGTTGTAGACTCCGTCTCATGCTACCACTAGAGTGAAAGCACCGGCAGCATTCAAAAGTGACCAAAACATCAGCCAGGAAGCATAGGAACTGAGAAGGGATCTGTGGTCACCACCTGCAGAACCACTCCTTTATTGGGGGTGTCTTGCTAATTGCCTATAATTTCCACCTGTTGTCTATCCCATTTGCACAACAGCATGTGAAATTAATTGTCACTCAGTGTTGCTTCCTAAGTGGACAGTTTGATTTCACAGAAGTGTGATTGACTTGGAGTTGTGTTGTTTAAGTGTTCCCTTTATTTTTTTGAGCAGTGTATATATATATATATATATATATATATATAAGAGTTTATTGCCTTTTCCTGCATCCACAGGCCAAAGGTCCCCAGCCCAGATAAGGGCTATGGTGCCCTCGACCTCAGAGGCACAAACCCTTGCTTTACAGCAATCCATTTCAAATGCCATATTGACGGCTATGGGCTCTATGTGCTTCGTCCTCACGCATTCTATCTCCCAAGTCCTGGTGGTCCAGCCCCATACCGCGCACCAGGGTGTAAGTTCAACACCGCTACCAGCCCCTTCTGCCTCCAGAACCCATATGACTGATGGCTTTGATCCATCAAATGACAACACGCTTGGATCACGTAAGAGAGCCTGTCCGCGCCAGGCAGAACGTGCGGGAGGATGGAAGTCAGCGCGGTCACAGCCTGAACCAGAATCAGACTCCGAACTAATAATTGAATTGAAAAGTATATACTGTAAGTGCATTATACTGTAAGTGCATTATACTACCAAGAATCGGCGATTATATTAACCGATTATATTAATCGAATATTTGGTGACTATTTAATCGAGAACTTTGCTTTGGTGAATTATCGACAACCAGATTTGATTGTGGTGGATATGCCAAACACCTATATGCTGTCTGACCTATGGGACAATTAGTTAATCCATACCTCAAGTGATTTTTATCTCAATCGTCATTTTTGTGATGTTTTATTCATTTGTTTTTTAATTTCTGTACAATTTACGTATCTTGTATGACCTTTTAATATCATGATTTTTTAAATATTGAGACATATATTATTAACAGTTGAACTTAAATAAAGGAATTTGTTTGAGCAGTCCTCCAGATATTTGAGTGCCATATCTTCTATTACTATTTTTAAATGGATTTTTATCCTTATTAGGGATTGATGTTTCTATTTTCACGGCGCATTCAGTTCGGAGCGCGTCGGCCACTTCCATGACAGTTTCCGGAGCTCGTTGGAGGATGTCATGAAGTTGGCAGATTGGTCTAGGGTGTCCACCTTCCAGGAATTTTATTTTCGGCCACCATCTCATGCTTTTTCTTCTGTGGTGGCTCAACTTTAAACTTGCAATAGGAGCCTCCGTGTCCTGATATCAAATTTCATGATTTTCCTATTACATAACGTAAAGTCATGATTTTATGAAGGACACGGAGGCGAGTATTGCCCCACCCCTTTTGCTGCCCTCCCTGCTTTGTCAGTAAATTTAGTTTGATATGCTGTATATTGCCACCGTTACATTGGTTTTCTGTTTAACAGTGACAGTTTTTTATATGCATTATGGTGATCCCTGTTGAATTTCTCAATACGTTTTATCCAACATTTCTCCATTGGTTGAAGACGTCAAGCCTTGGGGAGCATATTCCGTCTTTTCGATGCCGAGGTCCGTTCTTCCTCGTTCTCGAGTTTGTTGTTCCGGTTAGGAAAAGTTACCTAGGAAGTTCTCCGGTTGTTCCGGTTTGTTGTTTGCACCAGGAAGATTTAGTTCGGATGCTGACAGTACACAAAGAAAGAGGAGGATCCCAGTGGAAGACACGATATATATACTCTGGGACTGAGGGGTGGGCTTGTTGCCATGGTTTTTTCTATATTTAATGTTTTTTTCTTTGCTGCTGTGATTTTCAGTAAAGAGAGAGATAGCAATAGGAGCCTCCATGTCCTTCATAAAATCATGACTTTACGTCATGTAATAGGAAAATCATGAAATTTCTGCTTCCCTGTCTGAGAGCAGGCCATGATGGAGAGAAGCTGAGCTCTGTCATATATAGTTTTATGTGATTTGGAGTAAAAAGCAGAATAAGGGTCCATTCAATTGACCGTATGTCTGCAAAATTGAGGAACAGGTGCGGACCCATTCATTTCAATAGGGCCGCAAAAGATGCGGACAGCACACTGTGTTCCATTCAGCGGCCCTGTAAAAAAATATAGTCAGGGGTGCACCACCAATGAGGTAAGATGAGGCGATCGCCTCAGACAGCACCAGGTAGGGGCAAGAGGGGGGCAGCGGAAGGGCCATGGGCAATGAGCGCTTTCATTGTGGCAAAGGGGTTAGGGTAAGAAATTGGCATTTGGGGGCGCTGTTTCAGTTTTCGCCTCAGGCAGAAGAAAGGCTAGGCGCACCCCTGAATATAGTCCTATTCTTGTCCGCAATCACTGACAAGAATAGGCATTTTTCTATACAGCGCTGGTATCCGTGTTTTGCAGATCCGCAATTTGCAGACCGCAAAACATGGCATTGTAGTGTGAATACACCCTAAATCATAACAAGACTCCTGGGAGAGAGTCCTGATTACCACGCCCACACAGGAATCGTTGACAGGCTTCTGTGTACACACACTGATATAACTACAGCACCAGTTCCAAACTAATATCTACTGCTACTTTTGGGTAGTATACCTCTTAGCGTCTATGACGCACTCAGACACATTTTGCTCATTTCACAGACCTTGTGAAGTAGCGCATTGTTGGACTGAGAGAAGCAGAATGGTCATTTTGATGAATTGCTCATCATCTAGGCCGTTCTGACCTAGTTGTTAGTAGATGTTGGGAGTAGGGTTGCACCGGGTATCGAACTTTCGATACCCATTCAATACCTTTACACCCGGATCAATCCGATACTGGGATTTGCTATTTTCCGATACTAGGCTGTGCATTAGTATCTTTTAGAAAACTTGGTGCGCACCGCCCTCCTAACCTGGCACAGTGAAGAAGGAGGCAGCCCCTTGCTCCCCACTGTGACACAGCTGTCAATGCCACCAATGAAAATAGCACTGAGGAGGAGGGTAAGGGCTGTGGCCACTGCACCACCAATGAATATAATTAACCCATTAATACGAATGTAAGCTGCGGGTGCCGGCCGTATCACACAGCCGGCACCTGACCTCAATGACAGGAAACGGCGATCCTACAAACTCCGTCAATTAACCCCTCAGGTGCGGCACCTGAGGGGATAATTGACGCAGTTCGGTGGGATCCCTATCAATAATGCCAGGTGCCAGCTGTATGATACAACCGGCACCCGCCGCTTACATTCATACTAATAGGCTAATTATATTCATTAGTGGCGCAGACAAGCACGAAAGCTCCCACAGTGTTATTGTCCACCATCCAGACACAGACAGTACCTTAAATACACATCTATGTCTCTGCCAGGACTTTACCAAGTCCATAGCAGAAAAAAAATTCGTGCCACGGCACCCATTACATGAGCTGCCATTGACAGCCAGCCACCATCGCCTTCGTTTACATCATGAACGAGGAACTTTCCCATGATGTAGAATGGGTGGCATAGTGGGAGGTCCGGGAGTACCTTCCCGCTCGCTCTTTTATTTCTAGATATACACCTGCTATTGATTCTATTTATGACTGACTGTCTTCTTTGCACTCTTGTGTGTAACCATTATCTCTTTGCAGGCTTAGAGATATCACACTGCCATAGACTTTTATTGGCTTTGATCTAAAGGGAGAAATAGGAGAGCTGCTTGAACTGTTTATGTGTATTATTCTTATGTTTATGTTGGTTTTCTTGTTTTTACTATGAAAATGGAAAATGTGCCACTACCACCGCTAGCAGGGCTCGTACCACTACAACCACCATGGCTGCAACTGCCATACTACCACCGCCAACACAGCTATGCATTTTAGTCATCATGTCCTCCAGCTCCACCTGAATCTTCATCTCATAGCAGTCCATATGCTGACTATCCTCATACAAGACATCAACAGGAACACTATCTGGAATATTTTCCTTAGGCACCCCATTTCGTTAAGCACCCCACTAGGAGGGGTCAGTGCAGACAGAGATGATTGAAAAGAAATGCTTCTATTGATCCCCAAATTAGTTGTTATGGAGGAGTAACAGAAGGAATGCGCTGAACACTGGCTCAAAGGTATGGTTGAAAAACGACAAAAAAGAAAAAGGAAAAAAAGTATCAACAATGAGGTCATAGGGGATGAGGCAGTGGGTACATAACATCCAAATTGAATACATAAAATTTCCAAAAACCGTCCATAAGGTACATTTGTCATTAGGAAGTTGGATTGAGCACCAAAACCCATGGTACAGGTGGGAATAGGTAGGTTCTGAACACGGTTCGATCCTCCAGTTACCGTGCTCATGAATTCATTCTGAAATACCAAGAGCTTCAAGAAAGGAGAAAAGAAAAAAGAATACGTAGGGATCATCTCCACATACTGTATATATAGTTTGGTATTCTATACATATATATATACAGTACAGACCAAAAGTTTGGACACACCTTCTCATTCAAAGAGTTTCCTTTATTTCCATGACTATGAAGGCATCAAAACTATGAATAAACACATGTGGAATTATATACATAACAAACAAGTGTGAAGCAACTGAAAATATGTCATATTCTAGGTTCTTCAAAGTAGCCACCTTTTGCTTTGATTACTGCTTTGCACACTCTTGGCATTCTCTTGATGAGCTTCAAGAGGTAGTCCCCTGAAATGGTCTTCCAACAGTCTTGAAGGAGTTCCCAGAGATGCTTAGCACTTGTTGGCCCTTTTGCCTTCACTCTGCGGTCCAGCTCACCCCAAACCATCTCGATTGGGTTCAGGTCCGGTGACTGTGGAGGCCAGGCCATCTGGCGCAGCACCCCATCACTCTCCTTCATGGTCAAATAGCCCTTACTTTCAAAGTTTTCCCAATTTTTCGGCTGACTGACTGACCTTCATTTCTTAAAGTAATGATGGCCACTCGTTTTTCTTTACTTAGCTGCTTTTTTCTTGCCATAATACAAATTCTAACAGTCTATTCAGTAGGACTATCAGCTGTGTATCCACCTGACTTCTCCTCAACGCAACTGATGGTCCCAACCCCATGTATAAGGCAAGAAATCCCACCTATTAAACCTGACAGGGCACACCTATGAAGTGAAAACCATTTCAGGGGACTACCTCTTGAAGCTCATCAAGAGAATGCCAAGAGTGTGCAACGCAGTAATCAAAGCAAAAGGTGGCTTCTTTGAAGAACCTAGAATATGACATATTTTCAGTTGTTTCACACTTGTTTGTTATGTATATAATTCCACATGTGTTAATTCATAGTTTTGATGCCTTCAGTGTGAATCTACAATTTTCATAGTCATGAAAATAAAGAAAACTCTTTGAATGAGAAGGTGTGTCCAAACTTTTGGTCTGTACTGTATATATTGTTTTTTTACCTTTTATATATGTCTATTCACTTCTTTATATATTTATTGTTTATAATCTACTATATCTAATTATTTTAGATTCAGTTAGGAGACTTTTTATGATATTTTAATATACATTAATATATTGTCCTCTTTATTACATTTCATTATATTCATTGAAATATGATCTTAACTATTTATTTGTTTACATGTTTGGATATCTTAATGTCCAATTCTGTGCCTCCCCTTTTTTCAAATCCCCCCTTTTCCCTCCTTATCCCCTTTTTGTGGGGTTCCCATTTGGCCACCCTAGCCTGCAAAATGCTACGCCCTCCGTGGGTATGAATAACTTCTATTGGGTTTGCGTAACCTCCGGCTTTGCGCTTCAGGGTGGCACGCACAGCCACGCCCCCTGTGAGCGCAATCACCAGGAAGAGAGACGGCGGACTTCCGGCTTTGCGCTTCATGGCGGAGTGCACGTCGGAGCTTAGGCGGGATTTTAGTTTAACAGGAACCGGAAGGACGTGACGGTGGAGCGCACGGACCCACTACGATCCTGAAGACCCGGACAAAGAGAAAAACTAATGAGTAAGAATCCCCGCCGCTTGCAGAGGTAATTCGGGCAGCACAATATATGCATTTATATATCATTATATACCGCCTGACTAGAAAATACATGTGTCCCATGCCGAAACCAGAAGTGGGACGACACTTCCGGTTCTCATTTTGATGCTCATGTATAAAAGGGTGACCATAAGGTAGGAGTGTTAGGACTATCAGCTTTTTTATTATTGTTGTATTACGCCTGAAGAAGGGGGCATGCGACCCCCGAAACGCACTGAGTGCCGTATATTGTCCAATAAAAGAGGGAATTGTTCAGACGCTGGAGACCCGGCTGCCATAATTTCCCATCATATGATAAGCGGACCCGGCAGGGAAAGGGGCTCTGTCCGAAGGTGTCTTGAGCTTTATCCGACGGACATCCCCCTGTGAAGTGAGTAGAATACTTGATATTTGAGACATCTTTTATTCTCACTATATAGCTATGGGCCAAATGATCACAAACTAAACTGCCTTCAGTATGTTTATACTTAATATTGTCTGGGAATTCTATCACTTATAACCAGGATTACTCATAGGTACAGGGATTGGCGCCTATTGGTGTGGTTTTTGTTACGGCTCAGGATGTGGGGTAACCCATCCCGCGGATTGAACTTGTAATCTTTTTTCATATACGCTTACCAGAGTGCTAGCTATTGTACACTCGTACCACTTGTGCAGCCTTCCCCGCCCGTTTGGATCCTAAACCACGTAGACCTATAGATTCTTTATCCACCCTCTTGGCGCCTGACCCTTGGGGTACTTCTCTTTTCTCTTTCTCAGGGTTATACACCCACCCATAATATTGTGTACCCTAAACCTCTTTTTTGTTTTTTGCTTCTTCTCTCTCAAAGGCATGGTGTCAGACTCAGCATGTCTACCAGAGGCAAAGGACAACTGTGGCACTCTACTATTGGCCAGAAGGTCAGTGCCGTCTTTGCTGCTGCTATTTGATCTAATAGCCACACACATTTTCACTGGCAGATGACGTGGCACAGGTGTTTTCTCTTTCATTTCCCCGTAAATTGCCACTCTACCTTTTATTAGACTTTTTAGTTTTAATTCAAAGCTTATGAAGAAAAGCAATCAGAAGTCACACAGTCTATTCGCAAAAAGTGCACTATATTGTTGGGCAGAGTTCAGTAGAATATAACTGGGACACAGAACAATACCTCAGGCACACTAGTCTGTGATCAACTGTCTTAATACACTTTGAAATATTTATTTTTAAAAGATCAATTGGACAGAATCTCCTACAATATACAATCGGAAACTGTGACACACAATGAGACGTCAAGTACACTAGTATGTGATCAACTGAATTGCTTTAATTAACATTGTTATTTTATTTTTTCAAATAGTCAATAAGATACAGTCCAATAAAAATGTGCAGTGTAACAGCGGCTGCTGTGCGCCGCTGTTCTCCTACTTACCGCCGCGGTCCCGGGCGATGTGTTCAGTGGTGATCTGTGACCAGTGCTTCCCATTCACCGCTGAAGTCCTGGACTCTGTCTGTGTAGGTACTGTTGTTCTGGGATCCGCTCCATAGTTTCTGTCCTGGCCAAAGCATGCTTGCTGCTTGTTTCCTGCAGCACTTCCTTAAGGGCCTGCACGCGTCACTTTCTGGGCTTTATGGGTTAGGTCATGTGACCTCGCTGACCAATCCTAGCCCTTCTGCACATATATAAGTGGCTCAGTGGCCCCTTCCCAGATGCCTCGGTGTCAAGGTCCTTGTGTCCTGCTAAGGTTCCTGATATCTGCTTGTGTTCCTGACTCGTACTTGTGTTCCTGGATTCTGCTACCCATTTGATCCCTGCCTGCTTGCCTTGACTCTCCTGTTGCCGACGCAGATTGCCTGACCTCTACCTGTGCCGCCTGCCCTGACCTTTTGCCTGTCTGATTTCGCCTCTGCCTCATCCTTCGGTCCTGCACTGTTGCTCCTGGTTACAACTCAGCCTGCTGGCAACGCCTGTACCTCTGGTACCTTTCTCAGGTACCTTCTGGTCTGCCTGGACCAGCTGCCTCGTGTGCCTATCCTCCTCAAGAGGTAGCGACCCAGTGTTCCCCTCGGAAAAAGTCTATCCCCACCATCAGGGGTACTGTGAAGATCGAGGGGTTCACTTAGACAATGCCCTTAGAGGAGGTAGGACATGTGGCACAGTGGGTTCACACCCACTGGTTCGTGACATGCAGTAACTGTGATGCAGACCACTACCTCATGCAGCAAATGCAGCATCAGAGTTTCTTTTTTATTACTTCACCTCAGAGCCTCTGCAGTTGTTGGCCAGTACTGCATAAATCACCAAGCTAGGACTCATATGCACCTGGTGCTCTTTCTTTTCTAAATACTACAGTGGACCCAAACAGCAGTTTATGACCACATAGGGGGAACTGTTATACTCAGGAAAAATATGTAACAAAATTTGGGGTGCTTTCTCTCCTAGTAAATTTTAGTTGTTTTTTATAAATAAAGATAAAACATATCAACTCAAATTCACCACGAACACAAAGAACAATTTGTCACAAAAAAAAACTCAGAATTGGTTGGATAAAAGCATTTCAAAGTTATTACCACATAAAGTGACATGTCAGATTTGCAAAATTAGGCAGGGTCAGGAAGGTGAAAATGACAGTGTTTGGAAGGGGTTAAATGCTGACATAGTATCTGCCATTCATACCTCTTAGTTTAGGGCACTCCACAGTATGACTAATCTTACTGTAAACAATTGTTTCCTGTATTGATGTGTAAATCACATTTCCGCCACATGCAAAGAATGTCTCCTGGTCCTTTGTAAAGTCCTTGGAATTAATAAATCATGTGGTAGTTTCTTTGTATTGACCACACGTGTATTTATACAAGTAAATAGATCACCTCTAAGGCATCTTTTTTCCGAGCTGATCAAGCCCAATTTTTAAGTCTCTCATTATAAGACAGACCTTCCATCCTATTTAATAATCTAGTCACTTGCCTCTGAACCCTTTCAAGCCAGAACTGAATCCCATATTCAAGATGTGGCTGTCACGTTCGGGTGTGGGAGGGAAACACCACACCGAACATAAGAGGGAAAGGGGTGAGGGAATAAGGCCTGGAAACTAGGGAAAGGAGATGGACACCTCCTAGTAAAACCCTAATCAAAGTCCTGACTAACTACCAGTATGAACAGACCCCAGAGGTAGGCGAGTTCATACGCCAAAATACCTAGTGTCCTAACTTACTCTAATGTCAGGACTGAGACAACCTGTTCCTCCAAAAGGAAGGACGAACGAACAGGAGTCTCCCTCAGATCTAAATACAAATGACAGGGAAATGCAACACACAAAATAACCCAAACAAAATACAAAAGGAAAGGAAAACCACTTAACTTGAAATGGCTATGGCAGCACCAGGAACTCAGCCAAGATCCACACACCAGCTATCCACAACTCCAACAGAAGCTATAAACCGCATAGCATAGTGGGAGAAACAACAATAAATAGAGAAGGTTAAATGACCATAATAGCCACACCTGGGGAAAGAAGGCGTGGCAAGTAGGGATGAGCGAATCGACTTTGGATGAAACATCCAAAGTCAATTCGCATAAAACTTTGTTCTAATACTGTACGGAGCAGGAGCTCCATACAGTATTAGAATGTATTGGCTCCGATGAGAACCGAACCCGAGTTCGGGAAATGTTTTTTTACAGTACAAATTAATTTATGAAGCTATTGTGCGAAGTCTCGCGAGACTTCGAAAAACAATAACATCAGCTCTTCGGAGCCAATACATTCTAATACTGTACAGAGCTCCTGCTCCGTACAGTATTAGAACAAAGTTTTATGCTAATCGACTTCAGATGTTTAATCCGAAGTTGATTAGCTCATCCCTAGTGGCAAGCACCAGAAACAACACAGATGTCATTTGATCCAACCGGAAAACATGACAGATCAAACCCCGTGTTGCCAGTCTCACCGATCTCCTTCCACCTGTTGCGGCAATGTCCGTGACAGTGGCCTAATGGGGATTTATAAAAGGGTAATATTACTTTGGGATCACATGTTTCTATCTCTCTTTTTATACAACCTAAAATTATATTTGCTTTTGCAGCTGCTGCCTGACATTGAGTTCTGCTGCTTAGCTTACTTGTAAATAGAATACCCAAGTCCTTTTCTTGTTCTGCTGCCCCTAGTTTTTTCCCAGTTTTTACCCATGCTGCAAACTTATCTAGGTATTTCTGCAATAATCTGACAATCAAGCTGGGTTTTAAGTATCCTACACAGTTTTGTGTCAACAGCAAAAACTGACACTTTACTCTCAATGCCATCCACAAGGTAATTGATAAAGGATGAAAGAGTTAGGTCTAAAATAGATCCTTGTGGTACCCCACTGCTGGCTTTTTTAGTATGTGCCATTTACAACAACTCTTTGGTTTCTGTCCTGTAACCAATTCTTTACCCCTGTTCATATATTGTCCACTAGTCCCTGCAATTGTAGCATCAGCAAAAAGGCTCTTATGTGGTACTATATCAAACACTTTTGCAAAATCCAGATATCATATCTGCCGCATGACCAACATCCAGATTTGTACTTACCTCCACATAGAAACCCTTATGTTAGTTAGGCTACTTTTACACTGGCGTTTCTGGGTCCGCTTGTGAAATCCGTTTCAGGGCTCTCACAAGCGGCCCAAAACGGATCAGTTTAGCCCCAATGCATTCTGAATGAATAAGGATCAGTTTAGAATGCATCAGTTTGCCTCCATTCCGCTGCTTGCAAACGCTGGTATCCGTTCAGTACGGATCCGTCTGCATAACTTCGTAAAAAAAAATATAAGTCTAAGTGTAAGTCAAACGGATCTGTCCTGACTTACATTGAAAGTCAATGGGGGACGGATCCATTTATAATTGCACCATATTTGTGTCAATGTAAACGGATCCGTCCCCATTGACTTACATTGTAAGTCAGGACGGATCCGTTTGGCTCCGCACCGCCAGGCGGACACCAAAACGCTGCAAGAAGCGTTTTAGTGTCCGCCTCCAGAGGCTGAACGGAGCCAAACTGATGCATTCTGAACGGATCCTTATCTATTCAGAATGCATTAGGGCTAAACTGATGCATTTGGGGCTGCTTGTGAGAGCCTTGAAACGGATCTCACAGGCGGACCCAGAAACGGCAGTGTGAAAGTAGCAGGACGGATCTGTTTGGCTCTGCACCGACAGGCGGACACCAAAACACTGCAAGCAGCGTTTTGGTGTCCGCCTCCAGAGCGGAATGGAGGCTGAACGGAGCCAAACTGATGCATTCTGAACGGATCCTTATCCATTCAGAATGGAGGGACCCCATACATTATGGAGGGGGACGCATGGCCATACTGGCATTGCCTGATGGCTGTCTGCCCTTGGGGACTGGGGTTTTTCTGCCCGGTGACAAGGTGGTTATTTTGATGAGCCCAGTTTTGGAGGGAAAAGATTTCCCGCTCTTGTGGGGTCACTGGGCAGAGGATTAGTTCTGCCCGGTGAGTGTCCTTCAATTGGCTGGGTTAGTGACCTATGATGTCCCAGGGTTCCGGGGAAGGTTAGCGGAGCCATGGAGACAGCTTGTGATTGGTGTGGTGGGAGGTTTTGGGGCTATAAATGTCCGAGCTCCGCAGGCTGGGCTTGCCTTTGATCTGCACCTGCCTGTGTAGCCGGAGTATTTGTGCCCCGCCCGCCCCCTTTGTTGAGGGTATTTGGGGCCATGGCCTGAGGTTGGGTGAGGTAAGGATAGTCATCCCGTGATGGGATGGACTCTGATATATTTATGGTATTGGAGTCTGAGTTTATGACTAGACTCTTAAAGTTTTCAGTTAAAGTTGTATTGGTTAATTGTTTAATAAATCAGGCCTTGGCCGTTTTACCTCCACTCTCTAGTCAGTGTTTTTTGTTATTAAAAGGTATGCATGTATTATGAGGTTATAGGTTAGGCATAATATGCCATGTATTGCCATGCATTGGGGCTAAACTGATCCGTTTTGGGCCGCTTGTAGGGCCCTGAAATGGATCTCACAAGTGGACCCAGAAACGCCAGTGTGAAAGTAGCCTAACGCAGGTGTGAAAGTAGCCTAAGACACAACCTGTTTTGCATGAATTCTTGCTAATTATCGGTTAATAATTTATTGACCACTATATACAGTACTTCTGCAGATCATCTCTTAGAATACCTTCAAATATTTTACATACCACAGATGTCAAACTTTTAGGTCAGTAGTTACACTTTCCACCTTTTTACCATTCTTAAATATTGGTAAATCAGCTGCCCTCCAGTCCTGTGGCACTAAGCCTGTTATGATGAGATATAATGGTCAATCGATTACTGAGCTCTATTCCCTCAGTACCCGTGGATGTATGTCATCTGGACTAGGGGCTTTATCATTAATGTACTACATCTTGATTAATACACCCCTGACTGGCACTGGCAGCTCACTGGTGAACACAGATGAAAAGTAAGGATACTTTCACATATGTATTAAAGCTATCTGGCATTCATCGTATCTGGCATAGCCAGCCATAGCACCGGCAGACCCCATTAACTATAATTGGACTCTGTGGGGATCCAGCCGATTTCTGAAATGAGTTCAGCACTAGTTTTTGTCAGTCCAAATCCCAGCACTCATGCCGGAAAACAGCCGGGTCCCTGTCTGGCCCAATTATAGTCAATGGACTTTGGTGGTGTTCCGACCCAATCCAGCTACGCTGGATATGATGAACTCCAGCAGGCTTTTCCTGTCCCGGAAAAGACTGCCGAGCAGCCAGTGCCACATATTCAGGGAGGCAGTAATATCACATATGTGAAACTAGACTAAGGCCCCTTTCACACGAGCGAGTTTTCAGCGCAGGTGCAATGCGTGACATGAATGCATCGCACCCGCACTGAATCCAGACCCATTCATTTCAATGGGTCTGTGTAGATGAGCGTTGTTTTTAATGCATTACTTCTGCGTTGCTTGAAAATCACAGCATGTTCTATATTTGGCCCCATAGAAGTGAATAGGGCTACATGAAAAGCGCATTGCATCCGGAAGCAAGTGCGGATACAATGCATTTTTCACTGATGGTTGCTAAGAGATGTTGATTGTAAACCTTCCGTTTTTTGTCACCCGCGTGAAAAACGCATCAAAACACATTGCACTCACGCGGAAAAAGCTGAACAACTGAACGCAATCGCAGACAAAACTGACTGAACTTGCTTGCAAAATGGTGCGAGTTTTACTGAACGCATCCTGAACGCATCCGGAGCCAATCTGCCACGCTCGTGTGAAAGAGGCCTAACAGTTTAATATCTCTGCCTTCCCTTTGTCCTCAACAATTATATTCGGATGATTATCTATTAGAGGGACAGTGTTTTTTTCTGTTTGGCATTGATATATTAATAAAAGTTTTGGGGATTTATTTTAATGTCGCCTGCAATTTGTTTTTCTGTGGCTAATTTAGCCACCTTAATATCCTGTTTACATTTCCTATTGAGTTCTTTGTAAGCCTTCTGTAAGCTTTTTCAGAACCCTTGAACTTGAATGTTTTAAATGTTCCATGTTTTTGTCATATAATGTTCAGTGCATCTCATTTTTAGCCACATTGGGTTTATTTTATTTCTGGACCTTCTCCCTGGCTGTTATGATCTCTTCTGCGATTGGGCAGCTGACAGCCAGGGAGAAGGAGAAGCCCCTTAAGAAACCCGGCCTTAAAGTTTTTCTCCAGAATTTAACAATTCATAATGATGCCCCTGGAAGGTATAATATTTCATAATTTGTCAGTAAAATAAAAGGTGGGGCTTAAAATTATAAGTTGTCTAAAAAGGGGGTCCTGTATGTCAGGTATGTTGACAGTCACTTGAATCCTTACAGATGCAACATATACCAAAAATAGTATATCTATGGCCAGCAAAATTCCCAGCTGTCAAAAGACAGTTTTAATATGATTGTTCAGGATTTTGATATTGATGCCCTAATCTCGGGATAGGCCATCAGTATCATATTGTTGGGGGTCCAACAACCCACATTCCCACCAGTCAGCTGTTTATTGTAGTGCCAGTGCCCAAAGTAGGCATCAAAACTATACAGCTCTGTCCATTATGTAGTGGACAGAGCTGGTAACTGCAGTGTTGCTCCCATTGAAGTAAATGGTGCAGCAATGCAGTTACCAGCTCCATCCACTACACAGTGGTAGACCCCCACCGATCTGATATTGATGGCCTACCCTAAGGATAGGCGATCAATATCAAAATCATGGCTAAGCTGACTGTGATGTGTACTCCCAGCTAAACATGTTTAAATGCTACAAATAATATTTATAATTAAATAATAAAAACAACGAAACTGAAATAAAACGTTCAGATTTATTATTTTTTAACATTTTCTTTTTTGTTAAACAAAGAGTTGTAAATGAGAAGTTTTCAGAGTAGGGGGCTTAAGTATGGAAATTGGGTAGTGCTGACACAGGGTAAAGTCAATATATGTCAGGATTTGTCCCAGGGCTTCGATATCTCCACATAGAATGATATCTTACTTTTGCCTGGAGAGCCTGATCAGTGCAAGACCCTCATCTCCACATTAGAAAGGGTCTGTTCAGTCACAGAAAGGACCCTTAATCTTCCATATGTGAAGCAGGTCATAGATTGCCCCATGTTCTTGGTCCCAGAGAGTACAGACCGCTCCTCTCTGTTTTGATTGTAATCCTGAGGATATTATCCCTCATCCACTGTACACTTGTGTCCCAATCACTCGCATGATTTCCTTTTGGATTTTGGGGTCCTGAGTGTTGATGTTGGCATCCCCGACTTGGCCATCTTCATACCTTTGATAGTTTAGATTTTGACACATGGCATGTAATAATAAATTCACAATTTATAAGACAAAGAACTGAAAAAATGTAACGTATATAAAAGAAAAAATAGACTTGATCCTCAAACAAAAATCAACAGCGAATTTTGGTAAGGATTATGAGGACAGATGTAGTAATAGCTAAATAAATAAAGAAAAGCCATTAACTTAGAAGAAATAAATAACCATTACTTCACACATGCAGTGTATTTATGATCTTGACCGGTCCACCTTTATCCTATCCATTATTTTTTTTAAAATATAACAAAAAGCAACATTTCTGCATGTAGTATCAGCAAAAATAGACAATGTATAGCTTCTGATCTAAATTATGCTTTAACCCCTTCCGGACTTCTGCTTTACATGTACAGTGGAGATCCAGTCTCTAAAGATGGCTTTAACTGCCAATGGTCTGTTTAAAACAGAAGAGAACCAAGACAAATCGCAGGCATTTAACCACGCTTCCAGCCCCAGAACACCTTCACCTAGCTGACAGCAGGGAAGGCATTCCATAGTAGCAATAGGCCTGAGCCTGTATAAGAAATCCATTACAGAATACAAATGGCGATCTAATGATTGCAAGTTATAGTCACCTAGGGGGACTTAAAAAAAGTAAAAAAAAGTTTTAAAATATATAATAAATATCTAAAAATCAAACCCCCCCACCCCTGCTTTGCCTAGAATTAAAAAAAATTATCAGTAAAAAATAAATATTATTGGCATCTGTTCTATTAAACTATTAAAATATAAAATATAAAGATATTTATCCCCTGAGAGCTCGTAAGCTGTTACATTTTCTGGCAGCCACTGGTATCAAGTCTATTCTGCAGGTATGGATCCACAACTGAGCTCCCCTATTTAAGCAATCTCTGGATAAATTGTCCTTTCTACTTAAATTGGATTGAGTTAAGGTCTCTTTTCTTAAAGAAGAAAACTTGAGGCATTTTTTGAAACTTTGGAAAGTTTTATCACTTTTCTTCCGCAATGGATTCAAAATATTAGAAACTGCTTTCAACTAACGGTGTAGTATCAGAAGCAATTACTTATACACCTATTTATGTGTATTTGTTTAGGTGTACCTCTAAATGTTGGAGGTCTACCTTGGTGTCAGTGGGTCCCGCACAATTCTCATAAAGAGGGATTAGGGTTAAAAACCCATGTTGGGTGAATTTTTTGCAAGAGAATTAATTCCCTTCCCCTCTTTCCACTCACAGGTGCTTAGTTATCTACGGCCACTCAAGTTAAACAGGGATGAATGGGCCCCCATTTGCTTGATCAGCGGAGGCCCCATTGGTCAGACCCCTGCTGATCAGACGTTTTATGGGATAAAATGTCTTCATGGGGCAATCTCTTTAAAATGCTACTTTTGTAGAGTATATCTGGCGCAGATTTTGTCACACGCCATGGTGCAGCAGAATCTGCATGGTGTGAGCGGAGAAGGGCTGGCAGTTTCATTTACCATTTTCTACGCCTGGTTTAGGTGTAGAAAATGGTCTAAATGTAAGACAGCTCGGAAACTGTATTATCTTTAACGGATCCGTCTCTAAAACCATTGTAAGTCAATGGGGGGCGGATCCGTTTTCTATTGTGTCAGAGAAAACGGATCCGTCCCCATTGACTTATATTTTGAGTCATGACAGATTCGTCTTGCTCCGCACCACATCGAGGACAGAAAAACGCTGCTTGCAGAGTTATTCTTTCCGCGATGGGGACGCAACCAAATGGAATGGAATGTATTCTGGTGCATTCCATTTCGTTCAGTTTTGTCCCTGTTGACAATGAATGGGGACAAAACAGAAGCGTTTTCCCCCGCTATTGAGATCCTATGACAGATCTCAATAGCGGAAAAGGGAAAGCACAGATGTAAAAGTAGCCTTACATTTAGACCGGCGGTGGATCCGCTGAAGTTATGTAGAGGCTGGCGCCTCTACATAACTTTGGCGATCCACCTCCAGTAGGGTGTTTCATTTTGTAATGGAAAAAAATTAAATGTCTCAGTGATGTAAAAGATATACAATACAGACCAAAAGTTTGGACACACCTTCTCATTCAAAGAGTTTTCTTTATTTTCATGACTATGAAAATTGTAGATTCACACTGAAGGCATCAAAACTATGAATTAACACATGTGGAATTATATACATAACAAACAAACAAGTGTGAAACAACTGAAAATATGTCATATTCTAGGTTCTTCAAAGTAGCCACCTTTTGCTTTGATTACTGCTTTGCACACTCTTGGCATTCTCTTGATGAGCTTCAAGAGGTAGTCCCCTGAAATGGTTTTCACTTCACAGGTGTGCCCTGTCAGGTTTAATAAGTGGGATTTATTGCCTTATAAATGGGGTTTGGACCATCAGTCGCGTTGAGGAGAAGTCAGGTGGATACACAGCTCATAGTCCTACTGAATAGACTGTTAGAATTTGTATTATGGTAAGAAAAAAGCAGCTAAGTAAAGAAAAACGAGTGGCCATCATTACTTTAAGAAATGAAGGTCAGTCAGTCAGCCGAAAAATTGGGAAAACGTTGAAAGTAAGGGCTATTTGACCATGAAGGAGAGTGATGGGGTGCTGCGCCAGATGACCTGGCCTCCACATTCACCGGACCTGAACCCAATCGAGATGGTTTGGGGTGAGCTGGACCGCAGAGTGAAGGCAAAAGGGCCAACAAGTGCTAAGCATCTCTGGGAACTCCTTCAAGACTGTTGGAAGACCATTTCAGGGGACTACCTCTTGAAGCTCATCAAGAGAATGCCCAGAGTGTGCAAAGCAGTAATCAAAGCAAAAGGTGGCTACTTTGAAGAACCTAGAATATTACATATTTTCAGTTGTTTCACACTTGTTTGTTATGTATATAATTCCACATGTGTGAATTCATAGTTTTGATGCCTTCATAGTCATGAAAATAAAGAAAACTCTTTGAATGAGAAGGTGTGTTCAAACTTTTGGTCTGTACTGTATATGCCAAATTTCAAGAAGATTGGATAATATTTAGAGGTTGCACACTTTGATCACATGGCTTCTTAGAGAATCACTGTAGTTTTCTGTCACGTCGTGGATCCCAAACAATTCAAAGAACGTCTTTGTTTTATTAGTAACTAAATGGCTCAGGTATTTTCCTTGAAAAACTAGGTTTTCACCCTCTAATCGTTTCATTTCCTTTTCTTTGCAGGTCTGGTTTCTAAATTTTTTTTGTCATATTTTCCTTAACAGCCTGAGTAATACGTTCATCCAAAAAAGCCAATCCTACGTTTGTTTCTGACAGATACCAAAGGTGTCTCTTAGCAACTGTGAGAGCACTTTTTTTGACGTCTGCATCTGGGAAAGTGCTCAGCAGCTGTAGCATATCCAAATCATTCTTTGGAGCCCATCGACGTACAGTTGCCAAAAAAGCAAACATATATGAGGCTCACAAAATGTTCAACCCGTTTCATTCCTTTCAATTCTCGTTGAGGAATATTCAACTGTTTAGTGAAGATGACAATTTTAAGTGCATATATTCCCTTTGCCATCCACCTTGCTTGATGCAGAGCCCCTGAGATCCTGAAACTGAAGTCGTTTTTAGACCAACCTCCTAGGTACAGGAGTGAGAGTAGTAATAAAAGTGATCAATGTGTGCAACCCCTAAATATTATCCAATCTTCTTAAAATTTGGCATATATATCTTTTACATCACTGAGTAAGTCATATGAAAATCACATCTTTGGAAAGATGAAACACCCTAACCTCCAGCCTTAATACATGTGCCCCTATGTCTTTGCATATAAAAGTTCAAAAGAAAAAGCCTCCAAAATGCATTACCAGTGAAATGGAGGAAAACATACAGGGGCAGATATATTAAGAAATGTTTTTTTGCGCCTTAATATTGTGCCTGTGCCATTTTTATTTTGTGACAAATGTATGATCTGGATTGGTAAACATGTCTAAAGCTGTGATGTTGTTTTAGAAGGGAAGATTTAACATAATGTGCCACAAAAATTGCAACACAACATGCCATAGGGCTTTATACTATCAGACTAATACACCACTTTTTATAATACTTTACAGCTGATATAGCTTTTGCCCAAAACATGCACCAAAAACTAGGACTGCATCAAAATAAAATCATAAAATAGGCACAGACAAAAACTTTAGTGGCTCTGTCACCAGGACCAACCCTATAAACAGGGCATATAGCCTGGTAGAGTTGATGAAGTTGATTGAAACAATACCTTTCTTTTCTCTGTAGGTACCAGCATTGTGGAGAAATTTGAACTTGTATTAATATGCAAATTAGCTATTGGAGCACCATACTGAAGCCCTTCTCCTTCAAAACACCCCCCTCCCTTTAGATTGACAGCGCTAGACTTCTGGTCTAGTGATGAGATCTCACGCTTGCGCACTCGCTCTCTCGAACTTGATGTTACTAGTGTCTATTGTGATATCATTGTTGGCAGTGTGCAATAGCAATATCATGCATTGCAATCCTAATGCATGATGTTGCTACTGTATTTTGCTACCTATATAATTGGTGGCAGTGTGCAAAGACAATATCATGCATTGCCATCCTAATGCATGATGTTGCTACTGTACTATGCTAAAGTTTTTTAATGCTCCCTGTTAGCATTGGTGGCAGTGGAGGCTCAGTGGGAAGAGACAGGGCGGGGAGGGAGGTAAGAGTACTCTCCCTTTGATCCTCCTTGCAACCAAGCTCCTCTGCTTCAGCCGAAGCTGACCCGTGCCACTGCTTCCGGGCTCAGTGACGTGAACAGCGCCTGCACAGTATGCATAATTTGCTCATCTGCATGAAGCCAAAAATGTTGTGCGCAAGCGCCGTGTGTGAGATCTCATAGCTAGACCAGAAGTATAGCGCTGTTAATCTAAAGAGAGGAGGGCATGTTTTGAAGGAGAGGGGCATCAGTATGGAGCACCAGGGGCATCGCTGAAGCGGTGCTCAAACTGCATAAGCCCACCTCCTGGTGCTCCAGTAGCTCATTTGCATATAAATAAAAGTTCAAATTTTTCCACAACGCTGGTATAGTTTGAATCACCTTTCATCAACCCTACCAGGCTATACGCCTGGTTGTATAGGGTTGATCCTGCTGACAGAGTCACTTAGTTGTGGTGATGCTAACTGCCATATTATCCCTGGACCGATGGGCAGGTAAAAAATAGCAATCTATGCACCATCATCTGACCAATGCAACCTGAAACTTGAGAACTTGAAGCTGTTGTAGCTCCATTTCTGTCAGTTTTATTTTCCATTGAATCTTGAGAGAAATAAAATTAAAAAAAAATATTCATAAATCTGATCTAGAGATATAGAGAAATCACTACTTACACGAAAAAGAAGCGTGTGCAGACGTGATCAGACACTGGGCACACCCAAATATTTCCATGCTTCTGTAGATCCTTTGATGTTATTACTAAGTAGAGGAACAAATCGGTTATGGTTAGTACAATAAAATGTACAGTTTAAAGGGGTTTTCTAGCATTGCTATGATTTTAAACAGTATTTTAGTTGTATTATATGTAGTTGCTTACCTCGTGTACATCTTCCCCATGCTTTTTTTATTTTTAATTTAGACTATCCTGATACATTTTACTATGTACACAAATAACTCCAGTTTGTTACATTCTGTATTTAGCACTTTCTATTGCTGTATCCAACCAAACCCATGATGCACTTCTCCTTTCTTTGCCACATCTCCAGCACTGCCTAACACTCAACTAGTTACATGGACATTCATCTATCACTGCACCTCTTACTGATTTGACACACCCATGGACATAATATCACAAGAAATAAGAAAGAGCTGCATGTACATGGTCATGTGACCACAGCCCAGAATGGAAGATAGGAGCAATAAATGTAAAAGAAAATACATTACAAAATTACAGCGACCATCATAAAATTTTAAATTGTTTTTCTTGGATTTTGATATTGAGAACCTCCACTGATCAGCCGTTTGAAGAGGCTTCAGCACTCTGATTAGTGCTGTGGCCTCCTCACAGCTTATCAAGCTTTAGCACTGTACATTATATAGTGGCTGTGCTTGGTTTTGCAGCTCAGGCCCATTCACTTAAATGGGACTGAGCTGAACCTAGGCCATGTGACTGAAAAACGTATCATCACTGGCCTAGGAAGTGGTGTGATGTCACTGGAGTGCTGAAGCCTTTTCAAACAGGTGATCAGTGGGGGTGCTGGGAATTGGACCCCCCAGATACTAATGACCTGTCCTGAGGATAGGTCATCAATATCAAAATCTCAGACAACCCCTTTAAAGGATTTTCATACAAACTATTAAAATTCATTTAATGATATTGTTAGGCCTCCTGCACACAACCATAGGTGTCCCGTTGCCATATTGCGGACCGCATTTGCGGATCCGCAATACACGGGCACCATTGCGTGTTCATTCCGCATCACAGATGCGGACCCATTTACTTCAATGGGTCCGCAAATCCGGAGATGCGGAATGGTGCGGAACGGAAGCACGGAACGGGGGTTTCGTCCCGTACTTCCGTTCCGCAGAAAGATAGAACATGTCCTATCTTTTTGCGGAACGGCCGGAACGCAGACCCATTAAAGTGAATGGGTCCGCGATCCGCCGCGGCTGACCCACGGTGGGTGTTTGTGCATTGCGGCCCGCAGCACGGCCACGGGGCGCACACGTTCGTGTGCAGGAGGCCTTATGTAGAGGATGTGGAGCTCTGAATAAGAAAAACAGTGCCCCACTTCTGTAAAGTTATACTGAGAAATTAATCAGCACACAATTTCGGACTTAGCTAAAATTTGGTGTACACAGTCAGATGCACATTTAGGTGCCACATGAGCTTCATATATTGGCAATAGAAGTCCAATGGCCCATACTGTACCTCTGTAATAGAATACCATATGGAGGCATCATATGAAAATAAAATTGTAGTCTCTAATTATTTTAATTTAATTTTAAAGGGTCTGGGATCGCACAGGTGGCACTGCAGCAATGTGGAACTGAAAAGAGGACATAACGGCAAGACAAGGGAAGACTGACAGATAATATTTCTCTACTACTATCAGCAGCTGCAGAAGTGCCTAAAAGGAGATGGGGCTAGTCCTAGACTGGTGGTTCAAGGAGGGTAAATAAGGATAAAAATAAGTACTGCAGAAACATGCAACTTCTATATATGGCAAACTTAAAGGGATTGTGTCATGAAACATATTCTACATTTTTCAAACCAGCAACTGGATCTGAATACATTTGTAATTGCATATAATTCAAAATTCAGTACAGCCACTGAACTATTCAAAAAATTTATCTGTATAGCCCTACCTGCGGTTTGTTGTTTTCCTTATTTTTTGTTCATCTCACTGAGCTGGTTGAATGTGCTCTTCAACTGCCACCAGCTATATGTTCTGTTAAATGCTGTGGCAGTTAGGCCTCTTTCACACGGGCGTCATATTTTTGGCCCGGATAAGAGGCGGGTGCGTTGCGGGAAAATGCACGATTTTTCCACACGAGTGCAAAACATTGTAATGCGTTTTGCACGCGCGTGAGAAAAATCGGCATGTTTGGTACCCAAACCCCTCCAGGACTATTGTACTATGCATTCTGTATTCAGAATGCTATTATTTTGCCTTATAACCATGTTATAAGGGAAAATAATAAAAATGATCAGGTCCCCATCCCGATCGTCTCCTAGCAACCGTGCGTGAAAATCGCACCGCATCCGCACTTGCTTGCGGATGCTTGCGATTTTCACGCAGCCCCATTCACTTCTATGGGGCCTGCGTTGCGTGGAAATCGCACAATATAGAGCATGCTGCGATTTACACGCAACGCAGAAGTAATGCGTGAAAATCAACGCTCATGTGCACAGCCCCATAGAAATGAATGGGTCCGGATTCAGTGCGGGTGCAATGCGTTCACCTCACGCATTGCACCCGCGCAGAAAGGACACACCCCTGAGCTGCAAGGCTCAAATAAATCTAGCTTAACAACTGGAGCTTTTTACCCATGTGAGGTACAGGGATGGTTCTAGCTTTGTTAGAAAGCTATTGTCATGTACCATATGATGTCTGGGCAGGATCTAAAGGGTATGTTAAACAGGCAGTTTTTCTGCCAGAAAATTGATAAGAAGAGTTCTTATGAATGCTCATTACCGATCATCTGGCAGTCTAATACTGCCTCCAATTGTCCAATGAATCAGACAATTCAGATTTTTCAGCATGCTGAAAGGTCTAGATTTGCCGGGGCAGATTTTGCTGTATAATCAGGATCTGCCGCCGGCACACCGCTGTCCTGCATGGGGACGAGCGATGCCATAGGGATTGCTCCTCTCCATGCTGCGGAAGACATCGCTGCAGGTAATAGCAGCTGTGCCCTCTGCTAGCTATCTGGCGACCGCCAGGAGGGAACACTTTTGTCCCGACAATCTCTTGCAGCATTGGGGTGTCTACACCATTATGGCACCTGACATTCTGTGCCTACAAGCTCCTGAATTTGAGGTTTCACTTTAAATAACTAATATTATTATATTGTATATGAATCTACACAGACATGTAGCATAGAAAGGCCAGATAAAATGAATGCGTTATTGGTGTGGATAAATGTTTTTTTATGTAGTAGAGAACTAGAACATATACTGGTATGTTGTAAACGGTGAAACATATTTAACGCTAGTAGAAGCATTGCTTATCTCCTTCCGAGATAAGATTACAACATATGATTGCTAAATGATTACCTTCACACAGTGCAATACAATTGAGATTCCGACTCTGCAAGAAACGAGACTGGAGACATCGAGTCTAATAGAAAAGGAGGAAAGAAAGCAAATGACTGATAGAACAGTAGTAGTTTGGAAAAGTTAGAGTATGATCACCCTTGAACTTAATTTTATAGCTTTTATCTTGATACAATTTACATAAACAGTTGAGTAAATCTTTTAATACAAAATATTCATAATACTTTGCTTTACTGGTCTAACATGGATCTTAAGTTTTAGAACTTATGAAAGTTAGGAGCTGAATTCAGAGTTCTGCTTGTTGTTACTGGAAACTGTAGACATGCTTGTTGACAGACATGTAATACTGCTCCTATAAATTCTACTGGACAGATATTGAACCAATAAGGAATGCTGAATGAAGACTGCAAAATTCACTCAAGGGCATTCATACAAAGAAGGCATGTGGCTGTTAAGGGTCTCATGACGGGGCACAGATCAGATCCCTTTGTTATGGGTTATGTGAGCCTGCACAGGGATTCCCATCAACACAATCACTTCTGAAGTTCATGCTGTCATTCTTTCCTATAAGGAATGGAATGGAGGCAACACACTCTGGGACGGAGCAGTGGGATTGCATACATCAATGTGTGCTCCATATTATTTTTGCTATGGGCCACCCTTTAGTCTATGGATTCCTATGGGAATACAGTATGCAAGTTAGAAACAATAAAATGTAAGTAAACCATTTTACAAAGTTACTTTTTATGTAAATTTATTTTATACATAACCTAAAATTGTGTCAGTGGATCAAAAAAATAAGTAAGGTAGGAGAAGGTTAAAACAATGTTAATTACGGAATGATGGAACCAAAAAGGGGAGGTGCGGGGGTCTTCATTACCCTACGAGTTCAAATCTGGACATCCCCATGACATATGATCACTACAATACACAATACACAGTATACTTTTTATGCAGAGAAGTAACGTGGTGGGTTAACCACTAATCTGAAATAGGCCTAAATTAGATGTATTTCAGATGCAGATGGTGGTGCAACGGTTAATTGCGCCGCTATCCGCGACTTTGTCCTGCTCACGCCAGGTCTAAAATTGTGGGCATGGGTGGGAAAGGGGGCTGGACGGTAGACTCGTCTGATTCATTATTTTCTACACCTGTTTTAGGCGTAGAAAATGGTCCAAATGTTAAGACAGCTCAGAAGCTGGCTTACATTTAGAACTGGTGGAGGATCCGCCAAATTTTGGTCAGATCCACCTTCATAACTTCGGCAGATCCACCACTAGCTATGGGGCTTTATTAAGACCAGCATCTAAAACGCTGGTCTTAATAAGTGTGCCCCATAGTTTGTAAGGCTGAAAAAGTCTATCCATTCCCAAATCCAAATCTGGCAATTAGAATAACTCCCTGGATCAATGACCCTTCTCCAAAAATCTAGTATCTATAACCTGTAAAATTATTATACTAATACATCCAGGCCCTTCTTGAACTCTTTTAGTGAATTCACCATCACCATCCCCCCTGGCAGAGAGCTCCATAGTCTCACTGCTCTTACAGTAAAGAACCGCTTTTTTGTTAATGTACAAACCTTCTTTCCTCTAGATATAGAAGATGTCTCCTTGTTATGGTCACAGTCCTGGGTATAAAAAGATCATGGTAGATACACAGAGGGCGTGGCCAGTGATGGAGGAGTGAAGCCAAACTCTGTGTGAGCTCCGCTGCACCCCAGTCTAAACTACAGCTCTCACCTGGGGAAATGGGGAAAGCCACAAAGAAGGGTTGAGCTCGTCCACCTGCTCCCCTGACCGCATCGCAAGGAGACCTCAGCGCATATTTCTCCAAGCCGGCCGGCCTTACAGTCTAGGTGCCACCGGCCAGTGTGTCTCAAGATGACGGCGGCGCCCTTACCTCGAGGCGTGTTGTGTCACCTGTTATGTCTGAGGAATCCTGATCCCTGCATCTACGGGACCACCACTCCCTCTCTGCACCGCTCTTGGCCCGGTCTGAGAAGGAGGCAGAGCTCGGGCTTGAAATGCAGCCATTGAGCCAGGCATCCCCTCCGTCGCAACAACAGCAAAATGGCCGCCGGCCCTGGCTAACTGTGTACCTCCTCTGGCAGGACCACAAGTACCCTCATACCCCTTACCCACATCTCCTCCTGCCTCCTTGTCCCCCACTACCCCTCTTGACCCCTCAGACTCCACCTTGAGACCGGTTTGGCCACAGAAAACTGCCATCTCTCCCACTCTCCCGTACAACTCTCCACTAAGTCTCTCATCCTAAGGACCCAGGCCCTGAACACCTGGCATTAGTAAGCAGTGGCTGCGTGCACCAGCAGCATGACTTCTCTCTGTCCCTGGGCCCCCGAGGACAACACAAGGAGGGACCCCTATCACCGCCAGCCTCGTCTGGTCCCTCTTTTGCAGCGTCCCATCACTGGTTCACCGGTCATCGTGGGACAGCTCCCGTTCTGCTCCTCTGCCAAGTTCCATGACCACAGGTCCCCTCCTCTCTACCTCTCCTCCTCGGATCCATATGAGCGAGGTCCCTGTTGAGACCCGAACATTTCTGGTAGTGCCTGATGAGGACTCTAGACCGCCCACCATGGCGGATTTACGGGCACTTATTTGCTCTCTACCCTCGAAAGAGGATCTATCTAGCTTTGCAGCTAATATCCTACAAGAATGCAAGCAGACTTATCGACTCTTACCGACCGAGTGGACTCCATTATTCAGGACCAGGTTGTGTCGGCAGATGTGAAAGCCTTACAAACTGAAACTCGGGTTCAAGAAGCACAAATTCACACCCTTCAACAACATTTGGATGATCTGAAAAACCACGGGCGCTGCAATAGACTCTGTATCAGAGGCCTTCTAGTCTGTCTCCAATTCAGACCTCCTTCCTACCCTTTTATTGATATTCAATGGCATCCTGGAACACCCCAGCACTACACCCACTGAAATTGACAGGGCACACCGTGCGCTGCGCCTGTGGCGCCCGAGGGCTCTAGACCAAGAGACGTTATCTGCCGGATCCACTTCTATGTTGCGAAAGAGCAGATTCTCCTCAAGGCCCCCCAACATCCATCTCTATCGTTTGAAGGGACCCCCATTATGATTCTCCAGGACTTTCCCGCTACACTCTTGCTCAACGAGCCGCTTTGAAACCCATTCTAAACCTTCTTTGGGACAGAGGGCTTCCATACCGTTGGAGATTCCCTTTTGCTCTAATAGCCGGCCCTAAAGGTCACACGGCCACTCTATGCTGCAGCGCAGATATTCCAGGTTTCCTCTGCAGCCTTGACCTACTGCCAATGGAGAAAGACGCGTGGCCCTCCATCACTCCACCTGATCCTCCGCAGCCTTTCCTACTCTCTCAAGTTTCCACAATAGGATTTCCTGGAATGCCTTCCCGCTCCTCCAGAGGACGTAGTCGCCGATCCACTGGCCTGCTACGGAACTCCCAGTCGTCCACTTTGACCTGAGGACCCTATGCTGCTATTACCTAAGTTACCTTTCTCTTTTCAAACACCATTTCTCTCCTTTTTTCACTCAGAAAAGCATCACCTGCTACATGGGAGAAAAAAACTACTATTTTATCACAAGTTTTGCCATTTTGGTGTCGGTCGGCTCTCTTCTTCTTGACTGCCGCTTTTCTCAAGTAGTTTGAGACACTCCCTTGGGGGTACTTTTCTCCCTGGTGACCGTCTCCTTTGACCTAGTGGTCTCCATTTAGTGTTGTAACATTTAA
The DNA here is from genome assembly GCF_905171765.1 of Bufo bufo. Classification (NCBI taxonomy): domain Eukaryota; kingdom Metazoa; phylum Chordata; class Amphibia; order Anura; family Bufonidae; genus Bufo; species Bufo bufo. The sequence continues at coordinate 612,160,319 of NC_053389.1, read as the reverse complement.
AGTTCCGATTTTGCCTTTTTTTCTTATTGTTTTTGTTTTTAATTTTTGTGTATTTTATAGCACTAAACCCCTTTTTTTCTTTCCCCTTCCCTCCTCTCCTTCTTTTCTGCTCTTTCTCTCCTACGTTTCTGCTTCTCTTACACTCTCTACCATGACGTCTCTTAAAATTCCATCATTTAACACAAAGGGACTCAATACACCTGAAAAATGCGCTTAAGTTCTCCACCACTTCCATCGCCAAAAGGTACATCTTATTTGCTTTCAGAAAACCCATTTCAAGGAGGGGTCTGTCCCGGGTAATCGGCATTATACAACCTGGCATTATGCTAACAATGTGCTCAAAAAGTCTAAGGGAGTCGCCATAGCGATTCATAAATCCCTGACTTACCAATTATTGGATTGTACGGTCGATGCCGATGCCAGGTACTTGATCCTCACCATGCGTATTGGTGGCTGAGAATTCACACTCCTTTTTTAAATCAGATAATATTTTATTGATTTTTGAAAAATAAACAAGCTTGTATTACAAATCATCACGTCAAGTGCTTCGGTCTGTACAGTACCATATTATTGTTTACAAAACATATAGTGATTGACAGACAAATATTTCGTTATAAACAAACCCCAACAAGGTACCTCCCGCCCCAACACTAGAGACACTTGTTAGATAAAATAAGCGTGTAACATACACCTAGGGACAAACTCCCCACTAATAGACAGAAGACCCAAAGTAAGGAGGATCATAAGCAACGGCAGACTAACACTCCAGTCACTGAAGAGGATAGCAAGTAAAATCATGATGGATATCCTAAAACACCCGTTAAGTAGCTCACTAGAAACCCTGAGTCCACCATAAAGGGTCAACCATGGGCTGCATACACCAGATTTGTCTATCCAAGGGCCCCAGATGTTGTCAAACTTAGAGAGGCAGTTATGGTTTATATATATCCCCCTTTCCAGCCGTATAACCACGTTCATCCTAGCAATAAATTCAGAGATGCTCGGGGGAAGCGGCTGTATCCACTTAGCAGCCACAGTTTTTCGTGCTTAATACAAAAGTCTATTAATACCAATCGTAATATACGGTTGCAGATCATCAGAATCAATTATCCCAAGTAGACACAATCTGGGATCCAGTGTGTAGAGAATTCACACTCCTGAACGTTTATGCACCCAACCAGAACCAGGTCGCCTTTCTGACAGACCTGGTTGACAAGGCCCTTCCCCTGAAGAGGGGCACAATTCTCTTCTGTGGGGACCTAAATCTCACCCTTGACCCAACCGTAGATAACTCCTCAGGTCGCGCTACCATCTCGTACCAGGCGATTAAAAAGAGTTAGGAGGGCTTTTTTGCAACTGCAGCTAACGGACCCCTGACATATACAACATCCCACTGACAGAGACTACACTTTTAATTCTTCTCCGCACTCTTCCTAAAGTCGCATCGACTACATCTTGCTCCAACATCAAGCCCTTTCTTGGTTGGAATCTACATCCATAGGCTCTATCCTGTGGTCCGACCATGCCCCGATATATTGCTCTTTAAAACTCCCCTTTCTCACTAGAAATGAATGGACGTGTAAGCTTAATGAGTCTCTCCTTCTTAACCCAGTATGTGCTGCTGAGATGTCTCAAACCATTTCCAAATTCTTAGCAGACCAATCAGCAGATGACACCTCCCTGCCCATGCAAAGGGAGGCTCTTAAATGCGTCCTGCAAAGCACTTTCATAAAGCATGGGACTCGTATCAAAAGGGGGAAGGCTCATAAACTTTCTATCGCCCTACAGAAGGTAGCCTCACTGGAATTGGACCATAAGCGCGCACTCACTCAGTCTATCCTGCGAGATCTCCAGGATGCTCGCTTGTAAGTCAAGCGCCTATTAGAGCGTTCTTATGAACGAATGATCCAAACTTGCCGCAGCAAATTTTACGAATATGGCAACAAGAGTGGGCGCTTGATGGCCAGAGCTCTTAGTTGTCAATTGGCTTCTTCACATATCCCAGTCATTAAAACTCCAAACGGGCCACCAATGCACACCACTCCAGAAATTGCATATAGATACCATTCTTTCTACTCGACTTTGTATGACTTGCCTGCCCCGTCCGACCCAATAGACCTGCCCCTGTCTTCTGCCGCTCGGTTGTTGGCGGAACAGTCTGCTAGCCTTGATACTCCTTTCACTGATGTAGAGCTTCAAGAAGTACTTAAATCCCTTCCTGGAGGCAAAAGCCAGGGCCCGAATGGGTTCATGGCAAGGTTCTACAAAGTATTCTCAGATAGAGTGGCCTCTTTCCTACTTCGGGTCTTTAACGCAATGTCGTCTGGGCTCCCCTTCCCGGCACAGTCCACTGAAGCACATATAGCGGTCATTCCTAAACCCTAAAAAGATCCGCAGATGTGTGCGAGTTATCGCCCAATTTCTCTTCTAAATGTAGACCTTAAAAAATATGCCAAACCTCTGGCAAACCGTTTGAAGGTTTCCTTGCCTTCTCTCATCCACTCAGACTAGGTGGGGTTCGTGTCGGGGAGGGAAGCAAGAGACAACACTCTGAAGACACTGGATATTATTCACTATGCTAAGACCCACCATATCCCTCTTATGGTCTTATCACTTGATGCAGAGAAGGCCTTTGATCGTATCTCATGGCCCTCCATACACACCACCCTAGCTCACATAAGTCTAGGCCCCTGGTTCACAATCAAAATTCTCAGTCTCTACCAGACGGCATCTGCGAGGATCAAAATGAATGGGAATCTCTCTCCCTTCTTCCTTATACACAACGGCACGTGACAGGGATGCCCGCTATCTCTCCTGTTATACGTTCTGGTTATGGAACATCTACTGTCAGCAATACGTGCCAATCCCTATGCATTTGCATAGGAGGTCAGGAATACAAATGTGCTGCCTTTGCATATGACCTGTTGCTCTACATCACCAACCCTCGTATCTCCCTTCCATGCCTGCAATCGGAATTGTCTTGTTTTGGGGCTTGGTCCAACTTCAAAATAAACATGTCTAAATCTAATGCCCTGAATATTTCCCTGGGGTCGGATTTAGTTGCCTCTCTAAAAGCCTCCTTTCCCTTCACATGGCCTTCCAAAGGCATTACCTATTTGGGGTTTAGAATTAGTTCCGTCTTGTCACATTTGTTTAGAGATAATTTTGCTCCACTTCTTTGCTGCTTCCAGAAAGATCTAGATTCCTGGCACCATAAAGTCTTTGTGGTTTGGACGGAATAGTATATTAAAAATAAATCTTCTGCCCAAATTGCTTTATCTCCTGCAGACTATCCCCATTCGGGTCCCCCTCCCCCTTTCTTTCTGGACCCAAGTGCGTAAGTGTTTTTTACAAAATTTGTCTGGTCCCCTGGTCACCCACGCATCGTTTGGGAAGTGCTGACTCGCCCCAAGGATGCGGGTGGGGTTGGTCTGCCGGATTGTAGGTTATATTACCATTCTACTGCTTATGCCCGGCTTCAGGACATGTTTCGTCCCGCTTGTCAGAAAGCGTGGGTTAATATAGCGAGGGGTTCCTCGCCATGTCCTTTTTCCACTCTTCCCTGGCTCTGGAGCTTTTTACAAACTCACCAACTCTCCTTTACTGCTAACCACACATTTGCAATATTAGCGGTCATAAGCCCGAAATTCTCTCTTATTGATCCTCTGGGGCCTCTCATCCCCATCCCCTATTCCCCTGGGTTCCTCATCACCCTCTTTTCTCACAGGCACGAAACTCTCCCCTCTCTCCGCTTCTGCCAGGTCATCTCAGGAACCTCCCTGAAATCTCTATCCTCTATAGTGGGTGAAACAATTCCCATACAATAATACACCTATGAATACCTTCAACTTCAACACTTCTATGCTTCCATGCGTGTCTCTCACAACCTTACTAGAACTCTGACAGTTTTTGAACAGGCTTGTCTGACACCTTCGACTGTGTTCAGAGACATATTCTTTATGTATAAATTACTTCTCCAACACAGGTCCTTCTCAACGCCTCTGTTTTGTGCAGCTTGGGAACGCGATCTGGGTATTAAATTGTCCCCTGCCCAATGGCATAGGTGTTATCTCTTTACCCATAAAGCATTGCTATCCACCAGAGCGCAGGAAACCTGCTACAAGATCATGTCTCACTGGTACAGGGTCCCATCATTATTGCACAAATGGTTCCCCTCAGTTTCGGACAGATGCTGGAAACGTGGGGTGGCAGAAGGCACACTGCCCCATATCTGGTTGCATTGCTCTGCCCTACGGGAATTCTGGGACTCAGTTCCGGCGTTCCGGTGCCCAACTTGCCAGAATCCCTACTCTTATATGTTTTTGACTTGTCCATCAAAGCTTACAAAAAACTCTCTTCTTAAATATCTCATTCAAGCAGCGACAGCAGTGATCCCTCGTCAATGGAAATCGAAGACCCCCCCCATCCCTGGAGGAGTGGTTTGAGGAAGTAATGCTTTTTTAGAGAATGGAGGAGTTAATAGCCCATACCCCTCAGATGTATACGCGGGATGATTTCCGTTCCTCAGGGACATATAGGACACTTTAAACGGACTACCCTGCACTGGCCTCTCTTCTTCCTCCACATCTCTCTCGCCTTCCTTTTCTTGCTTTTACACTACCTCACCCAACCCCTTGCTGTTCCTTATCCCTTACCCCCCCCTTCTTTTTTTTTTTGGTTTGTTTTGGGTTTGCCAGATTTTATTTCATAATGTTTCAAAATGTGCTATCAGTGCTTCAATGATCCCGAGCTCTGTCTCCAGTTGAAGCAATTGACATCAGCAATGGTATGGATTTATGTTGCCTTTTTAGGCTCTTGCAGTGTTAGCTAATTCGTTTTATGGAAATTTCAGATGACATTGTAACTTTGAAATGCTTTTTCTTCTATTTGCTCTGTCAGTTTAAAAAAATTTATAAAACCAAAAAAGATCATGGTAGAGATCCCTGTATTCACCTTTGATATACAGCATTTATATATAGTTTTCAGATCACCCCTCAGCTGCTTTTTTCTAAACAACTCTTATTTTGGTAATCTTTCTGGGTACTTTAGTCCTCCCATTTCATTTACTACTTTAGTCGCCCTCCTTTAACCCCTTCCAGACCTCTACCATACATGTATGATGAAAATCTGTTCTTTAAACATTTTGCCCGCTAAGAGGCTGAGTCACTGCCATAGCCGAGTCCTGCTGTTTTACACAGCTGACACTCAAGGTCCGTGATCGACAATAACACCTATCACGGACAGTTAACCCCTCAGATGCTGTGGTCAATTGCAAACGAACGGCATCTTCATGCTGAGATCAAGGGAGCCGTTTGGTTGCTCTGGCATCCTCAGGCCTTCTGAAGGACGCCTGCCTGTAACAGGTCTCGATAGGAACATAATGGATCTCCTATAGACTGGTAGTTCATAGCAGTCTGTGGGAGAAGTGATTGGACAATTGAATGTTCAAGTCCCCTAAGGGGACTTCAGAAAAAGTAAAAAAAAGTTTTAATGGGAATCTGGCACCTCATACCTTCATATAAATCCATCTCACATGGTAGATATTCACTTGTCCGCACATTTAAATTCTCTTGCTCCCATCTTGATCTGTTCACCCAATTCAGAGAAGTCATCCTTTTAATAATATGCAAATTGGCCCCTTGCTGCAACCAGGGTATTGCCGTTGCACCCAAAGGCTCTGATCATGCTCTTCCAGGCTGCACCCCTACCGCTTTGACTGACAGGGTCAGACAATAAAGATGTACTCATGCCTAGCCGTGAAGTCTTGCAGCAGTGCATTGGTCTCTGCAAGAATAAATTTAAAGGGGCTGTCTCACTTCAGCAAATAGCATTTATCATGTAGAGGAAGTTAATACAAGGCACTTACTAATATATTGTGATTGTCCATATTGCCTCCTTTGCTGGCTGGATTAATTTTTCCATCATATTATACACTGCTCGTTTCCATGGTTACGACCACCCTGCAATCCATCAGCGGTGGTCATGCTTGCACACTATGGGAAAAGTGCTGGCCTATTTGGTGGCTGGGACTGTGGGAGCGCACATAGGCTCCTGCTTTTTTCTATAGTGTGCAAACACAACCTTTTCCGATGGATTGCAGGGTGGTTGTAACCATAGAAACAAGAAGTGTATAATGTGATGGAAAATTTAATCCAGCCAGCAAAGGAAGCAATATGGACAATCACAATACATTAGTAAGTGCCTTGTTTTAACATAAGCTACTTAATAAATGCTATTTGCTGAAGTGAGACAACCCCTTTAATGCTAAGAGTTGTCCTCATGCTAAAAAAGTTAAACGTTACGATTTCTTGTTAAAGTGCTTATTTCCGTATGCACGATGTACATTCTAAATGGTTATGTATGGGCACCAATTAGTTAACACTCATTAGTTAACAATCTAAGACTAGTTTCCATGGCGATGGCTGGTTCCGTCCCCTGGTTAGTGAGTTTCTAGTCCTCAGACACATGTACATGACATTCACAGAAGGTTTAGAACCACATTTCAAGGCCTCGCTGGATTCAGATAGTAAGCAATAAGATTTTACTGCTGTGGAAAGGGTATATTGCTTCGCATCCACCAAACTTTGAGACAAACTGACCATCTGGATCTAAGATCTGCACCCTCCAACCCAGGAATTGCAGAAAGAATTAATGAGAACGGAATCGCACGCCTATGGTTATTTGGGTAGATTGCAACATGTACATACGATGAAAGTCACTGGGGATTACTACCATTATAACTACTGCCTATACACAGAGTTTGGAAAAAGACTACACTGTAGTATACTTTAAACCTGTTGCTGTTTGGGCTACTACTACTCCCATTATAATTTCAGTAAAGAGAGACTTTATTATAACCAACAGGCTTAGTCCATGAATCCACCACCATCAGTCGGGAACCCAAACACCACCAGGCTTGAGCCCCTAAAAAGTCCAAGGTGTGCCTGGTGGTGCTCTGGCGGTTTCCAGCAATGTGAAACTAGCCCTAGACAGACTTCAAAAGTCACATCTTGATACATTCCTCCCTTCCTACCTTGTAGATATCACTTTTCAGCTGTTATTTGGTATGTAGTGATGACTTGTATTTTCCCTTCCCATGTGGATAACCTTACATTTATCAATGTTCAGCCTCATTTGTCACTTCTTAACCCTTCTCTACCCAACTCTCCAAAGCAAGTGCTTTGGCTCTCCTCAGTAAACCCTGACCTATACCTCCCTGTTGATTTTGATTGACGCTTCCAGTTTTGTATTACGTTGCTTTCTTCTGCATTGACAATGCTGTAACTGTCCATTAAGAGAAATAGGTAGGTTCAGGGCATGGTTTACTGAGGAGAACCTGAGCACTTGCCTGATTGAGAACCCTATTTGGATCTGTAATAAAAGTTATTCTTCTTGGTAGTTAGACCTCTCTTCACAGCCACAAAGGTATGTTTGCACATTTGTTTCAGTCCACTATCTTCTGTAATTAGTTTAAAGGGAAGAAAGGAACTGACAGTCTCCTTTTAAAGGCACACTCATGTCATACAGGGCTAAATAATATGCAAAGAGGTATCTCCCAAGGAACCATCTCGCTAGCACCACATTGAGAAAGTGGCTCCCCATGAGTCAAAGTCTGACTTTTTAACAAGCCTTGGAACATGACAAGAGAAAATAACCAAGTCAAATAACTATCCGTAGACAGCTGTTTTGGGGTGCTTGCACCTGGTCAGTACAGAGTAAGATTCTGGTTGGCTAAGTGAGATGCCCTGGATGCAGCTTATTTTCCCAATTGCCAATAAGTCTCCATTCCATGGATTATTTCCATTAAGTCCCCATACACAAGAGGTCTCTTTAAGGAGACTCAGCACCCTGCCTAAGCGTCATACAGGGGTAATTTTTTAACTCAATATTCATAGGAAATATATTTCTGGCTGTTTTTCTTTTTCATTTCAGCAGTACTATGCCGTTGAAAATTTAAAAGAAAATACTGTCCTTCTGTAGCAGTCAGCACAAATGATAAGAACTCCTATATAGACAATCTATTGCCAGTTTACTGCTGTAGTGAGGGGAAGATGTTATCTGGTAGTATAATACAGCAGTAGATTAGTAGAATTGGGATTACAGCAGGATAGCTCTATTCTTCTGATATGCCTAGATAAAGATGTTCACAGAGTCATTCCCTCGCTAGTCCACATTCCCTCTCTAGACCACATTCCCTCTGTAGTCCACATTACCTCTATAGTCCACATTCCCTCTCTAGGCCACATTACCTCTATAGTCCACATTCCCTCTCTAGGCCACATTCCCTCTATAGTCCACATTACCTCTATAGTCCACATTCCCTCTCTAGGCCACATTACCTCTATAGTCCACATTCCCTCTCTAGGCCACATTCCCTCTATAGTCCACATTACCTCTATAGTCCACATTCCCTCTCTAGGCCACATTCCCTCTCTAGTCCACATTCCCTCTCTAGTCCACATTCCCTCTCTAGTCCACATTCCCTCTCTAGTCCACATTCCCTCTCTAGTCCACATTTCCTCTCTAGTCCACATTCCCTCTCTAGTCCACATTCCCTCTCTAGTCCACATTCCCTCTCTAGTCGGATGTTAAGGATTGTGTCCCCTTAAAGAGAATAAGGCTCAATATTGACCTCTGTGGTACCGCACTAGTGACAGTGACCCAATATGAGTGTGTACCGTTAATAACCACCCTCTGTTTTCTATCAATGAGCCAGTTACTCACCCACATACAGACATTTTCCAAGCATACTTATTTTATGTACTAACCTAATATACAGCACAGTATGAAATGTTTGGAAAACTCAAGACATCCAAAGACTCACCCAGGTCCAGTCTAGAACTTGAAGAAGCGGAGCGAAACGTGCGTCAGGGTGTGCTCACAGCTGACTGAAGGTTGGATCTCTGTATTGTACCACTTCCCAGGTATTTTCTGTCCCTCTTCCCTTTTATCTGCCTTCGCTTTCATATCCACTGATGGTTTCCTACTGGTACCTTGTGTGGATTTTTGCACACTGGGCATTTGGGATTATGAGATAGTTTTCAGGTGATCATTGAGATATATATATATATATATATATATATATATATATATATATATATTATTTGTTATTGCTCAATTGCCCATGTGGTGAGCAAGCTTAGATATTGGGATCCTACACCTTGTCAGTCAGCACGTGAGCTACTTCTCGCAACACTACCTGTATTGCTGCTTTACTTGTTTTAGATATTTGTCTTGAATCATGTGTTGTTGTAATTATTTGTCATTAATTACCTAATAAAGCTTTATATATTTTTTGTATGTGTGTCCCTATGGGTCTTTTGGTTTTTTATGTTAGGTCATGCATCTTACCAACATCTTGTTGGTTTAATAGGTTGTACTAACTTACCTCCTCACATAAAGTGATTAGATTCGTTTGATAGGCTGATAGGCGCAGTCTTTCATAAACCAATGCTAATATGGCATTATACACTTATTTTCATTGATATACTCCAAGATAGCAACAACATAGGTTAAACTTGCAGGCATATAACTATTTGACCCCTTTTTAAGTATTGGCACCACATTTGCCAAGCGCCAATCCTGTGGAACATTCCCTGTCAATATAGAGTCCTTAGACATTACAAATAAGGGTCTGTTTATCACATTACTTAAAAGGGCTGTCTCATCATAGACAATGGGGGCATATCGCTAGGATATGCCCAGATTGTCCTATAGGTGCGGGTCCCACCACTGGGACCCGCAACTATATTGAGAACGGAACCCCGCAAGGTGGTGGCTGGAGGACTCCGGTCCGGCCACCACCAAGCCGGCTCCCCATAGAAGTGAATGGGAGCGTGAATTTAGGGGGTCATTTATCATTCTGAAATACACCTAAATTAGGCGTATTTCAAGCACAGATTGTGGTGCAACAGCTGTTGTGCCGCAATCTGTGACTTCAAGCCGCTCATGCCGGGTCTAAATAAGTGGGCGTGGTGTGGGCTTAGAAAAAGGTCTAAACTGATACAATAACTGATGGAAATAACTGATGTGATAAACTGAAGTGTGAACTGGGCATTATTCAGTCATGTCTGTTGGTTAATACTAAGTCCAAAAAGTCTCTCTCTCTATTTGGAGCCTGCACCAGTTGGCAAAGGGAAATATCTTTAGTTATTGACAAAAATGTTTCCTTTATGAGATTCACTGGTTTCACTTTCAAAATGATATCTGGGTTGCTGCCTGATCTATTTGCCATGATAGTAGATTTTATTATTATTATTAGGGATCGACCGATTATCGGTTTGGCCGATATTATCGGCCGATATTGAGGATTTTGAACGTTATCGGTATCGGCATCTATTTTGCCGATATACCGATAACGTATTGGGAACACAGAACGCGCTGCTCTCAGCACGTTCTGTGTTCCCTCCGCAGCACAGGGGAGAAGGAAGCAGTGTCTCCTCCCCCTGTGATGCTGCTGCCGCTGCCTCCAATAACAGGACGGAAGACAAGAGGAGGGGAGGGGCTGTGGCCGCTGCGCCACCAATGAAGATGAGTCTTTCATTAATTCAAATACAGGAGGCGGGAGCTGGCTGCAGAATCACATAGCCGGCTCCCGACCTCTATGAACGGCAGCTGCGGTCCGCGGTAGTTAACCTCTTAGGTGCCGCGGATCGCAGCTACCGCTCATAGAGGTCGGGAGCCGGCTATGTGATTCTGCAGCCAGCTCCCGCCTCCTGTATGTGAAAGAGAGGTATCTTCATTGGTGGCGCAGTGCGCCCCCCCCCCTCAAGCAGTGCGCCCCCCACCCCAATAGTAAAAACCTTGGTGGCGCAGTGCGCCCCCCCCCCAGTTCTAATCATTGGTGGCAGTGGCCACAGGATCCCCTCTCCCCTGCTCCTCCGATCGGAGCCCCAGCAGTGTAAGCCTGGGGCTCCGATCGGTTACCATGGCAGCCAGGACGCTATTGAAGCCCTGGCTGCCATAGTCAGCTCCATGCTGCTGTGTGCACAGAGCACAGGGCAGCAGGGAGAGTGCGAGATCCTATTCACTCTGATAGAGATCTATCAGGGTGAATGGGACAAGGGTTCTAGTCCCTAAGGGGGCTAAAAGTTAGTAAAAAAAAATAAAATACCCAGAATATCGGTATAAATTATCGGCTATCGGCCTGAAAGTTGACAAATTATCGGTATCGGCCCTAAAAAATCAATATCGGTCGATCCCTAATTATTATTATTATTATTTTTTTACGTTATGTATTTCTACATGTTAATTTCCCTCACGTGGAGCTTAATTTAAAATGTTGCTACTGCTGGTCATTAAAAAAGTGCAACGCGCCACAAACAATGCACAAGTAAGTGGTTTATTACAAGTTATCTCCAAAAGAAGGACCCTAAGTTTACAAGTCAGAAGGCACTGGGAGGGTTAAGGACCAGTGGCCAAAGCTTAGTGAGACCCATCAGTACTCTGGGCATTTGCCTATGGTGCCACCATAGCATTGTTTGGAGCTCAAAGTCTAGCTCTGGCACCACCAGATAGTGGAGTTGGGTTGCGTGGGAATGGGGGGGCCTAGTCGACATACACACACCTAGACCCTGAGAACATCCATATTGGTACCACACCTTGGAGAATTCTTCTGACATACAATCAAGTATGTTTGCTATGTTATTACTGCTTGAACATCTGGACAGAATCTGATCCTGATAGGTATTACAGTACATTTAGTAAATAACAATTTCATATGTTACCTGAGGAATAGTGTTCATCCGATTATATCTCTGAACCAACTCATCCTTTGATGGCATCCGATGTTGCCCCTTCCCCATACCTGCATAAAATAACAAATATACCGTAACTCTTGCTGCCAACTTTACTACTTATGTGGAGCTATTACAGTCCCAGCTTATTGTGAATTCAATATATATATTTTTTATACATACAGTATATATTATGTCTATAAGATATGTTTAAACCACTCTGGGTACATACCTGGTGTCCCTCTGCTGCAATACTTACCTGAGTATCCAAATGAAATACTGGAGATGGGACTAAGGTATATCCCTTTCCCATATGCTGCTCCATGCAACTGTAAATACATTACAATAAGTCAGCAATATTTTAAGCAAATGCAAGCTAAGTGAAAACCATGTAACCTATCAGCTGACACAGTCATACTTTCTTGAATAATTGAGGAAATTAAAGGGGTTGTCTCATCATAGACAATGGGGGGCATATCGCTAGGATATGCCCCCATTGTCTTATAGGTGCGGGTCCCACTGCTGGGACCTGCACCGATATAGAGAACGGAGCCCCGCAAGGTGGTGGCTGGAGGACTCCGGTCCGGCCACCAACAAGCTGGCTCCCCATAGAATTGAATGGGAGTGTACCGAGCATGCGCTTCCCCCGCTCCCATTCTTTTCTATGGGGCCGATGGAAAAGCCGAGCTTGCGGGGCTCCGTTCTCGATATAGGTGTGGGACCCGCACCTATAAGACAATGGGGGCATATCCTAGCGATATGCCCCTATTGTCCCTAACGAGACAACCCCTTTAAGAAAATTAGGACTATTACTAGGAATACAGCAAGCTTCAAACAGCTAAATCAATAACTGTCAAATATTTCCTCTCATTATGTAACTTAATCTATGCAGATAACCATAATTGATGGCTTGTTGCTAAGGGTTTAGTTTACATTTTTATTTCGCTTCTTGCATCAGTAATTAGGTAATGACTTCCTTCCTACTTAACACACCAAGGGTTTGAAGGTAGGCTTTTCTACACAGTGGATCTTTTTTCAGAAACACATTTCTTTGTGTTAAAGTTTTGCATTATACAAAAAAGTCTTACAAAACTATATATATTCATATATTCAAATCTATATTTACTCATCAAAAACAAAACATTCAGACTATACACCACCCTGGAAAAAATTATGATAAAAATATTAAAGAAAAGAAAAAAAGAGGAGAGGGAGGAGGAGAAGAGAACCTTTCATTTATTGAGATGTTCCATCTTTGGCATTGTAAGACTTCTAAGGCTACTTTCACACTAGCGTTTTTGCTGGATCTGGCAGGGATCAGCAAAAACACTTCCGTTACTGATAATACAACCGTCTTCATCCATTATGAATGGATCTTGTTGTATTATCTTTAACATAGCAATTACAGATCCGTCATGAACTTCATTGAAAGTCAATGGGGAACAGATGCGTTTTTTATTGTGTCTGAGAAAACGTATCCTTCCCCATTAACTTGCCTTGTGGGTCAACACGGATCCATTTTGCTCCACATCCCATGACGGAAAGAAAACCGCAGCTCGCTGTTGTTTGCTCTCCAATATGAGAACGCAACCAAACGGAACAAAATGCATTTTGGAGCATTCCGTTCTGTTCAGTTACGTTTTGTCTCCATTGACAATGAATGGGGACAAAACGGAAGCGTTTTTCTACGGTATTCAATATCGGAAAAATGTAAACTCAAGTGTGAAAGTACCCTTAGTTTACAGCAATCCAAATGTTCATATACAGTATTTATGTTAACTAGAATTGAACTCACTTGCAGTTTGGTGTAGGATGCATTGACCAGCCCATTCCGCAGAATAGAGTGCCAGTTCTCAATATGAGAGCCGCTGTTCGGGAGGAAGACAAAAAATAAGACGTGGCGACAAAATACAATGAGGCATCATACACCCAGAGAGGTAAAGTGCCTTTTTTTTAATATGCTCTAAAATTCAGCTCAGACTTCTTCACATCCTTCACTCAGTGCAGGAAGCTTCCATTCTAGAAGAACTCTTTCTAGTGAACACTTTCTCTCTTTATATCAATCTAAAGTTCTGATACAGTAGCTCATGGCTTCCATTCATAACCGAGCCATGACAACTATGTTGGACCCATTGTTGAACAGATTCTAATAAATCCTGACTTTTTGGAAATCAGCAGCATGCTCTACACAAGTGCATAAATTTCCTTTTCACTCCCAAATTATTGAACTCGATGGTGCCCGCAGTGTCAGGTTTTTGCCCAAAAGCCTCAACAGTCACCAGATAAGAAGAAAAACAGCAGCACACATCCAATCTTTGCAGGAGAATCTGTGCTACGTCATTCACCGTCAATGCTACATTTCAACCCTATGTGTTCTTTGTTCAAGAGTAAAAAAAAAAAAACATGTAGGGTTCAAGTGTTTCATTTTCAGTGAATAAAGAATCACAGGATCTATTGCAAAGGCTGGGTGTGGGCCACGATTTTCTTCCTATCTGGATCGTGACAGAGCTCATTAACATTGAGTTTGTGTGTCAGCCTGTACTTGGCCAGCCCCTTCACTACATCAAATTAAGTTGCAATACTGATGTAACCTTTAGGTTACTGATGTAATGACTGTAGCAAATATTTTGGTGGATGCATTTGCATGATTACGTTACTGGAGCGCAGTGCTCTGTACATAGCAAGGTAACATCATATGTAAACACAAGCAGTTCACGAGGACATTTAGGCATTAAAATATTTGAATAAAATGCATTGTTCAGTTGAATTATTTTTTAATAAAGCACAATTCATTAAAAAAGGAAGAAAAGGGAATACTGGACAACCTAACCATCACCCAACCATCCCTTAGACTTATCCTTAGCTACGTTATTCGCATCCAATCTGACTGTTTCTTACTGAAAGGCGAATGTGCTTCCGTAGAGTTTCTTGGCAGTTCGGAATCGAGCTTCCTTAGCTGGGGGGCTACTGAGCAGCAAAAACTGATGTGAGGTGTGCATGAACTTCAGCTGCTACCACGTGATTATGGAGGAGAGAAGACATACGAAAAGAAAAAGATAAAACAGGCAAGCGCATAAGTTGTATATACAAACAAACTGAGTCCCTACAATGGACATAATTCACATTTAGGCTGGCCATTCATAAGCAATAGCTATATTTAATAATCAACCCAACTCCTACCATAAGCATCCACACGTGTCTGGCTCATGTGTGCATGCTTATTTCAATGAAGAGAGGGAAGTAAGCTGCTGTCAGACTCCTCTGACTTAAAGGAGTATTACAGTAGGTAAAAGATATCCCCAGAATAGGGGATAACTATCAGATTGTTGGGGGTCCGACCGCTGGGACACCCACGATCAAGACAACGGGGGCCCTGTACCCCCTGCAGGCCTCCTGCTGCTCCGCTGAAATGTGTGTGGCCGCTCCATTAATTTCTATGGGAGTTCTGGAGATAGGTGAGCGCTGTACTCGGCTATCTCCGGAACTGTCATAGAAATGAATGGAGCGGCAGAGCACATGTGCGACCGGCCGCTCCGGTCATTTCAGGGGAGCAGCAGGCGGGCTGCAGGGGGTACGGGGCCCCCCTTCTCTGATCAGTGGAGATCCCAGCAGTAGAAACCCCATCAATCTGATCGTTATCTCCTATCCTGTGGATAGGGGATAACTTTTACCTACCGTAATACCCCTTTAAGGCTACTTTCACACTAGCGTTCGGAGCGGATCCGTCTGATGTTTCATCAGACGGATCCGCTCCGATAATGCAGACGTTCGCATCCGTTCAGAACGGATGCGTCTGCATTAAAACTTAGAAAATTTTCTAAGTGTGAAAGTTGTCTGAGCGGATCCGTTCAGACTTTACATTGTAAGTCAATGGGGAACGGATCCGCTTGAAGATTGAGCCATATGGTGTCATCTTCAAGCGGATCCGCCCCCATTGACTTACATTGTAAGTCTGGACGGATCTGCTCGCCTCCGCACGGCCAGGCGGACACCCGAACGCTGCAAGCAGCGTTCAGGTGTCCGCTCACTGAGCGGAGCGGAGGCTGAGCGCTGGCAGGCGGATGCATTCTCAGTGGATCCGCCTCCACTGAGAATGCATTGGGGCCAGACGGATGCGTTCGGGACCGCTCGTGAGCCCCTTCAAACGGAGCGCACGAGCGGACACCCGAACGCTAGTGTGAAAGTAGCCTAAGCCTATCTCCTGGAGGAACAAAGGATCAGGCATGTTGAAGTCTAAAACGCCAAATCCTTTCCCTCAACATCTGTCATCAGTGAATGGCTGGGAGAGACCATACACAATAGACTGTCAGTCACCAAAACTAACACATTGGACGAACATTTATCTACTGGGAACAGGTTAATATAAAAATCCAGCGCCAGCTCCATCCTGATGTTGGATGGAACAGAATATGCCAGTGATGCCCGACCTGTGGCCCTCCAGCTGTTGCAAAACTACAACTTTCATCATGCCTGGGCAGCCTACAGCTATCAGGGCATGCTGGAAGTTGTAGTTTTGCAACAGCTGGAGAGCCACAGTTTGGGCAACCCTGGACTATGCAGTTTGATTTTGTATGCAGCAGATGTGTGCTTTTTAGTTATTGTCATGTGACTATTAATGTTATTGTCATGTAACATATTTGTGTGTTTTAAATGAGGGATTGAGTTGAAGCAACTTTAGGTCATGAATAGAGGCTGCAGCTAGCCCTAAACATATTGGGGGTTATTTACTATACTGAAGTATGCCTAAATTAGACTTCGCCCCACTGACGCCAGGTCTAAAATTGTGGGAGTGCCATGGGGAAGAGAACGGGCCGGCACGTCTCATTCAACATTTTCTACACCTGTTTTAGGAGTAGAAAATCGTCTAAATGTAAGACAGCTAGAACTGGTGCTGGACGCGCTGCAGTTATGTAGAGGCCTGTGCCTCTTCATAATTGCGGCGGATCCACCGCCAGCACAGGGCCTTTATTAAGAATGGCGTCTAAAACGCCTGTCTTAATAAATCTGCCCCAAAGACTTGTTTCTGCAGACTGTGATGTCGTTTTGTGGATTTTATAGATTTTTTTGAACAATAAACTTATGAAGATTTTTACTGAAGATCTCAATCTGGTGCTGGATTTTTATATTTACCTGTTCATACTAGTTTGCTTCTACGTGCACAGGTGGATCCAACCGCTATAATGACCCCTCATAGTGGTTATACTTACTCCGCTCCATGGCACCTGCGTCGCTTCTGATCCCCGCACGTGAGGGTGATGCAGCGGCGGCCATGCGGGGATCAGAAGTGACGTGAGTAAAATCTACCAAACGACATCACACTGCAGAAACAAGTCTTTGGTGTTTTAGACGCCAGTCTTAATAAAGGCCCTGTGCTGGCTGTGGATCTACCGCAATTATGAAGAGGCACAGGCCTCTTCATAACTGCAGCGCATCCAGCACCAGTTCTAGCTGAATTACATTTAGACCATTTTCTACTCCTAAAAAAGGTGTAGAAAATGTTAAATGAATAAATATACTACCGTAATATACAGTCAGGTCCATAAATATTGGGACATCGACCCAATTCTAACATTTTTGGCTCTATACACCACCACAATGGATTTGAAAGGAAACGAACAAGATGTGCTTTAACTGCAGACTGTCAGCTTTAATTTGAGAGTATTTACATCCAAATCAGGTGAACGGTGTAGGAATTACAACAGTTTGCATATGTGCCTCCCACTTGTTAAGGGACCAAAAGTAATGGGACAATTGACTTCTCAGCTGTTCCATGGCCAGGTGTGTCTTATTCCCTCATTATCCCAATTACAATGAGCAGATAAAAGGTCCAGAGTTCATTTCAAGTGTGCTATTTGCATTTGGAATTTGTTGCTGTCAACTCTCAAGATGAGATCCAAAGAGCTGTCACTATCAGTGAAGCAAGCCATCATTAGGCTGAAAGAACAAAACAAACCCATTAGAGAGATAGCAAAAACATTAGGCGTGGCCAAAACAACTGTTTGGAACATTCTTAAAAAGAAGGAACTAACCGGTGAGCTCAGCAACACCAAAAGACCCGGAAGACCACGGAAAACAGCTGTGGTGGATGACCGAAGAATTCTTTCCCTGGTGAAGAAAACACCCTTCACAATAGATGGCCAGATCAAGAACACTCTCCAGGAGGTAGGTGTATGTGTGTCAAAGTCAACAATCAAGAGAAGACTTCACCAGAGTGAATACAGAGGGTTCACCACCAGATGTAAACCATTGGTGAGCCTCAAAAACAGGAAGGCCAGATTAGAGTTTGCCAAACGACATCTAAAAAAAACCTTCACAGTTCTGGAACAACATCCTATGGACAGATGAGACCAAGATCAACTTGTACCAGAGTGCCCTATCGATGAGGCAAGAGACTTGGAGGGCGGGCAAAGGAAGAGACTGGGGAGGAGTAAAGTGAAAAGAAGGCAGAGCAGCCTGGGCACCTACACACTGAACGCCGCCCCTGGGCACTTGCGAGTGCTCATTTGCATATGAAATAAACTTCGTTTTTCCTGCTTGTACAAGTCTAAAGAAAAGAACAAAGGTACCGTTACAATCCTGTATAGATTTGCTACAGAGCCATGTAAGCACTGTATATGACCATATGTAGGTGACAGTCTCCCTTTAATCATGGTGGTGGTAGTGTCATGGCGTGGGTATGTATGGCTGCCAATGGAACTGGTTCACTTGTATTTATTGATGATGTGACTGCTGACAAAAGCAGCAGGATGAATTCTGAAGTGTTTCGGGCAATATTATCTGCTCATATTCAGCCAAATAGGGTTGTTGCGGGTATCGAAATTTCGATACCCAATCGATACTTTTGTCCCGGTATCGATACGATACCGGGATTTCCGTTTTTTCGATACTGGGCTGCGCTTCTGCGCAGTCTAGTATCTCTGAACATGAGCGCGCTGCTATCGGCGCGCTCATGTTCTCTCTCAGCAGCACGGGGAGAAGGAAGCTGTCCTCCCTCCCCCTGTGCTGCTGCCGCTGCCACCAATGAGAAGAGAGGGGCGGAGGAGGGGCGGCAATGAGAAGAGAGGGGGTGGAGGAGGGGCGGCAATGAGAAGAGAGGGGCGGAGGAGGGGCGGGCGCACTGCGCCCCCAATGATAGGATTACTATCGGAGCGATGGGAGGAGACATCAGCTTCACTAGTGGGCGTTCCTTTTCCCTGCGCTGCGATTGGACAGCGCTACAGCCAGGGAGAAGGAACGCCCACTAGTGAAGCTGATGTCTCCTCCCATCGCTCCGATAGTAATCAGCAGCATGTGGAGCAGGAGAGGAGACAGTAATGGGGCACTGCGGGCGAACGGAGCGGCGCCCAGGACTAAATGGTGAGTGCTGAGACATCGCTGGGCGCCGCTCTGTGTGGCCTGATAGTGAAAGTCTGGACTCATATACAGTAGTCAGTCTTTAACACATACAGGAGGCGGGTGCCGGCAGCAGAATCGCATTGCCGGCACCCTGCCCCTGACAGGGAGCTGCGATCAGCGGCAGTTAACTGCCGCTGATCTGCTAGTACCCGCCTCCTGTATAAAGGGGTAAAATCATTGGTGGTGCAGTGTGCCCCCCCCCCCCTCAATCCCCCCATCCCATTAAAATCATTGGTGGCACAGTGCGCCGGCCCCTCTCAACCCTCCAGTATTAAAATCATTGGTGGCAGTGGCCACAGGGACCTCTCCACTCCCCCTCATTGGTGGTGCAGTGGCAGCTTCTGATCGGAGCCCCAGCTGTGTAAGCCTGGGGCTCCGATCGGTTACCATGGCAGCCAGGAAGCCCTGGTTGCCATGGTAACATCCCTGATGCTGTGTGCACAAAGCACAGAGCAGCAGGGACAGTGTGGAGTCCTATTCACCCTGATAGAGATCTATCAGGGTGAATAGGAAAAGGGATGAAAGATCCCAGGTTCTAGCCCCTAAGGGGGGAAATAGTTATTAAATAAAAAGTGAAAAAAAAAAAAACCACTAAAATATGAAGTATAAATCACCCCCCTTTTCCCAATTTCACATATAAAATATATAAATAAACATATTACATCGCCACGTCAGAAAAGTCCAAACTATTAAAATATAAAAAAAAAATCTAGGTGGTGAATGCCGGAACAGAAAAAATAAAATAAAAACTGCGCGATTCGCCATTTTTAAAAATGAGGAATGCACGTGGCTTTTTTTGTTTATTTTTTTCGCGTGGTATCGAATGGTATCGAGTATCGCAATACTTTTTCATGGTATCGAAACCGAATCAAAAATTTGGTATCGCAACAACTCTACAGCCAAATGCTTCAGAACTCATTGGACGGCGCTTCTCAGTGCAGATGGACAATGACCCAAAGCATACTGCAAAAGCAACAAAAGAGTTTTTTAAGGGAAAGAAGTGGAATGTTATGCAATGGCCAAGTCAATCACCTGACCTGAATCCGATTGAGCATGCATTTCACTTGCTGAAGACAAAACTGAAGGGAAAATGCCCCAAGAACAAGCAGGAACTGAAGACAGTTGCAGTAGAGGCCTGGCAGAGCATCACCAGGGATGAAACCCAGCGTCTGGTGATGTCTATGCGTTCCAGACTTCAGGCTGTAATTGACTGCAAAGGGTTTGCAACCAAGTATTAAAAAGCGAAAGTTTGATTTATGATTATTATTCTGTCCCATTACTTTTGGTTCCTTAACAAGTGGGAGGCACATATGCAAACTGTTGTAATTCCTACACTGTTCACCTGATTTGGATGTAAATATCCTCAAATTAAAGCTGACAGTCTGCAGTTAAAGCACATCTTGTTCGTTTCATTTCAAATCCATTGTGGTGGTGTATAGAGCCACAAATGTTAGCATTGTGTCAATATCCCAATATTTATGGACCTGACTGTATATTTACTAATATACTATACATATATACTAATATATATTTACTAATATATACTATACATATATACTACCGTAATATATTTTTACTAAAATGCTACTATACCAACAGGACATGTCAAAGCAGTAGTGAAATAGCGACATACAGTATGTATGAACATAAACATGTATGGGATAAAAGAACTGGGCACTCTCAGGATAAAGGGATCATACAGATATTTATTATGTATAAGACAATAAGAAAGGACAATAAAAAGAGAGGATATGGCCCTCCTATTGTACTAAACAGCACTTCCTCACTATAACTAGCACTATAAATCCAGATAAGTACTAATAGTAGTATGGCATATTCCTAAAATAAAACTGCAATAAAAATGGTACAATCGATCGCTAAATCACAAATAATTCACACAATAAAAATTTCCACACAATAAAAAACGCATAAATAGCGTGGACGCTGAATGTTCACCGGGAAAACTCCAAATGTCACTGTTGGGAGTTATTCCCAAACTCACTGATAAAATTCTGAAGCTCCAAAGTAACAATTATTAAAGGCACCGTGGCGTGATAGTCCCACAACAAACAGGTATAGCGGCGTCCCGCTGTAGATTCCACCAGTAGCGTCCCACTGGACGAATAACATTCAAGTCTTGTTAAATCTCCTGCCAGCAAATATTCGATGAAAAAGATAGTCTTACTGGAAAAAAAATTTCCTCACCACTTCGCTGCACACCGTAGTGCTACCGAGGAAGGGGCAACCTTAAGCCCCGAAACGCGTCTAGCTCTAACAGGACTCCAAACTTTGAAAGAGTGAGGACCAACAGATAGTGCCGGAACTACGTACCACACCGCTCAACACCACGATAAGGTTAAAGTATAAGAAATTTGTGACGGCCTACAGCAGAGACAAGGCTGCACATGCCAAACTTTTACCTACGTGGGATTTCAACAACCTGACCGCTCAAAAAAGTCTGGAGGTAATTTATACAACGTGACCCAGCAGAGCGACGGTGTGCAGCGAAGTGGTGAGGAAATTTTTTTTCCGTTAAGACTATCTTTTTCATCGAATATTTGCTGGCAGGAGATTTAACAAGACTTGAATATTACTGGTGGAATCTAGAGCGGGACGCCGCTATACCTGTTTGTTGTGGGACTATCACGCCACGGTGCCTTTAATAATTGTTACTTTGGAGCTTCAGAATTTTATCAGTGAGTTTGGGAATAACTCCCAACAGTGACATTTGGAGTTTTCCCGGTGAACATTCAGCGTCCACGCTATTTATGCGTTTTTTATTGTGTGGAAATTTTTATTGTGTGAATTATTTGTGATTTAGCGATCGATTGTACCATTTTTATTGCAGTTTTATTTTAGGAATATGCCATACTACTATTAGTACTTATCTGGATTTATAGTGCTAGTTATAGTGAGGAAGTGCTGTTTAGTACAATAGGAGGGCCATATCCTCTCTTTTTATTGTCCTTTCTTATTGTCTTATACATAATAAATATCTGTATGATCCCTTTATCCTGAGAGTGCCCAGTTCTTTTATCCCAAGTTTTATGTCATTTTAGTGGACTGGGTGAGCCCACTTTACTGAGTGCACCTCTGGTTGGTCTTGGTGTGTTCGTGTGCGCCTCATTTACTATTTTTATAAACATGTATGGCACATCCTCTAGCTTATGCTCATTCTTTTCATAAAAGCCCCCGTATAGCATACTGCACAATGACTGACTGCTTCATAACACACGCCTGTATTTCCTGTTGTTGCCCAAAGTAACTTCTTATTGTGATTAATAGTTTCCCAATCTAATTACCATATATGCTGATAACAGTATGAACTGTAGATCTGACAAAAATGTAATGGTTAAATATGACTGTCAGATTAATGCAAAAACTGCTGAGCTTTATACATGTTAAACAACAGTCTAAACGCTCAATTGTTCCCAACTCCCCCATAAGCATGCTCACTCGGCAAGGCAGAGCAAGGAATTAGCGGGTTTGGCCAAGGTTTGGCTAATGTGTATGGACACCATAAGCCTTTGGGATCACCAAGGATTTTTGAAGCTTGAATATAATATACTACGAAGAAGAAGGAAGTTGGGGTAAGATACAATTACACTGCGTGCAGAATTATTAGGCAAATGAGTATTTTGACCACATCATCCTCTTTATGCATGTTGTCTTACTCCAAGCTGTATAGGCTCGAAAGCCTACAACCAATTAAGCATATTAGGTAATGTGCATCTCTGTAATGAGAAGGGGTGTGGTCTAATGACATCAACACCCTATATCAGGTGTGCATAATTATTAGGCAACTTCCTTTCCTTTGCCAAAATGGGTCAAAAGAAGGACTTGACAGGCTCAGAAAAGTCAAAAATAGTGAGATATCTTGCAGAGGGATGCAGCACTCTTAAAATTGCAAAGCTTCTGAAGCGTGATCATCGAACAATCAAGCGTTTCATTCAAAATAGTCAACAGGGTCGCAAGAAGCGTGTGGAAAAACCAAGGCGCAAAATAACTGCCCATAAACTGAGAAAAGTCAAGCGTGCAGCTGCCAAGATGCCACTTGCCACCAGTTTGGCCATATTTCAGAGCTGCAACATCACTGGAGTGCCCAAAAGCACAAGGTGTGCAATACTCAGAGACATGGCCAAGGTAAGAAAGGCTGAAAGACGACCACCACTGAACAAGACACACAAGCTGAAACGTCAAGACTGGGCCAAGAAATATCTCAAGACTGATTTTGCTAAGGTTTTATGGACTGATGAAATGAGAGTGAGTCTTCATGGGCCAGATGGATGGGCCCGTGGCTGGATTGGTAAAGGGCAGAGAGCTCCAGTCCGACTCAGACGCCAGCAAGGTGGAGGTGGAGTACTGGTTTGGGCTGGTATCATCAAAGATGAGCTTGTGGGGCCTTTTCGGGTTGAGGATGGAGTCAAGCTCAACTCCCAGTCCTACTGCCAGTTTCTGGAAGACACCTTCTTCAAGCAGTGGTACAGGAAGAAGTCTGCATCCTTCAAGAAAAACATGATTTTCATGCAGGACAATGCTCCATCACACGCGTCCAAGTACTCCACAGCGTGGCTGGCAAGAAAGGGTATAAAAGAAGAAAATCTAATGACATGGCCTCCTTGTTCCCTTGTTCACCTGATCTGAACCCCATTGAGAACCTGTGGTCCATCATCAAATGTGAGATTTACATGGAGGGAAAACAGTACACCTCTCTGAACAGTGTCTGGGAGGCTGTGGTTGCTGCTGCACGCAATGTTGATGGTGAACAGATCAAAACACTGACAGAATCCATGGATGGCAGGCTTGTGAGTGTCCTTGCAAAGAAAGGTGGCTATATTGGTCACTGATTTGTTTTTGTTTTGTTTTTGAATGTCAGAAATGTATATTTGTGAATGTTGAGATGTTATATTGGTTTCACTGGTAAAAATAAATAATTGAAATGGGTATATATTTGTTTTTTGTTAAGTTGCCTAATAATTATGCACAGTAATAGTCACCTGCACACACAGATATCCCCCTAAAATAGCTAAAACTAAAAACAAACTAAAAACTACTTCCAAAAATATTCAGCTTTGATATTAATGAGTTTTTTGGGTTCATTGAGAACATGGTTGTTGTTCAATAATAAAATTAATCCTCAAAAATACAACTTGCCTAATAATTCTGCACTCCCTGTATACCACCTTGCGAACATCATGCATTTCCATTAGCTCACAATAAGATCTGTTCACATAGACTGCAGATTGGAATCAATTACTTACCCTGCTCAGGGGCAATTTCACAATGTGGGATCTATTACTGGAGATTATCCTGAAATAAGAAAAATAACTGTCTTGTAGCAACATAGGTAAAAATAAAGGTTATCTATTTTACAGAGGTTAAAGGGAATCTGTCACCTCCTCTTCACCAATATAACTAACAGCATTGCCCCACAGAAGATCCCAAACATAGCTGTGCGTACTTTCTGTCTTTATTCCATGTCCAGAAAAAGTGCTTTTATTCTGCAGAAAAACGGCTCCGAAGTGACCAGCTTTGGTGTTCCAAGTGCCCAAAGCAAACCAGACTTAAAGGGTTTTCCAGGATTTTAATATTGATGACCTATCCTCAGGACACCTGGCACTCCCACCGATCAGCTGGATGGAGAGAAGGCCTTCCTTCATTGTGTACCTACTCACTGTCGACATCACAGGTGTAATTACAATCCGTCCCATTCAATTTAAGTGTATAGGAATGAGCCGTCCTATAGAAGTAAATGGGACGGCTTGTAGCTACACCTGCTCGCCGTCAACATCGGAGCGGCGAGCAGGTGTAATTACAAAAAGTTGTCCAATTCACTTCAATTGAATGGCTCATTCTTATACACTTGAATGAGAAGGAGCCATCCCATTGAAACTGCGCTCGCATGGAGTGCAGCCATCTCTTCAACCAGCTGATCGTCGGAAATAGATCAAAGACACAAAATACACACAGGTATGTTTGGAATGCATTTGAAATCTTCTGTGGGGCAATACTGTTACTAGTTATATTGGTGAAAATTAGGTGACACACTCTTTAAATGGGTTTTCTCATGTCCACAAAATAGGGAATAGGTGTCTGATCTGGGGCCACTATGGGGGTATTATTATTGAACACAATTTGGAGGAGCACTCTTGGGAATTATTGGAAATTATCATTTTTGGGGCACTGTAGGGGGCACTATTACTATTGGGGGCACTCTGGGAGAGAATTATTACTATAGGTGGGACTTTTATATCACTAGAGGGGATTAACTGTATGTACTATTATTTCTGAAGTATAGTATTTGGTGGCATTGGGGAGCACAGGGGGCACAGTATTAGTAACAGCAGGATAATACTGTTAGGAGGAGGGATTATGTGAGAAATCTAAGATGTCTGTGTGGCAAACTCTGCAGAGACGAGATGTCTTTGTCATGTGTTGTCTGGGCTGGATGGAAAAGATGATGAAAGAGAATATCCACATCAGAGAAGATGTTACCTGTGAGACACTGGATGTAAAATGTATGTAGTGCTCTATAGTCCTGTATCTTTGGTAGTGCGGGATGTAATGTCTATCCAGCAAGTAAAATATGTCTTTATTGCAAGGGCATGTGGGGATGGTGGAGGTTTGATTTGAAAATTTGGGGCTTGGGCCTCAGATCTTTTCAGACCCTTGCAAGGCCCCTGCAGACAACTGCATAAATGATATATATACTTGTATAAATTGAAGCAACATAAGCACATCATTACCATTGTAGAAGGGGGTGGGCCAGTGGATCAAGACGGTCCATCTGTTTCTTGATTTCCAAGTATGATCCCTAAAAAAAATCCCATCAAAATATTAGCATCTCTTTTCATCACTGCTTCCCCTAGACCTAGAACATGTAAATGTTCCCTTTTATGTTACCTGGGTCATCTCCCGGATTGACATAACACTGTCTAAGGCTTTCTGGAGACGTTCGTAGTTCTTCTTCTGCAGTGAAGATACACATAATACAGTTCATTGTTTAAATTTATTTTGTAGTCACAATATATTGTAATACTTGCTGTCCGCATCTTTTGCGGCCCTATTGAAGTGAATGGGTCTGCATCTGAGCCGCCAAAACTGCGGCTCGGATGCGGACCAAAACAACGGCCGTGTGTATGAGGCCTTACTCATATATATGCTTTGGCCCATAAACAACACCACCCAAAAAATAGATTTTACAAAGTGCTGGATCGTTTTGATACACTGTTCACATGATCTGTGCATGGGGAAGACGCATAGCTATGAGACCGGTGAGCTGGTGTCCTATTTTTTCTATACCTAGGAAATTCGTCATTCAAAAATTACCTTTTGTTTAAATTATGTTTTTATGTTAAAGGGGCTTTCCGAAAGTTTTTATTACTGTTAAACTACACTCTGGATAGGTCATCAGTTTCTGATTGGTGGGGGTCCAGTACCCGGGACCCCTGCTGATCAGCTGTTTGAGAAGGCACCACCGCACACAGGAGTGCTGCAGCCTTCTCCAGCTTTTCCTGGGCCGTGTGACATCACGTTCATCGATCACATGGCCTAGGCGCAGCTCAGTCCCATTGAATACAATGGGCTATACAATGTGTGCTTCATGAGCAGAGAGAAGGCTGTGGTGCTACTGTGAGCAACGGTGCCTTCTCAAACAGCCGGATATTGATGACCTATCCATAATTTAAAAAAAATGTTTGTTTTAATTTTCCACTTCACTATCTATATTTAAAAAACAAAACTAAAATTGTGCAGTTTTTACAGGCCTAATAATATGACAAGATTTCTGTTCTTTACTAGTAACTTTTCAGTGGTGATTACATTAGACACAGTAAGGTTACTTTATAGCTCAAGGTTAAATTAGGAATGGCTAGGTCAGGAACTCTGACATTAACCAGCACAGTTGTCATTACAATCATATTTAAAGGGCTGCTGTAGCTGTAATCCATCTGCTGCAGTGCAGACGTCCCAGAGATAAAGGTCAGCAGCTCTCGGATAGGAATTAGGTTCCTGTGGTTATTTACATTCATTTGTATGTTCATGGTCATTAAGGACACCACTGAACTACTCCATCCTGTTTAATGTAGGTGATGTCCTCCAAGTAGCTCACTGAATATGTTAAATATTAATATAAAATGTATGAAAGGTGTACAGTATATGGAAACACTACTATTTTATTTTCTAAACATTCTATATTCAGCGTGAAAATAAATCTTGGAATGGCCAGTTTTACATCTTTTGTATATATAATATTTATGAAGGTGTGAATTATTTCAAGGCATGAATTTTAAAGATAGTGGGGGTCATTTATTATAGCTCTACAGGTTAAAAAAAAAAGTCACAAATTTTGCTGCAAATGCTTTGGACCTTTTTTAAAATATTATTTTTTTTTGCCTTTTCTGACAGCCTCGCCACTTGTGTGTGTTCCTTAATAAATTGGTTGCATCTTCCTTTCACCAAGATTTTTACTAAGACTGGCATGTCAAATGGGTAGGCAACTGGGTAGGCACCTGCTCCATCTCGTTACCCATAAAGGGGGCACAATCAGGGCTGCATCTGAGGCACTAGAATGGCACAAAAGGTCTCAAGGATATCACTGTGACCTCCTGTGCCACGTCATCACGTCATCGCGTGAGACCCATTGCAGGAGTTGTGATGTCATGGGGACCGCCGGCGACGGGAAGCGGCAACTAAGGCCATAGATCAGAAGATGTCTGTGGCCTGCAGCACGGACGGCAGCAGGGAACAAAAGTGAGTGTTTTTTTTTATTTATTTTTTTAAACAATGGCACTTCTGGTGGCAATTGTAGATTGCAAGCCCTCGTGGGCAGGGCCCTCTCACTTTCTTTTCTGTACCAGTTTGTAACTTGTGTTGTTCATGCTTATTGCAATGTATATATATATACACACATACCCCTTTTCATATGTACAGAGCCATGGAATGAATGATGCATGAATGAGGGAGCATTACATACTGGCACTACAGAGGGGCATTATACACTGGCTGTACAGGGGGGAGCATAATATATTGGCACTAGGGGGGATGGAGGAGCATTATATACTGGCACTACAGGGAGCATTATATATATATATATATATATATATATATACAGTACAGACCAAAAGTTTGGACACACCTTCTCATTCAAAGAGTTTTCTTTATTTTCATGACTATGAAGGCATCAAAACTATGAATTAACACATGTGGAATTATATACGTAACAAACAAGTGTGAAACAACTGAAAATTTGTCATATTCTAGGTTCTTCAAAGTAGCCACCTTTTGCTTTGATTACTGCTTTGCACACTCTTGGCATTCTCTTGATGAGCTTCAAGAGGTAGTCCACTGAAATGGTTTTCACTTCACAGGCGTGCCCTGTCAGGTTTAATAAGTGAGATTTCTTACCTTATAAATGGGGTTGGGACCATCAGTTGCGTTGAGGAGAAGTCAGGTGGATACACAGCTGATAGTCCTACTGAATAGACTGTTAGAATTTGTATTATGGCAAGAAAAAAGCAGCTAAGTAAAGAAAAACGAGTGGCCATCATTACTTTAAGAAATGAAGGTCAGTCAGTCAGCCGAAAAATTGGGAAAACTTTGAAAGTAAGGGCTATTTGACCATGAAGGAGAGTGATGGGGTGCTGCGCCAGATGACCTGGCCTCCACAGTCACCGGACCTGAACCCAATCGAGATGGTTTGGGGTGAGCTGGACCGCAGAGTGAAGGCAAAAGGGCCAACAAGTGCTAAGCATCTCTGGGAACTCCTTCAAGACTGTTGGAAGACCATTTCAGGGGACTACCTCTTGAAGCTCATCAAGAGAATGCCAAGAGTGTGCAAAGCAGTAATCAAAGCAAAAGGTGGCTACTTTGAAGAACCTAGAATATGACATATTTTCAGTTGTTTCACACTTGTTTGTTATGTATATAATTCCACATGTGTTAATTCATAGTTTTGATGCCTTCATAGTCATGAAAATAAAGAAAACTCTTTGAATGAGAAGGTGTGTCCAAACCTTTGGTCTGTACTGTATATATATATATATATATATATATATACACTGGCACAGTGGGGGAGGGCGGAGGAGCATTATATACTGGCACTACAGGGGCGTTATATACCGTATATGCTAGCACTATGGCAGGGTTGGGGGCATTAAATACTGGCACTACAGGGGTGAATGGAGGAGTATTATATACTGGTACTACAGGGGCATTATATATATACTGGCACTACAGAAGGAGGAGCATTATATACTGGCACTACAGGGGAAGATGGAGGAGCATTATATACTGGTACTACAGGTGGGGCACTATAAATATACCAGGCACATATATATAGGTGCACTATGCACCTTATCAAAAATTAGGAGCATTCTCTGGCAGAGCAGGTGATATCAAGACCAGTGCAGAAAGGTTGGGAGGGAAGCATTCCTTCCCGGCAATCGCCTGCTCGTCAGCGGAGGTGTGTCGTATTTCTTAATAATTTGATTCTTAGAGGCAGACAATAACGCAATGTGTACTAGACTAATGTATCTTAGAAGATGTGCCACAATAAATTGTCCTGTTGCATTAAGGAAGCCTAGTTAAACCACACTCTATAGCTGGATCAATAAATTACAAAATTACAAATTAAAGGGTTATTGGGAACAAGGTCAGCGTAAGATATCATTAGACAACCATGGACCAGCCACACTATATAGTAGCAAATTAATCCTATTATTTTATTTCAAATATGATTTTTTTTGATATTTTTAGTGTTTTATTTCACCGCTAGAAGGTTTAAGACTTGTGTGTCTATATGCCTACAGGTTGTTAATATGTAAATCCAGACTTGGATTTGATAAATCCTCTTTAATTGCAGTTCAATTTTCAAACGTCATTTTGTTTTTGATATTATGAAGTACTATAAAACTCCTGGTGCATGTCATTTCATTACATGATACAAACTTAAAGTGGTTGCCTGGAAATGCTCAGATGCTCTCCTTTGCCCTGAGCTGAATTGTGCAGGGCAAAGGCATTTTTTGGAGCTCCAGTGATGATCCATGCTCTCCATGGGGACTGCTAGGCGGAGGCTTCCACCTAGCAGTTAGCCCGGTGACGTCACTGGCACTAATGGGCGGGCTTTAGCTAAAAAAAACCCATCAGAGCCAGTGACATCACCAGAAACAATGCTGGGCGGAAACCTCCGCCTATCAGTGTACTAAAGTAACTGAAAAAGCCCTTGCCCTGCGAGATACAGCACAGGGCAGGGGAGAGCATCGGAGTATGAAATGCTATATTGTCAATCAAAACATTTGTAAAAGGACCCAGAGACCTCTGTCAGACAGATGATTGGAAACTCATCCAAATTCTGGACTGTGAACGTGGACAAAGTTTAAAACAGATCATATACAGATCAAGTCTGGTGTTCCACAGATCATTTAAATGGATGAATCTAGCAGGAAAATTGGACAAATACAGAACAAGCTGCGATTGTCATGGCATTTTTTTATTTGCAAAATCTAATTTGAAGATATTATCTTTAGAAGTTATATGATATAAAACATTTTTTTTACCTTAGGGTTAAAGGCCAGTGTTTTGGGATCATTAGGATCCACTACTGAAGGGTATGGCTCAAATATAATACTCTTCCTCGGTGACTCAAGGGCAGCTCGACACATGGCAACCAGCAGACCCACAACCTACATGAAACCAGAAATGAAAAAACAGCGTGTGTGAAAACCTTTACAGTGATACAAGCATAAACAGGAGAGGGATTTGGATAGCCCGGCCTAGTTCTCCAGCTACCGCTGTTAAAATCACAAATGAATCACAGAACCAATTTTCAGGTAATCCCATCAAGTTCTCCCAACGGAGCCAGTGTCTTCCTTCCTTGCTATTCACTGCTGGCCTGTCTGATGGTCTTGGCCTATGGCCTTCACGCTAGGCAGTCATACTACGTATTATGGTTTTAGATTTACCTCAGCTCCTGTAGCCACTTCTTCAGCAGCCCCTGACATCACTCCCAGAGTGTAAAAAGAGAAGACGCAGAGCTCTCTTGTACACACCGCTGGCTGTAGGATATAAGTTGGCGAATATGGAAAAAAGATCAATAGAGGAAAAATTATAAATCCAGCAAGATACCCACTAATCACATTTATCATACCAAAATTGACTAACCTTGAGCATAGATGCATTCTGGAAGACATGCTGTTCATCACACACTACACAATACTCATTCAGAGTGGGTAGCCGCTGTTCTGCATACTTCATTATCTATAGAAGGGAAACAACCATGAGACACAAAATTTAAAAAATTTTAAAAGTAATGAATAGAGTTTTCGCCTGGCCATAGGTAGGGACACCTTTCTGGGATGGGCTGCCTCTGCCTCCCCATGTTGCTACCAAATCATGACAAAGAACTTTCATATTCCCTATTTCTCCTCCATACAGGGGAACTGCCACGGAAGAGCCCTGGCTTGGCTAGAATCGCAAATACTTACATTCACTCTTCCCACAGGGGCTTGTTCCTAAATCTCAGATTTTGAAGGGCTTCTTTAACAAGCTGCCCCACCGGTTCACTTGATATCTCTTCTATATGGTATGTTATTGCGCAGGTTGGCAAGAGATACACTGACCTTTGTTGTGGCTTGGGAGTAAGAACTTGGCATGGCTCTCACAGAATTAGACCGGATAAATATTTTCATGCTCTCCCACAAAATGTCTATAGCCTGCGCTGCCCAGGAGAAGAACTACAAGATTCTGAACAGATGGTATAGATGTCCATCCGTTCTACACTCCCACTACCCCGAGGTTTCAGAAGTCTGCTTGCGTTGCAACTCAGAGGTAGAAAACATGATTCATATCTGGTGGTCCTGCCCTCTTATCCAACCTTTCTGGCGACATATTTTTGAAGTTTACCAACAAGTAACAGGCAAACAACTAACACCAACTCCACAGATTGCTCTCCTTTCTCTCCTACCGGGACCTGTGTCGGCTATCAAACGAGACGTCCTGCGTCATTTTCTCTCTGCTGCACGCACAGTTCTCCCCAGACATTGGAGGTCTATTAAAGAATAGCTGACAGAGGTGGACATTTTGGAGGGAATGGAGACCTTAACTTCTGAGAACACAGAAAGGGCCGAGGTGCCTGTGGGACCCCTGGACTAGATTTAAGGCCGGATCAGACTTCCCCACCTGGCTTAGGGAAACTTAATCAAACTTGTACTTTACTCGGGAGCTGGTTGGGCTCGTTCCTTATAACTGCTTCATTCCTACCCTAGCCTTTTCCTCTCCCCCTTCATAGACTTCCTTCCACCCCCCCTCCTTCCTTTTTTTTTTTTTTTTATATTTTACATTTTTATATTGCATTTTGCTGGCTTTCTGATCCGTGATAGCCATTATCATAGTCTTGATTAATAAGCCGAGTTCATTAGCTGTTTGATATTATTGAAGGTTTATTTTTATTTTTTTAATCTGACCTCTTTCTACCTTTGACATGATGTGGAATTTGACTACACCAGCTATGTATTGTCAATAGCGTGTACAACCTAATTCTCATTCGGCCTGCGTGCCCATAAGAGCTTTACTTTCCTTCGATTGTGTACTTTTTTATTGAAAAAAAAAAAGATTGCATAAAAAAAAAGTAATGAAAAGAGAATGAGAACATAACTTGTTCATGAATGAATGCAGGTCAGCAAAATAATGAGCATTTAAATTCCATGGACTATTTAAAATATTTGCTCACCTGCACCAAAAATCCGTACTCCAGAGTAGGAACCGTCTTACAATGCCCGCTGACCTGCAGGGAATGATTGGATTAATATGAAACAAATTATACATGTCTGTGTAGAATCCCAAGCCACCACCAAGAGGTTGGAATGAGTAATATGAAATAGAGCACTGCAATCTTTACAAAGGGACCAGACTAAACATAGAATATACCGTACTTTTTCTCCATGTATTATGCATTTTAAGGCAGCTGCTGTTATATTGTAGACCAGAATATATACCAGAATATACTATATAGACTGGGAGCTTTGACTACCCAATATTTTAACACTTATCAGAATATAATAATGCCATTGTACTGAGTGCCCCATCTCTTTGTCCTAAATACCTGTGCATGAGTGCTCAGAAGATCCTTACATAACTTGCTCTCCATTTGACAAATGCTCTCAATAAGGAATTTAAAATCTCTACCAGTGTTATGTATGTGCATTGTAAGGATTTGATGGAAGGAAACCAGATGTCTTAAGCCACACCAACTCAAGAACACACAATCTCCATGTAGTTATTGCATGATTGATATCAAGCATATTACCCTACCATTACACTAATTCAGTGTGGCACTTTTGTTATCTTGTATGGTGTCTACCTTTGCTTTCTCTTAATTGTATTGTTATAAAATAATATAGGTCTTTAATCATTAAAAAAAACATCCTTGTTAACTAATTATATATATTTTCTACACAGAAATCTTATGTTGGTTTAATAGTTAAACTTCAGAATATCGGGGTACATTTCCTTAGAAAGACTTAAAAGTCTTACCTGTGTTGTGGTTGTATGACTCCCATACAGTTCTGATTTAGGGTTTCGTAAAGTACAGGAGACTGATCTATTCATGATACGGGGGACACGGAGATCTGCCCCCGCAAGACCACTTCTAAGGTCTGAGCCTGTTAAACTACTCCGGACTGCGGAATCCTGGACTCCAGGGAAACTGGGAGACCTGCAATAGATAGGCACTGAGGAAAAAGGCCCGATGCACATGACCGTATGTATTTTGAAGTCCACAAATTGCGGATACCATCCGTGTTAGATCTATATTTTTTGCTGACCTATTGGCTTCAATGGGTCCATGGTCTGCATTGTGCAGCCAAGTATAGGACGTTTTCTGTCTTTTTACGGAATAGACATATGAATGTAGAAAGCATGTGGATCATCTGTGTGCTTTCCACATCCGTATGTCCGTTCTGCAAAAAATAGACTATATGCCGAAAATGCAGACCATGGAACCATTGAAGTCCTCCAAAAATGCAGATGGCACATGGACTACATCCGTGTTGGGTGGATCCACGGTTTGTGGACCACAAAACGGACACAGTCGTGTGCACGAGGCCTAAGGCAGAGAAAACACAGAGGGACAGAGGAACAAAACAGTCAGTCTACCACATTCTTGATCACCAGAAAATAAATCATTGCATATTATGAGAAAAAATAATGTTGTCAAACAATTGAGAGATATCCCAAGAAGTAAGAGGAAAAAAAAGCTTCAGCCAATATAGTGTGTGCATGTAGCAAAAACAATGACCAAAAAGGGTAATTCACTAAACAGAAATTACAAAAATGTGAGCTGTTGAGGGATTTCAGGTAAATGTTAGAATTTGGATCACCATGTGACTAATTTGTTCTAGTAGCCCTGGTGACCTCGTGTCATGACCCAGTCCTATATTACCCAGGACCACATTCTATGCCCATTGTTTGGTGACTTGCTCGTTACAGGTTAACTATCGCTCAGTTTTGCTGTCTTTCCATGGAGATTGATCAGTATATTCTGTGCCAGGGGTACTCAGCTGGTGAACCATGGTCCAAATCCAGGCTCTGGATGCTAGCTGTCTGGACCCCCTGCATGTCCTGATTTCAAGTGTATCTGAGTTACTTCCTAATGGCAGGAAGTTAGACATTATACAAATAAGCTGACAACAAAGAATATTCATATTGGGCACAGGAGGGAGACTGATGTGAGATAAAATAATAGTGTTCAATATAGGTAGTTACTTGGGTACTGGAGAGAAGATGCTTAGTCCAGCCCGAAATCTCTTAATGCTACCACTGACTCTAAGCCACCGCAGCCTTCTTTCCTGCTGTGAACGTAAAACTTCATTACTGAGATACCGCCATTGATGAGACGAGAAGAGGGACAAGATCCTGGAATCAAAGATGAGAAGTACAATAACTGAGGTAGAAGAATCGAGGATTAAGTTACAGAAAAGGCTGGAAAGTGAAATTTTGCAAAAAATCAATTAATGGGCTTAAAATGACTGATATGGGATAAAAAGGATGAAATACATTTATTTTTTATCAATGTCTTCTCTTTGAAACTTCCAATCTGAATATCATACTTACTTCTTTAACTGAATCCCTAGTCCAAAGTCATCTCGGTTTGATGGTTGAAATACATCAATGGTAGGCTCTAAAAGGAAGGTAAGATACAGAGAGCAATGTCAATGGAGTTGAGGAGAATATGAATGTCTACACCGACCCATGTGTAAAATATACCCGCTATAAATATGCTTAATATTTCTCCTATGTGCCATCAATACTTTATAATGCATGTTGCACATCAGCAGCTCCAAATTGCAGAAAGCTTTAGCTGTCAAACTGATGAATGTACATATTCTGGTGACCTATGGAAAATCAACATGTATACTGGGCGATCTGATGGCCATGTTATTTATACAGTTTTATATACAGATCTTGCGAGAAAGATGACAGCTTCTGAGGACAAAAGGAATGACTGTGTCCTTACCTTGGTAAATAAATAATCAATATTTGGGTTGTGTCTATTGGGACACTGGATATTAGAAAATTTAAATGCTATGTTATTTTCTTAATATCTTTTTGGGGCTCATTCAGATGACTGTATCTGTTTCGTGGTCCGCAAATTGCGGATCCGCAAAACACGGATACCGGCCGTGTGCCTTCCGCATTTTACAGAATGGAACGGCCAGCCCTATGATAGAAATGCTTTGCAGACAAGAATAGGGCATGTTCTATCTTTTTTTCGGGGCCATGGAATGGAAGTATGGATGCAGCATCTTTTGCAGCCCCATTGGAGTAAATGGGTCCGCATCCGTTCTGCAAAATTGCGGAACTGATGTGGACAAAAATATACAGTCGTCCGAATGAGCGCTTAAATTGCTCTGCATATCAGGGACAATAACAACAAAATGGTGATTTGCAGACCCATGTCAAACAACAGTGCAGCTAAGGCCCTTTTACACCTATGAACATTTATCCACCTAATCACTGCTCCATCTGAAAATGTTGCTGATCATGCGACAAACCAGCAAACGCGTGTTTGTCGAGTAAACGCATCTTTTATGTGCCGTTAAAATGCTAATTTTTTGGCAGCACATCTCACCATGTCAACTGGGGATGTGTTGCCTACAAATGAAATGCTATGCAGATTAAAGAGGATTGCCGGGAATGGATCCCTGAAACATGTCTAGGACTGTATATCAGCTGTTTTGTTGAGAAATCGTTGTAAATAATACCGCATGTTCAGAAGCCCCACGCATGCGCAGTCTATCTAGCTGAACAGCCAGGAGCCAGTGAAGGCGACAGGTACAGTAAGTGCTCCACATCAGTGGATCATCCATATACAGCTTTAGGGCTCATACACACAACCGTATGTATTTTGCGGTCCGCAAAACACTGATCTGCAAAAAATACGGATGACATCCATGTGCATTACATATTTTGCGGAACGGAACCCCTGGTCCCTAATAGAACAGTCCTGTCCTTTTGATGCAGCAGGAAATTCACTTCTTTGGTGAATACATCGGACTGCGGAAAGTCTGATAGATGACAAGTCCAGTGGTGAAGTGGTGTCCGTAATGCGGACAATAATAGGACATGTTCTATTTTTTTGCTGAACGGAAATACGTATATACGGAAATGGAATGCACACGGAGTAACTTTAACTTTTTTTGCGGACCCATTGAAATTAATGGTTTCACAAACGGTCCGCAAAAAAACAAAACGGAACGGACACGTAAAGAAAATACATTCGTGTGCATGACCCCTTAACTTGAAAACTTGAACAGTTCAGCTCTACATTTACAAATTAAACTGGAGCAACATTTATACAAAGCGGCACATGATCTGTATTTGTGTGGGCTATATTGCTGTTTTTATATGGGACATTTTACCACCGATATTTTATTATCCATATCTACTACACTATAAGTTGCTGTAACTAACACAGCATACAGGATACCAACAGTTATTAACAACATGTAGAACCCTTTTGTCCTGGATTAATGTCTAATATTACCTTTAAGTATTATTAAGGGTCACTTTTTGAAAGGAGTGAAAGGGACAATGGAGGGTCATATTTCATCTACAATTGAAATTTCTATAACAGGTGTAGAGATTATCAGTGGAGCTCAATTTGTATTGTGCTTTTTATTTTTATAATAGGTTTGCATTTTAATCTTTCTTATAAACTGTTTTATGGAATATCATCCACCATTTGTGTATCTAATATTTTATGTGTTCCCTGATGTCTTGAGCGCAGGCTGATTATTTATTGACTGTACCGGCCCTGTAATGTGAGCAGGACTGGTTTCTACCACTTGCAGAGCTGCCTAGTGGGGAGAGGGAGGCCTCCCTGCACTGCTCTACAATAATGGTAATGATGTGATCCTGCCTATGATATGCCATCATGGCTGAGCAGCCTGACAGGAACTCTCACCAATGTGTAGTATATGCAAGTGCCAGAGCGTAATGTGTAGTGAGGCCTTGCTCACTCAACCCCCTCGACAGCTCTGCAAGTGGAGGCGACCAGCCCTGCTCACATTTTAGGACAGACTGCTGGGTGGCCATTTTAAAACATTCTCGGAGAACCCCTTAAATGATCATATAACCAATTGTTCACCCCCATATAATATGATATTGTGAATGCAAGTTTACAATTGCCAATCAATATTGTTGAGTGGCACTAGTTTACTGGCCAGCATATCTGCCTGTGTAGGAAGAAAAAACATGCACACGATCAGCAGAGAGAAAAGAAAAGAGGAAGGACTTAGTTTAGATACTTCACAAGCTATATTTCTGTTTCTCTGATTGGGCACACAGATGAAAAAAAAGATGTGTGAATAACACCATTGACTTGTACAGTTCATTGTGCTATATGATCAGTCACTGCAGCTTAGCTGCATTGTGTATAGGAGGTCCAGGCTTGGTCTCTGCAATAACCACTGGACTTGACATTCACCTGACTTTCCGCAGACAGATGTATTCACGAAAGATGTGAGTTTCCTACTGCATTAAGAGGCAAATTCCGGGCTCGGGCTCTGCATTCACCACTGGACTTGTCATCTATCAGACTTTCCGCAGTCCGATGTATTCACCAAAGAAGTGAATTTCCTGCTGCATCAAAAGGCAGATTTCAGGCTTGGTCTCTGCAGACGTCAATGCACTTGACATTCACCATTGATTTAAGGAAAAATCGACCATCCTTGTCACGTGCCATCGTTTTTCTTCCATCGCCTAGGAGAGTGATGGGCAAACTGCGGCTCTCCAGCTGTTGTAAAACTACAAATCCCATCATGCCCTGCTGTAGGCTGATAGCTGTAGGCAGACTGGGCATACTGGGAGTTGTAGTTTTACAACAGCTGGAGAGCCACAGTTTGCCCATCCCTGGTTCAAAGGCAATCCTTCAGCCATGGTTCCCTAGATGTTTTCCTCCACTGGGGTTTTTTCCTCTCCTGAGTGCTGAAGGCCCGACTCTTCCTGAGTCGAAGGCCCATCATTAACAGGGCCACATTTAAGACCAGTGCCCTGACTTCTAATGAGAACATCTACTGTACATTTGATACCTTGCAGTTAATAAAGAAGTCAGTGTATATTAAATAGTGGTGTGTCTGAGCCTTTTTATGAATCTTCATAATAAACAGGATGGGTGCAGGGTGTCGGACCCTTGCTGATCAGATAGTGATGGCCTTTCTTGGTTTTACAGCTCAGTTTATTTTTTTTATCCCCGACCTACAGGATAGGGGATAAGTATCTGATCGGTGGGGACTGCTGGGTCCCCCATGATCATGAGATTCACCAAAGAAATGGAATGGTAGGTCAACCATGTTCCCTTCTGCTTCATTCAATGTCTAAGGGACTTCTGGAAATAGATAAGCATGGTACTCGGCTATCTCCAGTAGTCCTATAGAGAGTGAACAGAGTAGCTATGTGCACACTCGACCTGCCACTT
Organism: Bufo bufo; assembly: GCF_905171765.1. Taxonomy (NCBI): domain Eukaryota; kingdom Metazoa; phylum Chordata; class Amphibia; order Anura; family Bufonidae; genus Bufo; species Bufo bufo. Next base: position 612,121,217 of record NC_053389.1, on the reverse strand, counting down.
CATTCATAAGGGGACACAGCAGGGGCGTAACGATCGTGGTTGCAGAGGGTGCGACCGGGCCCGATAGGGGGGGCCCCGCAAGTGCTTATAGCCAGCCCAGTCCCCCTCCGCTTTGCTTTGCCTATTAATGTCGGCGAGACCCGGCGCTAGAGGTCACGGGTCTTGTGGGAAGACATGATGATGCTGCCAGTGAGACAGGACGACCGAACGCAGAGCAGAGCAGAGCAGAGGTAAGTATTTATTTATTTATTTTTCACTATGAATTGAATTTAGAAAGGGCTGGGGGGAGGGGCACAAAAAGAAAAGAAAATCTATACAGAGAGGGTGGCAGCCTGGCGGGGGCACCTGGTTGTGGCCCTATGAACTGAATTTAGAAAAGGGGGCCCGCACCAGCCATATAAGAGGGGGACACAAATAAATAAAATCTATACAGAGTGAGAAGGGGGCAGGGGAATCAAATCATTCAATTATATACAGGAGTCAAAATGAAATATATACAGTCCGAGGGGCAAATGAAATATATACAGTCTGGGTGGGGGCCAAGTGATATATACAGTCTGGGTGGGGGCCAAGTGAAATATATATAGTCTGGGTGGCGGAGGGAGGGGGCAGGGTAATGGGGTTGCAGGTTAATGGGGTGAGGGGCCCCAATTCATAGTTTGCCCTGGGGCCCATAGAACTCTAGTTACGCTACTGGGACACAGGATCCAGTTCTCATGATCAGTGGTGGTCCCAGATTCTGTGGATAGGTAAAAGTGTTGTATTGATATAAACTATCCCTGGACCACATACCCATTGATGAAGTCAACGGGTCTGCAAAAAAAAATCTGGATGCAATCACATCAATATTTTTGGCGGCTCCGCAACTTGAAGACCACAAAATGGATATGATTGTGTGCATGGGGCCATATACAGATTCTACTGAAAAAAATTAAAATAAAATTAAGAGGTACAGTCAGTGGTGTACCTCCAATGGAGGCAGACCACACAGCTGTTATGGGGCCCCTGGGGTAAGGGGGCCTGGTCTTGGACAAAAAGCCCCGCCTCCTAATTACACCTAATTCTCACTCCTGTCTTGAGTCCCTGTCCGGGGCTCAGGCTCTGCTTTCCAGCTCCCTGCTTCCTGTGTTCTGTCCTCGGAGTCCCCCTTTACTCAGCACATCATCAGTGGCTAGCGCTGCACCCGCTGGAGTCCTGACTAGCACTCTACGTTGTCTCGCTGCTGGGCGCTGGGCTGGCCAATCAGCATTAGCAGTGCTTGCAAAGCCTCGAGAGTCAGTATTTAATTCCACTGCAAGAAACTTGCAAGTGACAGTGTAGAGGATGATGAGAGTGACTTCAGCAGAAATCATGACTTTAGGTGAGAAGTGACTGTACTGTCAGTCATATGTGTTTTGGGTGTGAAGTGAACCCTTCATTTCCAGTACTGAGCTCTCTCAGCTCTGCAGATGAACCTGAATCTTCCCCCTCTAAGTCACGGACACAATGTAATGCCGCCATGCCCTGTTCCGTGCACTCAGGTACAGCAAGTGTCTCTGTGTCAGCTTCATGCACTGATGTAGAGACACATTGTTTGTCCTGCTTTACACTGCAGCTTAGCTCCGTAAGGTATAACTATATCGACTGTAAAAACGCTAACAAACAGAAGAAAAATACAGTCATGTGAATAGCCCCTGACTTCATTATACCAAAATGTGATTTAAAATGTACTGGGAACAATATATTCCTTTAAATAAAAGAAAATGTTAAAACTCTTCCATTTACAATAAAAAAAGAATCATCTTATCGTCTTATCCTTTCAAACTGATAGGTAGATATACAATATACAAAAAAGTGACAAAACAAAAGAATGAATTGGCAAGATCTCCAAGGCAACATGCTTTGGAGTTGCTCTGAACTGGATATTAGGTGACTATGTCCATCTATCATGTCCTTAATGAAGTAACTTTGTATGATTTACTGTTGACATAGAAACGATGAATCAGGGGCTCTAGAGTATTGCAGAAATATCCAGACGACTTGAACAAATGAAGTGATATTTTATTGTTGCCTCACATGTCCTCCATTGTATGCATCTCTGAGTAATACACTGATGTCAGGCTAACCGTTTGTGGAAGCTTTTATGTTATATAGGAGGCTGTTCAGCTGAATCAATGTATAATGGAATACAGTTAAAAATGTCAAAGGGGTTGTCCCCCGAAAAATATTCTGTAGGATCTGTATACTTTTGCAATTTCATCTAAGGCTACTTTCACACTTGCGGCAGAGTGATCCGGCAAGCAGTTCAGTCGCCGGAACTGCCTGCTGGATCCGGCAATGTGCATGCAAACGGACAGCATTTGTAGACGCATGCGCAGACCAGAAGGACGGCTCCAGCATTGCGGTATTTTTAATGCCGGATCCGGCATTCCGGCAAGTGTTCCGGAATTTTGGACTGAGATAAAACTGCAGCATGCTGCGGTATTATCTCTGTCCTGAAAAGTCAAAAAGACTGAACTGAAGACATCCTGATGCATCCTGAATGGATTGCTCTCCATTCAGAATGCATGGGGATATGCCTGATCAGTTCTTTTCCGGTATTGAGCCCTAAGACGGAACTCTATGCCGGAAAAGAATAAACGCCAGTGTGAAAGTACCCTAAATAAAAGCTTAGGCCCCTTGCAGACGAGCGTGTCCGGATGCGTCTCGGTGCATTGCGGCAAACCCGCGCGAGTAGGAACGCAATTGCAGTCAGTTTTGACTGCGATTGCGTTCTGATGTTCAGTTTTTATCGTGCGGGTGCAATGTGTTTTGCACGCGCGTGATAAAAAACTGACTGTGGTACCCAGACCCGAACTTCTTCACAGAAGTTCAGGTTTGGGTTAGTTGTAGTGTAGATTGTATTATTTCTACACTGTATGGTCCGTCACATGATCCATCACTATGGTGATGGATCATGTGACAGACCATGTGATGAACGTAGTGACGTCATCAAAGGTCCTATTCCTCACAAAAGAAGACAGAAGAGATGCCGGCTGCGCGAACAAGTGGATTAAGGCGAGTTAAATTATTTATTTATTTTTTTTAACCCCTCCAGCCCTATTGTACTATGCATTCTGTATTCAGAATGCTATTATTTTCTCTTATAACCATGTTATAAGGGAAAATAATAATGATCGGGTCCCCATCCCGATCGTCACCTAGCAACCGTGCGTGAAAATCACACTGCATCCGCACTTGCCTGCGGATGCTTGCGATTTTCACGCAACCCCATTCATTTCTATGGGGCCTGCATTACGTGAAAAATGCACAAAGAGGAGCATGCTGCGATTTTCACGAAACGCACAAGTGATGCGTGAAAATCACCACTCATGTGCACAGCGCCATAGAAATGAATGGGTCCGGATTCAGTGCGGGTGCAATGCGTTCACCTCACGCATTGCACCCGCGCGGAAATCTCGCCCGTGTGTAAGGGGCCTTAGTATAGCCACTGAGTTATTCAATAAAAATGTGTCTGTAAAGTGCCACATGCTTTTTCTTATTTGTCTGTCCACCTTGCTAAATTGGATGCACATGCTCAGTGCCATCCTTCCGATGCCTCCTGAGCTGTGATACGGTGAGAGCTGCAGCAGAAAGGACTCATCCCCTGAGCTGCAGTAGAAAGGACACGCCCTGTCATCTGCCAGCTTAAAATAAATCTATTAGAGCAACTGGAGCAATGAATGAGGAGATCTCTGGACCCATGTGAGGTACAGGGCTGGTTCTAGCTTTGTTAGAAAGAGATTCTCATGTACTATGTGATGTGTTCTCATTTTTTACATTAATCAAAGGACAAAGGATCACTGACCAGGGCCATCCAAGTACTGAGAGAGGGAAAAGCGTAGGCGCAGGACTATGGGCTCTGTTCGGATTACTTTCCAGGCAGTGGCTACCTCTTCCTGAAAAAAAAAAAAAAGGGAAAGGTTATTGATATGACTGCTTGAAAATTAACACAGAATGTGGGAAAAAAAAAATGGAATAAAAGAAGATGGAACATGAATGAAGGTAACTTTTTTCTACACTGAGAAACTTTCTTTTTTAGTTATGATGATAAATAATTGGAAACAAAGGATGAATTAAAGAAAGAATGAAATAAAAATAAATGTATAAATGTTAGATAACCTAAAGAACTGGAATAATGGAGTGAGCAGACTTACATCCAGGAATCCAATGTTTATGTGTAAGTCAATATCAGCATCATCTATGGTCCCATATTCTCTGTGAAGGAGAAATTGGTGCATGATTGGAAATGTAAAGGGGAGGTTCATAACATACAAGGAGCTTTATACTGGGTACCTGAATTGTTAAACTATTCCTCTAGGACCAAAAAACTGTGGATTGGGAACTAAAGCAGAGGGTGCATATGTACTTAATAGATATGAACTGGGGTCATCTTCATGAGACAACCCCATCAATGTCCTCTGTATCTGAAGGGCTCACGTACACCACTTGTATTTCAGAGGTCTTCTCTCCTTGAAGCATTACTTCTGCACTACATGTATTCAGTCTCCATATTCCACTGTACGGTCTGCTACAACACTTGAATGGGTAGATTCTTTAAACTTTATTGGGAATTATTAATGTGGCCTCTACATCAGGAATGGTACAGTCCCTAAACAGTTTCCAGTATGTTTTGCAGTAACTGTATACACCATTGTATGCACAGGTTTCTATTAGATGCCCCCTTGTTTGGACAGTGGACCATGGCTCCGAAAAGTAGCACGTTAACACTTGGTTGAGCACCACAAGGTCTTGCAAGTGTTATTTACCACTATGTTTAGAATATGACTTTACAATACCTTGGAGGCTGAACATATCTAACCTCAGTATGACCCTCTGGGTTCTTCAGCTGATGCCTTGTGCCCTTCTCTCTGACCTTTACCTTCATACTGATTTAGACACGGTGCTGAATGTCCTTAAAGAGTCAGTCCTGTATGGGAAACGAATATGCAAAGAGGTCTCCATACCATAGAGTGCCTCCAGTGAGTCTCCATACAGGCAGTGGAGGACTTGGAACTTAAAGTGGCCCTAGAAAAAAACCTATAGGTGGGCCCATGTTGTAGGAAAGTCCAAATTGACAGGAGACGGGACATCACAGGTATCAGGGGCAACAGAAGTTGGCGGTGCCTGCAATACCATCGCATACCACAAAATACCGCCCCAGCAGAACTAAATATTACAATGCAACACAAAATACTGCTTCAGAAGAACAAAATACCACAGTACAGCACAAAATACTGTTGCCCATGACACAACTGTATCACTGTCCTGAGGACGGAGATACAGTTGAGTTAAAGAGGGCACCTGCAGCTGTTGGCCAGGAGCATAAGTACAGAATTCTCTAAGCATTAATATTAAGAGCATCAGATTATTTGGTATCCAGCCAGCAGCCATGAGAAGGGCTTGGGTGATGTCACGATTAGTGTGGGGGGAAAACTCCACATTGAACACAGGAGGGAAGGGGAACAGTAACTGGGCCTGGAAACTAGGGAAGGAACAGGTCACCTCCAAGAGTGAGAAGCGGCTACTTATGGGAAAGGTAAATTACCAACAAGCAACACCTGAAGCAAGGGGTGTGGCATTTACCAAAACACAGACACAATAAGATCCACAGGTAACTTGTCAATTAAACCCACGAGTTGCCAGTCTCTCCGATCTCCTGGTACCTGCTACGGGAACGTCCCCCCTTCTTCGGGTGACCTCTGGGCACCCAGGACCGACCTTATCTGGGTGAGATCTATGAAAGGCATTCACTAAACGATTGGCATTAATGTCGGATGCCGACACCCACATCCTCTCCTCCGTTCCATAACCTCTCCAGTGGACAAGATATTGAAGGGATCCACGGAGAACTTGAGAGTCAACTATTTTCGCATTCTCGAATTCCAAATTACCATCCACCATGACCGGAGCGGGTGGCAAAGAAGATGGCTGTAAAGGTTCCGCATATTTTTTCAACAAAGACCTATGGAACACATTACGAATTTTCAGGGCCTGAGGAAGCTCAAGACGAAAAGCTACAGGATTAATAATGGCAGTGATCTTATATGGGCCGATAAACCATGGCCCCAACTTCCAGGAAGGTACCTTCAACTTAATGTTTCTTGTAAACAGCCACACAGAATCACCCACACTTAGGTCCGGACCATTCATACGTTTCATGTCAGCCACACGTTTATATATTTGTTGCCCATATTTTTCAAGTTATTTAGAATTTTTCGTCATATCGATGACAATGATGACAAAAAACATTCTTCCTCAGGGATACCAGAAGTATTAGAACCACAAAATGTGCCAAACTGCGGGTGAAACCCATACGCCCCAAAAAACAGCGACTCACCAGTGGACTCCTGACTACGATTGTTTATGGCAAACTCTGCCAAAGACAAAAAGATAGACCACTCCTCCTGGTTCTCAGATACAAAACATTTCAAGTAAGTCTCCAGACTCTGATTAGTGCGCTCCGTGTGTCCATTCGACTGAGAATGAAAAGCCGAAGAAAATGTTACCTAAGTTTCCGGTCCGGGCTGTGTTTTATAGCCTACCCAAGCTACACAAGCAGAGTATACCACTCAAAGGCAGACCCATCGTGTCGGGGATTGGGAGCCTCACAGCCAACATTAGTACTTATGTTGATGTGATTTTGAGGCCCTTTGTGGCATGTTTACCATCTTATGCCCGCGACACGATGGATGTCTTACAACGCCTTGAGGGTATCCAATGTGAGGCAGATACCTGGCTTGCTAGTTTGGATGTGGAGGCCCTGTACAGCTCTATTCCACATGACAAGGGTTGTCAAGCTGTACGGGCCTTCCTCCAACAGAGAGGTGCACACCTTACCCACCAAAATAATTTTGTGATGAATTTATTACATTTTGTCCTGAATCACAATGTGTTCCTGTTCGACCGTCAGGTTTTCCACCAGCTCAGGGGAGTTGCGATGGGCAGCCCGTGTGCCCCGACTTACGCAAATCTCTACCTAGGCTGGTGGGAAAAGGAGGTCGTGTTCAGTGATTCCATGGAACAGTACACGTCGTCGATAATAATCTGGATCAGGTATATCGACGACGTGTTTCTGCTATGGAAGGGTACCAAGGATTGGTTCACAAAATTTGTAGCTGAACTAAACAGCAACCAGCTAGGCCTATTTTTCACGTCTGATATACAGGAGAAGGCAATTACATTTCTGGACCTGACTGTTACTGTGGCTTTAGACAGGAGAATTACGACTAACCTGTTCCGTAAGCAGACAGCCACGAACAGCCTATTGAGGTGGGACAGTGGCCACCCCCTGGCCCTCAGACGTGGCATTCCTAAAGGCCAGTATCTGAGGGCCAGGAGGAACTGCTCAGAATTGAGGGACTTCAAGGTGGCCGCGAATGATCTGCGGTCACGGTTCACACGCAGGGGGTACCCTGAGCAAACACTCAGAAATGCTTATCATCATTCGATGAGTGTTAACCGTGATCAATTATTGACCCCTAAGCAGAGGCCACAGGACCAAAATCTCCCGAGAATCATAGCTACATATGATAAAGCAGAAACACATATACGGGAGATTCTCCAGAAACACTGGCCCATCTTGCAATCGGACCCTGACATTGGTGCACTAGTGTTAGATCGTCCCGCCATTACATTTCGTCGCAGTTCCAATATACGTGACCGCCTGGTCCACAGTATTTATCTACACCCCACATCGGATACTTGGCTCAGGAATACACTTACTGACACCTTTCCATGTGGCAAATGTGTCATCTGCAACAACATCATGAAGGGGCCATATTTCATGAGCCAAGTAACGAAGGAGAGATTTTCTATCAGATCCTTCATCAGATGTACATCAGTGGGAGTAGTGTACCTCATCACCTGTGAGTGTGGTGTACAGTATGTGGGGAAAACCAGGCGTGAGCTACGGAGACGTTTTAGCGAACATCTATTGGATATTAAGAACAAGCGTGATACATCTGTTGCACGTCATGTCTGTGAGCTTCATGAGGGCAACCCAGACGTGCTGCGGGTCCAGGGGATTGAACATGTCACTACATCCATTCACGGAGGTGACATTGATTTGTCATTACTCCGCAAGGAGACACAATGGATTTTTAAACTAGACACTGTTCACCCCAAGGGACTAAATGAGGCATTGTCTTTTGCCTGTTTTATTTAGAGCTCCTTTTCACCATCATGGAGCTGTATGTACTTCAGCAGCGCTTCTAATATGTCCTCATAGCGATTGCGTATCCCATGTAAGCCACTAGATATCATATCACCTTATGCACAGTGGTGTAATCTGAAGGATACATTCCAACTTAAATATGTTACCTACTTTGCTGTATTTAGGCATTTACTGCTGTTCCCTTCTCTAATCGACCTCCTTGTAATACCCTGACCATCTTCTCTGAGCGCTGTCACTTGACAGTTTAATGATCGCATCAGAATATTTCCCTTCATATGTATGAGAGCATAGTGATGCTCCTCCCCGTGTTGGCATGACGCTGCAGAGGGCGACGACATCGTCAGGGAGCGCATCAGAGGATGCGTCTCTATCCCCGATTGGTTGTTGGAGCCGACACCCACCGGCATGGGGGCGGGTCTTAGATTACTTATACCCGGCGTGCAGCTGGCCATACACGGCCATCACAGCGCCGAGAGACGCACGCCACAGTGCGGTGCTTTATTGATAGTGACATCTTTAACTAAGTGTAGCTCGCTCCTGATGATACATGCAACTGTAAAGGCATGTTGAAACGCGTAGAGCGTAGTATGATGTCAGCTGTGCTCAGTGCATAGGGCATATTACAGTAGTGATACAGTGATCACGATTGCCGATGTGCGAGCACAGCTTAGCAATACACATCACTCAGCTAACAGGGGAGCAGAATCTGGGTGCACCAGAACCCACTGCACTGCACTTATTGAGCTGAGAATCCACTAGCTTGCCAGACAACACAATGAGCAGCTTCAATAGTGGATTGCACTCTATACATTAACCCCAGGCTGGGTGCTGCATATATTACACCTTGTATACATAGGCTAGATATCAAACAGTGTGTCCCAACACTGGATTCTTGCCATACATACATAGGTGATCTAGTCAGGCTATCAGAGTGGTGGATGGTATATTAGTAGGTCCCTCTCCACACTACTGATTTCCTGTATGCCTGATTTTATCTTTACCCATTATTCTTCCTAATAAATTATTTATTGTTTTTTTTGTTAGTAACGTTCTTTCAGGCTGTGAATTGAAACCCTTACGCCCCAAAAAACGGCGACTCACCAGTGGACTCCTGACTACGATTGTTTATGGCAAACTCTGCCAAAGACAAAAAGATAGACCACTCCTCCTGGTTCTCAGATACAAAACATTTCAAGTAAGTCTCCAGACTCTGATTAGTGCGCTCCGTGTGTCCATTCGACTGAGAATGAAAAGCCGAAGAAAAGGACAGTTGAATTCCCAGACGAGTACAGAACGCCTTCCAGAACCTGGAAACAAACTGACTGCCGTGATCCGAGATCACGTCAGAGGGAATGCCATGGAGTTTCACAATGTTGTCAACAAATACTTGTGCAAGGGTTTTAGCATTAAGTAGGCCTGGTAATGCAATAAAATATACCATTTTACTAAAGCGATCAACTACCACCAGAATAACTATCTTTCCTGAAGAATTAGGTAGATCAGTGATAAAGTCCATGGATACTGTCACGGCGGGCGTGCACTCAGTATGACAGATAACGAACCAACCAGGCTCTGGGCGAGAGACAGGGAAGGGTCACCTCCTAGCTAATCCCTGACCTCTTTCTCTGCACTGCTCAGCCCATCTACAGATCTTGAAGGTAGATCTGAGATGTCCACGTGCCTGGGCTGACAAAACCCTGAATTCCCTGAGATGATGAAGTGGGAAATAGGAGCAGCCTGCTCGCACAGAACCTGGATGGGAAAGATGACACAAAACAACCAACTAGAAACAACACTTATCTTCCTGAGCTGGAGCAGACAGCCAACCTTCCTTCCTAGCTTCCAAGATCACAATAATGAATATAATCCGCTCAGGGCACTGGGCAGAGGAGCTATTTAAACTAATGACTCCACCCAGTGCACCTGATGAGGGGCGGATCCAGCACGACTCCAAAACAAACACTAAACTCGTGCTGCAATCCTGGCCGACCTCCGCACATCGTCAGAGTGGGGCATGACAGATACATGAGTCCATGGTCTGGACGGAATGGGTAACGTAAGTAAAGATCCAGAAGGTCGAGTATGTGTCACCTTGGCACGTGCACAGGTAGTACAGGCTGACACATAGTCCTTCACACACTTACGCCACCCCGGCCACCAGAATCTACGAGATATGAGGTTGGCAGTGGACCTACTCACAGGATGTCCTGTAAGAACCATACAATGATGTTCCTCCAACACCTTGTGACGCAATTCCGGTGGCACAAATAGTTTACCAGAGGGACACGAGTCCGGTGTGTCTCCCTGAGCCTTTAACACCTTCACCTCAAGGTCAGGGTGAAGAGCGGATATCACCACCCCTTTAGACAGTATGGGATTTGGGTTTTTAAAATCACTACCTCCAGGGAAACTACGTGACAAGGCGTCCGCCTTGACATTCTTAATCCCAGGACGATAGGTGACAGTGAAATTGAATCTGGTGAAAAACAGGGCCCATCTGGCTTGTCTTGGGTTCAGTCATTTCGCCGACTCCAGATAAGCCAGATTTTTGTGATCAGTGAATCCCCCCTTCCAACCAATGACGCCATTCCTCAAAAGCCAATTTAATGGCCAGCAACTCTGTTGCCCACATCATAATTTTTCTCAGCGGGGGATAGTTTTTTCGAGAAAAATGCACATGGTCGCCATTTACCAGGCGATGGGCCCTGTGACAAAACTGCTCCTACCCCCACCTTGGATGCGTACACTTCCACAATAAACGGTTGTGACACATCTGGCTGCACCAATATGGGAGCAGATGAGAAGCATTCCTTAATCGCAGAAAAGGCTTGCAACGCCAAATCAGACCATACAGAGACATCCGTCCCTTTCTTAGTCATGTCCGTTATGGGTTTACTATTGTCAAATAATTCTTAATAAATTTTCGGTAATAGTTGGTGAATCCTAAAAACCGCATAAGAGCCTTCAGATTTTCAGGTCGATACCAGTCCAATACAGCACAGACTTTCTCAGGATCATTTGAAAACCCGAAGATGACAGCAGGTAGCTCAAGAACTGCACCTCGTGTACCGCAAAAACACACTTCTCTAATTTTGCGAACAATTTATTATCCCTTAGGATCTGTAACATCTGTCTCACATGATTCTGATGTGTTTCCATGTCAGGAGAATAAATAAGAATGTTATCCAAATACACGATCACAAACCTCCCCACCAGGTGATGAAAGATGTCATTCACAAAATGTTGGAAGACCACCGGGGCATGGGTCAACCGGTCAACCCGAAAGGCATGACCAGGTTCTCAAAGTGCCCCTCAGGAATATTAAAAGCAGTTTTCCATTCATCCCCTTCCTTGATCTTAACCAGATTATATGCCCCCCTTAAGTCCAACTTGGAGAACACCTTGGAGAGCACCAATAATCTGGTTAAACAAATCGGAAATCAAAAGAAGAGGGTAAGGATCACGGATAGTAATATGATTGAGTTCACGAAAATCTAGATATGGCCGAAGACCTCCATCCTTTTTTTTTTTTTTACAAAAAAGAACCCTGCAGCCAGTGGAGACTTGGAAGGTCTTATGTGCCCTTTCTTCAAACTCTTGGCAATATATTCTCTCATGGCTTGTCTTTCAGGTTCAGAAAGATTATACAACCTAGATTTAGGCAATTAAGCTCTGGGAATAAGATTGACAGGGCAATCATATTCCCGATGGGAAGGTAAATCCTGACATCCACTCTCAGAAAACACATCGGCAAACTCGGATATAAAAGAGGGTACAGCCTTAGTAGTAACCACAGAAAAGGATGTATTTAGACAATTATCAATGCAATAGTCCTCCCAATCCAGAATCTGCCTAGCTTGCCAATCGATAGTTGGATTATGCTTGGTAAGCCACGGTAAACCCAGAACCATAGGTGCAGGGAGACCTTCCCAGACAAAACACAAGATAACTTCTTGATGAAAGTCACCCACTCTTAATATGATATCATGCAAAACTTGCGACAAGCACCTCTGAGTAAGAGGGGCAGAATCAATAGCAAATACAGGAATGTCTTTATTTTATATACTTGGTGATAACCAGTGCATGCGGAGAGGCGCATGCGCGAGGCTCGCATGGCGGACGTGTTCCCCTGAGCTTCGCTCCTTGCGCCGAACTTTTCCCTCATTTAGCGCTGTTTATTCAGCTCCACGGGCTTGAACCTACATGCAAGGGACTCCTATGATGACCCGCAACAAAGGGAAGACAAAGTCGACGGGAACACCCGTGCCTTCACAGTCCCTACCGGAGCTGTTCAGAAACTTAAGCCGCAGCAATATGGCGGACCAGGCCCCTGCTTCCCGGAGCCCAACACCATCTGAAGCCAGTAACATCTCGCTGTCACCGGACATTCAAGATGCAGGTCAGGCTGAACTTTATAAAAATATAGCCTCCCTATTCCGCTCAGAACTGTCCCAAGCAGTGGACGAGTTTTCCCGCCAGATCCATGACCTAGGCACCCGGGTCTCTGACTTGGAGACACGCACCGATGATCTATCGGACGCCCTGCACTCAGATAAGGCGGATATTCAGTCTCAGGCAGCACAGATTGCAGCTATGGAGCTCAAACTAGAAGACCTAGAAAACAGAACCAGGAGGGGTAACCTTCGGATCAAAGGTCTGCCTGAAATTTTCACCGACCTCTCGGCCACTTTGTCAGCATTGTTCCAGGCCTTGCTGCCACAAGCTGAACCAGCGAAACTCCTGATGGATAGGGTTCATAGAGCCCTGGGGAGGCCACGCTCAGATGCCTTACCGAGAGATGTTATTCTTAAATTTCATCATCCGGGCACACGGGATCAAATTCTTGCAGCTGCTCGTAACCTCACTGAACTCCCTGGTCTCCCCTCCACAATGCACCTATATGCCGACCTGGCCCCTTCCACCCTCCGCAGACGCAGGGACATGAAGCCGGTGACCTCGGCTCTACAAAACGCCCAGGTGCGGTACAAATGGGGATTCCCTTTTTCCCTCTCTTTTCGTCTCAACTCTCGGGATCATGTTATACACTCACCCAGAGAGGGAATCGAGATCCTTCGGAAAGCAGGAGTTCCTTGTGACCAAGATCTAGCTCCAGAAGCCGCTCCAGAACCGCAACGGCCAGCCAGAGTCTGGACGAAGGTGCTCTTGACTTCGCGGAGACCGACTTCGTCATCCTCTACTTAAGTCCGGGACTTCTGCCCCTGATCTTCTAGCCTGTCATGGCATTTAGGAACGTTGTTATCCTACCTTAAGGTTCCACTTCATACCCATACTCCCTTTGTCAGTATTACAGGACACTAGCCTTCATAATATAGTCCTTCTATTATTAACTGCTATTTTCCCGAAGCATATCATCTTCTAGGGATTCGGCGTGAAGGACTGTCATGTTTTCCCCCATGTTTGGGTTCTCTGGGCTGGATTGGGAGACTCCGTTAGAGTCCTCACCCCGCTCAACTGCACCCACCTATTTTTCTCAGGCCTATTTAGGCTTAGTTATATATTGTTTTATTTGTTCTCAATTTTTTATTCCCTTTTCTTTTTTTTCTTTTTTCTTTTATTTCTTTTCTTGTTTATGTCAGGGGAAATGCTCGTGTAGTTTTCATGTATGGGCGACGGCTGGAGGTGGCGCTCCTGAGGCGGATCACACGGGTTCACTTCGCTTTTCCTGCATACTCCTTACTTTCTGGTCATGTGTAAGATACTATCGCACAACGTAAGGGGATTTAACTCCCCCAGAAAACGTAAGTCTGCTTTTTCTACATATATCAAACATACGCCCGATGTGATCTGCCTTCAGGAGTCCCACTTCACGCCCACCTCTCATCCCAAATATTTCCATCCGCATTACACGCGTTTCTTTTCGTCTACCTATGTCTCTAAAAGTAGAGGAGCTATCATTTTATTGCGTAACTCCTTTCCTTTTACACTACTACGCTCTATAATAGATCCTAATGGGAGATTCGTAATCCTTCTAGGCACCTACAAGGAAGAAACCCTGTGCATTGTAAACGTGTATGCGCCTACTGAAGATCCTATTGCTTTTTTTGTCTCAATGCACTCCATTATTGCACCTCTCACCTATCACAAGTTATTGTGGTGTGGTGACTTTAATTTTGTACTCAACCCTGTACTTGATCGCTCCACCCTCCCGGCTCAAATGCGCCCTGCATCCCATAATGTCAAAGTTAAGCATGTGATGGAATCCCTGTCCTTGGCGGATACCTGGAGGGAGCACAATGGCCCCCAAAGGGGATATACCTATTATTCTCCTTCTCACCAACTTTACACCCGGATTGATTTAATCCTAGCCTCCACCTCCTACCTCCCCTCACTAACCTACTCCAGACATGTTGTGTCCTCTTTATCAGACCATGACATGGTTATAGCCGAATTCGCTTTAGTCAACAATTCTAGTGTCCCTTTTACTTGGCGCCTGAATGAGTCATTACTGACTCGACCGGTTGTGTTTAATTCGATATTGGACGAGCTTAAACAGTTCTTCTTGCTAAACAACACTCCGGATGCCGACCCTATGAACTTGTGGCTTACTCACAAGGCTTTCATACGGGGCAAACTCATTCAGGTAGCTTCAAGGCTCAAAAAGGACAGATCCGCAGCTCAGGTTGCACTAGAGTCTAAATTGGCCAAACTGGTGAGAGCCCATCAACAAACACCAACCCTTTACCTATTGAAGGAAATAAAAGATACTAAAACCCAGCTGAATGCCCTACTTTCAAATAATACTGAAAAAGCACTCCACTGGACGTCCTCCTACTATTACAAGTATGCCAATAAACCGGATAAGATGCTGGCACGCCAACTCAAAGCCACACAGAGACTTAACCAAGTCTACCAGATCCGTACACGGTCTGGTAGAACTACCTCCCACCCAGACATCATATATGACACCTTTCAATCCTTCTACAAACAATTATACTTTATACTCAGAACATAAAGATGACTCCAACACTAAGGCAGATGACTTCCTTTTCTCTGCTTCCCTCCCAAAGGTCTCATCTGCAGCACTAGAAGAGCCCAATAGCCCCATCACACCTGAGGAGGTGACTTACACAATTAAGGCCTTGAAACTGGGAAAAGCCCCCGGCCCAGATGGCTATACAGCACTTTACTTTAAAAAAATTGCAGACCAGTTAATCCTCTTCATTACTAAATACTGTAACCATTTATTGCAAGGCTCCACACCCCCACCCGAGTTCTTAGCAGCCAAAATTACTGTGATCCCCAAACCTCATAAAGACCCTCTCCTACCCTCCAACTATAGACCCATTTCACTTTTGAATATAGATAACAAGTTGTTCACCTCCATTTTAGCGCGTAGACTTAATAGAATTCTCCCTAGCCTGATACACAAAGATCAGGTGGGTTTCATCCCCAGCAGGGAAGCCCCAGATAATATACGAAGGGTCTTGGGGTTAGTTCATGAGGCGAACAGGACTTCAACTCCAGTAGCTTTACTAGCGCTGGATATAGAGAAGGCCTTTGATACAGTCTCCTGGACCTATCTTTGGCGGACTCTCTCCCATTTTAACATTAGAGGCCCTTTTCTCTCCGCTATTCAAGCTTTGTACTCTTCGCCTCAGGCTAGTCTCAAATTACCTTCCTCACATCCGTCATCTATACCAATTTTTAGAGGAACGCGCCAAGGTTGCCCCCTCTCCCCAGCCCTTTTTGCACTAGCCATGGAACCATTAGCGTTAAAAATTAGATCTCACCCAGACATAACTGGAATCTCGGTTGGGGGTGTGGAATATAAATTGAGCCTTTTTGCTGACGACCTTTTGTTAATAGTCACCCATCCTATCATTTCATTTCCCTCTCTTTTGTCCCTACTAAAATTTTTCTCAAATGCATCAGGCCTACTAGTCAATCAATCTAAGTCGGAGCTTTTGTTAGGTAATGTCACCTCCCAGGTTTCTGAGATTCTTCAGAGCGAGTTTCCATTCCAACACAACACGCATTTCCTTCCATATTTAGGCATATCGCTGACCAAAACACTTAACACCCTGTATAAATATAATTATCTTCCCATGTTCACTCAAATACGGAGGGACCTGCAGTCATGGGAGCCTCTTCCAGTTTCCTGGGTGGGTAGGATCCATATAGTAAGAATGGTGGTCCTTCCACGGCTACTATACCTATTCCGCACCCTACCGATCCCAGTCCCAGCGTCAGACCTGGGGGCTCTCCAGGCGGACATCCTTAAATTTATTTGGGCCCATAAACGAGCTCGTATCTCTAAGCTTGTTATGTGTCGTCATAAGGCTTGTGGTGGCCTTTCTGTGCCAGACTTAGCTCAGTATTACAGGGCTGCCAGATTAGCTCAACTATTTCTGACTCATCTCCCTGCACAGGCTCAGCCTATTTGGGTTTCCCTTGAACAATCGCTGCTGGGGCCGTTCTCCTGGAGAGCCCTTATTTGGACCACCTCCTCATTACCCTCCTCACTCCGTACAAAATCCCAACTTTCATATTACGCTTTGCTCCTATGGAGATCCATTAGGTTCAAGCGCTCCCTCCAATCTAAACTGTCCCCCTTAGAATATCTTTTGGGTAATCCAGCTTTCTCCCCTGGACTCCAATCTGGGGCTCTCTCATGGTGGGTCGAAAAAAAATTGTGCTCCCTCCGGGACTTCCTGGTACGGGGTAAAATTCTAACTATGTCTGATTTTCTTGAGAAATTCTCCCCTCCAGTTCGTGAGCAATTCAATGTCCGAAGAGTATTCTCCTTCCTTCATTCTCTAAAGAATGGCTCACATAATATTGATTATACACCTTTTGAAAGGCTAATGTCCTTCTCTCTACATAAGCAGGGTTTATTGTCCCGGATTTACTCGATTCTCACTGCACCTCCAGAGGATTCTAAGCTTCGTTATATGTTGGAGTGGGAGGCTGATTTGTTAGAGGAATTCAGTGTATCTAGGTGGCACCAATGCTCCCAGACACTCTCTAAAGGTTCGTGGCAAACTACCCTGGCAGAGACCTAACGAATGCTAGGTTCAAGTTGGCCCAATTCATTCTACTTGCTACTAGGATACATATTGCTTCTCAGTGGCGTTCCTCAATCTTGAGCTATCAAGCGGTGATTGATAGAGTTAACAGGATTTACCAATACGAACGGATGTCAGCTATCCGTTCTGATACATTTCCTTTGTTTTAGACTGTCTGGGAGTCTTGGTCATCCTCTCCTCATTCTGCCAATCTTTCGCTCTACTCTGAACTTTGATAAGTTTCAGTATATGATGTTTGCAACTAAGGGATGGAGGTTAATATGGGCCTGCTTTTTGCTGATCGCCTTCCAAGACTTAACTCACGTAATTTTGAACTGCATGACTACTAACCCTGACTACTTGAGATTTTCCTTATTTTTGATTAATTTATTCTTTGTCTTTTGTTCTTTGTATTATTTGCTAATGTCTACTTGACTGGACGCTCAGTCCTTTATTTTATGCACAATGTACTGTGTACCTTATTAATATGAAAAAACTTTAATAAACATCATTGAAACATAACCAGTGCATGCGGACAAACTGAGCATCAATCGGGTTAACCCCAGCCAAGCTGTCGATAAATACTTCAATTCCCACAGTTTTTGACTCTAGCGCAACCTCGGGTACTACCAGCAAAGGACAAATGCACATTCTCTGACTCCCCACTCATACCTCCGATAGTCAGATGGGATTTAGACGCCCCTTTTTGTTTCTCTTTTTGCCGCTGAATGCTTGGACATATATTCACAAAATGCCCCTTTTGACCGCAGAAAAAAAAACATACTCCCTGCTTGCGAGTTCTACTTTTGCAAGCAGATCCAGGAGTCTCTCCCCCTAATTGCATGAGTTCATCCCCAGGTATAAGCTCAGGGGTCTCTTTACCCAAAGAATCAAAGGAATACAGTACGTTATGTAAAAGAACATCCTGAGAGAGCGGGCCCTTAGATCTCTCTCTCAGGCGTCTATCAATACGTACAACCAAAGACATAGTGGCTTCCAAAGACTCAGGATTCTCATGAAAGGCCAAAGCGTCCTTTAGCCTCTCAGATAATCCCTGACAAAACTGTCTACGGAGAGCTGGATCGTTCCACTCAATATCCGTAGCCCACCTCCTAAATTCGGAACAATAGATCTCCGCCGAACGCTCTCCCTGACGCAGGCCACGTAATTTAGTCTCGGCCAGGGAGGTTCGGTCCGGGTCATCATAGATGAGACCTAAAGCTCTGAAAAATGCATCTACTGATTGGAGAGAATGTGATCCGGTCGGCAGAGAAAAAGTCCAAGACTGGGTGTCCCCTTTAAGCAACAAAATAATCACACCCACTCTCTCGTTCTCTTCCCCAGATGAGTGTGGATGCAGCTTAAAGTACCATTTGCACGCTTCCCTGAACCGAATAAAATGATCACTCCCCCCCGGAGAATCTATCCAGGAGAGCAACTTTAGGTTCAGGACAGGTCAGGTAACCACAACTAGGATCAGCCAACAGTGGTCTCTGCCACTGTAGCTGTCCGGTCAGTGCAGCGATAACATCCATGGTTGAACTGATACAGACAACAAAATGACGGTTAGTCGGCGGTTTATAATGTCACGATCAGTGTGGGGGGAAAACTCCACACTGAACACAGGAGGGAAGGGGAACAGTAACTGGGCCTGGAAACTAGGGAAGGAACAGGTCACCTCTTAAACAACCCTAATCCGGGCCCTAACTACCTATCAATATGAATAGACCTTGAAGGTAGGAATATTCATAAGCTGGATACCTAGGCCCTTATATCCCTATAAGGCCCTAGAATGAGGTTAGGATCAGAGACAACCTATTCCTCCCCAGATGGACGAATGGAAGTCTCTGTCTCATGCCCAGATACAAACAACAGGGAATATAACAAACACAATACAATAAGAAAAGACAAGACTTAGGCCTCTTTCACACTTGCGTTGTCCGGATCAGTCGTGTACTCCATTTTCCGGAAGTGCCCGCCGGATCCGTAACACCGCAAGTGAACTGAAAGCATTTGAAGACGGATCCGTCAGTGTTACTATGGCACCCAGGACGCTATTAAAGTCCTGGTTGCCATAGTAGTAGTGGGGAGCGGGGGAGCAGTATACTTACCGTCCGTGCGGCTCCCGGGGCGCTCCAGAATGACGTCAGGGCGCCCCATGCGCATGGATGACGTGATCCATGCGATCACGTCATCCATGCGCGTGGGGCGCCCTGACGTCACTCTGAAGCGCCCCGGGAGCCGCACGGACGGTAAGTATACTGCTCCCCACTACACTTTACCATGGCAAACAGGACTTTAGCGTCCTGGCAGCCATGGTAACCATTCAGAAAAAGCTAAACGTTGGATCCGGTAATGCGCCGAAACGATGTTTAGCTTAAGGCCGGATCCGGATTAATGCCTTTCAATGGGCATTAATTCCGGATCCGGCCTTGCGGCAAGTGTTCAGGATTTTTGACCGGAGCAAAAAGCGCAGCATGCTGCGGTATTTTCTCTGGCCAAAAAACGTTTCGTTCCGGAACTGAAGACATCCTGATGCATCCTGAACGGATTTCTCTCCATTCAGAATGCATGGGGATAATCCTGAACAGGATTCTTCCGGCATAGAGCCCCGACGACGGAACTCTATGCCGGAACAGAACAACTCAAGTGGGAAAGAGCCCTTAGCTGAAAGTAGAAAACTGGCAACTCCAGAAACACCACAGAGTACAACCCATCAGCTACGGATGTAGCAGGGTTAGCACTCCAGCTCTTAACTCAAATTTCTTAACTCGTTGCATTATCTTGAGACAAAAGCCATTGAAAAGCAATAGAAGGTGTTTGCTTAGATTAGATAACACAACTCAGAAATCTCAGAAAACAGGAATGCTAACTCTACTCCATCCGGTAGTTAGAAGAGAGGAAGAAAATCTATAAACCACACCTCCAAGAGTGAGAAGCGGCTACTTATGGGAAAGGTAAATTACCAACAAGCAACACCTGAAGCAAGGGGTGTGGCATTCACCAAAACAGAGACACAATAAGATCCACAGGGAACGTGTCAATTTAACCCACGAGTTGCCAGTCTCTCCGATCTCCTGGTACCTGCAAAACACGGATACCAGCCATGTGCTTTCCACATTTTGCGACCAGCCTTATGATAGAAATGCCTATTCTTGTCCGCAATTGCAGACAAGAAAAGGACATGCTCTATCTTTTTTGCAGGGCTGTGCTGTCCACATCTTTTGCGGTCCCATTAATTTCAACATACGTTCCACAAAATTGCAAAATGGATGCGGACACAAATACAGTCGTCTAAATGAGCCCTAATAGTCTGTTTGTATTTCCTCTATTAAATGTTACTTGGTGTTAAACTCTGACTACTAGAACACATTGGAAAAGATATGCTTACCTTACAGATACAGCACTTTCACTATATATTTCTTTAACAGCCTCTATGTCTGCATCAAGCTGTGGATGTCTGTACAGATCAACACAGCACGTGCCCTGTCAATAAGGAAAGAAATTTGAAATAGTAAGAACAATGGAGCACACACTGTTCTATGGTACATTAATAAAAAAACACGATCATTACTTTTTTAGGGGGAAATTCAGTCCCTTAGATTTCCTAAAGGGTGCTCATGTGCATGCCCTCCTGACATCCCAGTTGTGTTCCACTGAAAAGCCTGCCCTGTATGTGAATTAGCCAAGAGAAGCCGCCTGGCTGCACCAATGGTACCTTACATACTAAAGTTGCATTCATTACACTTTGTGGTTCTTATAGGAACTGTTAGATGGTCTAAATTAAAGGGGTCTGTCCCTATGGACTGCTGGGCTTATGTAGCTGTGATAAGACATAAATGGTTTGAAAGTGTGGACTAAAGCTAGCCATACAAACTAGACAAATGCTGTCCTGCAGATTTTGATGGGATCAGCTGACTAAGGCCTCCTGCACATGACCGTATGGCTTTTCCAGTATTTTGCGGACCGCAAAAAACGGATCCTCAAAAAATATGGATGACGTCCGTGTGCATTCTGTTTTTTGCAGAACGGAACAGCTGGCCCCTGATAGAACAGTACTATCCTTGTCCGGTATGAACGTAATGGAAAAATGGAAATACGGAAACGGAAGGCATACGGAGTACCTTCCATTTTTTTTGCGGATCCATTGAAATTAATGGGTCTGTATACGGAACGCAGAAAAACAGAACGTAAACGGAAAAAAAAACTTGTGTGCAAGAGGCCTAAGGGTATGGGGGAATATTGACAGTCCACCAACATCAGTTGTTGGGAGACAGAAGAGAGATCCCCCACTCCCTAATGAAATTAACATGTACACACCTCTGATCTGAGTCAGGAGAGAGTGCTTCTGTCTGTATCTCCATGTGTTTGACTGATTTAAAGCCCAGTTTACATTTTACAGTTCTGTTCTGATTTTTATTATTTTTATAGTGCAAAATACAAAAACAGGACCTAGTATACATAATAAACAACAATATAAATAAGGAGACTTTTGTATTACTTACCAGTAAAGTCTCTTTCTCGCTCTTCCTTGGGGGACACAGGAAACCATGGGTATAGCTCTGCTCCCTAGGAGGCGTGACACTAAGTGAAAGCTGTAAGCCCCTCCTCCATCAGCTATACCCTTCAGCCTGGAGAAGAGACTGCCAGTTGCGTGTCCAAGTAGTGAAAGATAACCACCAACCGGAAAAAGAACTGTCGAGCCCCAACGGGGGCAACCAAGCCGGAACCACAACTGTAACCCAAATGAAGGGTGGGTGCTGTGTCCCCCAAGGAAGAGCGAGAAAGAGACTTTACTGGTAAGTAATACAAAAGTCTCCTTTTCTCGCCCATATTCCTTGGGGGACACAGGAAACCATGGGACGTTCCAGAGCAGTCCCAGAAGGGAGGGACCAGAACAAACTCAACCAACACCAGAGGCATCAATCAACTGCCGCCTGCAACACCAGACGGCCTAAAGCAGCGTCAGCCGACGCATGAGTATGCACCCTGTAGAACTTGGTGAAGGTGTGCAAGGAGGACCAAGTGGCCGCCTTGCAAATCTGCTCCGTAGAAGCCCGATTCCTCTGAGCCCAGGAAGCCCCGACCGCTCTAGTGGAGTGAGCGGTAACACCAAGGGGCGGAACCTTGCCCTTGGCGAGATAAGCCTCAGAAACAGCCATCTTGACAAAACGGGCGATAGCAACTTTGGATGCCGCCATCCCTCTGCGCGACCCCTCCGGGACCACAAAGAGCGAGTCAGTATGCCTGAAAGAGCTGGTTACTTCCAGGTAAATCTTGAGCGCCCTGACAACGTCCAGGCGATGAAGCTTCCTCTCCCGCGGGTGGGAAGGGGAAGGACACAAAGAGGGGAGAACGATGTCCTCGTTCAGATGAAAGGCGGAGACCACCTTAGGAAGGAAGGAAGGGACCGGACGAAGAACCACCTTGTCCTGGTGGAACACTAGGAAAGGTTCCAGACAGGAGAGTGCAGCCAATTCGGACACCCTCCGAAGAGAGGTGACGGCTACAAGGAAAATAACCTTGCAGGACAGAAGTCGCAAGGAAACCGTCCGCAGAGGCTCGAAAGGGGAAGCCTGGAGCGCTGAGAGAACCAGGTTCAGGTCCCAGGGCGGTACCGGAGGGCGGTACGGGGGAACCGCGTGAGCCACGCCCTGAAGGAAGGTCTTGACAGGACCAAGGGGGGCCAGTGGGCGCTGAAACAAAATGGACAGCGCAGACACCTGACCCTTCAAAGAACTAAGGCCCAGACCTTGGGCCAGTCCGCTCTGCAGGAAGGACAAAACGGTGGGGAGAGAAAAGCGGAGCGGAGGAATCCCCAGATCGGCACAGAACCCCAAAAAGGTCCTCCAGGTCCTATAATAGATCCTAGAAGAGGACGGCTTACGGGCGCGGATCATGGTGCGGACGACGTCCGCAGAAAAACCCCTACGTGTCAGGACGGTGGTCTCAACAACCACGCCGTCAAACGTAGGGACCCTAAACGCGGGTGGAAGATCGGTCCCTGAGAGAGAAGATCTTCCCTGGCGGGCAGCGGCCAGGGCGCGTCTGCCAGGAGCAGCATGAGGTTGGCATACCAAGACCGGCGGGGCCAGTCCGGAGCGACCAGAATCACCGAGACGCCTTCCGCCGCGATCTTCCGAAGGACCTTGGGCAGGAGAGGGATGGGAGGGAATATGTATGGGCGCGCGAAGCCTCGCCAAGGAAGAACGAGGGCGTCGGCTCCGCAAGCTCCCGGATCCCTGGCCCTGGACAGATAGGCGGGGACCTTGTGATTGAATTTTGAGGCCATGAGGTCCACGTCCGGTATGCCCCAACGAAGGCAAATGGCCTCGAATACCTCCGGGTGAAGAGACCACTCGCCGGGGTCGACGGTGGTGCGACTGAGGAAGTCCGCCGCCCAATTGTCCACCCCTGGAATAAAAATTGCAGATAGGGCCGGGACGTGGGCTTCCGCCCAACGGAGAATGCTGGTGACCTCCCGCATTGCTGCAGCGCTGCGAGTGCCCCCCTGGTGGTTTATGTACGCCACAGCCGTGGCGTTGTCCGATTGTACACGAACTGGATGACCCTTCAGCAGATGAGTCCTGTGTCGTAGAGACAGAAGGGCCGCTCTCAGCTCCAGGACATTGATCGAGAGTTTGGACTCCGATGGAGACCAAATGCCCTGGACGGATCGGGGAGGAAACACGCCTCCCCAGCCCAAGAGACTGGCATCGGTTGTAACCACCAACCAGTTGAGTGGCAGAAAGGACCTGCCCAGAAGAGGGGACTGTAACCACCAGCGGAGAGATGACCGCACCGGAGGCGATAGATGGAAGGGATGATCCAGAGACTCCGGCGATTTGTCCCAGGAGGAGAGGATCGCCCGTTGGAGAGGGCGGGAGTGAAACTGCGCAAATGGGATCGCCTCGAAGCAGGCAACCATCTGCCCCAATACCCGCATGCAGAAGCGGAAGGACGGTCAACGGTGGAGAAGGAGACCCCGAACCGCCCCACGGAGGATCAGACGTTTTTCCGAGGGAAGACGTACCTCCGCCGCTCCTGTGTCTAAAAGCATTCCCAGGAAGACTAGTTGTCTGGAGGGGGGAAGGGAGGACTTGGGGAAGTTGATGACCCAACCGAACCTCGCCAGAGTCTCTAGAGTGAGATCCACGCTGGCAACCGCTTGAGAAAGGGACGGAGCCTTGATGAGGATATCGTCCAAGTACGGTAGCAGAAAAACACCCCTGGAACGGAGTAAGGCCAAAACCGGGGCCAGGACCTTGGTGAACACCCGGGGGGCTGTTGCCAGCCCAAAGGGAAGGGCGACAAATTGGGAGTGGAGGTCCCCCACGGCGAATCGGAGGAAGCGATGGTGACACCGGGCTACCGGAACATGGAGGTAGGCATCCTGTATATCGATGGAAGACATGAAATCTCCCTGCTCCAGGGAAGCCACCGCGGAACGGAGGGACTCCATCCGAAACCGTCGAAGGAGGAGAAAACGGTTGAGCTTTTTGAGGTCCAAAATGGGCCGCACCGAACCTCCCTTCTTGGGAACTACAAAGAGGTTCGAGTAGAACCCTTGGAACCTTTCCTCTAGAGGAACGGGGGTAATCACCCCCCTGTCCAGTAAGGCTTGAACGGCCGCGGAGAACGCAGCCGCGCTTTTCGGGTCCCGCGGCGGGCGGGAGCGAAAGAACCGATCTGGAGGGAAGGATGCAAATTCGATTTTGTATCCGGAGGACACAATTTCGAGGGCCCAGGCGTCGGAGACGTGAGCCATCCAGACGTCCCTGAAAAGGAGGAGCCGGCCCCCCACCCGGGTGGGTGGGGGCGCGCCTTCAGGCAGAGGACTGCTTTGCTGCGGGTGTGCGGGCAGCCTGCGGCTTGCGCCAGGAGGGCTGGGCCCGAAAAAACGGCTTCCTACGCTTATCCTGGGGAGGAGCCGAAGCGGCAGCTGTGGTGGGAGCCCCAGAGGCCCTGCGGGAGGACCGAAAACGAGACGCACCAGGGCGTCCGCGGGGGGCGCCCCTGGCTTGGGGTTGAGGAAGATGGGTGCTTTTACCACCCGTGGCCTCCGAAATAAGTTCGTCTAGGCGGACCCCGAAAAGGCGGGAACCCGCAAACGGTAGCCCCGCCAAGGAACGTTTGGAGGCAGCGTCCGCTTTCCAAACCTTCAGCCAGAGCTCCCTCCTGACGGAAACTGCCAGGGCGGAGGAGCGTGCAATAAGGGCTCCCGCATCAAGGGAGGCCTCACAAACAAAATTCCCGGCCCGAATAATAAGCTGGGCCAAGGAACGTAGGTCCTGGATGGGGACGTCCGAGTCCAACTCCTGTTCCAGCTGCGCACCCCAAGCAGAGATTGCTTTCCCTGCCCAAGCAGAGGCAAAAACCGGTCTGAGAGCAGAACCGGAGGCAGCAAAAATGCCCTTGGAAAGGGTCTCCATGCGACGGTCCTCCGCTGACTGAAGAGAGGACCCGTCGGGAACAGGGATGGCCGTGTTCTTTTACAGTCTGGCCACAGGGGGGTCCACCTTGGGTGGGGAAGACCATGTGGCCACGACATCGGCTGGAAAAGGATAGCAAATGTCCAGCTTCTTGGGGTTGACAAAACGGGCGTCCGGGCGAGCCCAAGCCTTAGACACCACAGAGGAGAAATCAGAGTGGATTGGAAAGACTTTTGAGGCCTGTCTGGGTCTGATAAAGGAGACGCTAGCTGCGTCAGAGCTAGGGGGGTCATCCTGCACCTTAAAGGTGTCACGAATATCAGAGATGAGTTGACCCATCGCTGAGGCTAGCTTGGACGGCAGGGCCGAGTCCATTTCCAAATCTGAAACCGCCAATTCACCTTCAGAGAGCGAATCCTTTGGAGAGGAGAGGCCCGTCTGGGTGCGCACGCGTGGCGGGGAGAGTGAGGCCTCAGAGGAGGAGGCTCGCTCTACTCTAATACGCTTCTGAGAGTGCCTAGCTCGGGAGGGGTCACTAAGAGAGAGTGAACCCGCTGCAGCGGCAGAAGCAGTGGACCCGGAGGGCGCGACAGTCAGAGAGGCATCCTGCGGGGTAGGTGGCCTGTCTATTAGGCGGCCCACGACATGAGTGAGGCTTTCCACGGCCTGGGACAGGGATCTAGCCCAGTCAGGCGGGTCAGAGGAAGCAGGGAGCGACACAGCGGGCGACTGAGGCTGCGGTGGAGCTCGGCATGCAGTACAGTGCGGATCAGACTGCCCCCGGGGAAAGGGTTCCCTACAAGCAGTACAGGCATGGTACCAAGGCTTGGCGGCTGCAGAAGGGTCTGACATGGTGGAAAAAAGATGTTGCACTAAAGTGATGGCACGGAGGGGATTAACAGTCCTACCAGACCCGGATGATGCAAGCGGCAGCGGTAAGGGGAACAGACTGAGGAGGCTGTGGAGGAGAGGCAGCAGCACGGAGATGAATGGCTTCAGGATCGCACGGCAGAGAGGATTCCACGCAGCACTGAGAAGTGAAAATGAAACCGGAAGTAGCGGAGCGCATGTAGGAAGCTCCGCCCCCCCTCTGCCGCGCTGAAGAAGAAGCAGAGCCGCGCGCGCGCGGCAAAATGATTTAAACCCCCAAGGTGGTGAAGTGCCGGCCAAGATGAAATGGCGCCGTTCACGCCAAGTAAGCGGCCCCCGCCGCGCCTGGATGTGGCAGACGGCTTGCTTGCCTGCAGCCGTCCCCTGAAGGCAGCGTCCCTGCCAAGGACTTGCCCAGATAAACTCCCCTGCCCGGTAACGGTCCCGATATGCCCGGGGGGGCGGGGGGGGTGGGGGGGGCGGGGGGGGGGGTGGGGGGGGTGGGGGGGGGGGCGGGCGATGTAGCAGTGGCCATGTAGCAGTGGCCATGGGGGATGTAGCAGCGGCCATGGGGGATGTAGCAGCGGTGGGAGGGAGGAAGGGGAGGCTGGAGCAGCCACTCTCACCATACGCTGTCTTCGCCCTCAGTCCATCCAGCGGGGGTCGCCCCTTCAGCTCCTGGCACCGCAGTGGCAGGAAGCCGGGGGAGGGACTTGGCATGCGGGCGACCCTGAGCTGGCGGGACGCAGGGGAGCGAGGCTGCCCTGGTCCACCTTGTCTTCTGTGGGGGAGGCGGCAGTGCGGAATTACCGGCACTGGCGCAACTCAACCCCGGGAGAAACAGAGGGGTCTAATGCGCCTCTGTTGTCCCTGTAGGTAGAAAAAAATCGAATTAAAAACAACAAATAACGCAAAAATAAAAAAAATCATAGGAAAACAACCCTGCATAAGCAGGGGGTGTCTTGCCTCCTTGGACACTAAGCAAAAACTGGCAGTCTCTTCTCCAGGCTGAAGGGTATAGCTGATGGAGGAGGGGCTTACAACTTTCACTTAGTGTCACGCCTCCTAGGGAGCAGAGCTATACCCATGGTTTCCTGTGTCCCCCAAGGAATATGGGCGAGAAAGACTGATTATAGTGTCCTATTAATGGACATAAACCTTTAGTAAGATTGTTACAAATGAAGCCAGTACTTAGATCAGGACACTAATGAGAACTGATATATAGCAAACAAGGGTACACGTCCCACACAAAGGAAATATGTGAGGAAATGGGGATTAAGAAAATAGGTAAGAGGGGGTAAAAAAATGAATAACTGAAGTCGAACCACATCTCTCTCTGGGTACCCTCTTCTGCCACCAATTCTCAGTGAACATTAAAAAGCATCTGTCAGCAGATTTGTACCTATGACACTGGCTGACCTGCTGCATGTGCACTTGGCAGCTGAAGACATCTGTGTTGGTCCCATGTTCACATGGGACCAAATTGCTGAGAAAAATGAAGTTTGAATATATACAAATGGTCCTCTAGGAGCAATGGGGAAGTTGATGTTACTCCTAGAGGCTCTGCTCTCTCTGCAACTGTCGTATTTTTTGCGGATATACGTTTTTTGCGGACCGCATAATACTGAAAAAGCCATATGGTCGTGTGCAAGAGGCCTTATATTGAAGATCTTGGGCTGTGATCTGTACCAAAGCTCCCCAACTGTTGCACGCAAAGAATATGCATTATGTTCAATTGTTTAACAGGATAGCTAGTATAAAAATGACCAATCTCATCACATTATTCTGCAATTGTAACGAAACATTTTCACAGCTTTGCCATTCTCTATTAGAAATATATTGTGCCCTTTCGAGTCAATGGAGCCTTTAGGGATCTTAATTCACCTTTATAAAGCTGGCTACACTTATTAGATAAATATCGACCAAACCTGCCATTATCAGTGATATGGATGAAAACTTAAACTGGCCATATACATCAGATGTATAATTTTGGCTGGATTGGAATACCATCTAATGTGTATGGGGACCTCACTACTCTCCCCTATGGCAGATGTCAGGGGAGAGAAGGGTTGGGCACGCCGCTGCAGCTTTCTTCCCTATACTATTCACAACACATGCATGCTTGGCTGAGACACACGCAGCATATCACCCTCTCCGTACAGAAATAAAGTTGAAGAATAATTCAGTCTGGGCGAGATAACTGTTCTCATATGAATGTCATCCTGTATGAACTTGTAAAAACAAGAGTGTGTTTAGACCCTTCTGATAAAGCTAGGTAACAATTCTAGTAGTAGCAGTTAAAACTGACATAGAGACTGAGAAATATTGTAGAAAGGAAGTATCCAGTGTGCATAACAGTCTCTCTTTATGAAATCATGGTTAAAATATTCTCCTAAGATGAACGCAGCATGAGGCCAACATGAGCCATAAGTAAGACCATGTTGGTGGAAACATGTTGGTGTGATGCTGCGTTCATCTCAGGAGAATGTTTTAACCATGATTTAATAAAGGCAGACTTTTATGCACGCTGTACACTTCCTGTTTCCTTTGCAAATTTTTCACGTCAAGCGTACAGACATCCGTGCTGTGCAACATGAATGCTACATCATCGTAAGCTGGCCATTTCTCTATACATTTTCATTGAGAATCACAGACCTTGATTTATCACATCGGTCGAACTGTACACAGGGAAGGTGTTATCAGTAATTGATAGTATTCTTGGTGTAAGTGTGTATACAGCTATAGATGTCAGTCACTGATAGCTGTACATAGGGAGGTATTATCAGTGACTGATAGCATTATCTGTGTATAAGTGTGTATATAGAGATAGCTGTCAGTCACTGATAGCTGTACATGGGGGAGGTGTTATCAGTGATTAATAGCATTCTCTGTGTAAGTGTGTATACAGAGATAGCTGTTAGACAATGATAGTTGTACATTGGGGAGGTGTTATCAGTGATTGATTGCATTCTCTGTGTAAGTTTATATACAGAAAGAGGTGTCAGTCACTGATAACTGTACATGGGTGAGGTGTTGGGTGGCAGCCCTGATTTTCATTTGATTCACGTTTTGCATTTACACAGTCAATGTACATGCAAAATATGTTTTCACCCCCAGCAATCTGCTGTCATATGGCAAGGGAGAAACCCCCCAGGGGTCCAGGCTTCAAGGTGGCCCCAGGTGGATAAAGTCACACCTCTTCCAGCTGACAGGCACCAGGAAGATGTAGCAGGAAAACGCCCAGCAGGAGGTCTCAGCCCTGGATGAGATCTATCACTTTCCCACAGACATGTTGGCATCGACATTTCATAAGGAATTATGAATCGTCCATCCCAGGCATAATTCGGTTATCTTTTTGTGATCTTGGGGCAAAGCCAAACATCCACATGGTCCTGGCTTGATGCTAGGATGCCAGGGAAGGGAGATATACACTCACCTAAAGAATTATTAGGAACATCATACTAATACGGTGTTGGACCCCCTTTTGCCTTTAGAACTGCCTTAATTCTACGTGGCATTGATTCAACAAGGTGCTGATAGCATTCTTTAGAAATGTTGGCCCATATTGATAGGATAGCATCTTGCAGTTGATGGAGATTTGAGGGATGCACATCCAGGGCACGAAGCTCCCGTTCCACCACATCCCAAAGATGCTCTATTGGGTTGAGATCTGGTGACTGTGGGGGCCATTTTAGTACAGTGAACTCATTGTCATGTTCAAGAAACCAATTTGAAATGATTCGAGCTTTGTGACATGGTGCATTATCCTGCTGGAAGTAGCCATCAGAGGATGGATACATGTTCTCATTCTGTTTACGCCAAATTCGGACTCTACCATTTGAATGTCTCAACAGAAATCGAGACTCATCAGACCAGGCAACATTTTTCCAGTCTTCAACAGTCCAATTTTGGTGAGCTTGTGCAAATTGTAGCCTCTTTTTCCTATTTGTAGTGGAGATGAGTGGTACCTGGTGGGGTCTTCTGCTGTTGTAGCCCATCCGCCTCAAGGTTGTGCGTGTTGTGGCTTCACAAATGCTTTGCTGCATACCTGGGTTGTAACGAGTGGTTATTTCAGTCAACGTTGCTCTTCTATCAGCTTGAATCAGTCGGCCCATTCTCCTCTGACCTCTAGCATCCACAAGGCATTTTTGCCCACAGGACTGCCGCATACTGGATGTTTTTTCCTTTTCACACCATTCTTTGTAAACCCTAGAAATGGTTGTGCATGAAAATCCCAGTAACTGAGCAGATTGTGAAATACTCAGACCGGCCCGTCTGGCACCAACAACCATGCCACGCTCAAAATTGCTTAAATCACTTTTCTTTCCCATTCTGACATTCAGTTTGGAGTTCAGGAGATTGTCTTGACCAGGACCACACCCCTAAATGCATTGAAGCAACCATGTGATTGGTTGACTAGATAATTGCATTAATGAGAAATAGAACAGGTGTTCCTAATAATTCTTTAGGTGAGTGTACATATCTCCCCACAGAAACCAAATAACGGTACCATGTTTGGACTCTACTTGTAGCCGGAACCTAGGCGGATCCGTTGGTCCCAGGACCATCTTCCTGTGACCTGCTGGCCTGGAGCTATAAACCCTAAAGGGTTTTGTGGGTCAGTTGCTGCCAGCCCAGCAGAGAGGAGGGTGGACCCCTCCCAAAGGCCCGGAGGAATAGGACCGGCTACAGGTTAAAAGGCTTGTGCCAGTGAGCGGGCGGGTCTTTTTCTGAAAGCGGGTCACATCGTGCAAATGTGTTTGGAGTGACCTGGAAACCGCTGACATCACCACCCCCACGTGACTGCAGCCAAGGACTATTCCACCATCATAACCCCAAAGAACTTTCATCTACCCGGTAACTGACTTTTGCTTTGCTTAACCCTGTTGTACCTATATCACCTGTATCTGTAACCTCAGACCGCTGTATATATACCCTGTGTATATTGTGTCATTTAGTGTGCCCTTAAGGCAATTAAATATATAATTTTATCTTGTGCTGTCTTGTATCTCGATCACGAATCCTCACGTCCGTGTTTCGGCCTAGTTATAAGCTACTGCGGGTTGGTTTCTCACCCTATATAATCCCGTTAGCGGACCGGGCTTATCTCAAACGAGAAGCTGGTGGCAGATTACCCGGGCTGAGAAGGCGCTGTTTCACGGCGGCAGTGAAAAGGCTCTCTCAGCTTGTTGCTTCTCTGTGCCCGCATGGACAGGAGGTGTCTGTGTAAACTGTACTAAGCTGACCTTACCTGCTCCTCTGGAGGGCGTAACGTCATGCCTTGGTAACCAGGGACCATGCCGCGCCTCGTGAGCTCGACGTAGGTGACGTCAAGCGGGAACGAGGTGTGGTATCCATCACAGATAGCATTCTATGTGTAAGTATGTATACAGAGATAGCTGTAAGCCACTGATAGCTGTACACAGGGGAGTTGTTATCAGTGATTGATAGCATTTTCTGTGTAAGTGTGTATACAGGGATAGCAGCGAGTCACTGATAGCTCTACATGGGGGAGGTTTTATCAGTAATTGATAGCATTCTTGGTGTAAGTACGTATACAGAGATAGCTGTACATCATGTGGTTGGGTGGTTCAGAAAAAGGAGAGATATAAATTACAAGTTTTACTGAATCTTTTCCTATAAAACTATATATCAATCTGCTCAGCTCATTCTGCTCTATAACATGCTGCCTGCAGATTACATTGCATTTTGTGGTGATGCGCCCTCTTCAATAACACTAATCTTACTGCTCAAACTATATAAACACCATTTTCTTTATCTGTGTACAGACTGTGATGCTTGGTCGGTTACCTGAACTCCGTAGAGGAACTCCCCACATTCATTTTCCCCATCAGATTCTTCCTCAGCCCAGTTGTGCCCCTTGATGTCCTGTGGAGAAAAGAACTTTGGTCACACAAAAGTGCAGTACTATCCATAGTCACCTCTCAGATCTAGTGATAATAACAGTAATGCTTTTTGGAAATATTCAAATACAACTACAACAGGCACCTACATGCCTGCTGAAGAGAAAATAGCATACAAATACAGATAGTGCTATGTTTTACCACAAAGCCCTGCCTTGCAAGAGCAAAGAAACATTTTAAAGCCATACATGACTTAAAGGGAACCTGTCACCTGGATTTTGTGTATAGAGCTAAGGACATGGGCTGCCAGATCGCAATATCCATTCCCCATAGCTCTCTGTGTGCTTTTATTGTGTCCAAAAAACGATTTTATATATATGTAAATGAGGCTACTGACGTTTCCGGAGCCCAGCCACGCCCACTGTGAAGGAGCCCAGGACCGCCCCGCATACTCCGAATCTCCTCCTTGCTCCCAGATGTCACAAATCTAGAGAGCCGTAATTTCGCGATGCGTGAGCTAGCACGTGCGCCGTTCGTTCCCTGAAGCTGATGCCTGCACAGGGAAGGAACACTATGTCGACACTGCGCATGCGCTAGCTCGCGCATCGTGAGATTATGACACTCTAGCTTTGTGACGTCGGGGAGCAAGGAGGAAAGCACTCTGTGTGCTTTTATTGTGTAAAAAAACCGATTTTATAGATATGCAAATTAACCTTAGATGAGTCCAGTCTCCTCCATGCTTGAAAGATGAGCCCAGCCACGCCCACTGTAAAGGAGTTTGGGCTCCTTTACAGTGGGCGTGGCTGGGCTCATCTTTCAAGCATGGAGGAGACTGGACTCATCTAAGGTTAATTTGCATATCTATAAAATCGTTTTTTTTACACAATAAAAGCACACAGAGCTATGGGGACTGGGTATTGCGGATGTGCTAGCGGCCATCTAGCAACCCATGTCCTCAGCTCTATACACAAAATCCAGGTGACAGGGTTGGCCATACACATTCCATAGCTGTCGGCCAAACCGCTATCTCAGCTCAACTGAGTGTATATGTTTTGTCAGTGGAGACAGAGAAGAAAGCTGCTGCTAGACACCTCTAATGGCAGCTTATCTCCAGGGAGAATAAAACGGAATATTTCTGCACCCAATCTTTCTCTCTCCCCTGGCATCATTTGGTGGGACAGTTAGGAGCTCCCCTTGTACATTAGCATGTTGGGCGATCCTGCTATCCCTGGCAGGTTCGACTGAGAATATGCTAATATATACAGGGGCCTTTAAAACGGTTGTCTGATTTGGATGATTGCTACTTGTTAGAAGATTTTTTTGATATTTTTTTGATATTACACTAATCATGAAGTGTACCCTTGCTCAACTGAAATCTGCGGTAAGACTGAGACAACAAGAGCAAAATTTAGAGGATGTTACAAGGCATGGGGAAATACATAATTAAGATACGACAGATCAATGAACAGTGGTTTTGTTATAAGTGGACATCTCATCTTCCCATGTACATATCATTTTGTAATATCCTCTAAACATTGTGCCTATTCTCTGTCAGGCAAGATAACAAATGAAAGACTTAAAGTATTCAGCATCACATCGTTTTTTTCTGGCTAACACGGTACTATGCAATTCCTGCTGCACCAAAACAGGGAACCCCAACAACGGACCCTCGCCCCAATAACTTACAGTTTACTAATAGGGTATAAAAAATGATTTTTTTTTTCTACACTGGACAATCCTTTTAAAGGGAACCTGTCACCTCCAAAAACCATCGCAAGTCGCCAGCAGTACCTGACAGTAGCCAGCAGTGTGTTTCCGGCGATAATTTTCTTCCTTAAGGCCGATGCGGCTAAAGCTCAGAA
This sequence comes from Bufo bufo, assembly GCF_905171765.1. Taxonomy (NCBI): domain Eukaryota; kingdom Metazoa; phylum Chordata; class Amphibia; order Anura; family Bufonidae; genus Bufo; species Bufo bufo. The sequence continues at coordinate 612,086,969 of NC_053389.1, read as the reverse complement.
AACGTTCTTTTATCCCTTACTAGGCGCGCTTCTCTAGTCATGTTTGAAGTAAAGGGGGCAGCGGCCTCCTTGCTTCAAGTCAAGAAAACCACGCCCCCTTCGCTGTGACTGACAGCGCTTATGTAGAGAGTTCGGCAAAACCAGCCAAACTGCCGGCTGTTCGTCACAGCGAAGGGGCGTGGTTATCTTGACTTGAAGCAAGGAGGCCGCTGCCACCTTGACTTCAAGTATGACTAGAGAAGCGGGACATACACAGTCTAATTGACAATTTCAACCAAAATTTATGTTGAAATTTAAAGGGAATCTGTCAGCAGTTTTCTGCTGCTAGCTTCTAACCGCTCCAGCACATGCCAATGAGTCCTGATATTCATGAGATCACAGCTCTTCCCACCCGCCTGCCTCTGATTGACAGTTTTTATCCAGCTAAATGAACAGCAGGTGGGCAGGAGAGACAGGAGCTCATGAATATTCAGCATACAATTATGCACTGGAGCTATTCAATACAAGATTTTAGCAAAATGGCTGGGTCAAAGAAATTGACCCAGCATTTTGCTAAGGGTATCTGTCACTTTATTTTGCCCTTGGTTAGGACCAGGGGCGTTGCTAGGTTAAAACATTCAGGGCCTGGGCCACTGATGTTTTGTCCCAGGCACCGAATGTCCTGCCTGCCTGCTAGATACAACTGTATTGCCATCCACAGGACGGTGGAAGAGCTGAAGGACCTGTGGTGACATCACTGGTCATGTGACCAGTAAAACAGTCAGTGGCGGAGAAGGACCTGCGATGATGTCACCATCGTGTGACCAGTGCAGGAGAGGGCGGCAGTGAAGAGGGGAAGAAGCTGAGGTGATGTCTGCTACATCAGGAGAGGAAATTGAAGGCAGAGCAATGCTGGGAGTTGTAGTTATTTTACTGGGACTGTATGTTAGGGCTGAAGGGAGGGATGTTATTTACATGGAACTGTGTGTTGGAGGTGGCTGGGGTCATGTTATTTACATGGGACTGTATGTTGATAGTGGCTGTAGGAGGGAGTGATGTTATTTACATGGGACTGTATGTTGAAGGCGGCTGTGGTAGGGGATTATGTTATTTACATGGGACTATGTTGGAGGGGGCTGGGGCAGGGGGATATTATTTACATGGACTGTATGTTGGAGGTGGCTGTGGGAGGGAGTGATGTTATTTACATGGGACTGTATGTCGGAGGGGGCTGGGTGAGGCAGTGATGTTATTTACCATGGGACTGTATGTTGATGGCGACTGTGGGAGTGATGTTATTTACATGGGACTGAATGTTACAGGGGTCTGAGGGAGGGAGTGATGTTATTTACATGATACTGAATGTTCAGGGGGCGATGTTATTAACGTGGGACTGTATGTTGAAGGTGGCTGGTGGGGGGGGGGAATGATGTTATTTACATTGGACTGAATGTTGAGGGGGTGATGTTTACATGGGAATGCATGTTGGAGGCGTCTGGGGAGGGGGTGATATTATTTACTTGGGACTGTATGTTGAAGGCGGCTGGGGAGGAGGTGATATTATTTACATGGGACTGTATTTTGGAGGAGGCTGTAGATAGAGAGGGATGTTATTTACATGGAACTGTATATTGGCGGGGGCTGGAGAAATGGTGTGATGTTATTTACATGGGACTGTATGGCGGAGGGAGGGAAATAGTGTTATTTACATGGGACTGTATGTTGGAGGGGGTGAAGGGAGGGGAGTGATGTTATTTACATAGGACTGTATTTTGGAGGGGGCAGGAGAGATGGTGTGATGTTATTTACATGGGATTGCATGGTGGAGGCGGGAATATAACAACAGGGGGCACTGCAAATCCAGGGGACATTATAGGCGTTATTACTACTGAGGGCTCTATAGGAGGGACTTATAGATCTGCCTTATTTCTACTAAGAGTACTATGGGGGGCCTTATTACTACTGAGGGGTCTGTAGAGAGCTTTATTACCACTGGGGGAACAATAGGGGGCCTTATTTGTACTGGGGGCTCTGTGAGGGTATTAATACTGGAGGGCTCTTCTACTAATGGGGGCACTCTTGGGCAGCATTATCACAGTTGGGGCACTGTAGGGGGCAGTATTACTATGGAGGCACTAATTTTTCTTCAGGATAGTATCTGGGGGTATTGGGGGGCACAACGAGCAGCAGGATAACACTGTTGGGACTCCAGGTTGGGGGATGATGATAGAAATGTGAGGAATCTAAGATGTCTGTGTGTCACACTCTGCAGAGACGAGGTGGCTGAGAGGAGTTGTACAGACCGAATGGAGAAGATGACAGAGAAGATCTACATTGAAGGAGATGTCACCTGGAGGCCCTGGATTTGAGAGGTATGTGCTGCTGTATAGCAAGTACAGCAAAATGCGGTGTGTGGGGGGAGGGGGGACGACCTAGAGAACTGGGCCATATTCATTGGGGCTTGGGTCACGGATCTTTTGAGACCCTAGCAACGCCCCTGGTTAGGACACCATAAAACTGGTGACAGATTCCCTTGAACAATGAATGATCATTTTAGCCAACCGATGAGAGAACATCATCATCTGAAAAGAAATCAGCCACGTTTAATATTTTTGTCCAATAATCAGATGAAAGACCTTTCGCTCATAAACATATCATTCATGAACAAAAGAGCTGTCTTTTAAAGAAGATTCCCAGAAAGATCTTTTGCCCATTGCTCGATTTCATTGAACACATATGGGCAGTTTTATACAACTGTAATGGCCAATATGGACTAAAACATGTATGGTCGTGTCTGTGAAATGAACGTTAACCAGGTGATTGTTTGCTCAACTGCTGTTCAACCATCAACCAACTTCTATCTAATGTGTAAGGCCAGCTTTGGATGTGGCCTTCTTAAGTAGAGGAGTCTACATCCCCTTGCTGCTTGTCTGCTTTTTAGCTTAGCTACAAAAGGGCAGAGTGATCTGTGACTACAGGGAGTTTGAGAGACAGATGTAGAACTCACCATCTTCAGTATATGCACTACTTCATTTCAGAATTTAAAGGGGCTTATGACTAACGTAAAAGATGAAAGTCAGAGATCATATAGTACATGACAATACCTTTATAACAAAGCTACAATCAGCCCTGTACCTCACATCAGGGGCGTAACTACCATAGTGGCAGACCATGCGACTGCTATGGGGCCCAGAGCAGGAGGGGGCCCAGTTAGGATCATCCCCTCTTCTACTGGGATTGAAAACTTGGTCAGGACTCCACCCTCTAAAGCAGTGCTTCTCAATTATTTTCTGTCATGCCCCCCCTAGGAAGAAGAAAATATTTCGCGCCCCCCCGCGCGACTGTAAATAGTATCATTTGTCTATAAAATTGTTATAAGTACACCTCTGCATAACACTGTATCCTTATTAACGTATAAGAGTATAAAAAAAGAAAGAAATGTGGATCGGACACACACTTATGGGGGGGATCTGTGGATGACGGACACTTATGGGGGGATCTATGGATGACGGACACTTATGGGGGGATCTGTGGATGACGGACACTTATGGGGGGATCTGTGGATGACGGACACTTATGGGGGAGATCTGTGGATGACGGACACTTATGGGGGATCTGTGGATGACGGACACTTATGGGGGGATCTGTGGATGACGGACACTTATGGGGGGATCTGTGGATGACGGACACTTATGGGGGGATCTGTGGATGACGGACACTTATGGGGGGGATCTGTGGATGACGGACACTTATGGGGGGATCTGTGGATGACGGACACTTATGGGGGGATCTGTGGCTGGCACTGTTACAGGGGGATCTGTGGCTGGCACTGTTATATATGTGCCATCCACAGACCCCCCACCCCATAACAGTGCCATCCACAGTGCCCCCCCAGCCCATAACAGTGCCATCCACAGACCCCCACCCCTTAACTGTGCCATCCACAGATTCCATGTGCCCGCCGCCGCCGTTTAAAGTTATTAAACATGCCCCCCTCACTCCTAATAGTACCGTATATCCGAATTTCTTCTGTATAATGCCGGCAGGCGGGCCGGGCGGCCGGCGCGTCCCTCAGTGACGTCACTTGTCTGCGCCGCCTGCTTCATTCATAAAGCAGGCGGCGCAGGCACGTGACATCACTGAGGGACACGCCGGCCGCCCGGCCTGCCTGCCGGCATTATACAGAAGAAATACGCACACCCCAAAGGCCGTCCCTGATCGAGCCCCCCTTTACGGAGCCTGGCGCCCCCCCTGGGGGGCGCGCCCCACTATTTGAGAAGCACTGCTCTAAAGGAACAACTTTTAGCAAATGAAGCAGTGGAAAAAATGGCCCACGGGTCATTGAAAGGGGTTTAGGCAGAAACCCTTCTGTCCTGTGTGGGGGCCTGGTTTGATCCTTGTTATGGGGCCCTTACTTCTATATGTACGCCACTGCCTCACATGGATCCAGAGATCTCCCCATTCATTGCTCTGCTAGATTCATATCAAGCTGGCAGCTCAAGGTGAGTGTCTTTTCTGCTGCAGATTTTTTTTATTACTTTCAATTACAAAAGTATTTAGATCAAGGTGCTGGTTTGAAAACTGTAAAATATTTTTTATGGGACGACCCCTTTAAGGCTACTTTCACACTGGCGTTTTGAATTCTGTTTGTGAGATCCGTTACATGGTTATAAGGGAAAATAATAGCATTCTGAATACAGAATGCATAGTAAAACAGCGCTGGAGGGGTTAAAAAAATAAAATAAAAAATGAACTCACCTTAATCCACTTGCTCGCGCAGCCCGGCATCCCTTCTTCTGTCTTCATCTGTGCTGGGATGCCAGCTTCGCGATCAAGTGGATTAAGGTGAGTTAAATTTTTTTTTTTTATAAATACGGATGCATTTGCGTATGCATTCCGTTTTTTTTTGCGGACCTATTTACGGAATACATACGGAGTACATTGTTTTTTTTCCGCGGACCTATTGAAATGAATGGTTCCGTATACGGACCGTATACGGAACGCAAAAAACGGCCCGCAAAACGGAAAAAATAAACGGTAGTGTGAAAGAGGCCTAAGATGGATGCACATGCTCAGTGCTGCCCTTTAACTTCCTCTTAGGGCTCATGCCCATGAGTTTAAGTGCTCAGTGCCCGTGCTGCAGACCGCAAATTGCGGTCCGCAATGCACGGGCACGACCGTGGGGCAGCCACATGCGGATCGCGGACCGATTCACTTCAATGGGGTCCGCGATCCGCACTGCAAAAAAGTAATGCATGCACTACTTATTTGCGGAATGGAAGCAGGAAACAGAACCCCACGTAAGCACTCTGTAGTGCTTCCATTCCGTGGTTCCGTTCCGCACCACATCTCCCGATTTGAGGACCCATTCAAGTGATTTGAATGCACACGGCCAGTGCCCCGTGTATTGCGGACCCGCCGTATGCAGGCCGTAATATGGCCACTGCAGGGCAACAGCCGTGGGCATGAGCCCTGAAGATGTGACAAGGAGAGAGCTGCAGCAGAAAAGACACACCCTCTGAGCTGCCAGCCTCAAAGAAATCTAGCAGAGTAATTGGCCCAATGAATGGGGAGATCTCTGGTTCCATATGAGGTACAGGGCTGGTTCTAAGCTTTGCTAGAAAGAGATTGTCATGTACTTCCCACCACAGGGTTTTATGACAGGCTATAAAACAGAGATGCTCAACCTGCGGCCCTCCAGCTGTTGCAAAACTACAACTCCCAGCATGCCCAGAAAACCTACAGCTATCAGCGTACAGCCGAGCATGATGGAAGTTTTAGTTTTACAACAGCTGGAGGGCCGCAGGTTGAGCATCCCTGCTATAAAACATGAGTTCATGGGGATTTTATGGCTGGAACCTCACTAATCCTGAGAACAGGTCAGTTAGATAGTTTACCAGGCCTTGTATCCCCTATAAAATAATTCTGGAGCATCCTTTTTCATAACCCTGCATTGTACTATTCCTACGTTATTCCTGAATAAATTGACACCCGGGTGTTGCCATTTCCAGGAATGAATCCCTACACAGTCTGGCACTGGCAGCTCTGACTGGACAGTGTCATAGGGTGCAGGGACAACCCCCAACTGGTATCAACCAGTTGTAAATTTCCTAATACATTTCAAGGAGGAATAAAATGCATCTTTCCAGTGTATATGAAGATTTCTTTCCCCATTCAAGTGAACAGGAAGGGGCCGTCCAATAGAAGAGAATAGGGACACCACACTTGTAATTACACCTCCTCACCACTGCAATTGCTGCAGCGAGAAGGTAAACAGAGCGGAGAAGGCAGTGTTCATACGAGTGCTGCCATCTCTTCAAACAGCTGATTGAACTTCCGATCCGCGGCTCCGGAAAAAAATAGAACATGTCCTATTCTTGTCCGCAATCGTGGATGAGAATAGGCAGTTCTATGGGGTTGCCGGCTGGGTGTATGGACCCTAATAGTAAAAAGCAGACAACCCCTTTAAAGGGAACCTGTCACCGGGATTTTGGGTATAGAGCTGAGGACATGGGTTGCTAGATGGCCGCTAGCACATCCGCAATACCCAGTCCCCATAGCTCTGTGTGCTTTTATTGTGTAAATTAACCTGAGATGAGTCAGAGCTTGAAAATATGACTCTTCTCTGGTCACAAGTAAGATATGACTCTTTTATGTTAATTAGCATATGCATCAAATAGTTTTTTTTTACACAATAAAAGCACACAGAGCTATGGGGACTGGGTATTGCGGATGTGCTAGCGGCCATCTAGCAACCCATGTCCTCAGCTCTATGCACAAAATCCCGGTGACAGGTTCCCTTTAAATAGATGTGAAATGATGGCATAATGCTCATTTTGCAATTCATTTGAATTTGTTTAGCTGGAATTATTTTATATAGGTTGGGTTTCCACAAGGTGGTGTCACGATCAGTGTGGGGGAAAAACTGGGCCCGGAAACTAGGGAAGGAACAGGTCACCTCCTAAACAACCCTAATCCAGTCCTTAACTACAGTCATGTGAAAAAATTAGGACACCCTTTGAAAGCATGTGGTTTTTTGTAACATTTTTAATAAATGGTTATTTCATCTCCGTTTCAACAATACAGAGAGATTAAAGTAATCCAACTAAACAAAGAAAACTGAAGAAAAGTCTTTTCAAGATCTTCTGTAAATGTCATTCTACAAAAATGCCTATTCTAACTGAGGAAAAAGATAGGACACCCTCACATGTATTCCCTCTTAAATTGGCTCAGATCTCACACAGGTATATCACACCAGGTGCACATAATTAGTAGATCGTTACTCTGCATGTTGAATGAGGCTTGCCCTATTTAAACCTCAGACATTTAGTTTGGTGTGCTCCTGACTGTTGAAGTGAGAGTGAGCACCATGGTGAGAGCAAAAGAGCTGTCAGAGGACTTCAGAAAAAAGATTGTAGCAGCCTATGAGTCTGGGAAGGGATTTAAAAAGATCTCAAAAGATTTTGAAATCAGCCATTCCACTGTCCGGAAGATAGTCTACAAGTGGAGGGCTTTCAAAACAACTGCCAACATGCCCAGGACTGGTCGCCCCAGCAAGTTCACCCCAAGAGCAGACCGCAAGATGCTAAAAGAGGTATCCAAAAACCCTAAAGTGTCATCTCGAGAACTACAGCAGGCTCTGGCTACTGTTGATGTAGAAGTACATGCCTCTACAATCAGAAAGAGACTGTACAAGTTTAACTTGCATGGGAGGTGTGCAAGGAGGAAACCTTTGCTTTCCAAGAGAAACATCGAGGCCAGACTGACATTTGCCAGCGATAAAGTTGACAAAGACCAGGACTTCTGGAATAATGTTCTTTGGACAGATGAGTCCAAAATTGAATTATTTGGACACAACAGCAGAGGACATGTTTGGCGTAAACCAAACACAGCATTCCAAGAAAAGAACCTCATACCAACTGTGAAGCATGGAGGTGGAAGTGTCATGGTTTGGGGCTGCTTTGCTGCAGCAGGACCTGGTCAGCTCACCATCATAGAATCCACGATGAATTCTACTGTGTATCAGAAGGTGCTTGAAGAACATGTGAGACCATCAGTTAGAAAATTAAAGCTGAAGCGGAACTGGACCATGCAGCATGACAATGACCCAAAACATACTAGTAAATCAACCAAAGATTGGCTGAAAAAGAAGAAATGGAGAGTCCTGGAATGGCCAAGTCAAAGTCCAGATTTGAATCCCATTGAGATGCTGTGGGGTGACTTGAAAAGGGCTGTACGTGCAAGCAACCCCTCAAACATCTCACAGCTGAAAAAGTTCTGCATTGAGGAGTGGGGTAAAATTTCCTCAGACCGATGTCGAAGACTGGTAGATGGCTACAAGAACCGTCTCACTGCAGTTATTTCAGCCAAAGGAGGTAACACTCGCTATTAGGGGCAAGGGTGTCCTATCTTTTTCCTCAGTTAGAATAGGCATTTTTGTAGAATGACATTTACAGAAGATCTTGAAAAGACTTTTCTTCAGTTTTCTTTGTTTAGTCGGATTACTTTAATCTCTCTGTATTGTTGAAACGGAGATGAAATAACCATTTATTAAAAATGTTACAAAAAACCACATGCTTTCAAAGGGTGTCCTAATTTTTTCACAAGACTGTACCTATCAATATGAATAGACTTTGAAGGTAGGAATATTCATATGCTGGATACATAGGCCCTTATATCCCTATAAGGCCCTGGAATGAGGTTAGGACCAGAGACAACCCATTCCTCCCCAGATGGACGAATGGAAGTCTCTGTCTCAGGCCCAGCTACAAACAACAGGGAATATAACAAACACAAAACAATAAGAAAAGACAAGACTTATCTGAAAGTAGAAAACTGGCAACTCCAGAAGCACCACAGAGTACAACTGACCAGCTAGTTAGAAGGCAGAAAGAATATCTATAAACCGCACCTCCAAGAGTGAGAAGCGGCTACTTATGGGAAAAGTAAATGACCAAAAAGCAACACCTGAAGCAAGGGGTGTGGCATTCATCAAAACACAGAAACAATAAGATCCAAAGGGGAACTTGTCAATTTTACCCACGAGTTGCCAGTCTCTCCGATCTCCTGGTACCTGCCACGGGAACGTCCGTGACAGGTGGACACAATGCGGCTGACAACTCACCCACCCACGTTGTTTTGAAGTTAATACCTCTGTTACGGTCCAGCTACACAGCAACATCTGTCACACAAGTTCTTGTTGCCAAAAAGTTGTGCAACATTTTTTTGTAATGATAGTCAATGGTGTCACAATGCAACATGGGACAGGCCCCTACTGTGATGTGACAGTCGAGCACTGTGGCCTCCTCACAGCATACCAACCACAGCGCTGTAAATTGTGGCTGTGCTTGATATTGCAGCTCAGCCCCATTCACTTGAATTTTACTGATCTGCACATAGGCCATGTGATGGATGAACATGATGTCACTGGCCTAGGAGGTTTTCTATACTGACGAGGGAGGGAAAATCTTCTCCAATGCAGATTTTTCCACAGCAAAATGTGTGTTGGGGCATGACTCCCACCTTGGTTGGTATTTTACAGGAAAAAGGCCCCTTGCAGACGAGCGTGTCCGGATGCATTGCGGATGCGTTCAGTGAAAACTGCGCCATTCAGTTTAGTTTGCGATCGCGTTCAGTTGTTCAGTTTTTATTGTGCGGGTGCAATGCGATTTACTGCGTTTTGCACGCGTGTGATAAAAAACTGAATGTTTACAAACAACATCTCTTAGCAACCATCCGTGAAAATCGCATCGCATCCGCAAGCAAGTGCGATGCAATTTTCATGCAGCCCCATTCACTTTTATGGGGCCAACGTTGCGTGAAAATCACAGAATATAAAACATGCTGCGATTTTCACACAACGCAAAAGTGATGCGTGAAAACCGCCACTCGTGTACACAGACCCATTTAAATTAATGGGTCCGGATTCCGTGCGGGCGCAATGCGTTCGCATCCCGCATTGCACCAGCGCGGAATTCTCGCTCGTGTGAAAGGGGCTTAAGGGTCAGCAGGAAGTGTTGCAGGATTTTGGTTCCATATTTAGTCTATCCTTTACTTGGTATTTATTTGGCATATATTGCTTGGGAATAGCTATATACCATTGAGGACCCTTGTACATGTGAGTGTAGTGGGGGGGGGGGCTTTTTGATTACAAGGAATATGCTACCTTTTTAACATGTATAGATATATTTAAAAAGTATAGATATTTTTTTCTAACTTGGGACTATACAGTTATTTTTAATATTTTAAAGTCTCCCCCACTCTTTTTTTCTCTTTTTGCAGATTGTTTTTTGGCCAAGGAAGAGGCCGCTGCGCTCACTGGACTGCCGTGGCTTCTTCAAGCAGCTGATCGGCAGAGGTGGCAGGAGTCGGACCCCCACCGATCAGATATCATGAGATCCTGAGGACAGGCCATCAATATTGTGCTCCTGGAAAACCCCTTCAAGACTATAATGATAAGGAAATCAGCATTTATATAGACAAAAATCTCTTGTCTCATAGGCAGCAAAGTTTTAAGTGGAGAGTTTATTGAGTATAAGAGATTTACAAGGATGGTAAAGAGATTAAGAGTAGAAGGTCCAGAGCAGTGATGGCCAGTTCGCCCGCGAACACATGCGAGCCCCAGCAGGCTGTTCTCGGAACTGTCTGCTCCCGGTAACCGCATTTCATTTCAGACCGGCTCGTGCACAGGCACAGGTAAAGACTTACCTGTGCATTGCCGGACTTGTGAGTTAAGATGGCAGCCCGCATGTGTTCACGGGCGAACACGGCGAACTGGCCATCACTGGTCCAGAGAGCCTGGAGCTTTGCCAGGACCAAGGGCTTTAACGTCATTTTACCTAACTTAATCACCAGGATCTGTAAATGTAAGGGGCGCGGAGCTTGTGATCATAATTCCTACTTCTTCAGTCTGAAAAACCCAATGCTATAAATTACGCTTGATAGACTGAGGACCCCGTAACAGATTTAGCATTGTCTGGGGTCTCAGGAGCCTCTTTTCACCTCTGCAAACAAGTCCATAATTACATTACACAGCAATTTTTTTTTTTTAATGTATTATCTTGAAAAGATACAAACATAAAAGATCATTTCATCTACAATGACATAAAAACCTGTTATTATTCTTACCATTTGTGTTGATGAGGAGGTATATCACCTAGCCACTGCCTTAGGGTTGGGGGTCCGATGCCCCCGGTAGCAGCAGAGCTGTCATCACATGCACTGGCATGCTGGGATGGCACAGCATGAAGTTTACTGCTTCCTGTCGAGAAAGAGCTTATACATTTTGATGAAACTTCTAAACAAGCAGGTAAAATAGAAAGCAGCCAGAAAACTAGGCCTCAAGAAAAAGGGAGTAAAAAAAAGGCAACAAAAGAGGAAGCAACCTTAAGAAAAGGCAATAGGCATAATGGTCTACCACATGGCGCTTGTCTGATTTATATTGACTATGTAAAATGTAGGTAGGGGCTCACTGTAGGTATATACTCAGCATAGGCAGATATCTACGGTAGTTCCCAAGTACAAGACACTGGTATATCAATGATTAAAAAAGGGATAACACACTATATAATACCTGTCAATGACTGGAAGCTCACAAGTAAAGGATAGAAATGGGGCCAGCCAATAGAAAACAATGGATGAATTCATGTACCCTATACATTGTTACAGATCTTACAAGAAGTGGTATCACATTATTACATAATTATATTTAGATATCTGCCCATGTATACCTTTTGCAATATGTATAGAAAACTGATATCCTCAATTAGAAAGGCAGGTATACATACAACACTCAAACACAAAAGTCAGGAAAACAGGATCTTCTGTATACTCACATCTTCTGGCCGTGTGCAATGCAGACTGTCACAATGAGACAGAAATTATGGCCTGAAGGTATGTGTATGATGTTTGACCCAAAGTATGTCTTTGTGAACCTGAATCACTACTGTAATCTGTGCATGTATATGATGATTTTAAGGAAAATATCAATATGAGAGATTCTTAGATAGCTTAACAGACTGGGATGAAGAGATAGATAGATAGATAGATAGATAGATAGATAGATAGATAGATAGATAGATAGATAGATAGATAGATAGATAAATATTCCTTCTTGATTATATGTAAATGCAGGTTGTTGTGATGACTGGTTGCAGACAAATATAAAACGGGTTGTCAGACAAAAGGAGCAGGTCCAATCACAAACACAAATGGGGGAGGAGGGTGACTGGGAATGAGCAGATATGAAAGGGGAACAGGAGGAATGAGGGTGGGGGATAGGAGGTTTGAGGGTGGGGGAATGACTGAGGGACTTAAGATGCTGCTGTCACGGTGTGTGGGAGACAGGGACAGAGCTTGGGAAGGGCAGGCAGGTGCTGTAGATTACAGATGATTGCCTTAGTAAAATGAATTGTCTTAAGAGGCGGCTATATTTGGATGTCTCAAGCTGTCGCTATCAGCTGATGGCCGTCTCAGAAATCCTGTCTCAGGTGGCAGCTGTCAAAGAATGTCTTTGGATGTCTCTCGGCTGATGGATAGACGCCTCTTTAGGAGCAGCTTTGTTTGTCTTGTGTTTTTCAGGTGATGGTGGTCTCTCTCACAGGGCTACGGTTCCTGCAAATACATAGCTGACTCTCTCAGATGATGGTGGTCTCTGGCTGTCACGGGCACAGCTGCTCCTGCCTTTGTTATTCCTGTGCTGATGGCAGCTGAGAGCTGAGTACGCATGTGCGGATCACATGACCGCCTCTGTACAGCAGGGAATAATGGTACTCCGTTACAGATAGATAGATAGATAGATAGATAGATATAGTATGTTTAGATTATTTCTAGTTTTAAATGTAATTGAAAGCAGTTTATAGCTATATAGTATAATTTAGTTTTACACTTTGGTAAAATTGGAAGTAAATAAATGATGAATAGTAATCACACACTATCAATTATAATATATATTTGAAATACATGTCTATAGAGTGACACTTAGGGTCCGGCTACATTACAAAAAAGGCAACAACTACATGGCGACATGTGTCGCAGTAATGTCGTACGACATTTTTTGTAATGATAATCAATGGTGTAGCAATGCGACATACTGCCACTGCGACAGTCGCAAAAAAAATTCAACTTGGATTTTTTTTTTACGACCACCACATCACAGTATGTTGCATTGCGACACCATTAACTATTAGAGATGGCCTTGCGGTTCGCCCGGCGGTCGTTTCGCGGCAAACTTTGCGCGTTCGTGATTTGCCGAACATGCGAACATATAGCGATGTCCGCCGTTGCCATATTCTTTTGCATTGCGCCGAACTTTGACCCATGACACATCCATCAGATGGGACAGGACAGCCAATTGAGACGTTTCAGCACATGGACACATCCCCACCCTATCAAAGAACCCGATCTGGCAGCCATTTTACATTCTGTGTTTTGCCAGTGTAGGGAGAGGTTGCTTTATGGAGCAGGGACAGGCTGTTAGGGACACCAAATGCTAGCTAATAGGGCCACAAAAGTCCTTTTAAGGACTGATATAGGTGAGCTATCGATAGAAAGTATATAGTGCATTTGTATTGTGCAGCAGTTTTGTGCGGTTTTGCTGCGATACCGCAGCTATTTAGAGGGACAAGCACTATTAGAACAACTATTTGCAACGGGTGTGATTTACCTGTTGCCCCCCAAAAAAACTGATTGAGGGGTGTGATATACCTTCTTCCACAAAATACTGATTGAGGGCTGCGATATACCGGTTGCCCCAAATAAACAGGGTGGTGTGATATAACTGTTGTGGCAAAAATAATATTTAAGGGGTGTGATATACCTGCTTACACAAAATACTGATTAAGGGTTTTGATATACCTGCTTCCACCAAATATTGATTGAGGCCTGCGATATACCTGCTTCCACAAAATACTGATTAAGGGGTTTGATATACCTGTTTCCAACAAATATTGATTGAGGCCTGCAATATACCTGCTTCCACAAAATACTGATTAGGGGGTTTGATATACCTGCTTCCACAAAATACTGATTGAGGGCTGTTATATACCTGCTTCCACAAATACTGCTCTTCTCTAGGGACTTAGGCACAGGGTCATTTTGAAAATGACAGGCAGAGGAAGAGGCAGGCCGCTCCGCAGGGGTGGTAGGGGTCGAGCAGGTGCACCAGGCCGGAGCCTAAGTGGGAAGTTGGAGAAGGTGTGTGCAATTACTTCAAAGGGCGCACCAGAGTTGGTTGAGTTGCTCACTCACCCTTCCGCTTCTGCACCCTCCTCATCCTCTGCATCTGCACCCTCCTCACTCACTGCTGTGTGCACCCCAAAAGACACCACCACCACCACCATAGCCCCTCCACTCGAGTCAGAGGAATTATTTTCCCATCCATTCCCAGACCTTACTGATGCGCAGCCATTCTTGACATCGGATGAGGAAGAGGAGGTAGCAATGGCCGCCACCCAGCGGTCTGACCACAGTACCCAGATCAGGCGAAGGAGGCAGGTCCCGGCTGTTGCTGCCTACTCCAAGATCTCAAATGTCAGTGGTGGTGAAGGTGACGATGATGATGTGTCGATGGACGTCAAGTGGGTGCCCACAAGAGAGGAATAGGAGGGGTGTTCAGAGGGAGAGATGGAGCAGCAGAGAGGGGGAGAAGGAGGAGAAGCAGACAGAGCTCGCAGGGCACAGGAGGCAAAAAGCAGACTGCAAATTTATCTGGAGCGAGCCATCCACCATGCACGGTCACTTCTGGCGCTCCCAAGACACATGGCTCAGCAGTGTGGGCTTTTTTTAACGTGTCAGCTGCTGACAATAGTGTTGCCATCTGCAGCCTGTGCTGTCAACGCATAAGTCGCGGTAAGCGACCGCCTTAAGAAGGCACCTAGCCTCCCATCACCGAGCCCAGTGGGAGCAACGCCGTCAGAACCCACTGTCACGGCGGACGTGCACAGTATAAAAGATAACACACCAACCAGGCTCTGGACGAGAGACAGGGGAAGGGTCACCTCCTAGTTTATCCCTGACTTCTTTCCCTGCACTGCTCAGCCCACAGGCAGACCTAGAAGGTAGGTGTGCTGTGTCCTCCAGCCTGAACTGACAAAACCCTGAACTCCCTGAGATGGTGAAGTGGGGAGATAGGAGCAGCCTGCTCGCACAGAACCTGGATGGGATAGATGACACCAACAACCAAACAAGAAATGACACTTATCTTCTGGGAGCAGGAACTGACAGCCAACCTTCCCTCCAAACTTCCCAGACCAAAATGATCAGTATAATCCGCTCAGAGCACTTAGCTGGAGACCATTTAAACTAATGACTCCACCCAGTGCACCTGATGAGAGGCGGATCCAGCACGGCACCAAAACAAATACTAAACTCGTGCTGCTATCCTGGCCGACCTCCGCACATCGTCAGAGTGGGGCATGACACCCACAAAGCCACACTCCTGGTGCTCCACATCCTGCCTCTTCTTCTCCTCTCTCCTCCCATTTGTCCTCCACTCCACCTTCCACCGTGCCGTCTTTGCATTCATCTGTCGGAAGGCAGGCTTCCATGGCCCAAATGTTTGAGTGTAAAAAGTTGATGACGCCGGATAACCCTCTTGCCCAACGGCTGACTGCTGGCTTGTCGGAACTACTAGCCCGCCAACTACTGCCATATAAACTGATGGACTCGGAGGCCTTTAGAAAATTTGTGGCCATTGGCACACTGCAATGGAAGGTCCCTGGAAGGAAATATTTCTCCCAGAAGGGCATCCCAGAGCTATATGGCCACATTCAGCGGCAAGTGAATATATCTCTGGCACACAGTATCGGTGCCAAGATACATCTGACCACAGACACGTGGTCTAGCAAACACGGGCAGGGAAGGTACATAACTTTTACTACCCACTGGGTGAACCTTCTGACGGCCGTCAAGCATTGTAACCCGTGGCTCCCGTGTGGATTTGGTGTTACTTCCAAGGATTGCATGCAGACCTGCCTCTTCTTTTCCTCCTCGGCTGACTCCTCCTTTTCCACTGCTACTGCTTCTTCCACTGCGTCCCCCAAGCTCCCCAGAACCTATTCGACGTCCCAGGTGAGACGTTGCCATGCTGTGCTGCGGCTGTTGTGCCTGGAAGCTAAGAACCACACCGGTCCTGCACTGCTTTCAGCTCTGCAGTCACTGGCCGATCAGTGGCTAACCCTGCTCAATTTGACAGTCGGTAAAGTGGTGTGCGACAACTGTGCCAATCTGCTGACCGTGCTAAAACAGGGAAAAAGGACACATGTCCCGAACTCAGTCGTGCAACGATTCGTTGCTAAATACCCCAGGGTCCAGGATGTCCTGCGGCAGGCCAGAAAAATCTCTGGCCATTTTAGAAGATCTTACACTGCCTTGCTGACGTTCAGCGGCGACACCACTTGCCCGCCAGACGTCTGATTTGTGACTGCCCGACGCGCTGGAACTCCACCTTGTATATGCTTGATAGACTGCTCCAGCAGCAACGTGCCGTTAACGACTACCTGTACGAACTCTGCAGCAGGACAGGTTCTGGGGAGCTTGGTTTCTTTTCACCGCGCCAGTGGCTGCTCATGCGCGACGCATGCAGACTTCTGCGGCCATTTGATGAGATCACCAAACCATTACAGCCAGGGCGCCATCAGTGACATCGTACCTTACGCCTTCTTTCTGGAACGTGCGTTGCGTTGTGTCATTGATCAAGCCGTCGAGGAGCAGGAAGATGAGGAAGTCGCAATGCTGAATGAATTCCCAGGGGGGGCTACTACATCTGAGACAAGTCAGCAGGAGTCTGAAGAGGGGTCAGAGGAGGATGGTGACTGGGGGGAGGAGGAGGAGGAGCATGAAGAGCAGGCTTTGAGGGAGACTTTCAACTTTTCGGGGATCCCTGGTGTTGTCCGTGGCTGGGAGGAGGAGACCGAGGACGACATTCTCCTGGGCGATGAGCAGGACCCAGGGCGCTCCACCGCTTCCAATTTAGGGCAAATGGGGGCCTTCCATGCTCCAGTGTTTGAAGAGGGACCCCCCTATAAAAAGCAAAAAGGGCAAGGACCAGTACTGGGTGGCAACGTACTTAGACCCCCGATACAAACACAAAATGGCGGACATGTTACCAGCATCACAGAGGGCTGGCAGAATGCAGCATTTCCAGGCCTTGCTGCAGAGAGGCTGCATTC
Organism: Bufo bufo; assembly: GCF_905171765.1. Lineage (NCBI taxonomy): Eukaryota > Metazoa > Chordata > Amphibia > Anura > Bufonidae > Bufo > Bufo bufo. Next base: position 612,069,822 of record NC_053389.1, on the reverse strand, counting down.
TGTGAAACAAGAAAGGAGTTCCAGCATCTGGTAATCCAAAAGGTTGCTCTATTTCAGTTTCAAACTAAAATTACATCCACCCACCACCGTAGCAGGTTAACTTGTTTCGAACTTTCATCAGTTCTTACTCATAACCTAGTGAGGTGTCCATCCCCAGGAGTATAAAAAGGCCCCACCCTCTGATTAGAAGGGTGGGTGAGGGGATCACAGCCCCTCCTATGGATGGGCAGCTCACCGAATACACCTGTAATACAAAATCAACATATATTGTCAGAAATTGCCTCAAGTGTGGCCAATCACCAGGGGCGTAACTAGAGGTGACTGGGCCCCATAGCAAATTTTTGCATAGGCCCCCCCCCTCTGTGTAAACCCCGCTCCTTTGGCTAGTCACGATCTAGACCAGACCAGGCTGCCACGCCATCCTTTTCCTATTATATATATATTATATACATACACACACACCCTATCTGTCATGTAGTGTCATTCTATCATACTGTTGTGGGGGCCGTGTCAAAGTCTTAGGCCCCTTTGACACGGGCGACTTTTCCGCGGGGGTGAAATGCGTGCATTGCACCCGCACTGAATCCGGACACATTCACTTCAATGGGGCTGTGTACATGATCAGTGATTTTCACGCATCACTTGTGCGTTGCGTAAAAATCGCAGCATGGTCTATATTCTACGTTTTTCACGTAGCGCAGGCCACACAGAAGTGAATGGGGCTGCTTGAAAATCGCATTGCATCCGCAAGCATTGCGGATGCAATGCGATTTTCACGGATGGTTGCTAGGAGATGATAGGGACCCGAACTTTATTATTTTCCCTTATAACATGGTTATAAGGGAAAATAATAGCATTCTTAATACAGAATGCTAAGTAACATGTGGCTTGAGGGGTTAAAAAATAATAAAAAATATAATTATTTACCTCATCCACTTGATCGCGCAGCCCGGCTCGTCTTCTTTCAGGACCTGGCAGGAAAAGTACCTTTGATGACGTCACCGCGCTCACAACGTGGTGAGCGTGGTGACGTTGGACCAGGTCCTGCTGAATGAAGATAGAAATCTTCTATCTTCATTCAGCAGGACCTGCGCCGACGTCACCACGCTCACCACCAGGTTGCTAGGAGATATTGTTTGTAAACTTTTAGTTTTTTATCACGTGCATGAAAAACGCATCAAAACGCATTGCACCTGCACAGAAAAAACTGAACGCAATCGCAGTGCTTCCGTGGGGTTCCATTCCGCACTTCCGTTCCACCAAAAGGATAGAACATGTCCTTTTTGCAGAATTGTGCTTTCCTGGGTAACATACCCGGAGAGGTGAACATGACATCACCCTACACTGTATGTACAGCACAGTATGACCCCTGCTGTAGGATAGGCGCCCATTCTATGTATTGCTGCAGGGCTGACACCGACTGTAGTCTGTCCCCATGGTCTGAGCCCCTGGTAACCAGTGGAGTAGCTAGAAATGACTGGGCCCCACAGCAAATTTTTAAACAGGCAGGCAGGCGTCATACAGTGGCCTCTGATTCTTTAACATACATGTGTTTTTACTGGACTATGACGTACACGATACAAAAATGCAGTACTCCACGTTCTTGTATCCTGCACAAACCGGTAAAAAAAATGGATACTTTTTTTTTTTTGCAATGAAACTCTATGGTGAACGGATGTCACTGTCATGGCATCAGTATGAGGCATCCGAATACGTTTTTTTGTATACGTTAAACGGATGGGAAAAACGTGATGTGAACCCAGCCTTAAATGTGGGACAAAAATGTGATGTGAACTAGCGGTGCATTGTACAGTTGTTGAAAAAACCATACTCGCCTGCTCCCCGCCGCTCCGTGATCTTCCAGTCCCCATTCTGGCCTCATACTGGTGTCCCCAAGCTGCACATGGGCGCCCAGAGGAGTGTGGCATCAGATGGATAGGGGGCCTAGAGGGCAGGGCATCAGATAAGTAGGGGGCCCACAGGACAGGACTGGGGGGGCTTCTGAAAGGACAGCAGATGAATGCAGCTGGGGGGGGGGGGGCAAAGGACAGCAGATGAATGCAGCTGGGGGGGCAAAGGACAGCAGATGAATGCAGCTGGTGGGGGCAAAGGACAGCAGATGAATGCAGCTGGGGGGCAAAGGACAGCAGATGAATGCAGCTGGGGGGAGCTACATGAGATGCAGGACAGCTAGGGTTGGCAGGGATAAGCCTGGAATGTATGGGCTCCTGACAGTGACAGGCACAGCATCTTCTTTCTGCAGCACTTCCTGTCTCCCCTCTCCCTCCTGTTACTGCCGACTACAGAGCAGTCTCTGTAGCAGAAGCTGGGCTGTACTATTAGTTAGGAGAGGGAGGGGAGACAGGATCTCCCTGTAGCACACTGTATTGAGCCCTGGCTGCACTATTAAGCAGCCAGGCTCCTCTATTAATGGTCCTTGCTGATGGGCGGGGCTTAGCTCCTTGCTCTGCTCCGAGGACATTCTAAAGCAGCAGTGAAGTGAGTGTAGAGGGGGGTGTGGCCAGTCTGACTGTTTACTACTGCTCCGGGCCCCTTGTCAGCCCGGGCCCCGAAGCAGCTGCTTCCCCTGCTTCCCTGGTAGTTACGCCACTGCCAATCACTTTATTAAACAACACAATAGAAGTGTGGATAGTTTTTGTGCATATGCTATCGAGCAGGTCACTCCCTCCCCTAGGGGAGGTAATATAGAATAAATAAAATTCTATTGCAGGAAGCCTTCTGGATTTTCAGATTGAATACCCGATGGGACTCAATCTGAGGAAAGAGTTTATGTACTACTACCACTAAGGGTGTTTTTCTCTGTAAATAGTTGCGAATGTACTACTGTTGACATATGATATTCCAGATTATAGTTTTGGAAACACACAAAGTATTGGACTGGATTGTCATCTATGGTACAAGCCATTTTTAGTCACTGGGATTAGAGGACAGATGGTTTTTCTATTACAAGATAGGAACCCGACCCTCTGTGTTTGTGGTTTTCTCGTGTAAATATTTTGGGTTCATTCACATTATGCGTTTTGTGTCTGATTTCATGAGGAATTCGCAATTAAATCTACAATTAAAGGTACGGGTTTTCTCCTTCCCCCTCTTCCTTTGGATTTACCAATCTATCTCTTGTCAAAGAGTTTTTGTTTATGTGGATATATGTAATATTAATGGATCCTAGACAAGAGAAGGTGTTTATATTAATTTAAGGCAATTTCTGACAATATATGGTGATTTTTTATAACAGGTGTATTCGGTGAGCTGCCCGTCCGTAGGAGGGGCTGTGATCCCCTCACCCACCCTCCTAATCAGAGGGTGGCGCCTGTTTATACTCTTGGGGATGGACACCTGACTAGGTTATGAGTAAGGCCTCTTGCACACGAACGTGTGCGCCCCGTGGCCGTGCTGCGGGCCGCAATGCATGAACACCCACCGTGGGGCAGCCGCAGCAGTTTGCGGACCCATTCACTTTAATGGGTCCGCAATACGGCCATTCCGCAAAAAGATAGGACATGTTCTATCTTTTTGTGGAACGGAAGTATGGGACGAAACCACACGGAAGCACTCTGAAAATGCTGCATTCTGCTGTTGCGGGGGCTGGCAGAGGAATTTCCACCCACAGCAAAACAGGTGCAGGTACCAATCCTACCGCGCCTGCAAGAAGAGGGCGGTTTGAAGATGTGTTGATCACTTCGGATATGAGATCATTCTTGCAGCCAAACCATCGACAGCCGCCCTCCGGATCCAGCCTCAGGGAACGCCTAGACCGACAGGTGTCCGACTACATCGGGTTAACGCCCGATGTAGACGCTCTGAGAAGCGAGGAACCCCTGGACTACTGGGTGTGCAGGCTTGACCTGTGGCCAGTGCTGGCACAATTTGCCATGGAACTCTTGGCTTGCCCCTCGTCGAGTATCCTGTCCGAAAGGACGTTTAGCGCAGCAGGGGGATCGTGACTGATAAGCGCACTAGCCTAGCTCACGACAGTGTGCAGTACTTGACATTTCTAAAAATGAATGAGGCATGGATCTCGGAGGAACTCAACACCTGTGACGACCACGTGTAATTAAATTTCCTCATGCCAGCCCACACATATCCACCACCCAGAACAAAGAATGGTCCTTGTCTTACAGTATGTATATACAATATACAGCGGCATAAAAGGCCTGTTCTTTCAGGTGAATGCCTAATTTTTGGGGCCTGTACTGGCCTACAGTAAAATTTGTATCTAGTGACCGCCTAAAGTACCTCCAGCCACATAATCACAAGTTCTTTTCTGTCAGGTGAATGCCTAATTTTTGGGGCCTGTACTGGCCTACAGTAAAATTTGTATCCAGTGACCGTCTAATGTACCTCTAGCCACATAATCAAAAGTTCTTTTCTGTCAGGTGAATGCCTAATTTTTGTGGCCTGTACTGGCCTACAGTAAAATTTTTAGCCAGTCACTGCCTAATGTATCTCCAGCCACATAATCACAAGTTCTTTTCTGTCAGGTGAATGCCTAATTTTTGGGGTCTGCACTCCAGTAGCCTACAGTAAAAAATGTATCCAGTGACCGCCTAATGTACTTCCAGCCACATAATCACAAGTTCTTTTCTGTCAGGTGAATGCCTAATTTTTGGGGCCTGTACTGGCCTACAGTAAAATATTTAGCCAGTCACCGCCTTATGTATCTCTAGCCACATGATCACTAGTTCTTTTCTGTCAGGTGAATGCCTAATTTGTAGGGCCTGTGCTGGCCTACAGTAAAAATATTAGCCAGTGACCGCACAATGTACCTCCAGCCACATAGTCAAAAGCTATTTTCTGTCAGGTGAATGCCTAATTTTTGGGGCCATGGGTACTCCCATGGCCTGAAATAAAAAATTTCTAGTCTCCAGCAGGGCTCATTTTTGAGAGTTTCCCTTTAAGATGCATAAAAATGGCCCCTGATTAAAATATATATTTTTATGGGAATTTTTGCCAATGATCCCCCTCTGGTATGTCACTGTCCATGTTGTGGGACTATTTGTGCACTTCTAGTAAGTATTTGGTGGCAGCAATAATAGAGTGAATATAGAGCACAATTCAGTACAGTACAGGTAGGTCCAACACTGAAGTAGCCATGGGGTACAAATATGATGTTCATAATCAAAATCATCATATCCTTTGAAATTGCATCAGTACAATAGTGAGAACCTGTTAAATGGGTCTAACTGATGTTAACTAGAGGAGAGGAATGAATCCATAATGTAGTATAGTGCATATAAGGCTTTCATAAAGAAAAGGGGAGAAAGACAAGAAGGCCTGGGGTTCCTGAGAAGTGAAGGTGAAATCACTCTAGGAACGCTTTCAAACATCAGTATTTTGCATTGGTATTTTTAAGGCCTCTTTCACACGGGCGAGTTTTCCGCGCGGGTGCAATGCGTGAGGTGAACGCATTGCACCCGCACTGAATCCGGACCCATTCATTTCTATGGGGCTGTGCACATAAGCGGTGATTTTCACGCATCACTTGTGCGTTGCGTGAAAATCGCAGCATGCTCTATATTGTGCGTTTTTTCACACAACGCAGGCCCCATAGAAGTGAATGGGGCTGCGTGAAAATCGCAAGCATCCGCAAGCAAGTGCGGATGCGGTGCGCTTTTCACGCATGGTTGCTAGGTGACGATCGGGATGGGGTCCCGATCTTTATTATTTTCTCTTATAACATGGTTAAGTAAAATAGGGATGGAGGGGTTAAAATTATAATATAAAAATTTAACTCACCTCATCCACTTCTCTTCTTTCTTCTTCTTTGAGGACCTGGGAGAAAAGGACCTTTGGTGATGTCACTGTGCTCATCACATGGTCCATCACATGATCCATCACCACCAGCATCTTTTCCCGCACGTCACCCGCAACGGCCTAAGCCAAAGCCAGGAATGAAACCTATAGTGAAAAATATAAAGACTCGCTGACCTGCAGATGAAAATATCAATCAAATGTGGATTCTTTTTTTACAATTTGTTCAATTTTTGGTTCTATATTGTATCAATATTCCATATTTTTGCTATGTTGTCTTTTTTGAGTGACTGTACAAGGTGTGGACTTGTATGCAGAGAATCCACATGAATTGGTCCTTACAAAGTTGTTTTGGGATTCTTTTCTTGAAAATGTAAAAAAATTGCTTTCTAATGTCCTAAAAAAAAAATGTAATTTACAAAATGATGCCAACATAAAGTAGTCATATGGTGGATGTTTATTATTAACTATTTTGTGAGGTACCACTATCTGTCTTAAAAGCTGAGAAATTCAAATGAACAAAATTGAGATTTTTTTTTATAAAGGTAAAACATATTGACTCAAATTTACCAATAACATGAAGTACAATGTGTCACAAAAAAAAAATCTCAGAATCGATTGGTTAAGTAAAATTGGTAAATAAGTAAATTATTACCACATAAAATGACATATGTCAGGTTTGGAAAACGAGGCTGTGTTAGGAAAGTGAAAACTGGCCCGTGTCTGGAAGGGGTCTGTTGGCTCTTTGGCACTGAGATTAGGGGAGCTGTTCGTTTACTGTTGTAGCCTCAAGCCTTCTAAAGGCTCTGAGGCTACCATAGCAATAGTGGCAGGGCTCCATAGAAACTTAATGAAACTTCCATAGGCTGCAACGGTAATTCATAACAGTCTACGGGACAAGTGATGTAACGATCGCAGGTGATTTAAAGGGGTCCTGCAGTTTGTTTAAACTGGTGATCTATCCTCTGGATAGATCATCAGCATCTGATCTGCGGGGTTCCTCATGGCAAAAGCGGGTGTGTATTAGGTCCCATGCACACAACCGTATTTTCGGTCTTCATCTGATCCGCATTTTTTGAGGATCAGATGCCAACCCATTCATTTCTATGGGTCTGCAAAAGATGCAGACAGCAAACCGTGTCCATAACTCTATGGAAAACTAGTAATTGGTCCCAAAACATAATATCAAGAGAAAATGAAGATTTAAGAAAAATACGCCGATAACTAAGACATATAAAGGAAGTCCTATATATAGCAGTCAGTAGGGCCCCCATCAAGACAGTACTGGCTGCAGTTAGGGGCCCCAAAGCCTCATTAGCATTAACTTCAGTGCAGTGAATATTAAAGGGTGAGAAGATTTGTACCTATGACTGGCTGACCTGTTACCTGTCCACTTGGCAGCTGAAGGCATCTGTGTTGGTCCCTTGTTCATATGTGCCCTCATTGCTGAGAAAAATGATGTTTTAATATATGCAAATTAACCTCTAGGAGCAACTGGGGTGTTGCCATTACACCTAGATACTAAGCTCTCTCAGCAACCCTTTTCCGACCTCCCTATGTATATTTACATTGGTGTCGGGAATTTAAAAATGGCACCCGATCGCATACATTTAACCCCTCAGATGCCATGGTCAAATGTGACCACAGCATCTGAGAAGTTAAAGACCGGGAGCGCCTGGGAAGAGCCGGGGTATGTGTTTCGCAGCCCCTGTACTCAGGAGTGGTACAGGGCTGCCGCACATTAATTCCTACAGACAGCCTGCCTGTGGCAGGGCTCCTTAGGAACACAATGTAATCCCAATAGACTCCAATGCTAATGCATTTGAATCTATGAAAGAAGCAATCTAATGATCCCTTGATATAGTTCCCTGGGGAACTATTATAAAGTGTAAAAAAAAAGTTTTACAAAATATTAAAAAAATATATAAAAATTCAAATCATCCCCCTTTCCCTAAAATTGAAATAAAAATACATAAATAATTTTAAAAAGTAACATCATGGGCATCGCCATGTGTGAAAACGCCCATACAAATAAAATATAATATATTTATCCCATATGGCAAATGGCAAAATGGAAAAAAAAGGCTAATTTTTGGGTCGCTTCACTTCCCACAAAAAATGTAATAAAAAGTGATCAAAAAGTCATACACCCCAGAATAGTATCAATGAAAAGTACAGATCATCCCACAAGAAATGAGCCCTCACAAAGCTCCATAGGCTAGTTAGGGGGTTCAGAATGTAGCAATGAAAAGGGAAAAAAAATAATTCCAAAGTTTTACTTTTTTTTTTCAGTATTAAAACTCAAGAAAAACTATGTTAATTGTAGTGATCCGGGTCACTTTTACCACATAGGAAACGGTGTAAAAAAAAAGCCCTATAAAACTGTGGCGGAATGGTGTTTTTTTTTTTTTTTATAATTCCATAATTAGGAATTTTTTTCCTGCTTCCCACCATATTGTATGCAATCGTAAATGGCACCATTAGAAAGTGCATCTTGTCCAGCAAAAAACAAGCCCTCAGGGCTTGTTCACACGGCCGTTGCCCCTCCATTGCCGTATTGCAGCCCGCATACGGCAGGTCCGCAATACACGGTGCACCGGCCGTGTGCATTCCGCATCAGGTATGTGGACCCATTCACTTGAATGGGTCCGCAAATCCGGAGATGTGGAACGGAATGGAACCACGGAACGGAACCCTATGGAAGCCACAGCTCAGCTGTGTCATATTAAGGCTACTTTCACACTTGCGGCAGAGTGATCCGGCAAGCAGTTCCGTCGCCGGAATTGCCTGTCGGATCCGGCAAATCGCACATTACCGGACATTTTTCATGCAACGGATCCGTCGTTCCGTTGCCGGAAATTCAAGCCGGATCCGTCAATACGTTTCATACCGTAGACTGTTTTTGACGGATCCATCGTAATAGCGGATCCGTCCATTCCGTTTTCTTCCATTTTTATTGTTAAATCTCTTTTTATTGTAAGGAAGGACAAAGCAGGTGATCAGAGCATTATTGACAATATAAACATTAAATGCCCTTTTTTTTTTCCATGTTCGGGTAAAAGGCTTCAGTGGTAGAACAATCATACATTACAACAAAATCCTCCATTCAAGGCACAATTTGAGACATAGTAATCCGGAGATACCACCCAAAGTAATAGGAATTGTGGGACTAAGACCCCTTACAAAATAATGGGCGTTCAAAAAAGGTAGACCCCGACTTGAGAACATAATAACACTCTAACTGAGGGAGGTGAGTCGTCCCTAGTTCCATAATGTGCAATCACTTATATTGGCAAAAAAGGAGACATAGAATGCAGGTTATAGAGCCACATATGCTGGAAGTAAATGTAACAAGCACTTGTGTCGGGTTCCTACTTTACATATTATAGTAAGGCAAATATAGTGCTTCTAAAAACGTGGCTCATGGTCAGAAACACGAAAAAGCCAACAAACAAAGACAAAGAAACATATAAAAACAAGACAAAGACAGACAAAAGACCAGGGAAGGTAAGAGGGAGACAGGGAGGCGGGGAAAGGGGAGAGGGACGTCTGGAAAAATTGTCAAAGATGTCATCACCTGTATCTAACCAGGTTTGGAAGCGAGAGGAGCTCCTAAACTGTAGCCAAGGCTCCCAGGTCAGCACGTACATTTGGGTTTGGTTGTGGGCTTCGGCCCCTAGTTCCTCCATTCGGACCACGTGATTCTCCGCAAGCTATCTGATGATTTCCACTGGCGCGGTATAATCTGCCTCATAGACTGAACAAATGTTCTAAGAGCACCTTTTTTGACATGCTGGTATTTGCCAGAGTAAACAGAGAGTAAATCAAATCAGAGGGGACGGAGATATAGCAGTCCGGTATAGAGCATTGTAGAGAGCAAAGATATCCTGCCACAGGGGGGCGACCCCGGGGGAGTCCCACCAGATGTGGAGCATAGATCCAACTGCTGTTTGGCATCGCCAGCAGGTGTTGGGGACCGATGGATAAAATTGATGCAGCTTGACCGGAGTCCTATACCAACGTGTGCGAATTTTATAATTCAACTCTTGTAGACGACATGATGTAGTCGATTTATGAGTAAATAGGAGGGAACGGTTCCATTGTTCGGCAGATAAAGAGGCCGCCAGTTCACTCTCCCAACCAGAGGCAAATCCGACACCCCTCAGCTGATCAGTTAACGAAATATCCCCCACCTCCCCGGCACCAAGCAGACCATAAATCAGAGATATACCATGGCCTGGACCCGTGCTAGCTACACAAAGCTTTTAAAAATTTGTCAAAGGAGCGGATAGCTGCGATCCGGGAGCCAGGGATCCTATAAAGTTGCGGAGTTGAAGGTAATGAAACCAGCGACTTGGAGAGTTGAGAAAGATGTGTGATAGATCATTAACACCCAGTTCACACCTGAGCGTTTTACAGCGCGTTCGAACGCGCTGTAAAACGCATAACCGATGCAAACCAATGCTTCCCTATGGGACTGGTTCACATTTTCGCGTTTTACAGCGCGTTCGAACGCGCTGCAAAACGCCAGACGCATAAACAAGTACTTGAGCGTTTTTTTGGGCGTTTGTCACGCGTTTTGGCCCATAGACTTCAATGGGAACGCGCAACGCTTGTTTTTTGCGCGTTTTTGACACAGAAAACGCGCGTTCGAACGCGCGTTTAGGATTTTGCAACATGCTGGAAAAGGCATAACACCAGGTGCAAAGCACAGTTTTGGAGAGAAGCCAGCATGGAGGAGTCTGTGTGGGACACCGAGACCCTGATCAGGCTGGTGCAAGCCAAACGCTGCCTGTATGATACGCAGGATGCCAACTATAAAAATAGGAAGAGCAGGCAGCAGGCCTGGGAGGATATTGCTAAAAGAATCTGGCCAGATTGGCCAACTTTCACAAAGACAGTGAAACAGGGAAAAGGTATTTCCATGTGTGTTCTAATGTGAAAAGTAAACTCCTTGTGTGCAGTGGTGTACCAACTATATGTAATAGCCCTGGCCAGCTCTACCTGCAGCCCTCCAGCTGTTGTCAAACGCCACCTCCACAAATGCTGGGCTGTATTTTACTTGCTGGAGCCTGTGCAGGCATGCATGGAGTTGGATTTTAGCAACAGCGAGAGGGATGCAGCATCACCATCCCTGTTCTTGTATATGGGCACTCAGTGGCCTTAGTTTACAAAGAATGATGTGCACATTACATGTTGTATAGTGTCCCCTCAGCCCTTTAGTTTTTATTACTGTCCTGGTTCACCCTCCCCCACATTCTGGTACAATGCAATGGCCCAGTATGTTCAATTTGCAGTGGTTCCACTGTCTTGTGCCCGACTGCGCTCTATCAATCCGCAAATGTAGTGGCATTGTGAAATGTAGGCCTAATTTTGGGTTGAGGGATTTGAATCCTAAGTTGTTATTGATATTGTGTACTTTTGAAAAATTACACTGCTTGTGGGCTATGGGTGGGCTGCCATATTTTAGGTGCTTCTGTTTCTAACGTGCCAGTATTGGGCACCTTGATGGGATCCGTTATTTCACCCACATTGGCTTATATTCTACTGGCCGAGTATGGGGCACTTAAACGGGACACATGATTTCGGCCACATTTTTTAACAGTGTTAACGGGCGACTATTGATGGCCACTATAGGGGCATCCACAAGGGGCACTATATAGGTGAAAAAACTGAAAGGCCCCACAGCAGGCCCCACAGCAGCCAGCACAATATGGGCAACAATATGGCCCACAATATTGCCCCCAATATGGGCCACAATATGGGCCACTACATCCCCAACATGCACAACAACACCCTCACACATACCCAGCACACACATACACACAAAGTAACATACAACACCCTCTTGACACATGGCAGACACAACACACATCATACCCATATCCCTCTCCAAGCACGGGCCCAAGCACCTCCACCACCACCACCACTGAAATGCCACCCGCCAATCAGTCTCGCGGAGCCAGAGAGACACGGCGGGATCCCGAGGCGGAGTTTTCAGGGCCGCAATATGAAACCCGTTGAGAATTTTAAGAGGGAAATTCTCTGGCTCAAGGCTTTTGGTGACAAAAAAGGTCACATATATCGAAAATGGTTTCTAATATTTTTATGTTGTTTCCAAAAAATTGCTCCTTTGTTTAATTTGGATAAAAATTTGAAGCAAATGTTTGGACTATTTTTTGAAAGTGAGGGGTAAAACATGGGAAAATGTGGATACATGATGCATGTATGGGATATCTATGCCACACGTTGACAACATACACATCACATACCCCCCGCACAAACACTCATACGTCCCAAACAACAAGAGAAACACGGCGAAACTCTGATCCTGGCACAACACACTGCAAATGGTTAAAATGGCCACAATAATAGGCTACTTGCCGCAAAGTAATGACCAGTCTTTCCACTGGTGGGATGCAGTCCCGCATGAAGGTGTCCTGACGCTGCAAATGAGGGGACAACAGCACCAGGAGCTCGTCAAAGCTGGGAAACAATAAAATGTTCAGGGTTAACAATACCAAAAGCACAAAACACTTAGCTTAACCATTGAAAATACATTGCAACAACGTATACGTACTAACCTGTGGATGTACATCCTGGTGTAGTCAAAAAACTTGTCCTCATGGCCACGGAGTTTCGCATACAGTGCCCAGAACTGGCCCCTCTCCTGTCTATTGGCAATGACAGGATGGACCCAGAAACGTCGCCCGCTGTCCCGCCTTCTCCTCAAGCGTTCCAGGGCGATAGCTGCAACAAGTGCCGCAACACGTCGCCGTCTATAGCATTCCATGACTCCAAACCACACACTCTACCAACACACATGGAATTTCACACCTACAATGCCCTATAATTGGCCAAACTTCATATAGACAGGGATATTTGCTCATTGGACAACACTGCAGTCAATCACACAAACGCGCGTCAAACGCGCGTTTACTATTGCAAAAAACGCGCATAAAAACGCGCGACAAATATGCGCGTAAAACGCGCGTTTCAGAAACGCTCAAGTGTGAACCCAGCCTAAGGGGGAGAAGTCCTGGACCTTTAAAAATATCTCTTATTAGAATCTGGGGAAGGGGAGAGGCCCGGAATGATGGCATGTTTCTGATCGAGGAAGGTAGGTCGGGAAGAGCCGCAATAGCCGTCAGCGGGCCTGGTGCAGAGATTAGGTTTATTTTGGAGGCAAATCTTCCCCAAGACTTTGTCAGAGTTTGAAGTAATGGAGAGCGAAGAGTATGGCAGAGATTATTTTGTGCGGCAACAGGGAGCCAGAAGATCCCTGGCACCAGATGTGGGGCAAGGGTATGTTCTATGTCGGGTGGTAATAATTCAATTAAGAATTATTAATTATGGTCATAAAAATAATTAACCATAAAAAAATAAAATTTATAAAATTTGTCATAAATTCTTAAAATCATGACCTGGTGAATTGTAGACAACCTAATTGATACAATTCACATCTGAGTCCGACTATTTCCTCAGATAAATAAGTTATTTTTGACGTGAGATGACGTTAATGATAAAATGTAGTTCTGCATAATACAATAATACACAGATATTATAAAAATATGCAGATTTATTGGTTACAAGGTTATAAACATATATAAGTAAATAAACACAATGATACATGCAAATGAATATATATAGCGTTAATATAAAGCATTACAAGCTTAACAATACATGTGAGTGGAAATAACTTGTCACATTATAACCAAGCTATTATTAGGTTAAGATATCAAAATAGGAACATAAGTTATATACATCACTTCTGTTCAGAGAAAACCTCATGATATCAGGATGGGCATGTCTAATCCTAGACATCATTATAGAATGCTAAATACATTCTGCCCCCCCCCCCCCCCCCTAACCAACTACACATCACATGACTTCAGGCATGGGCAAATCCATTCAAGGATATAACTTAGAAGAGACAACTGTATCCTTCCGCCCCATTCTGGACTATTTTCACATATATAACTTAGGTAAGACTATTAAGACAAACAGGGATCTAGGATCTTAAATGGGAAGGATTTGAAATAAATCTTTCCTGTGGGAATCCATCACTTAGCTTGGCGAAGAATGTTCTATCAATATATATATACACTGCTCAAAAAAATAAAGGGAACACAAAAATAACACATCCTAGATCTGAATTAATTAAATATTCTTCTGAAATACTTTGTTCTTTACATAGTTAAATGTGCTGACAACACAATCACACAAAAATTAAAAATGGAAATCAAATTTTTCAACCCATGGAGGTCTGGATTTGGAGTCACACTCAAAATTAAAGTGGAAAAACACACTACAGGCTGATCCAACTTTGATGTAATGTCCTTAAAACAAGTCAAAATGAGGCTCAGTAGTGTGTGTGGCCTCCACTTGCCTGTATGACCTCCCTACAACGCCTGTGCATGCTCCTGATGAGGTGGCGGACGGTCTCCTGAGGGATCTCCTCCCAGACCTGGACTAAAGCATCTGCCAGCTCCTGGACAGTCTGTGGTGCAACGTGACGTTGGTGGATAGAGCGAGACATGATGTCCCAGATGTGCTCAATTGGATTCAGGTCTGGGGAACGGGCGGGCCAGACCATAGCATCAATGCCTTCGTCTTGCAGGAACTGCTGACACACTTCAGCCACATGAGGTCTAGCATTGTCTTGCATTAGGAGGAACCCAGGGCCAACCGCACCAGCATATGGTCTCACAATCGGTCTGTCACGGATGGTGTACAGGAAACAAGACAATACCATATAAACAATGTCTCTCTGGATCCACAACTAAGGAACAAAGGGAGACCCCTGCAATAGACCTGCCGCTCTCCCTCACTGCTCAGCCTATGCGAACACCCCAAAGGTGGATGGGCGCATATCCACGTTCCTCGGCTATCTATTACCTGAAGACCCTACAATAGTGAGGGGACACGACCACCGGCTCCCTACACTGACACGGAGGGAGTCAGGGTCACCTGGATCCAGAAAAGAGAAAATCATAAATACATAAACAGCACTTAACTTGCAGACGACTGACGACTGAGGACTGGGAACAGCATGCACACACACTCCAGGAAGTTGTATCAGCCGCACACTACTGCATTATGGGGAGGAATTTAAAGGGCAGCAATCAGTCCGACTGCATGACAGCTGAGATAGACTAACGAGATGAGAAACTAAACCAAAACAAAGAAATTCAAGGAGGAGGATCTGAAAAGCTCCTGTGAGCGCTTCTCAGCTGTCTGGCTGTGACAGTACCCCTCCCTCTAGGAGTGGACTCCGGACACTCAGAGCCCACCTTCTCAGGATGGGACCTATGGAAAGCCCTGATGAGACGAGAGGCCTTAATGTCCGTCACTGGGACCCACATCCTCTCCTCAGGACCATAACCCTCCCAATGAACGAGGTACTGGAGGGAACCGCGGACAAGACGAGAATCCACAATCCTAGAGACCTGAAATTCAAGATTTCCATCAACCATAATCGGAGGAGGAGGCAAAGGCGAGGGTACAATAGGTTGAACATAAGGTTTCAATAAGGACTTATGAAAAACATTATGGATCTTCCAAGTCTGAGGAAGATCAAGACGGTAGGCAACAGGATTGATGACAGACAGGATCTTGTAAGGCCCAATAAACCTAGGACCCAACTTCCAGGAGGGAACCTTCAATTTGATATTCTTGGTAGACAACCACACCAGATCACCAACATTCAGGTCCAGACCGGGCACACGTCTCTTATCCGCCACACGCTTATATCTCTCACTCATGCTCTTTAGATTATCCTGAATCTTTTGCTAAATAGATGACAAAGACGAGGAGAATCTGTCCTCATCAGGCAAACCAGAAGAGCCCTCTCCCGAGAAAGTCCCAAACTGCGGATGAAACCCATATGCACCAAAAAATGGTGACTTAGAGGACTCCTGACGACGGTTATTTAAAGCAAACTCAGCAAGGGACAAAAAAGAACACCAATCCTCCTGATTCTCCGCCACAAAAAAGCGCAGATATGTCTCCAGATTCTGATTGACGCGCTCTGTCTGGCCATTCGACTGCGGATGGAAAGCAGAAGAGAATGACAACCGAACCCCCAAGCGAGAACAGAAAGCCTTCCAGAATCTGGAAACAAACTGCGTGCCCCTATCAGAGACTATGTCTGAAGGAATCCCATGCAATTTGACAATGTGGTCAATAAATGCCTGCGCCAGCGTCTTAGCATTGGGCAAACCAGGAAAAGGGATAAAATGCACCATTTTGCTAAAACGGTCCACCACCACCAGAATCACAGACTTCCCCGAGGAACGAGGCAAGTCCGTTATGAAGTCCATGGACAGATGTGTCCAAGGACGGGAAGGAATGGGCAAAGGAAGGAGAGGACCTGATGGCCGTGAATGAGGGACCTTGGCACGAGCGCAAGTCTCGCAAGCTGCCACAAAACCCTCAACCGACTTACGAAGCGCAGGCCACCAGAATCTCCGAGCAATGAGATCCAGTGTGGCTCTTGCCCCCGGGGGCCCAGCAAGGACCGTATCGTGGTGTTCTTTAAAAATCTTGTGTCTCAAAGCGAGAGGCACAAACAACCTCCCAGGAGGACAAAGATCAGGAGCTTCTGACTGGGCTGCCTGCACCTCTGCCTCCAATTCAGGAAAAAGAGCAGAGACCACCACACCTTCAGCCAAAATGGGACCCGGGTCTTCAAAATTCCCACCTCCTGGAAAACAATGTGACAGGGCATCTGCCTTCACATTCTTAACCCCAGGGCGGAACGTGACAACAAAATTAAACCTTGAAAAGAACAAAGACCATCTGGCCTGTCTCGGGTTCAGACGCTTGGCTGACTCCAAGTAGGCCAGATTTTTATGGTCAGTAAACACGGTAATAGGGTGTCTGGCTCCCTCTAGCCAATGGCGCCATTCCTCAAAAGCCAACTTGATGGCCAACAATTCCCTATCTCCCACATCATAATTTCTCTCTGCGGAGGACAGTTTCTTTGAGAAAAAGGCACACGGTTGCCATTTGGTAGGAGAGGAACCCTGAGACAAGACCGCACCCACCCCTACCTCAGAAGCATCAACCTCAACTATGAAGGGTAACGAAATATCAGGTTGTACTAGGATGGGAGCGGAAGCAAAACTCTCCTTGATATTAGAAAAGGCCTTACGCGCCTCTACCGACCAGGAAGAAAAATCTACCCCCTTTCTGGTCATATCAGTGAGTGGTTTAACAACAGAGGAATAATTCAAAATAAATTTCCTGTAATAATTAGCAAAGCCCAAAAAACGCATCAGCGCCTTCTGATTCTCAGGAAGCTCCCACTCAAGCACAGCGCGGACCTTCTCGGGGTCCATGCGAAAACCAGAAGCGGAGACAAGAAACCCCAGAAATTGGATCTCTGGAACCGCAAACACACATTTTTCCAGTTTCGCGTATAATTTATTCTCCCGCAGGATGAGCAAGACCTGACGTAAGTGTTCCTTATGAGTCTTGAAATCAGGAGAAAAAATCAAAATGTCATCCAAATACACTAATACAAATTTTCCCATTAAATGATAAAAAATGCTGTTGACGAAATGCTGAAAAACGGCTGGGGCATTCATCAAACCAAAAGGCATAACCAAATTCTCAAAATGGCCCTCAGGGGTATTGAAAGCCGTCTTCCATTCGTCTCCTTCTCTGACCCTAACCAGGTTGTATGCCCCTCTTAGGTCTAATTTGGAAAAGACTTTAGCCCCAACAACCTGGTTAAACAGGTCCGGGATCAGAGGAAGCGGATAAGGATCACGAATAGTGATACTGTTCAGCTCCCTGAAATCCAGACAAGGTCTTAAAGAACCATCTTTTTTCTTAACAAAGAAAAAAACAGCGGCAACAGGTGACTTTGAGGGTCGTATGTGTCCTTTTCTCAGACTCTCAGAGATATAAGCACGCATAGCGACCCTCTCAGGTTGGGAGAGATTGTATAAACGAGATTTAGGCAGCTTGGCGCCTGGGATGAGATTAATAGGGCAATCATACTCCCTGTGCGGAGGTAAACCCTGAACTCCACTCTCAGAGAAGACATCCAAAAATTCAGAGAGGAAAGGTGGTACAGTCTTAGTAGAAACCTCAGAAACAGATGTTATGAGGCAATTCTCTCTGCAAAAGTTACTCCAACCATTTATTTGCCTCGCTTGCCAATCAATGGTGGGGTTATGTTTAGTGAGCCAGGGTAGCCCCAACACTAGAGGAGTAGGCAAACCGCTAAGGACGAAACATGACACATCCTCAACATGAGCATCACTCACAATTAAACGGATATTGTGAACTATGCCCTTTAATGATTTCTGAGAAAGTGGAGCTGAATCAATAGCAAAAACAGGAATATCTTTTCCCAAAGTGCATACCTGGAAACCATGAGTTATTGCAAATTGATTATCAATGAGGTTGACAGCTGCTCTACTATCCACAAAAATCTCACAAAAAATGCTCTTGCTCTCTAGCGCCACCCTAGCAGGCAGGACAAAACGGGAACTACAAGCAAACGGGAAACCTTCAATTTCCGCCTCAACCCTGCCAATAGTAACAGACGGAACATTTTTAAAAGATTTTTTCCTTTTTGTCTCTTTATTACTCCCAGAAAACTGCCTGAATCTCCTAGAGGGACAAACATTTGCCAGATGATTTATACCTCCACAACAAAAACAAACCCTCCCCTGCGGGCTGAATCTTCTATTGTCAGAGGCAATCAACCCCAGCTGCATGGGCTTCTGCTCAGAAGGGGCTGACAGCGACTGAGACCCCTGTGCACAGAATGAGACCGCTGCACTGTCCCGGGACTGAGTATGACAGGAAGGAGAGATCTCTCCTCTCTCTCTAAGACGCCTGTCAATACGAACAGCCTGAGACATAGCAGAATCCAAGGAGGTAGGTCTTTCATGAAAGGCAAATGCATCTCTCAATCCCTCTGAAAGACCATAGCAAAATTGACTTCGGAGTGCAGCATCATTCCAACCCGTATCTGCTGCCCATCTCCGAAATTCTGAGCAGTATATCTCTGCGGATTGTTTACCCTGGCATAACAGACGTAGTCTAGACTCAGCCAGAGCAATACGATCCGGATCATCATATATCTGACCCAGGGCTAAAAAGAATTCATCCACTGAACGGAGGGGCCGTGCCCCCTCCGGCAGCGAAAAGGCCCAGGACTGAGCGTTACCCCTGAGCAGCGATATAATGATCCCCACCCTCCGTTCTTCATCACCAGAAGAATGGGGAAGAAGGCGAAAATGGAGTTTGCAAGCCTCTCTAAAACGCACAAAATTCTCACTACCCCCGGAGAACGTATCCGGGAGCGAGATTTTAGGCTCAGCACAAACTCCATGAACGCAAGCTGAACCGGTCACTTGAAGCTGAGAAAAAGTCTTACGGAGATCAGCTACCTCCAAAGCAAGACCCTGAAAGCGTTCAGCCAAAAGTGAAACCGGATCCATGCTTGAGACGGTTTTGGCGGCTGATAATGTCACGGATGGTGTACAGGAAACAAGACAATACCATATAAACAATGTCTCTCTGGATCCACAACTAAGGAACAAAGGGAGACCCCTGCAATAGACCTGCCGCTCTCCCTCACTGCTCAGCCTATGCGAACACCCCAAAGGTGGATGGGCGCATATCCACGTTCCTCGGCTATCTATTACCTGAAGACCCTACAATAGTGAGGGGACACGACCACCGGCTCCCTACACTGACACGGAGGGAGTCAGGGTCACCTGGATCCAGAAAAGAGAAAATCATAAATACATAAACAGCACTTAACTTGCAGACGACTGACGACTGAGGACTGGGAACTGGGAACAGCATGCACACACACTCCAGGAAGTTGTATCAGCCGCACACTGCTGCATTATGGGGAGGAATTTAAAGGGCAGCAATCAGTCCGACTGCATGACAGCTGAGATAGACTAACGAGATGAGAAACTAAACCAAAACAAAGAAATTCAAGGAGGAGGATCTGAAAAGCTCCTGTGAGCGCTTCTCAGCTGTCTGGCTGTGACACGGTCTGAGGATCTCATCTCGGTACCTAATGGCAGTCAGGCTACCTCTGGCGAGCACATGGAGGGCTGTGCGGCCCTCCAAAGAAATGCCACAACACACCATTACTGACCCAATGCCAAACCGGTCATGCTGGAGGATGTTGCAGGCAGCAGAACGTTCTCTACGGCGTCTCCAGACTCTGTCACGTCTGTCACATGTGCTCAGTGTGAACCTGCTTTCATCTGTGAAGAGCACAGGGCGCCAGTGGCGAATTTGCCAATCTTGGTGTTCTCTGGCAAATGCCAAACGTCCTGCACGGTGTTGGGCTGTAAGCACAACCCCCACCTGTGGACGTCGGGCCCTCATATCACCCTCATGGAGTCTGTTTCTGACCGTTTGAGCAGACACATGCACATTTGTGGCCTGCTGGAGGTCATTTTGCAGGGCTCTGGCAGTGCTCCTCCTGTTCCTCCTTGCACAAAGGCGGAGGTAGCGGTCCTGCTGCTGGGTTGTTGCCCTCCTACGGCCTCCTCCACATCTCCTGATGTACTGGCCTGTCTCCTGGTAGCGCCTCCATGCTCTGGACACTACGCTGACAGACACAGCAAACCTTCTTGCCACAGCTCGCATTTATGTGCCATCCTGGATAAGCTGCACTACCTGAGCCACTTGTGTGGGTTGTAGACTCCGTCTCATGCTACCACTAGAGTCAAAGCACCGCCAGCATTCAAAAGTGACCAAAACATCAGCCAGGAAGCATAGGAACTGAGAAGTGGTCTGTGATCACCACCTGCAGAACCACTTCTTTATTGGGTGTGTCTTGCTAATTGCCTATAATTTCCACCTGTTGTCTATCCCATTTTCACAACAGCATGTGAAATTGATTGTCACTCAGTGTTGCTTCCTAAGTGGACAGTTTGATTTCACAGAAGTGTGATTGACTTGGAGTTACATTGTGTTGTTTAAGTGTTCCCTTTATTTTTTTGAGCAGTGTATATAAAAGCAATTATTTAATGCTTTGCTAGATTATGAGTCTAGATTCTTCTGCAGGTAGAATGAAGCCTCACACTATCCTAAGACTACATCTCAATATGGAGATGATCAATTTATTTAATCATTTATTTATTCGCCAATCTAGATGGTATAATTTCACCCACACTATCAAATTAGTCTTAATAAAATGAAATATCATTTTCTGTGTCTCTTACCAAGTCCTAGTAGGAATCTCACTTCTGCTCCTAGGAAAGCTGGGTGGTCCATCATAGCGCATCTCATTATGGCTTTCATCTCGATAGACCCCTCTAGAGAGCTCCACTTCTCTCTCTTCCTTCCTTAATCTCCAGCTCTCGCTTTTTTTCTCTTGCTAGCTTCTCGTGCTATTCCGCACACGAGTAATTATTCCCCCCCTTAATCTAAGAATCATCCCCTTTAGATTAGGGATTCCCAATCAGGTAGGGTGGGTGTATTCGCATGCTAATAAAATCATGACGTTATCTCAACTCCTAATATGGTATAGAACAAATAATGGAATAATATAATGTTGTCCATCTGCCTCCAGATGGCACTGCGGTACTGTAGATGAACATCCCAACTTTTAAGCATAAAATTAAATATCTAATAATACGTTCTCATGACTTTGTAGACCTTTCTTACCATAAATCATTGAGGAAGGTCTTTTCCTGACACTTTTAATTACCTATATCCTGGACTTGTTGGAGTTGACTGTCTTCTCCTATCTTTTTGAAATATAGGTTGACGTGATGAAAATTTTATATAGCGGCTTTGATGCTTGGCATCGGAATTTGTACATTTCACTTATCTACGTCCGTGAATAACTATTATTAACCCAATTAACATAAACTTACTTGTTTCTGTACCTTCTACAATATCTTCTAAATGGTAAATACATGGTATGACATATATATAAATCGATACATTGTTACACATAGATAACACATTATATGAATTATTGATTAACATATGTTGTAAACTAAATATACCATGCAGAGATATATGTATAATATAATTATGAATATATAAATTGAACCTCATACAGCAGGTGTGCTTCAAGGACATGAGTTCCTTATCAAGTAACCTTGTTCCCTCCAGACAGACATGTTTTAGGGAGTTGGCATACTCCTTACAGATGGTCTCATGTCTTTAGCACTAACTTTTAATACAATGTCCGTTTATGTTCACAATTATTTTTTTTTTATATAAACTTAACTTGCCATGAACTCATCTTGGCTTCCTCAGCCATATAACATAACTTTGGTTCAGGCTGATCTTATTCTTAAAGGCAATGAGATGAGCATTTATTTTGATTATAATGTCATTAGATAATATTGTATACGTATGAAAATGCACAACATCTATGTCTACCCAGAGTTTCAGAGTACGATTATGAATTAGATCCAGCACACAGTTTGCAATGGAGGCTCTATAGTATGCCTGAAAATCAGGAAGGCCTGCTCCCCCCAAACTCTTCGCTCTAGATAATACTTTATAACTCACTCTGGCCCTTGAGCCATTCCAAATAAACCGAGAGGCTATTGACCAAAGTTGGATAAAGAATCTGTTAGGGATATTACAGGGGACCGTCTGGAACAGGTAAAGGAGTTTGGGTAAAATGTCCATCTTCAGGGCATTAATTCTACCGAACCAAGAAATCTGAAGGGGGGACCATTTCTGGAGAGTAGATTCCACGGTTCTAATCAACGGTTTGTAGTTCAGCTTAAAGAGGTGGTTAGGGTTAGCAGGGAGATTTATGCCCAGATGGCGGATCGAGTCGGAGGCCATTTTAAACGAAAATGTTTCTTTGATGTGGGTGACTTCTCCATGAGCCAGATAGATGTTCAAAATTTCAGATTTCTGGATATTTATTTTGAAATTGCTAAGCCTGCCGAACCTCTCAAATTCCCGGAGGACCGAGGGCAATCCTATTCTAGGGGAGGAAAGGTATAGAAGCAAATCGTCCGCGGTTCCCTGGCCCCAACCGCAACCCCTTTTATAGATTTGTTGCTCCGGAGTGCATTAGCCAGTGATTCCATGGTCAGGATGTAAAGGAAAGGGGAAAGGGGGCAACCCTGGCGTGTTCCGTTCCTTATAGTGAAGGGCGTTGAGAGAACGCCATTGACTCGGACCTGGGCAGAGGGAGAGGAATATAATGCCATGATACGATTAATCATTTTAGAGCCAAGACCCACACACTCTAGCGTTTGGGCCAGTTGACTTTATCAAAAGCCTTCTCTGCATCCACAGAAAGCGGGTACAGAGGAGACCCGGTAGACCTAGCTCTAACTATAATGCCCAAGGACTTTAGGGTACTATCGCCCGCTTCCCTACCAGGAACGAAGCCCACCTGTTCCTGATGGATACACTTCGGAATAAGGGGATGTACCCGCAGAGCGATTAATTTGGCATACATTTTTAAGTCCACATTTAAAAGGGATATTGGCCTATAGTTGGCACAATGGGAGGGATCTTTGTCAGGTTTGGGTATGACTGTTATATGGGCCTGTAGAGATTGGGGTGGGAATGGGACTTCCGAAGCTATGGAGTTAAAAGTCCGGAGGAGAAAAGGGGATAATTCTTCCGTGATAAGTTTATAAAAACGAGGAATTAGGCCATCTGGACCCGGACTCTTCCCATTTTTAAGATCTTTCATAACTCTTATGAGTTCTGAGGATGAGAAATCATCTTCCAATGCTAATGAGTCCTCGCTGGGAATACGTTTGGGGTCGAATTGGCTCAAATAATCCCTAGTGTCTAGTCTATAGGAATCAGAACTCGGGTCTCTCCCGGTGTTAAAGAGGACCTTTCACCGATTCTTACCCTATGAACTAACTATACAGATATGTAGAGCGGCGCCCGGGGATCTCACTGCACTTACTATTATCCCCGGGCGCCGCTCCGTTCTCCTGCTATGCCCTCCGGTATCTCCGCTCACTAAGTTATAGTAGGCGGAGATACCAGTCCCTAAGTTATGGTAGGCGGAGTCTGCCCTAGCGCTGGACAATCGCAGCGCAGAGCTCACAGCCTGGGAGTTTATTTTCTCCCAGGCTGTGAGCTCTGCAATGCGATTGGCCAGCGCTAGGGCAGACTCCGCCTACCATAACTTAGGGAACGGAGATACCGGAGGGCATAGCAGGAGAACGGAGCGGCGCCCGGGGATAATAGTAAGTGCAGAGAGATCCCCGGGCGCCGCTCCACATGTCTGTATACTTAGTTCATAGGGTAAGAATCGGTGAAAGGTCCTCTTTAAGGTCATAGAGGGAGCTATAATAAGTTCGGAACTCTGATGAGATTCCGGAAGGAGTATGTACCATGCCCTTATTTGGCGTGTTAATCGAGGTAACCTGTGTCTGTGGGAGCCGAGGGTGTAGAGCCCTAGCAAGCCATTTTCCACTCTTATCTCCGTATTCAAAAAACCCGAATTTAACCTTATCCCGAAGACATAAAGTTCTCTGATCAAGAATTCAGAGTATTTGCTGCCGGAGAAGAGAGATGTCAGCTTTCAACTGGTCAGACGGGGCGAGCCTATTTGATGTTTCTTTACTGTCAAGTGCTATCAGGAGAGAGGAAAGTTTCACGGAGCATTCTTTCTTGAGTCTGGCACCATGGGATATAAAATTCCTCTAAGTACACATTTTAGGGCTTCCCATTTTATCGGAGGGGGGGACGGGTCATTTTGATGGATGTTGGCGAATTCTGTAATGGCCCTGCGAATGTCAGTCATGCAAATTAGGTCATTTAGAAGATTATCATTCAATCTCCACGTGAAGGGGCGGGGGGATGTCTGTTGGAACCTGAGCAGGCCATACACAGGTGCATGGTCTGACCAAAGGAATCCATCCACCGAACAGAGTGGGTCTGCGTCCAGTAAAGAATGTGAGACAAATAGATGGTCTAATCTAGCATAACTATTATGGGCCTGAGAGTGAAAACTAAAATCTCTGACTCCCGGATGCAACACCCTCCATAAATCAACGAGGCAAAGGGAGGACAGGTCTTCTCTAAAACCGCGCTGGGATGCCGGAGAGATAGCAGACTTACCAGTCGAAGAATCTATAACAGGGTCCATCACCATATTGAGGTCGCCACCTAGTATGATAGAGGAACCATCTGCAAAGCGAGCCAGTTTCCTGAGGATCTTGGAGCCAAATGGTACCTGCCCTGGTTGGGAAAATAAACATTAGCAATTGTATACACATGATGACCATCAGAAAGCTTGATCAATATGTAGCGCCCCCTACCATCAATGTCCGAAGACAAAACCGTAGGGCGGAAGGACTTGTGGAAGGCTATGGAGACACCTCCTGGTTTTTTGACAGGATTGGGACTATGGAACCAAGTGGTATAACAACCACGCTCGCACCTGGGAACCGAAGCAAGCCTAAAGTGGGTCTCCTGAAACATGATAAGCATGACACGCTTCCGGTGAATGCAATATAAGATCTGGCTACGTTTTTCTGGTTTGTTGAGGCCCCTGGCATTATAAGTGCAAAAGGAAAGGGGATTCATCTCATCCACTGCTTAGGGGACGGGGTAGACGTAAAGGAATTGAGGACACGAGGGGGGAAAAAGGGAGGGAAACAAGAACAGACAAATAACTATCAGGCAAAGACAAACAAAACTCCAAAAGGAGAGAGCCAGAAACGTCGGCTCAGTTGTAAGCTAATATGTGACTATGGTCACGTTCGACACCAGGTGTCGGTATCCCTAATGAGGGGAAGGAGAGGTCAAGGGCAAGACAGCAGCTTTACTGACCTCCGGCATGTAAACAAGAATACAATAAGGTAGAACACATGGCATGAAACACTGGAACATGAAGATTATGCACTAAACGAGCGCACAGGAGTATGTAGAGTCCCGCGGTGGCCCCATAGGCTCAAGCAGGTGTTGCAGGATGACGGAGTGTCTCTGGGGCTTCGGTGTCGCCGTCTACCACTCTTCGCGACCACTGGAGGGAGGAACCAGGAGGGGCCTGGGCCATTCTGGAAGGTCCACTGGAGGTAGATCAAATGTGGCCAGGAATTTGGGCAGGTCGACAAGAGATTTGAAGACAGCAGACCTCCCATCCTTTCTTGCAGAAAGTTGAAACAGGTAACCCCATCTTTATAAGATCGCATTGTCCCTAAGCATGGACAGGAGAGGCTTTAAAGCTTTCCTGAGCTGTAAGGTGCGTCTTGCGAGATCCGCGAGAATCTGAATGGCGTTCGGGTCTACATTAGAACCAGCCGCATTTCGGGCCGCTCTGAGGATAGATTCTTTTTCCTTGTAGAAATGGATGTGACATATGATGTCTCTAGGACGGTTCATGGCTTTGCACCCAGGCGGCAAGATCATCCACAGATTCAGGGACCCCTCTGATCCGGAGGTTATTCCTCCGATTACGGTTTTCTATGTCGTCAATGTGGGTCAGAATGTCCTGCAATTGTGCAGCGTGATCATTTATGACTTTGTGGTGGCAGTCCAAGGTATTGAGGATCTGCTCCTGTTTGTTTTCTACATCCTCCACTCTCTGCCCTACATGTTTGATATCTTGGTGTAAGGCCGCCATATCCTGCTTGTGGGAGGCTTCCATCCTACTAAGCAAGGCGTCCACTTCTGTGGTAGTGGGGAGAGATTTTAAATGCATCTTCCAGTCCCATTCATCGTCTTGAGAGTGGGTGGTAGGTGATCTGCTTGAAGCAGCTGACATGGCTGGGGAACCACGCTGAGAAAGCTGCGGGCCTGGGTAGGCCTCTGGGCCTCTAGACGCCGGCGAGATGGACGTGGCCACTGAGGCAGGACTCACCGCTGCTGCATATGAAGCCGGAGGCCCTTCGGTGAGATGATCTCCCTGCATGCGGGAGCTGAGGGCAGCGGTCTTCCCTCTGGTCACCGGAGTTGAGGCGCTGGGTTCCTGCGCTATCTCCGCCATCTTGGAAGCGGTGCCTGCGGGGCCTGGATTCCCGGGCTGGCTGGACGGGCCGAAAAATCTTGAAATGTCGCCCGGTTCACGTGCTACAGGCGCTGGGGTGGAAGATGGACCCCTCTTGCGACCCAGGAAGGATCCCAAGGTCCTCTGTGTGCTATGGGTGAGTGTTATAAGCCGGCGGCGTTCAGGAGCTCAAGCTGCGTGCTGCTTACTCCGCCATCGGCAAGCTCCGCCCCCCCCCCCCGTTTTCTTCCATTTTTAAAAGGAAAGACGGATCTAGTATTCAAATTTGAGAGATGAAAGAGATGCAATCAGTTATGCAAATACTACAGTGGCTATAAAAGACAACCGAAGGTCACTTACCACTCAGAAGCTCCCTCTGAAGATTGCAAAGATGATGCCGGACCATATTCGTTTTGGATTTCAGGCTCTAATTCTGGTTTCACGCTGGAGAAGACGTCTTCGAGCCAGACGGCGTCGTAAGCGTTGCTATTGGGTGCATCCAATAACTTCTGCAAGAATAAGAAGGGGAGTTTTTGAATTGAGGGATTATCCAGAAAAGTTTTTTAATTACTTACGGATGACCGTAGAAAGTTTTGATGATCTCTTACAACGTGTGTCACCTCACATTCAAAGACAAGACACCACTTTTCGCCGCTGTGCTTCCCCAGCAGAATGCCTATTGCTGACCATAAGGTAAAGAACAGTGTATATTTATTATATATTGTAAAATTTATTTTGAGTATAAATTTTTTACGGTTGATATTTTTGGTTTTAGTGTGACCCAAAATTTGCTAAGTAATTCTGGCATCACTGTACAAAGTGCATAATTGGGGCTACAAATGATGCTCAGCATTATTATTTTGACTTCAACATCTTGTATGGTAAAGTTTTCATCCATATATTGGTCATTAACGATGTTGAATGCACTGTGATCAATATTGTTCGCCATGGAGAGCAACTTTTATCGTTGCATTTTCAAAAAAATTGTTTAGGCCGCATAAATTTTTTTGACCAAACAAAAGAATGGAAATAAGGTCCCATAGAATTGCATCCGATTGATATATTATTTTTATTGAAAATTATTTTACTAGGATTTACCCTATATATATATATTTTTTTAGGTTTCTGGCAAGTGGAGAAAGTTTCAGCTCACTCCATTTTCAATTTCGCCTTGGGATATCAACTGTCTCCATAATTGTGAAGGAGACATGCCGTGTTTTGTGGGAACAAATGCATGATGAATTTATCCCACATCCAACTCGACAGCATTGGACAGAAATAGCTGAAAAATTTTGGGACGTTTGTCAGTTTCCAAACTGCATCGGTGCGGTAGACCGGAAACATATTAGGATTATCAAGCCCCAAGGAACCGGATCAGAGTTTTTCAACTACAGGAAATATTTCTCGATCATCCTAATGGCCATCGCAGATGCCCAATATCATTTTGTTGCCGTCGACGTAGGGGCCTATGGACGCACCAACGATTCAATGGTTTTTAAAAATTATTATATGGTCCGTAGTCTATATAACAGACAATTTGATTTTCATCTGCCTCAACCACTGGCAGGTACAGATGGCCCACCCATGCCATTTGTATTGGTTGGTGATGCGGCCTTCCAAATGTGTGGAAATCTTCTGAAACCGTATTCAAGCTGCGGATTAGATTTTAAAAAACGCACATTCAACTACCTCTTGACCAGGGCTCGAAGAATGGTTGAATGCACATTCGGAATTTTGGTTGCAAAATGGAGGCTTTTCACTAAACCCATTCATATGAAGGTAGAATAGGTCGACGAGGTTGTAAAGTCTGCTGTTGTGTTACACAACTACCTCCTTAAAAAAGAACCACTCAATTTGGAACAGATACCGGAGGACAGCGAGATGGCAAGCATTCAAAGTTTTGGACCTCGGTCAAGTGTAGCGGTTTCACGTATGAGAGACTGTTTTGCAGATTATTTCTGCTCTGATGCAGGAAGGGTGGACTGGCAGGACCGATTTGTATAAACATTTTGTGATTCATTAGCAAAGAACCATTAAGTTCAGTTTGTTTGCCTGTTTGTTGCTGGTTACAGTGTGCTGTACTGTTGTATATTCGATTTTTTGTTCAATAAATATTGTTTATCAATGTACTTGTAATTTTTTTTTTACTATATTTATGTCCCCACGCCTGAGGAGCGACACATTCTTGCGTCGCTCCACTGGCGCTGGTATATTATGTCAGGCCTGTTATAGAGACTCATTTTCAATCTCCCCACACTAGAGGAGCGACACATACTTGTGTCACTCCACTGGCGCTGGGAGATTTTGTCAGGCCTGTTATGGGGACTCTGGTTCAATCTCCCCACGCTAGAGGAGCGACACATACTTGTGTCTCTCTACTGGCGCTTGGAGATTTGTTAAGGCCTGTTCTACATACACTATAAGTTATCTCCCATTGCTGGTGGAGCGACCCAAGTATTGGTCGCTTTAAAAGCGATGTGAGATGTTACATTTTTGTAAACCCTTTTTTTTTTTTTATTCAAAACAAATAAAATTTTGCAAAACAAAAATATTTTATTTTTAAATATAATTTTTTTCAAATAAAATAAACATTACATTTTTTTGAAACAAAGGCTACAAATGCCTGTATGTTGGCCCAGTTGGAGTAGAAGGTTGGGTGGTGGAGGGCAGAACACGGTTTGGTCCCCCTCGGTCCTGTTCTTGTGCCCCTGTGGACATATAAGTGTGTGTTGGGGCAAGTAAGACAGAGGGAGTATGCAATCTGGAGGGGGGGCAGGAGAAGGAGTAGAGGGAGTGTTGAAACTGGTTGCAGGAAAGTACCGTATTTTTCGCCCCATAAGACGCACTTCCCCCCCAAAAGTGGGGGGGAAATGCCCCTGCGTCTTATGGGGCAAATGCTGCCATTTTACATCGCAAAAGTGGGGGGGAAATGCCCCTGCGTCTTATGGGGAAAATGCTGCCATTTTACATCGCAGTCTGCGATTCTGCAGCATCGCAGACTGCGATGTATCAGCTGGACGGGGAAGGGAGGAGGGACCGGTGTCATGCAAATGCGGCTGGGCCGATGCGGTCACTGTACTCCAGCCCCACCGCTCACTTACTGCTTTATTTCCTAAACATTTTATAATAATAGCTTTCATTGAAGTTCCGATCCCCAGCCCCATCTGTACTACTTACTGTAACGGTCACGTCCACACACACACAGGGGGAAGGATAGTGACCACTGCGCTCCACCCTCACCCCTGGCCCTGCCTACTTGCCTCACGAGTCCTGATGACAGGGGACAACTGGACGACAGTCCCTAACTTAGGATACGTGCAGGGAAGACAGACAAGACAAAATACGGAACATGAACGGACCGGGTCAGAACCAAGAGAGCTACGCAGTACAAAGGGTTAAGCAAAGAATGGTCAGGAGAAGCCGGGGTCAAATACCAGGAGAGTAGAGAAGTACAAGAGGAGTCCTAAGAGAGTAGTCAGGTGGGAGCCGAGGTCACAATACCAGGACGGATGCGCAGTACAGAAGGAGCAGGCAAAAGGATCGCCAGGGAACGGAATCAGGTGAGTATTCAGTAGTCCAACAAATAGCCAGGAACCTAGAAATTAACAGGCAACCTGTGGCTAGCAGGCTGCCTGTATTTATAGTGGGGAGTGAGGGTCATGTGACGTGGCCAGCGTCACATGACCGACAGACCAACCAGTTGAGCACCGAGTGATCAGCTCGGCGCTGTAACGCACCTAGTTGATCAGTTAGGATCTCAACTGCGGTAGCAATGAACATCCACTATTATCCCACCGCCCTTGTTTTTGGCTGTGGGATTCGCGGTTACTCAGTATGTACCCCAGGCGTCTCTCTCAGTCTTGGGCGGGGAGTTTGGGGTAACAAAATCATTTACCGCTATCCATCTAATTAGTTACTGCTGGAAAGGAAGGTCCCCCAGTATTACAGGAGTCACAAGTTAGTATAAGCTTGTGCACAGTTCAGAGTTAGTATATAGTATGCCCTCAGTTTAGTATATAGTATGCCATAGGTTCAGGGTTAGTATATAGCATGTCCACAGTTTAGTATATAATATGCAGCAGGTTCAGAGTTAGTATAGCATGTCCTCAGTTTAGTATATAATATGCAGCAGGTTCAGAGTTAGTATAGCATGTCCTCAGTTTAGTATATAATATGCAGCAGGTTCAGAGTTAGTATAGCATGTCCTCAGCTTAGTATATAATATGCAGCAGGTTCAGAGTTAGTATAGCATGTCCTCAGTTTAGTATATAATATGCAGCAGGTTCAGAGTTAGTATAGCATGTCTTCAGTTTAGTATATAATATGCAGCAGGTTCAGAGTTAGTATAGCATGTCCTCAGTTTAGTATATAATATGCAGCAGGTTCAGAGTTAGTATAGCATGTCCTCAGTTTAGTATATAATATGCAGCAGGTTCAGAGTTAGTATGGGAATATCGCCTTACACCAGCAGGAACCACCCCACTCTGAGTTCCAGGAACTTAATCAGATCAGGTAACAGGCATATACTTGCGGTTAGTTGGTCCTGGCTAGGAAGCCAGCAGTGGGGAAGCCAGTGGCAAGAAGGTAGGCAGTCCTTCACAATGTTGTTAGGGATCCAGGTCTGGATATGTGGACAGAGTCCTCAGATGCAATGGAGCTAGCAGGGTGCGCACTCCATTAGTGGAACACCCTGCTTAGCACCTGTCTTCTATTTAAGGCCCGGAGGTAAGTGGGCGGAGTCACAGGGAGTCGCTGCGATCCAGGCTGTACTGTTACAGGCGCTCAAGGCAGACTTAGGAGCAGGGAGCCACCCAGCAGTCAAATACAGATCCTCATTCCCAAAGCTAAGCAACAGTTCTGCGGGCAATGGGGGACCAAGTGCACCTTCGGAACCCCGTTACAGTACCCCCCTTTTACGAGGGGCCACCGGACCCAAGACTTCAGGTGATGGCTTTTCAGGGTGTTCTAAATGAAATTTACGAACCAGTCTAGGAGCATGAACCTCCCTGGCAGGTACCCAGGATCTCTCTTCAAGTCCATACCCCTTGCAGTGAATCAGGTACTGCAAGGAGTTACGCACTTTCCTGACATCCACTATTTTAGACACGACATACTCGACAGCATCATTATCAAGAACCGGCGAGGCTTTCGATGGTACTACCGGTTCAAAATATTTTTTAAGTAGAGATTTATGGAACACATTATGAATGTGGAATGACTCGGGCAGCTCCAACCTAAATGATACCGGGTTAATCACCTCCGTGATCTTATATGGTCCAATAAAACGAGAAGCAAATTTTCTAGAAGCTACCTTGAGAGATAGATTCTTGTAGGACAACCATACTTTATCCCCAACCTGAAAGTTCACCCCCCTTGAACGTCTCCTATCGGCCTTGAGTTTTTGAGAACTTTGAGCCTTTTCTAGGTTCGATTGAACCCGGGCCCAAACTGTGCACAGTTCGGAGGAGAGTTTATCAGCTTCAGGGTTAGAGGAGGAGACGGACGACCCAGAATGAAAACGGGGATGAAAACCATGGTTACAAAAGAAAGGGGAGATCCCAGCAGAAGAATTGACACGGTTATTCAAAGCAAATTCAGCCAACGGAAGGAATTTGACCCATAATTGCTGGTCATCAGCAACATACAACCTCAGGAATTGTTCCACAGACTGATTAAGGCGTTCAGTCTGCCCATTACTCTCAGGATGGTAGGCGGAAGAAAAAGACAACGAAATTTTACATCTTTGACAGAAGGCCCTCCAGAATTTGGACACAAACTGCACACCCCTGTCCGAAACAATATTTTCTGGGATGCCATGTAAACGAACAATCTCTCTCACAAAAATAGACGCCAGGGTTTTAGCATTCGGAAGTTTAGACAGGGGAATGAAATGAACCATCTTGCTAAACCTATCGACCACTACCCAAACCACCCAAGCCAGCGGTAGGTCAGTTATAAAGTCCATCGAGATATGGGACCAGGGTCTACTGGGAATGGGTAGGGGTCGTAGGTTACCAGCAGGGCGAGTCCTAGGTGTCTTAGACCTGGCACAAACCTCACAGGCTGACAGGTAGGACTTGACATCCCTGGTCAGAGTGGGCCACCAATAAGATCTAGAAACCAGATCCTTAGTGCCCTCAACACCCGGATGTCCACAAAAGGCAGAATCGTGACACTCACCCAACAGCTGGAGACAAAATTGTATGGGAACAAACAACTTATCTGTTGGGGTGGATGCCGGTGCCAGATGTTGTTCAGCCTTAATGCGAGCCGGGATATCCTGGGTTACAGCCGCTAAGAAGATGTTTGCTGGTAGGATGGATTCAGGCGGCGTCTCAGTGGGTTGAAAAGCATGGAAGCTCCGAGATAATGCGTCTGCCTTCACATTTTTACTTCCCGGCCTGAACGTAATGGAGAAATCAAAACGGGTAAAAAACAGAGCCCATCGGGCTTGTCGGGGATTCAACCTCTTAGCGGACTCGAGAAACATTAGGTTTTTATGATCAGTGACAACAGTTACTCGATGCCTTGCCCCCTCCAAAAAATGTCTCCACTCCTCAAATGCCCATTTAATAGCCAGCAGCAAGAATTGTTCTTCTTTGTTCTCCCTTTGGGAGTGTTGTATTAAATGCCAAAATGTTAAATAAACGCTATTAAAAAAAAAATAGCCAGCAGCTCCCTATTCCCTATGTCGTAGTTTCTCTCCGTGGGAGAGAATTTCCTAGAGAAGAAGGCACACGGTCTCAGGTTAGTGAGGCTAGCAGGACCTTGTGAAAGGACTGCTCCTGCGCCGTCCTCGGACACATCCACCTCCACAATAAAGGGTCTCTCCTGATCAGGCTGGATCAAAATGGGAGCGCTACTAAATGCCTTTTTTAATGTTTCAAATGAAGAAATGGCCTTGGTAGACCAATTCTCCAAATCCGCCCCTTTCTTAGTAAGGTCGGTCAATGGCTTAGCAATTACAGAAAAATTCATGATAAATTTACGGTAGTAATTAGCGAAACCCAAAAACCGTTGTAAAGCCTTTAAGGATGAAGGCCTTACCCATTCCTTAATTGCTAAAACCTTACCAGGATCCATCTTAAAGGCGCGAGGAGTCAGAACATGCCCTAGAAACAGTATCTCCTGTACACCAAAGACAAATTTCTCTTGCTTAGCGGATAGCTGGTTCTCCCTCAACACCTCTAATACTTGTTTGACATGAGACACATGAGATTCGAAATCAGGAGAGAATATCAAAATGTTGTCAAGATAGACAATAATAAATTTACCTAAGAACTCCCTAAGAATATCGTTCATTAAGTTTTGGAACACAGCTGGGGCATTGCTGAGTCCAAAAGGCATCACCTGATATTCAAAGTGTCCTATCGGAGTATTGAACGCTGTCTTCCATTCGTCTCCCTCCTTGATTCGGATTAGATTGTATGCCCCTTTCAGGTCAATCTTGGAATACCAGGTTGCCCCCAAAACCTGGTTAAATAAATCCGGAATCAATGGGAGAGAGTATCTATTTTGGACAGTGATTTTATTTAATCTCCAATAATCAATACAAGGCCTAAGACCACCATCCTTCTTTTAAACAAAGAAAAACCCTGCTCCCATAGGAGAGACTGAAGGTCTAATATGCCCTTTAGCAAGGCTCTCCTTAATATAATCTTCCATAGCCTTGCGTTCGGGCCCTGAAAGATTATAAATTCGACCTTTAGGAAATTCGGCACCCTCAATTAGCTCTATGGCACAATCATAAGGTCTATGGGGGGGTAGAACCTCTGGAGTAAGGGACGAGAACACATCAGAATATTCCTTAATAACAGAGGGTAATGTATTAGACCTTACTGAAACCCCAGCCTGGACCACGGACAAGCATGAGTCACACTTAGGTCCCCATTTCACCAACTCTCCTTTGGACCAATCAATTGTGGGGTTATGTAAACGGAGCCAAGGCAACCCTAGTACCACCTCAACCGGTAGGTTCTCCAGGACTAGAGGAGAACATCTCTCAGAGTGGCACACACCCACGGACAGAGAAATTTCAGAGGTACATGACCTCACCGTACCACCAATCAGGGGAGTAGCATCAATAGCCATGACATGGATAGGTGTAGGTAAAGCAAACATTGGAATACCCAATTTACAAGCAAACTCAAAGTCAATAAAGCTGGCCGCTGAACTGGAATCAGTAAAGGCCTTACCCGGCCACTTATTAACCCCCAGAGAAATTGTTATGGGTACCAAAAGCTTACCTTTAGAAAAATCAGGGTGTACCTGGTCTTTAGGTTGTCTTGCCTTAGGAGACTTGTCAGAGAGGACCCTCTTAGGACACTTGTTGATCCAATGGCCAGGATCTCCACAGTAGAAGCACTCTCCGCGTCTGCGACAAAGATTACCCCGGGTCATGCCAACCTGCATGGGTTCCTCGATGGAGACCTCAGTGTTGTCCCTGGAAAAGGCCTCTGGCTGGACCACCATCTGAGAACAGAACTGTCGTTCTTGTCGTCTCTCTCTAACTCGTCTGTCAAGTCGGACAACTAGGGTCATCATCTCCTCTAACGTCTCAGGAATTTGGTAATTGACTAATAGATCTTTTAAATTATCAGATAGAGCAGACCTAAACTGACTCTTCAGGGCTGGTTCATTCCATCCTGAGGGGACACACCACCGTCTGAATTGGGTGCAATACTCCTCCGCAGGGAGATGACCCTAAACCAGTGCCCTAAGAGCCGTCTCGGCTACCAGGGCCCTGTCTGGTTCGTCATAGAGGGTACCCAGGGCCTGAAAAAAACCCTCCACAGAAGTTAGACAACTGGCCCCAGGAGGTAACGAAAATGCCCAGTCCTGGGGATCACCCTGTAGTAGAGAAATGATAATCCCCACGCGTTGGCTCTCGGGAACGGAGGACACGGGGCGCAAACGGAAGTAGAGTTTGCAATTCTCCTTAAAGGAGAGAAACCTCTTCCGGTCTCCAGAAAAGGGTTCTGGGAGCTTGATCTGGGGTTCAAATGTGGACTGGAGGACAGAGGAGTGGAAGAACCTTGCCCTAACTCACAAGAACTGAGTTTCTCTCCTAGCTCCTGCACCCTCTGTGTCAAGTTAGAGACATGGTCAGTCAGGGTAGTAAGAGGATTCATGATACAGTGGTTATTGGGCCTGTTAATCTGTAACGGTCACGTCCACACACACACAGGGGGAAGGATAGTGACCATTGCGCTCCACCCTCACCCCTGGCCCTGCCTACTTGCCTCACGAGTCCTGATGACAGGGGACAACTGGGCGACAGTCCCTAACTTAGGATACGTGCAGGGAAGAAAGACAAGACAAAATACGAAACATGAACGGACCGGGTCAGAACCAAGAGAGCTACGCAGTACAAAGGGTTAAGCAAAGAATGGTCAGGAGAAGCCGGGGTCAAATACCAGGAGAGTAGAGAAGTACAAGAGGAGTCCTAAGAGAGTAGTCAGGTGGGAGCCGAGGTCACAATACCAGGACGGATGCGCAGTACAGGAGGAGCAGGCAAAAGGATCGTCAGGGAACGGAATCAGGTGAGTATTCAGTAGTCCAACAAATAGCCAGGAACCTAGAAATTAACAGGCAACCTGTGGCTAGCAGGCTGCCTGTATTTATAGTGGGGAGTGAGGGTCATGTGACGTGGCCAGCGTCACATGACCGACAGACCAACCAGTTGAGCACCGAGTGATCAGCTCGGCGCTCAAGGCAGACTTAAAAGCAGGGAGCCACCCAGCAGTAAAGCCGCCCTGGGAATGAGGTCAAACACAGATCCTCATTCCCAAAGCTAAGCAACAGTTCTGCGGGCAATGGGGGACCGAGTGCACCTTCGGAACCCCGTTACACTTACTAAATGTCCTGTAGCAGGCAGAGCATGGCGGGCGGCCGGCCGTAACTCACTGACGTCACGTGCCTGCACCGCCTACTTCATTCATAAAGTAGGCAGCGCAGGTACGTGACATCAGTGAGTTCCGGCCGGCCGGCCCTGCTCTGCCTGCTACAGGACATTTAGTAAGTAGTACAGATGGGGCTGGGGATCGGAACTTCAATGAAAGCTATTATTATAAAATGTTTAGGCAATAAAGCGGTGGGGCCGGAGTACAGTGACCGCACCGGCCCCGCCGCATTTGCATGACACCGGCCCCTCCCACAGGTTTAGCTCCCGTATATAAGGGCATCTGTGGATGCCACTATTATGGGGTGGGGGATATGTGGATGGCACTGTTATGGGGGGGAGATCTATGGATGGCACTGTTATGGGGGGATGATCTGTTTGGGAAGGGGGGTAGGTAGTTTGGGAAGGGGGTTGTTGAGGTTGGGATGGGGGATAAGGCATGGATGGGGGATAGGGCATGGATGGGGGATAGGACATGGACGGGGGATAGGGCATGGACGGGGGATAGGGTATGGACGGGGGATAGGATGTGGGGCAGTGCTGTACTTGCCATAAGGCACTGTCCAATTGTCTTCGGGCCTCAAAAAGCTGGTCGGGCGCACACCGTCCATCACCGGGAGCAACGATAATCAATAGTGATGCACCGGACCCAACATCCGACGTCGGCACCGCCCCCTCCTGCAGACGTCACACTGTGTCCTCCAAAGCGGCAACTCTATTGGTGAATCCCATCAAGGACTCGTAAAAGAGCCTTGTGAGATCCTCGTAGTCTGCCTGACGGCTCCTACTGGTCCTCTGGCGACGCATTAAGGCCTCAAAGAGTGGTGCCATTGTGGTCATTGTTGAGTCGCCAGAGGGCAGAGGTAGGGGAACATTGAGGTCCCGACCAGCTGTTGGAGTGGAACGAGAGGGACCCGTGGTGGGCGGCTCTTCGGGGACCGCCTCCGGTTCGCCAGCCTCCAGAAGGACTTCATGAGGAGGTTCGGGCGCCCGAGTACTGCTTGATGTGCTGTAAAGGAAACCAAAAAATAATTAATTTAAAAATAGAGAACTATATGTGGATGTTCCGGACAGAGTGTCAAATGACAGTCTGCCTGGGCCACACACATAGATTGGAGATTAACATTCATAATTAGTATAAACATTAGAGCTTACCTTCGCAGCTGTAGAGGGTTCTTCTAAGGAAACCTAATGCGGCCGCATAACGGTACGGCTGCTTTCGGCTTCCTCTTGACCCACTCGGGCGCTTGATCTCCTCGTTAAAGGGATTCTGTCATGAGATTTTACCCCATATAACCTAAACAAATGCCCATGTCCGTACTAATAACATGAATCCTAAGCTGGCCTTATTAAACCTGCTTGTGGCTCTATTAGCCCAAAAAACAGGTTTTTATAACCTGTCAATCACCTACCTAAGGTGCCCAAGGGGACGTCCGTTAATACAGGGTGCCTGGCCGCACCCATCGCCGTCTGGTGCCCAGAGCCGCCTTCCCTGTCTTAATCGCCGCCCTCCCTGTCTACAGTGCCGCCTTCCTCACCTCAGCGCCGCCTCCGCAATCCTCCCGTCCCTCTGCCAGATCCCGCGCGTGCGCACTAGGCTCAGCCTGATGCGCCCGTGCGGACTCCTTGCAGATACTTCGTTGAGCGAAGTGCGCATCAGAAAAAAATAAAAAATAAATATTATAATTCTTATTTTTTACGGACATCAAAAATGGTTTACTATTTGATTGAACCTGCCACAACAACAATAAAAATATTGATGTTCACTATAGGTAGCAGTGACCAACTTCAACCAGACACAAAACCAATTTTGACAAAAAAGTAGACATAAGCAGTATACAAAGTAATACTGTATACTTACGGCACTCCTCCCGTTGACTTTCATTGAGGTCGTCCCAATTTGGCACTATCACCTTACAGATCTCGAGCCAGAGGAGTCGGGTAGCATGATGGTCTGCGTGGCGGCGGTCGGTGTGGTCCCACAGTGGTGGTCGGTCCTCAAACATCTGGATGAGGAGTTCGTTGTCGATAAGCAAACCGCCGACGTCCTCCTCATCCGTTCTGGCGGAGCCTCTGGAACCCTAAAAATAGAAAAAAATAAAAATAATAAAAATATAACCTCATGTTTGACAGATTTCAAATTAAAAACACTCATTGTGAAAATACTCGTACGACCACGACCGTCGCGTGCTCCCCGACTTCCTCTGGCTGTGGCTCGACGACCTTTATTGGAGTCAACGGGACAAGCTGCCTGTAATAGAAGTAAAAATAAGAAAAATTTACAAACATACAAATCATAATTGGGAGATAAAAATAAATAATTACCGCTTGCTGTCCTCCACCACCGACTTCCTCCTCTCCTGCGGTCTCTTGGCTGGGAAGCCTCTCCTCCACAGATGATTACTGTGAAATAAAAAAATAAAATTTTTACAATCCGGTCATAATATTATAATGGTGAATGCTTAAAAAATTGGCATACCGTATCATGTCGACGACGTCGTCTTGGAGGAGAGCTCCCTGCCTCAGTTGAAGATGATGTGCCTGTGTAAAAAATAAATAAATAAATTTGATTTGAACTATTAATAATACAACAAACCCACACAAATAATACTTACTGGACATTATTTTTGAAATAGTTCAAAATAAATTTCTGGTCTGGCTGGCCTGTTTTGGGGTCAAAGTACTTGCGGGCTTGCGGGCAGGGCAATTCTTTTTTTTTATTAGGAAAAACAAATTTTCTTTATATATTTTTTGGCCTACATGAGAAAAAAATAATAGGAGAGTTATTCATGTTGTAGGAGTACTACCCCTAGCATACACTATGTACTTGAACCACCTTCAGTCCTATGCAAAAGTACATAGGGACTGCATGTGGTGCAAGTACATAGTGGATGCTAGGAGTGGTAGTCATCAGGACTACCACCCCTTGCATCCACTATGCACTTGCATGACCTGCAGTGCCTATGCAAAAGTACATAGGCACTGCAGGTGGTGCAAGTACATAGTGGATGCTAGGAGTGGGAGTCATCAGGACTACCACCCCTAGCATCCACTATGCACTTGCACCATCTGCAGTGCCTATGCAAAAGTACATAGGCACTGCAGGTGATGCAAGTACATAGTGGATGCTAGGAGTGGTAGTCATCAGGACTACCACCCCTAGCATCCACTATGCACTTGCACCACCTGCAGTCACTATGCAAAAGTACATAGGCACTGCAGGTGGTGCAAGTACATAGTGGACGCTAGGAGTGGTAGTCATCAGGACTACCACCCCTAGCTTCCACTATGCACTTTCACCACCTGCAGTGCCTATGCAAAAGTGCATAGGCACTTCAGGTGGTGCAAGTACATAGTGGATGCTAGGAGTGGTAGTCATCAGGACTACCACCCCTAGCATCCACTATATACTTGCACCACCTGCAGTCCCTGTGCAAAAGTACATAGGGCCCCACAGGTGGTACAAGTACATAGTGGATGCTAGGAGTAGTAATCCACAAGACTACTACTCCTAGCATGACCTATGTACTACAGCTCCTATGTATAAATACATGGGAGCTGCTTATATTTCTTTATGCTTGATACAAAGACCCAAAAAAACAAACATTATACTCACCTCTAATGGCGTCCACCCTTCTCCCTCGCAGGCAGGATCGAAGAAAGAACAGGAAGTAGACTCCGCCCACAGCTCCTCCTATTTGATTGCGCAGGTGCAGAAAGAAAAGCCAGATCCATCGATCAGGCAAACAACGGAAATCTTTTCGACGGATCTGGCTCTAATACATTCCTATGGAGAAAACCGCTGGATCCGTCATTCCGGCAAGTCTTCAGTTTTTTTCGCCGGAGAAAAAACCATAGCATGCTATGGTTTTCTTTTTTGCCTGATCAGTCAAAATGACTAAACTGAAGACATCCTGAACGGATTACTCTCCATTCAGAATGTATGGGGATATGCCTGATCAGTTATTTTCTGGCATTGAGCCCTTTTGACGGAACTCTATGCCGGAAAAGAAAAACGCTAGTGTGAAAGTACCCTAAGTATGAACGTGACATCACATGGCCTAGGCCCTAGGCTACCCTGCCAGAAGCTGATCGGCAGGGGTTCCGGGTGATGGACACCCGACGATCAGATACTGATGATCTATGCAGTATAAAGGTCTTGGAAAACTCCTTTAGGGTACTTTCACACTAGCGTTTTCTTACAAATGCCATCAGTTGGCATACGTTTTGCCGGATCCGGCAGGCAGTTCCGACGACAGAACTGCTTGCCGCATCACTCTGCCGCAAGTGTGAAAGTAGCCTTAATGAAGCTCTGCTAGATATGGGGTGGGGGAGTGGCCCGCTCTTATCACACAGACTTTTCTATATATTATTATACAGGTCATCAAACCCGAGACCTTCTGTATGGCAAACAGAAGAGTTGCCATTACACTACAGACCTACCCTGTTAGGGCTCATGCACACGACCGTATGTATTTTGCGGTCTGCAAAAAACATATCTGCAAAAAATACGGATGACGTCCGTGTGCATTCCGTATCTTGCTGAATGGAACAGCTCGCCCTTCATAGAACAGTACTATCCTTGTCCGTAATGCGGACAATAATAGGACATGTTCTATTTTTTTTCAGAACGGATATATACGGAAACGGCATGCATATGGAGTAACTTCCGTTTTTTTGCGGACCCATTGAAGTGAGTGGTTCCGCATACGGTCCTCAAAAAAACAGAACGGACAGGGAAAGAAAAATAAGTTTGTGTGCATGAGCCCTTAGGAATTAAGAAAATGGCCGTCAGCTGTAAAGGGAAGATTTTTATGCCTAATACAGTCCTGATCAAAAATTTAAGACCACTTGAAAAATGGCAAAAAATCATATTTAGCATGGCTGGATCTTAACAAGGTTCCAAGTAGAGCTTCAACATGCAACAAGAAGAAATGGGAGTGAGACAAAACATTTTTTGAGCATTCAATTTAATGAAAACAACGAATAAACTGAAACAGGCTGTTTTTCAGCTGATCAAAAGTTTAGGACCACACCTCCAAAAAAAAACTAAACCCCCCCAAAACAGAAATCCAACTTCCAAACATGAACTCAGTAATGAGTAGCTCCGCTGTTATTGTTTATTACTTCAAAAATTAGTTTCGGCATGCTTGATGCAAGCGTTTCCATGAGGTGAGTGGGAACATTTTTCCAAGTGGTGAAGACGGCCGCACGAAGGCCATCTACTGTCTGGAACTGTTGTCCATTTTTGTAAACTTCCCTTGCCATCCATCCCCAAAGGTTCTCAATTGGAATAAGATCAGGGGAACACGCAGGATGGGCCAAAAGAGTGATGTTATTCTCCTGGAAGAAGTCCCTTGTCCTGCGGGCATTGTGTACTGTAGCGTTGTCCTGTTGAAAAACCCAGTCGTTACCACACAGACGAGGGCCCTCAGTCATGAGGAATGTTCTCTGCAACATCTGGACATAGCCAGCGGCCGTTTGACGCCCCTGCACTTCCTGAAGATCCATTGTTCCACTGAAGGAAAAAGCACCCCAGACCATTATGGCGCCCCCTCCACTGTGGCGCGTAGAAAACATCTCAGGTGGGATCTGCTTGTCATGCCAGTAACGTTGGAAACCATCAGGACCATCAAGGTTACATTTTTTCTCATCAGAGAATAAAACTTTCTTCCACCTTTGAATGTCCCATGTTTGGTGCTCTCTTGCAAAGTCCAAACGAGCAGTTCTGTGGCGTTCAAGGAGACGAGGTCTTTGAAGACGTTTTTTGTCTTTGAAGACCTTCAGTCTCAGATGCCGTCTGATGGTTATGGGGCTGCAGTCAGCACCAGTAAGGGCCTTAATTTGGGTCGAGGATCGTCCAGTGTCTTGACGGACAGCCAATTGGATCCTCCGGCTCAGTGCTGATGAAATTTTTTTGGGTCTTCCACTTGACTTTTTTGTTCCATAACCCTCAGGATCATTTAAGAAATTCCAAATGACTGTCTTACTGCGTCCCACCTCAGCAGCGATGGCGCGCTGTGAGAGACCCTGCTTATGCAGTTCAACAACCCGACCACGTTCAAAAAGGGAGAGTTTTTTTGCCTTTGCCATCGCAACGCGTGACTACCTGATAGAAAATGACAATGAATCCACATCTTTGCACAGA
The DNA here is from genome assembly GCF_905171765.1 of Bufo bufo. Taxonomy (NCBI): domain Eukaryota; kingdom Metazoa; phylum Chordata; class Amphibia; order Anura; family Bufonidae; genus Bufo; species Bufo bufo. Next base: position 612,027,069 of record NC_053389.1, on the reverse strand, counting down.
TTTGGCCTTTTAAAGGCATGTGGTCCTAAACTTTTGATCAGCTGAAAAACAGCCTGTTTCAGTTTAATCGTTGTTTTCATTAAATTCAATGCTCAAAAAATGTTTTGTCTCACTCTCATTTCTTCTTGTTGCATGTTGAAGCTCTACTTGGAACCTTGTTAAGATCCAACAATGTAAAATATGATTTTTCAAGTGGTTTTAAACTTTTGATCAGGACTGTAGTATTACTGTATCTGTAGAGAAATGAGGAACCGCACTCTGTTTAGAAGTAATATCACCGGTGCCAATCAAGGGCTTAGTATTACTGTATACATTATTATTTTTGTTATAATAAAGTACTTCATATAAGCGTCTATGAGAGGCTGACCCACGGTGTAATTCAATAGCTTCACGCCTTCACCATACAAAGTTACCAACCTATTTCTAGTTTTCTTTTAGAATTGTATTATTTCATGATGCATAGCAAAACCAGTGTGGTATTATGTAAGAAAGAAAATGATATAAAATCCCATTTGTTACTTCGGGTAAGTGCTCTGTATGCACTGTAGTTCTAAATGGCATATTTTGCTAGACCCAATTATGAGTGCTTTACTGTCCTTCATCGAAGCCTAATTCACACTTGCGGTACGCGTGCGCCCTACGTGCCCCAGTAATCTCATAACCGCACTCCATCCTGTCAGAGAACTGGATGATGCGGAGAAGCGTTGCACGCATGCGCAGTCAGATTCCCCGAGCACGCACTCGGCAGATGCTACCTTACTGTATTCCGATTGGCTAAGAAAGAGAATGCGTCAGCCATCTAGATTTCATATAAATATCTTTCCGCTCAGAAAAATAGTTCCTCGTCGCTTTATGATTAGTAATTACCTAGTAGTTAACGCACATAAGCTGATTATTAAAAGGAAAAATTGGAGAAATGGATATCTGAGACTTCTCTGCAGGGTAAACGGAGTTTAAAAGAGGTGAATAAAAATAGGCGCAAGGATCTGTGCGGCAGGTGGGGACCGTGCTGCGGCTCTGCAGGGATCACCTTGCTTGAGAAGCTGCCGGCTACTGTCAGACCGGCGACGGAGAGTGAGAAGAGAGGAGTGAGCTGTAATTGTGCTGCCACACCCAGGTATACAGGTAACACGCTCCTTACCGCTATTCCTATGTAAAGTCAGGACTGCAGCAGTAGCCATGGGATCTGCTTAGGGCTGTGAATAGAATTCTAGTCACACGAGTATACAAAGAAAGTGACGCATGAGTGAGCCTCCCGTATTTGTGTGTGTGTGTTTGTTTTTTCTCCTCAGTCTACAATGTCTTCATGTTAATATCCATTATACATGATTTACAGAATCACAGTGAAGGCTTGTGAGACTTCAAAGATGGCTGCCTCTCCTTTTAGAAAGTGCTACATCCCTCGTCACCATGGAGATGCAGGGAGGTGTGTCTGCTGGGGTTCCCTTAGTGTGCCAGGCCTTGGGGTTCAGCAGATTGCCAGACCTGTGGCTGCATATCCCTAAGGCAAGGGACCTCCCTATTGCCAGCCAATCGGAGTTTATCTTCTATTTGTTAAACTGCCCAGGAGAGATGAGAGGTGCGCTGTGATTGGCTGTGTGCAGGTTCACTACATTATGCTGTAAACTTATGAATCATTTGAAAAAACAGGAGATATATATAATTTGCACGCTTTACTGTGAAGTCTCATTAAAAGCATGTCTTTATGATCACAGACCCTCTAGATAGGTTAGGATCCTCTTAAGTTGTGTGTATAATGCATGTTGGCAGGCACTCCCCTTTAATAACTGTGTGACTTACTGGTAATCATACCGACTAGGGGCAGATCGGAACTTGTAGACAGTATTAGGTAAGTGTACGTGTATGATTGCTCCACTAGCTGTTTGTCTGGCCCTTAAGGCTGGGTTTTCATGCAGTGGCTCTGGTCTTGATCTGACTCACATCATATAGTAGTATGTGGAGTTTTGCTTGCTTTTCTGTTCATTTCGTACTGTGGTGGGCAGCCTTGTAGAGGAGGGGGCGCTGGTATTTTGGGCACTGGATATCTATGGCGTGTCTAAATAAAGCAGCCTTCAGGGAGATGCGCTGTGAACCTGTCAAGGTCATCAGTGCGGTGGATGGCTATGGACCTCCCTCTACAGGCTGACTACATCAGAGCATGGGTCAATAGGTTGTCGGCTAGCTAGAACTGTCGCATGTAGACCCCGGGCCATATATGATGTATGTAAACGTGTTCACATGTGTAATATCATGTCCTTGTGCCTCGGTACACCTCCCTGTAGTGCTCCTGTTCTCTGGTAAAGACCCCTTACTTATTCACGTCTGCAGAATTTCATCATCATCATCTTTCAGAATGTGGTCCTGCTCCTGAGACCCCGCCAGGGCGAGCAGCCGCCAGCCAGGCGGTTTCCCTATGTCAGCCTTGTAATATGCAGGTGGCTTGAGTCTGCCACAGCAAAAGCCTCTTCCCTCCAGCTCCGGGATCAGCAACCTCTGGCACTCCAGCTGCTGTGAAACTACAACTCCCAGAATCCACATTTCTTTTCTATGGGAGTCACAAGAACAGCCAAGTAAATGTGCATGCTGGGAGTTGTAGTTTCACAGCAGCTGGAGTGCTGAAGGTTGCTGATCCCTCCACTAGCTCATAGAAGGGGGTAGCCCCTTTAACGGCTAAAGACCATGCAGCTCAGTTCAGGGGAATGAAAATACTGAGCACAAGTGGTACAACATCTTTTTTTTTTTTTTGGTGTACAAAAGTCCTTTTTTAACACCAAACATTTGCGACTTTTCACAATACTCCAACGCCATTGTCACTTTTTAGAAAAATGGGTGGGACTAAGCAGAGAGGGGGCGGGCAACGTCGGTCGGCTCAACACATGAATAATTAAGATGGAAATTGTAGATGTCATTTCAGTTTCTGGCGCTTGGACAGCACAATGATGCAACCAATTTCTAAGGGTGCCTTAACACAAGGTGGAGAGTTCCGCCAGAAAATCCCCCAGGGGCAGATTTTGGTGCAGGTTTTTACACATGGCTTAGGATGAGGATTTCTGAGCAGATTACATCCCCATTGAAATAAATGGAGACGTTCTGCTCCAGAAAATCCATAGCACATCGTTATTTATCGCTGACTAATGTTATGGGATTGACACTTTTCAACCCCATAGGATAACATGGGGGGGGGAGTCTTTATGTGGCGGATTTTCTGCTACGTGTGAAGGAACCCTTCAGAGGCGTGTGGATCAGTGGTTGGTCCGACTTTCAGCATTCCTGCCCTTTGAAGAGGCTGAAGTTCTGGTCCTAGGCCTGTGATGACCCATCAGTCACATGGCCTTTGGGCAGCCCAGTCCCATTCAAGTGAATGCGATCGAGCAGCTGAACCAAGCGCAGCCACTATCCAAGGTAGAGTGCTGAGACAGGTATATGATCAAGAGGTATATTCAGAGGCTGCGGAACCAGGAATTGGACCCCCATGGATCTGATGTTGACTAGCACTGGTCATCAGCATTTCTGGAAAGCTCCTTTTTTGTGCAGCTGAATATCCTGATGTCCTCCTGCTTTATTTTTTTGCTGGGAATGGATCCCAGCAGGAGAACTGATGTCCCACTCTGGGATCTGATCCTGTTGCTGCTGGTTTAATAGACCAGTAGGTGAAGATCTCCTCTCTAATGGTCTTTACATCCTCATTGCTTAGTCAGAGGCTTCCTGTATGCTGCAATACAGAGGAATAGCTGAGTAATATCCTTTTAGAAAACCCAGTTGTATCAACTGGTGACCAGGGGCCTCCCCTGCCCTTGTGCTGGAATTTACCAGACGCATCATGCCTCTCTTCTGTGTAGGGACTGTCATGACTAGCCTACTCCATGATGTCCTTATGAGATGAGCGATAGACCCTTCCAGCTCCTTAGGTTATGGAATATTTTTTCAGGCCAGGTTCACACTACAATCTTCTTGCTATTGCATTGTTTTTTAGTAAGTTGATCCACCTGATGCAATTTGGATTTAGGAGGATCAGAGGGTGTGGGTTCTCTGGCCTGCTCCCCATGTGACGTGCTCGTGTGCTGCTGCACGTCCAAACTGGGGTTTCCAGGCAGAGGGAGGGGTCTCATGGTGGCAGGTCCTACAAGAGATGCTGCCAGAGCAGTGCCAGTCCCTGAGAGGAGGCAGCCGCAGCATTGCATCAGGTACGCCCCACACGTATCTCACAGTGAGCGCTTTATTAAGTCGGCTTTTACAGTGTCTGGTGGACTGGCATGGTGGTGACTGGTTTCAGCATTCATGTTCTTTCCTTACCATAAGATGTGAGTCATCCTGATGAAATGATTCATTTTCTGACACACTGCCTGTAGTCTTCTGAGATGGTTTGTGAGTGGCTTTTTCCTTCTGCACACTGATGTATAACGACATCCTTGTGTATGTGAGCGGTTTCTTGCTTGGCTCTCAGATACTGTGCGGTAAAGGGATGGAGAAGTGTATGAGGAGGCTTTATTCTGCTCAAGTCCTTGCCAGCTGTTTTTACGATTACACATAGGGCAGTTTTCTTCTAGTCCTTATGCGGCAGGAGGGGGTGTATTATCACTGGGAATAGAAGAAACGTAGCGATGCTATTTATCAGGTATAGATGTCAGTTCTATTACTCCATGCAGATCTGCTGAGAATTTATACCTACAGGGTCTGAGTCTCTGGGTGTACAGTAACAATACTCTATGTGATAATCCTGCTTTGCTTGCTGTTCTGTACGGAGTCGGTGCTATTTTTTGTTTCCTAAGGGCTCATGCACACGACAATGTGCTGGCCGTTCCGTGCATTGGGAACTGCAATTTGCAGTCCCCAATGCACGGCAACATCCGTGTGGCAGCCGCAGACAGATTCGGTCCCATTCAACTTGAATGGGTCCGTGATATGTCCGCACCACAAAAAAGTAGTGCATGCACTACTTTTTTGTGGTGCGGAGGCACGGACAGAAAACCCATGGAAGCACTCCGTAGTGCTTCGGTTCCGTGCCTCCGTTCCGCATCTCCCGGATTGCGGACCCAATGAAGTGAATAGGTCCGCGGTCCGTGATGCAGGATGCACACGGCCGGTGCCCATGTATTGCGGACCACGGGGGGCACACAGTTGTGTGCATGAGCCCTAAGGCTGATGTCACACAAATTATTTTTTTGTGCCATTTTTCAGTTTTGGTGTGCTTTGTTTTATGGCAGCATTGTCAGGACTAGTGATGAGTGAACTTGTGTTTTCAAGTTCGACGTACAAGGTTCGGGTTATCTAACAATTCCGCTACCACGGATCATATGTCATGGTCCGTGGTAACTGAATCCATAACGGAATTCTTAGATAACCCGAACCTTTGTACACCGAATTTGAAAACACAAGTTCACTCAACACTAGTCAGGACACGCATTGTTTTGTAGTATTTTTTTTTTTTTTTTCCACCCTGACGGTGCGTTTTATTTTTATTTTTTGTTTGGGGGGGGAGACGGACAGGGTTATTGGCCTTTTTTTTTTTTTTTTTTTTTTTTTTAAATTGCATTCACTTCAATTTCCAGGTGTTTTAGTCCCCATAGAGTGCTGTCCGCATCCAAGCCGCAAAAACTGTGGCTCGGATGCGGACCAAAACAACGGTCGTGTGCATGAGGCCTTACTCGTGGTTTTTGGCGCGGAAACGGCTGTGGATTCACCCTCTCCATTACAAAGGGTGAAATCCACGGAGATCCAATGCATAAATTGAAATGCTGCAGATTTCAAATCCACACCGCAGGCCAGTTTACACTGTGGATCCTCCACCAGATATAAAGGAAAGACTCCTTCATGCTGGATCCACTTCTGGCTTTTGATAAAAAAAATCTCATAAAAAAAAAACATTTAAATAAAATAATAAAATGTGCAAAACCACCTAAAAGGGATAATTGAGAATATTTTTTTTTTTTTATTGGTTCTGTTTTTAAGCAGAGGCCCAAATGTGCTGAACAGTTGTTTAGCAGCAGATGCCAGCATTAGTAGTGCATGCTCTGTGACCACTGCTCCATACATAGAGAGCTGAGCTCTGTACTGCAATCCCTTTACCTCCGTGCACTACCACTCCATTCACACAGGAGACTTGGGGACGCCCAGTCTCATAATCAGTAGAGGTCCCAGCATCCCTGATGTAATGATAAATGGCCATGCACCAACCCTGACACATGAGACGTAAGAGTTGGGTCTCATTCACACGAGCATATGTCGCAGTGCCCGTAGTGCAGACCGCTAACAGCGGGTTCACAATACACAGACACCAGATGTGCGGACCGATTGACGTCAGTGTGTACGCGATCTGCAACATATGGCAAACGACAGGACATGTCCTGTCCATTGCGGTGCGGCGGCACGGACTCGAAAGCCCATGGAGGTGTTTTTCAGTGGGCTTCCGATCCGTGCTATTGGCGGTCTGCAACACGGGCACAGTGGCCATACGTTCGTCTGAATGAGCCCTTATTGGCAATACTGCACCATGACGGTAATATTCAGACTTGTGTATTGAGGATTTGTGTTCTTCCATAATGAATAGGACCTCGATCCAGAGCCTTCCACAAATATCCTGCATTCTCAGTTAGATTCCATGCAGTGGCCACATTCTCGCCATAGAAGTCAATGAAGCCTTGTAAAATGGATTATGGATCCATAAGTAATAGGGGGACAGTGCAGCTCTTAAGGATATTGTCCCATGAATAATGTAAAAAAATGAAAATCAGACATCATATAGTACATGACAATCTCTTTCTAAGAAAGGTAGAACCAGCCCTGTACCTCACATGGATCCATTCATTGCTCTGCTACATTTATATCAAGCTGACAGCTCAAGGGGAGTGTCTTCTCTGCTGCAGCTAAGGGGGCGTGTCCATGCTCTCCCTATCACAGCTCGGGAGGCAGATGAAGGATGAAACTGAGCATGTGCGGCCTTCTCAGTGAGCAGGACAAAGAAATAAGAAATTAAGTTAGTAGCTATACAACATTTTTAATTAAATGTAATTAGAAAAGTGTTCAGATCCAGGTGCTGGTTTTATATTTTTCGTGGGACAACCCCTGTAAAGTACACAGCACTGACATAAATATGAAGCTAAATTGCTCAACTTTCTAGAGTTGTATTTCAAGACAGTGTGAGGCCGAAGAGACGTGTAGTGTTGGTTTCTTGTCTACGCAATCCATTTTTCTATTTCACTGCATAGATAAGGTAAATGCTTCTTTTTTGTCCGGTCCTTAAAAGAAGATTTATTTTTGCACAGGTCACCATGTCTAAGTCCCCAGCATCAGATGCCGGCAGTGCCTTTATCCAGACACAGCAGCTGCATGCCGCAATGGCAGACACCTTCTTGGATCACATGTGCCGTCTGGACATTGACTCTGAGCCCATAGTAGCACGCAATACTGGAATTATCTGCACCATTGGTAAGTTGTGTTTATTTATTATAAATCACTTCAGCTTGTGATGAGCATCAAATGGGTTTCCAGGATTTTGATATTCATGAATTTCAGGATAGCTCATCAATATCAGATAAGCAGAGGTTCAACTCTTGGCACCCCGCCGATCAGCTGTTTGAAGAGGCCACAGCACTCGGGTTAGTGCCACTGTCTCTTTCTAGACCACTGACCTCACGTTCATTGGTTATGTGGCCTAGGCGCAGCTCAGTCCGATTTAGGTGCAATACGAAGTACAGCCACTGTACAGTGAGTGGCACGGTGACAAAGCTACATTGATCACCAGATCGCCACAGCCTGTTCAAACAGCTGATCAGCGGGGGTGCCAGGAGTCAGACCCCCAACAATTAGATATAGATAACCTACACTGAAGGTAAGCAATCAAAATCCAGGAAAAGCCCTTTAATTTGTGGAATGTGCATGATGCTGTATGGTGGCTTTGTGTACGACATTGAAGCATATTAAGAAATGTTACTGGATCTGTGTGAATGGACTTTCATTTATTCTTCCTCTAGGGCCAGCATCTCGCTCGGTGGAAATACTGAAAGAAATGATAAAATCGGGAATGAACGTCGCTCGTCTGAACTTTTCCCATGGGACACATGAGGTTAGGCTTGTGTATATCAGTAACCTGCTCTCAGCCAGTGCAGTAGAAGGTCACCGGAGAAATCCAATCTGCTCTCTGCAGCTGTTTGCTATAAAAATAGAATATTTTTGTGGGGGGGGGGGGGGGGAGTAGTTAGTATTTGTGTTCTTTAATTTTTCTAAAAACGTAACCCCTTTACTGTGTGCAATCTTTAGTTTTCCCCGAAACTTGGCAGATCAGTGTCTAATTATTCAGTAATGCCATGTGCACAGTGCCAACTGGCAGCAGAGCTCACTTGTTTCTTGAGGTGTGCCTATATCGGTATCAAATAAGCTATCCAGTGGAGGCTATTTGTATGGCTGCTTGCCAAATGACAGTTCAAAATGTAGTTTAATATTAATTTCTTATCTTTCTTACAGTACCATGCAGGCACCATCACGAATGTCCGAGAAGCCACAGAGAGCTTTTCTTCTAACCCCATCCTGTATAGACCAGTGGCTGTGGCATTAGACACTAAGGGACCAGAAATTCGCACTGGGCTTATCAAAGGAGTAAGTATTGTCATTTCCAAGTATGGAAGAAGTCATGTGGTAAGACTAGATTGAGAAAACTGCAATCCCATTGCGAGATTGGTGGTGACCCCCTGGTGAGTGACATTGCTGTAAAAGTATTTATTTATTTATTTATTTTTTTGTCGTCTTGGATACATTCACAGATATCTGTGGATGGAGTCATTGAGATGCTGTATGAGGGGAAGTGATCACAGGTTGATCCCGCTCTGTTCTGCACATGCATAAGGGTCTTTAGCAGTATATGTTTAATATGTGTTGGACCTTGGGATGCTCCTGGTGCATACATTAAAGGGAATCTGTCACCAGGAAATTCACTGTTAAAGAGGTCACCACAAAATACAATGCTATCTGAAAGCACCATGTTATAGAGCAGGAGGAGCTGAGCAGATTGATATATATTTTTGTGGGAAAAGATTCGGTAAAACCTGTAATTTATACATTTCTGTTTGCTTTCGGTACAGGAGGGAGGGGTTATCAGTGACTGACGGCTATCTCTGTATTCATTCTTATACACACAATGCCATCAATCACTAATAACACCTTCCTCCTGTACCAATAGCTGTTCACAGGGCTGCAAAACAAGAAAATATATAAATTACAGGTTTTTACAGATTTTATTTATTTTTTTTCCACAAAAATATACATCAATCTGCTTAGCTCCTCCTGCTCTATAACATAGTGCTTTCCGATTGCATCGCATTTTGTGGTGACAGGTCCTCTTTAAACCAGGCACAGTGATGAATGTAATGGTACATTTCACTTAGCAGCCCTGTCCTCTCCTTGATTGACAGTGATCGTCATTTCGTCTGTCCCTGTCAATCAAAATTCAAAGGTGGCACAGTGGAGAGGAGATGTTTATTGTTGTCCATGGGAGGGTTTTTTACACATACTGTGACCTGTGCAGAGGTCACTGTACAGGGAGGGGGAGCAGATAAATTGTGATAACAGACCATTATGAATGGTGGACCTTCTGTCAAGTATAAAGACATCTCACTGTAATCCTGCCTCTGATAATGACATGACTGCTGAAAAGTGATTTCTACAGAACGGGTATTCGGCTTAGGCCTCTTTCACACTTGCGTTGTTGGGATCCGGCATGCACTTCCGTTGCCGGAGGTGCCTGCCGGATCCGTAACAACGCAAGTGTACTGAAAGCATTTGAAGACGGAACCGTCTTCCAAATGCTTTCAGTGTTACTATGGCACCCAGGACGCTATTAAAGTCCTGGTTGCCATAGTAGGAGTGGGGAGCGGGGGAGCGGTATACTTACAGTCCGTGCGGCTCCCCGGGCGCTCCAGAATGACGTCAGAGCGCCCCATGCGCATGGATGACGTGATCCATGTGATCACGTGATCCATGCGCTTGGGGCGCCCTGACGTCACTCTGGAGCGCCCGGGGAGCCGCACGGACGGTAAGTATGCTGCTCCCCTGCTCCCCGCTACACTTACCATGGCTGTCAGGACTTTAGCGTCCCGGTAGCCATGGTAACTATTCAGAAAAAGCTAAACGTCGGGTCCGGCAATGCGCCGAAACGACGTTTAGCTTAAGGCCGGATCCGGATCAATGCCTTTCAATGGGCATTGATCCCGGATCCGGCCTTGCGGCAAGTCTTCAGGATTTTTGGCCGGAGCAAAAAGCGCAGCATGCTGCGGTATTTTCTCCGGCCAAAAAACGTTCCGTACCGGAACTGAAGACATCCTGATGCATCCTGAACGGATTACTCTCCATTCAGAATGCATTAGGATAATCCTGATCAGTATTCTTCCGGCATAGAGTCCCGACGACGGAACTCTATGCCGGAAGACAATAACGCAAGTGTGAAAGAGCCCTTAGTGGTCAGTACAGAAGCTATTTTTATTTTATTTTTTGTATTGACATGAAAAATTTAAACAAAGCATTACCAAAAACTCAGAAAAATCATATCACATGTAAAAACGTCAGTTATACAATACATCCTTTTTCTGATGACACATTCCCTTCAAGTCACTTTGACACTATTTATGAAAATCGGATAGATCTGACATGATTTGAGTAGGTCCTTTTTATTAGAATGGTGTCATTTTCACAATTCTCGATAAATAGGTAAAAAAATTGTGGAGGATAGATATAAACCCTTGATGCAAAACATGGACACAAATGTCTCCAACTAGAACCATAAAGCTTTTGACTCATGTTATGAAATGCAAATTAATGTATGTTAACTAACTGGAGCTGTTTCTGTAGAGTGGCACTGCAGAGGTCGAACTGAAGAAGGGGGCCACCCTTAAAGTGACCCTTGATGATGCCTACCAGGAAAAATGTGATGAAAATGTTCTGTGGGTTGATTACAAGAATCTAATCAGAGTGGTGCAGCCCGGCAGCAAGATATATATAGATGATGGACTCATTTCCCTGCTTGTTAAAGAGCTTGGTCAGTAGATGGTAATCTGTGTAATCTGGCTTTTCTATCCTTTGCTTTAGTTAGACTCCCACAAAAAATTAAATACATTATTCTCTGACCTGTTTAAAAAGGTACAGTAAATGATGTAAACTGTAGTGATGGTAATCTTCTTACCAGTGACTGTATATGGGAGTTATGCCCTCCCTTCTGAATCTCAGCTGTGTCATGTGACCAGCACTCTGACTTTCCAAAAAACCACAGCATCTTATTTGTTGACAGGAAGCCAGTTTCTCTGTGTACTCCTATGGGAACCTCAATGTCGGTCTCATAAAAATGAATAGATTAGTATCTGACTTGTCCTGTGTCAGTTGAAGAGTGCGGGTCACATGACATGGCTGAGGATCAGAAGAGAGGTTATAACTCACAAATACAGTCACTTGAGAAGGTTAGAGAATAAAAATGTTGGTGGGAGTCCTATTTTAAGATGTATCATATTACAAACCACATCTCTGTATATAGCGGACTAGCTATGTATTGCCTACAAGGTTTGTCAGTCTGCAGAATTTTATGAATGCTCCTGAAATGAATAGTCTTAGAGGTCCTGCAGACAAACTGGCCTTAAATGAAGCCAGTATTCTCTGCTCTGCACTGATGAGGGGTAATTACCCTGAAACTGTCTGCAGATAAGGTGCTGGCTTATTTAATATCTGAGTTATGTCTCGAGGCCTATTTGAAGGGTTGAATATTGACTTGTATGATAGCTGCCTTACATCTGGTGGAATTAGAGGCAGAGCTTGTTAAGGCTCCATTCAGACGTCCGTAGAATGGGTCCGCATCCGTTCCGCAATTTTACGGACCCATTCATTCTCTATGGGGACGGAATGGATGCGGAGAGCATACTATGTGCTCTCCGCATTTCTAAAGCGCGGCTTCTGTTTGACAGTTCCTGAGTATAGGTCATCAGTATCAAAAGCTCAGAAAATCCCTATAAAACACTGGAATGAAATGAGGAAGGAATGTAGTAGAAGGGCATAGTTACAGTGATCTAAAACATTACTTATTAAACATGATATCAGGTCATCAGGACTAATTAGAGTACCGTATATACTCAAGTATAAGCCGACCCGAGTATAAGCCGAGGCCCCTAATTTTAAGACTAGGGAATGCACACACTCTACATTATATATACACACATCTGCAAGAGGTTGACTCAGATTGATGGGAGTCTGACTCCCTGTATTTAATGCAGAGTGTGTGCATTATATACACACACACACTCTGCATTAAATACAGGGAGGGGAGGCTGTGCAGGGGCCGGTACTTACTGCCGGTGTAAATCTCGCGGTCTGCTCCCAGTGTAAATCTCGCGAGATTTACACTGGGAGCTTAAAGGGACACTGACAGGCCTTCTGAGCATAATTAGCTCTTTATATGCCCCCCTAGGTCTTATAATAAGTTTCCAATTCATATAAGTATTATCCCTGTGCGCATTGTAAAACGTTAAAAATAATCTTTATAATCACCTGTCCTTTCTGCCCAAGGGGCATTCTTTGTGCCGCATTTGTGCCCAGCCGCGTCCCAACTGCCGGATCCTTAGACACGCCCATCTCATTAGTATTCACTTTGCTGGGCGGTATTTTCCTGTCCCCGACATTCGGAGATCCTGCGCATGCGCCCGGCACCCTCGCTCGCCGGGATCACATTGCGCCAAGTGAATACTAATGAGATGGGCGTGTCTAAGGAGCCGGGCAATGTAAGTTGCCATAATACAGACCTAGACTCGAGTATAAGACGAGGGGGCTTTTTGAGCACAAAAATATGTGCCAAAAAACTTGTCTTATACTCGAGTATATACGGTATGTACTAAAGGGATGGGGTATATGTGTAATGTATTTTAGGCAGGATGAACATTCAAAGAATAATCCAATGATAGTGGCAAGTACCATAGTTATCCCAGTGCATGTAATGAGACACAGACCTCGTAATAAAAGTAAAGCGCAATTGAAATTCACTTAGAATTTTTGGATAGCTAAACTATTGTAGTTTTGGTTAGTATAGTTTTTCTCTGTTCCTTTAGTGCAGAGGTCAATGAGTCCTGTTTCACAAAGCAACAAGGGGAGTGATCATTTATAAATACGAGAGCTTAAAAGGGTTGGCTAAGATTTAAAGGGGCTTCCCAGGATTGACCTAAAATCGCCACCAGCAACAAGTCCTAGTGTAGGTGCTGGGGCCCCACTACACGCTATGCTCTGGTACTTGCATATACTACATATTGGTGAGTTTTCCTGTCTGCTCAGCCATGATGGCTTATCATAGGCAGGAATGCATCATTACCATCTATTGTAAGAGCAGTGTAGTGAGACCCTGCCCCCTCACCCCTTACACAGCTCTGCAAGTGGTGGCAACCAGTTCTGTTAATTTTATAGGAAGCATTGGAAGTGTAAAACTAAAAAATAAAGTTTTGATTTTCTAATCTGTCCCTCAAAGGCCAGGAAAGACCATTCCCCCAACTTATTCGGAGAATCATATTTATTTCACACAGGGACCCGCTCCTATCTGGCATTTGTGGCATATTTTTGCAATATGTCACAAATGCTGAGATGGGAAAACCCCTTTAAGTTGTGTTGTGCAGCAATATGTAAAAGTTTTGGGATATAAAATCCTGAAAAGACATAGCTGATCTTCTACTGTGTTCTCACATAATTATGAAAATCATCTATAAGAAAAAGCTGGGGAGGAATTGTGGTTGCCTGTTGAAAATCATACTTTTGTTTTACTTCCTTTCCAGGCCCTGACTACTGTTTGACTGAGGTAGAAAATGGAGGATCGCTCGGTAGCAAAAAAGGAGTTAACCTACCAGGAGCTGCAGTAGACTTGCCAGCGGTGTCAGGCAAGGACGTCCAGGATCTTAAGTTTGGAGTTGAGCAGGGAGTTGACATGGTTTTTGCGTCCTTTATCCGCAAGGCATCTGATGTCCATGCTGTGCGAGAAGTTTTGGGAGAGAAAGGAAAGAACATTAAAATTATAAGCAAGATAGAGAACCATGAAGGAGTACGAAGGTAGGTTTGACTGCTGGTTGAGAGGCAGTATAATTCGTGGAATGGCCCTAATTTACTATTGACTCTGTGCCTCGATTTTATTTATTTTTAATTTTTAATTTATTTTTTGTTCTACAATTTTGGCGCATTTTGCTGAAGAAAAGTGGGCAACACAAATATCTCAGTTCAAGGTGTTATACATGTGTGAAAGCCATAATTTCATAATACTGATGACCTATCCTCAGACTAGTAGTAAAAGCAGTGTGAAAGCAGCACTAGTATACCTTCCAGGCCTTCACAGGAATGCCCATCCAGTCTGAAACCCCTGATCCTCTACGGTTGCTCCTTAGATAATCCAAACATAGTTGACGGCATCATGTCCTACAAGGATTTCTTTAATATTTAAATAGAGTCCATAAAAATGTACAAAAAGTGCCAAAGATCGTGCAACGTTTTGACTATAACAGTCTTTCAAGCATGTTTTATATGTTGTAGTCGAAACGTTGCATGATCTTTGGCACTTTTTGTAAATTTTTATGGACTCTATTGGAATATTAAAGAAATCCTTGTAGGACATGCTGCCGTCGATTATGTTTGGTCTATCTTTAGACTAGGTCATCAACATCTGATCAGCAGGAGTCCAACCATCAGCACCCTACCAATCGGCTGTTTGAAGAGACTGCCACGCTCCATAAGTGCCGTGGCCTCTACCTAGACCACGGATGTCCCGTTCATTGGTCACGTGGCCTAGGTTCAGCTCAGTCCCATGGTAAGCTGTGAGGAGGCTATGGTGTTCACTGGAGCACTGTCTCTTCAAACAGCTGATGGACAGGGGTGCCAGCTGTCAGTCCCCCCATAGATCACATACTGATGACGTATCCTGAGGATAGGTCATTAGTGTTAAACACTTCGACACCCCCTTTAAATCCTTCCACGAGAATATACCATTGCTGTTATATACCATTGATTGTAAAAAAAAAAAAAAAAAAAACCTGACCATAACTGATTGTTTCCTTGCTACTTTCAATTTCTACTTCTAGATTTGATGAAATATTAGATGCTAGTGATGGTATTATGGTCGCCCGTGGAGATCTTGGTATTGAGATCCCAGCAGAAAAAGTATTCCTTGCTCAGAAGATGATGATTGGCCGGTGCAATCGTGCTGGGAAACCAGTGATCTGTGCCACACAGGTAATGGTGGCAGTCTGTGTGACTATAGTAGAACCTTGGTAATAAGATGGTGAGTACACAGTTTAGTAACATGATTCTTTTCAGATGCTGGAGAGTATGATCAAAAAGCCACGGCCAACTCGTGCTGAAGGCAGTGATGTTGCCAACGCAGTCCTGGATGGGGCAGACTGTATCATGCTTTCTGGGGAAACTGCTAAGGGAGACTACCCACTGGAGGCAGTGCGCATGCAGCACGCTGTGAGTATTCTGCTGGATCAAACACAACAATTAAGTACGCTACTTAGGGTACTTTCACACTAGCGTTTTTCTTTTCCAGCATAGAGTTCTGTCCTAGGGGCTCTATACCGGAAAAGAACTGATCAGTTTTTTATCTTAATGCATTCTGAATAGAGAGCAATCCGTTCAGGATGTCTTCAGTTCAGTCTTTTTGACTTTTCAGGACGGAGATGATACCACAGCATGCTGCGGTTTTATTTTTGTCCAAAATTCCGGAAACACTTGCTATTGAAATGCATTAATGCCGGCTCCGGCCCCGAGTGTTCCGGCAAAACTGATCCGGCATTGCGGTCTGCGCATGCTCAGACCGCAAAAAATGTGGGGAAAAAAATGCTTGATATGTTTTTTCCGGGTGACAGCGGAAAGACTGATCCAGCATTTCGATGCATTTGTCATATGGATCAGGATACTGATCCGTCTGATAAATGCCATCAGTTTGCATACGTTTTGATCAGTTCCGTTGCCAGAACTGCCAAGCTGGAATCCTCTGCCGCAAGTGTGAAAGTACCCTTAGCTAAATTAGTGTAGCCTCACAAGCACACTTAGACAACATACTTACATTTGCACATTAATAAAGTTATCTACTGAGCATACATCACTAGAACCCACATTTGTACAGTATGTTGTATTTTTATATTTAGTATGTGTGTATGGATATGTGTAAAAAGTGTGTGTGTGTGTATATATATTTTATTTATGTTAGTGGTGGTTGCTGGATCATGTTTTATTTTAGATGTGGTTGGTGTGGCATGCGCTGCTCTATTCGGCTTGCTTTAACGCCTTTGCGTAGTTAGTACTTAGATAGCTTAAGGTGAGCGCTGGCAAGTTCAACCCCTCCACCTCCCCACCCCCATTTCATCACTTTTTGCTGTGCATTTCGCCTATGACCTGTAACTTTATGCTGGATGCATCAGAAGCTTCAAATCCTCACAGTACTGTCAAGCATTGGCTCAGACTGGCTGAGATGTGCCCTCTGCAACCACACACAGGCGCACTTCTCTCACCCCTCATTTTTGCTGCTGGGTAGGACTGTCCTGGCTGTTCCTGGTACTAAGGTGGCTCCTCAGGCATGTTTTTATAGCTTCTGTGGGAGAGTGCTGACAGCGGCAGCCTGCCAGATTACCTATGCTTCAGTATGCACACGTCTCCCTCTGTCACTTAATGGTATACACATTGGTACAAAGACCTTTTTGTTTCATATAAGCAGATGCTGGCACGGAATTTGGCAGTCGTTTTATGATGCTTCATACTGGGGAGCCCCAGTTTTATATAGTTTGTGGCCATGCAGTTCTTGCGCTGGATTATGAAGCTGTGTTGAATAGGTATATATTAATAATATTAACCAGTTCAAGACCAAGCCACCAGACACTACTTTAGTTCATTCAGCTTCTAAAGCCATAACTATATTTTTATTTTTTTGGTGATGCATGAGGCTTTACGCTACTTTCACACTCCGCAGGGATCAACAAAAACGCTTCCGTTACTGATAATACAACTATCTGCACCCGTTATGAACGGGTCCGGTTGTATTATCTGTAAAGGAAATCTGTCACCAGGATAATTGCTATTGAAGTAAAGCCATGGCCTAATAGCACTTAGTACCTTATTTCCAGAAGTGCCTTTGTTCCAGCAATAGATGTTTTTATCTTCTGAAAATCCAGTTTATTTGGTATGCAAATGAGCCAGTAAGGTGCCCAGAGGGGCGCCACTCTTGCAGGAAGGAGCCCAGGCACGCCTGTGAAAGCTTTAATTAAAAATGATGTGACTAAAGGCATGTATTTTAGCAGAATTTTCTGTTTTGTACAAGAGTTAATGTCTTAATGTCTGTAGTCAGTAGCTTGAAGACAAGTCTGGAGGGTTCAAATTAACAATTTTCGACTTGTGTATATCTTCATGTGGAGTCTTATATCCTTCATTGTATTGGGTGCAGCAGCCTGTTGACTGATCTATATTACCAGTGTTCTGTCCCTTTTCTGATTCATACTTTCCTAGTTTCCTGTCTTTAACCCTAGTGTTTCTCTTCTACTCTAACCTTGTGACTTTTGATTCTAGTTTGTAAGTGCAGAGAATCACTCTGCTTTATTTTCTTTCTTTGGTTTATATCCCTCTCTCTCTCCTTTCCCTTTTCTCCTCCCCTCCGGCTCACAGATTGCTCTGGAGGCCGAGGCTGCTATTTTCCACCGCCAACTCTTCGAGGAACTTTCCCGTTTCACCATTAGCTCCAGGCACCGTGCAGAAGCGATGGCTGTAGGCGCAGTGGGGGCATCTTTTAAGTGTTTAGCAAGAGCGCTCATAGTTCTGACAGAGTCTGGCAGGTAGGGCTCACATGTAGCACTATCCATTTTGCTTTTAATGCTGCGACCTCTTGCGCTATTCCAATCCACAGACGAGGCAGGTCAATGGTGTGGATGATGTTTGAATGGGGTCAGTTGAAGTAGGTTCTGTTAAATAAAAGAAAAGTCTGACTGATGTGAATGTCTCCCATCCCATCCTGTTTCCCTTCCTTTTTGCTCATTCATTGACAACCCCCCCCCCCCCCCCACCCTCCATTGCCTGCACATGGCAATTGCGGCTTCCCCATCCAATTGCCGTTAGATCGCTCGCGAGGCGGAGGCAGCCATTTACCACAGACAGCTGTTTGAAGAGCTGAGACGCGTGTCGCCGTTGACCCAGGATCCAACAGAAGCGACTGCTGTTGGAGCAGTGGAGGCATCATTCAAGTGCTGTAGTGGAGCAATCATCGTCCTTACCAAATCTGGCAGGTAGGAGTGGGACTTTTAAAGTTGTATGCTATCCCCTTTTGAGGTCAAGGTCCTTGAGGTAAAATTCTAAAGGCATGAACAATTTTAGCAGTGTTAAAGGGGGTTGTCCCATCTTGGGCATTTGTGCCATACAGCGAGGATTTGCCATGAATGTCAGATGGGTGCCCCACCTCTGGGACCCACTCCTATCTTCAGAACAGAACCCCAAGTGTGCCCAACCTCTATTCACCGTTGTAGTAGTGATTTTTCTGAGGTCTTGTAGTAGTCAGTGGAGAAGACGCTGCACATGTGTTCTGCACTTTTCATTCACTTTAGGGGCCCCATTCAGGAGAGAGGTGTGGGTGCCATCTCTGGGACCTGCTTCTATCTTAACACATATGCATATCGTACTGATATTCCATAAATATCCCAGATGGGACAACTGCTTTTAATAAAGTAATGTTACTTTATAGCAAACTTGTGAAAACTGTATTTCTTTTCCCTTTGTTCAGTGTATCTGTTGCTCTGTTTAAAGCATGTCTCATGAAAATTTACTAAGCTGCTCGAAAAATGGAGTCTTCTATATTCAAATCTATAGTGCTAGATTTCACTATAGATATTGTGAGCAGTAAAATCCACACGTTAAAGGGGTTGGTCACTTTCTGAAGAAATACCTGAAATGACACAAAATTATGTGCACTAGCATTGTAAAGCTGAAAAAATCAAGATTTTTTTGAAATCCTGCACGCTGAGTTAACCTCGTTTTTGTCATACGTTTAACGTATACCAAAAACATTAACGGATGCATCAGTTCCATTGTAAAAAAAAGTATACGTTTTAACGTTTTTTGACTAGACTCTGTAGGACAGAAAAGCGTGATGTGCTACGCTTTTGTATATATTTTTTTTCTTTTCCCAATGTATACGGTCAACGGATGTCAAATGTGATGTGAACCCACCCTAAGCTGTACTTACTGCAGCAGCCATCAGTGGGTACTTTGCTATTTGCAGCAAGCTCCACTTCCATAGTTTTAAACACAGTAGTGATTACATGATTAACCCACTTGACTGCCTCCCCATCTGTGAGTTCCTTCACATGCATTTAGAGCTTAGGCTACTTTGACACTGGCGTTTTGAATTCCGTTTGAGATCCGTTTCAGGGCTCTCACAAACTGTTCAAAACAGATCAGTTCAGCACCAATGCATTCTGAATGGATAAGGATCAGTTCAGAATGCATCAGCTTGCCTCCATTCCGCTCTTGATGCGGACATCAAAACGCTGCTTGTAGCGTTTTGGTGTCCACCTGGTGATGCGGAGCCAAACGGATCCATCCTGACTTACAATGTAAGTCAATGGAGGCGGATCCGTTTTCACTGACACAATATGGTGCAATTAAAAACCGATCCGTCCCCCATAGACTTTCAATGTAAGTCAGGACGGATTAGTTTTGACTTAGACTTTTTTTTGACAGAATAATGCAAACTGATCCGTTCTGAATGGATACAACCGTTTGCATTATAGGTGCGGATCCGTCTGTGCAGATACCAGATGGATTCACACCTAACGCAGGTGTGAAAGTAGCCTTAGTGTATGCACAGATACAAATGTTGAGTTATGAACACGGCAGTACAGATGGGGGGGGGGGCTCTTCGGTAAGGCGCAAAACTTACTATGCCAGTACACATCAGTTTATGTAATTTCAGAAATTTCTTCAGAAAGTGGCCAACCCATTTAATATAAGAAGATATACTGCAGATTTTCAAAAATGTCCATGGCAACTTTCTGTAGTATGGGAATGTGCCTTTACTGTTCCACTGGAAGATGAGGGAAGCCAAAATGAATCCTCACAAGGAGGTTTCTGTACAACAGAGTTCTTATCTATAGTAAGACCCAAAGATTTCCCTGTTACAGGACCCCATATGACTGACAGCCATGTCTTTTACATAGCCTTAAAAACTGACCAAACAATTATAGGTATTAGGTGAATAGGTATTTAAAGGGGTTATCCAACCCCTATAATGCCCCTCATACTGGTCATAGTTACCTGCTCCTGGCACCCGCATCGCTTCTGATGGCCGCTGCTACATCTCCCCATTGCGTGGATCAAAACATTCGGTGACTAGGTGTGCAGCCAATAGCGGGCCACAACGGGAACGAGCCTCCCTAGCATCACTGAGGAGATGCAGCAGTGGCAGTCTGGGCATCAGAAGGGACGCCGGTGGTGGGGAGTGTGGGAAGTATGACCAGTATTTGGGGCCTGGGCATTTTCGGGGAGATTATAGAGAATGGATAACCCTTTTAACCACTTAACTGTTTTGCCCGAGTCCAGCTCGGGCACTGGGAAAAGTAGCTAACTGGAGGGGGAGGGCTGCTTTATATGGCGATATCCCCTGAATGGTAGCAGCCAAAAACATGCAACTGGTCTTGTTTGAAAGCTGACATTCCGGGCTTTTATGCAAGACCAAAACAGCTAAAGTCAAAGCAACAGAGGAGAAATCACTGTTGGGTTTTACTGGCGATTATTCCCGACTCTATTTCTGTTTTTACTTTCTCTTTCAGCTGCATTCACAGCATCCCGATTTCTATCAGTGATATCTTCCCCTGTACTGAACATATTTGTCATTCTGGTATTGTCTGAAAGCTTGGAATGCCAGCTTTCACCCAAGAATGTTTCTAGCAGCTACCATTCAGGAGATAACGGCATCTAAAGCAGCCCTCCACCTCCAGTTAGCTACTTTTCCCACTGCTGGAACTGGACTGGGTCAAAACAGTTAGGGGGTTAACTGGGAGTTTAAGTAGAACAATGGCTGACACGTAGATGATTCCCAGAGGTAAGGTCGTGTGTTTTTTTTTTTTTTTTTTTTTTTTTTAGTACTTCAGACAGCTGAGGTTGCTACTCTGATTTCAGGTGACATTTTCTCATGTGGTTCCTTCACTCTTTGACCTTTATTTGCTGCTTATTTATAGCACTCGACTTTCTATGGCTGGGTCATAGAAATAGTGATTTCCTTGTGAACGAGCATAATACATTGACCATATATCAAGAGCTTCCTAGTGCTTTATTTACAGTACCTTGAAAAATAATTCATTCCTCTTGAACTTTTCCACTTTTTTTTTCACGTTACACCCACAAACTTAAACCAACACAGTATCACATTTGTAGAGTGAAAAGATAAAATGATACATGGTTTTAAATTTTTTTTAACAAGTGTGTAACTTATTCTCAGTATACCTACAGCTGTTCTGTGAAGGCCTCAGAGGTTTGTTAGTGAACATTAGTGATCAAACCGCATCATAAAAACCAAGGTACACACCAGGCAGGTCAGGGATACAGTTGTGGAGAAGTGTAAAGCTGGGTTAGGTTATTAAAAAAGTCTTAAACTCTGAACATCTCACGGATCACTGTTCAGTCTATCATCCAAAAATGGAAGGAGTATGGCACAACTGCAAACCTAGCAATACATGGCTGTCCACCTAAACTGACATCCCAGGCAGAGCACTAATTAGAGAAGCAGCCAAGAGGCCCGTGGTCATTGTGGAGGAGCCGCAGCTCAGGTGGAAAAATCTGTCCACAAGACAACTATTAGTTGTGTACTCCACAAATCTGGCCTGTATGGAAGAGTGGCAAGAAAAAAAACATTTTTGAAAGCAAGCCATAAGAAGTTCCGTTTGCAGTTTGCCACAAGCTATGTAGGGGGCACAGCATAATCTGTGGAAGAAGCTGCTTTGGTCAGATGAGACCAAAGTTGAACTTTTTGGCCTAAATGCAAAATGCTATTGGGGTTATTTATCAAACTGGTGTAAAGTAAAACTGGCTTAGTTGCCCATAGCAACCAATCAGATTTGACTTTTGGAAAATGAAAGGTGGAATCAAATTGGTTGCTATGGGCAACTAAGCCAGTTCTACCTTACACCAGTTAGTTTTCTGCAACACATATGGGGTCATTTAACAAACTCTGCGCGCGCTGAACACACCATCCTCAGCGTGAAACGTGTCGGCAGCATTATGTTGTGAAGCTTTTCTTCAGCAGGGACAGGGAAGCTGGTCAGTTGATGGTAAGATACATGGAGCTAAATACAGGCCAGTCCTGGAGTAAAACCTGGTAGAGGCTTCTAAAGACTTGAGATTGGGGTGGAGGTTCACCTTCCATCAAGATAACTACCCTAAACTTACAACCAGAGCTACAATGGAATTGTTTATCAAAGCATATTCATGTGTTAGAATGGCCAAAACCTAAATCCCATTGAGAATCTGTGCTTGAGCTATTTTGCAAAGATGAATGGACAAAAATTTCTGCCTTTTTTAGATGTTCAAAGCTGGTAGAGACATACCCCAAAAGACTTGCAGCTGTAATTGCAGCAAATTGTGGTCATTGACTCAGGGGGTCTGAATACAAATGCATGCCACACTTTCCAGGTCTTTATTTGTATAAAAATATTAAACCATGTATCCTATTCTTTTCACTTTGCACATACTTGCTACTTTGCGTTGGTCTATCACATAAAATACCAATAAATTGCATATAAGTTTGTGGGTGTTACATGAAAACTATGTGTGTATGAATATTTTTTCAAGGCACTGTGAATCTAACTGGCATTCTTGATAGAAAAGTAGTTTCAAAAGTTAAAACTTGGAATGCTCTGAATTGATACTTGATTCCTGGAATTCCATAAAGATATGACTGTTATCTCAGCAGCAATTCAGTGACTTGTACCTTTTTATTCTCCATGAGCTGAATGTAATATTTAGGCATGGCCAAATTTCCACTGCATGCAGACAATTCTTTTGTAAGGCCAGTAGCACTTTGACACTGCAAAGACATTTCTTTATGAATAAACATTCCTGTTTACATGTAGCAGTCACTACAGATTGGCTTGTCTGGCAAACATTTGCAACCCCCTGGCTTTTTTTTTTTTTTGTCAAAATATTGCAATGAAAAGAAAACCTAAAAATTTTTCTATATTGAAATACAAGAAAAATGTATGACATATTTGAGGGTTTTTTAGCTTCCCGCTACATTGTATGCAATAGTAAATGGTGTCATTACAAAGTACAACTTGTCCCGTAAAAAAAAGAAAGCCCTCAGACGGCTATGTAAACGGAAAAATAAAAAAGAAATTATGGCTCTGGGACGACATGGAGTCAAATGAAAACTGAAAATCACCTGGTACTGTAAGTGTTATGCCAAATTCTTATTAAACTGATTTTGCTGTGTTTATGAGCTGTCCTGGGAACTAGAGATGAGGGATATAGATCAAGCTGTCCAGAGGAATCTATGGGGGCCATACTGTAACTTGTAAGTCTGATTTCATATGGAGGTTCCACATGTATCCAACAGAAGTATTTTGTGTACTCCATCAGATGCATAATATGAAAGTATTCTCCTGTAAAAAAAAATGTTTGCTTGGTCTGTATATATACTGGGACAAAAATATATGCTGCTTAAAATACGGATTTTTTTTCCTAGAAGAAAAAAAAAACTCTACACTATCTATCTGTTTTCAGGTCTGCACACCTGGTATCTCGGTATCGTCCACGTGCTCCAATTATAGCTGTGACCCGTAATGGACAAACTGCACGGCAGGCACATCTCTACCGTGGTATCTTTCCTGTACTATACAAAGAGCCAATACATGAGGCCTGGGCAGAAGATGTAGATCGTAGGGTCAGCTTTGCTATGGATATTGGTAAGACTTGTAGTGGTACATATATGGATCTAAATATATCATATTTTGTTTTATAAGACACTGGATTATAAGATGTATCTAGGTTTTAGAGAAGGAAAATCTGAAAAAAACAAAAAAAAATTTCATCAGACCCCCAATATCATACCAGAAATAACTAAATGGACCTACCTCTCCAGATGGCTTGCTGCTGTTCACCCTGTCGCTATTTCGCCGTGCTGCCGCTCTGTCCCCATTAACTATAATGGGGGGCAGAGCTCTGGCGCAGCATGGAGAGGCCGCCAGACTAAAGTCGGGCATGCAGTACTTTTAGTCCGGCGGCCTCTCACCGTGCTGTGCCGGAGCT
The DNA here is from genome assembly GCF_905171765.1 of Bufo bufo. Taxonomy (NCBI): domain Eukaryota; kingdom Metazoa; phylum Chordata; class Amphibia; order Anura; family Bufonidae; genus Bufo; species Bufo bufo. Next base: position 612,002,799 of record NC_053389.1, on the reverse strand, counting down.
CCGCCCCCGTCCCCATTATAGTCAATGGGGACGGAGTGGGAGGACTGATCCATCCTGCCGCTGGTGTGAAAGTAGCCTTATCTGTCCTTTTTTAGACTTTTCTTTTTTTTTTTTTTTTTTTTTTTTATGATCCACCCCTGATTGTGGCTTCCAAAACTGCATCAGGAAACCTTACCACGTGGCCATACCTAATGTCTCCATTTATGAATGGCATGCAGTCCTGGATTTAGGAGAAATGCTAGGGAATGCAATTGATATACTGGAAGTATAAAAAATGATGGGGATGTGCTTAGCTTGTAAAGGAAATCTCTTTTGTAGAATTGGGATAATATATTTATACTGTATAATAACCGTTAGAAGTATTGAAGTGTTTTGCGTGTGCTGTTTTTCCTAATTTATATATATTTTTTTGTAATATAGGTAAAGCCCGTGGTTTCTTCAAGACTGGTGATGTTGTCATCGTACTAACTGGCTGGCAGCCAGGTTCTGGTTTCACCAACACCATGAGGGTGGTCCCAGTTCCTTAAATGTTACCATATTCCAGCAGCTCTCGCTCACCCCCTCCTTTTTTCTTTAAAGTACACGCTGGCAGCCACCATTAGCCCATTGCTTTGTGTGGGACAGGCAGTACTGCGTGTGTAAATGGCACTGTTCTGCTGCTAGTTAAACTCCCTTTTAGTAATGATTAGAAGTGCTGCACTCCATGGGAAAAGATTTAGTGCTATTTGTGCTCACACTCCTTCTACTGTCCCATACCACAGTGTGCTGTAAGAGTGTCCTTTGTGTGTCGTCTATGAGCCGCTGTGTAGCTTGTATGGTAATGGGTATGTTCATATCCCAAATTGTCGACAACTTGCTGACGGCGTGCTCAATTTAGTGTTAAATAAAGCCACGCTAATAAGCACCTCGTGTTTGTTTCATGATTTGGTATTTCTAAAAATGGAGCGGTCTTCTGGCACTGACTTGTTAATATGGTAAAGGGTAGTTTCAGACAAACGTGTTCACTGTGGGAGCTGTATTTCCCATAATGGTCACTACTCATCTGAAGTGTATTCGCAGCATCATAGTGATATGTGAATTCCTTCCTGACTGAGTCTACTCACCTGTAGTCGCAGAATACTGTGACTACAGTAGACTTGCGTATAGGAAGGAATACACAACATTATAAATCATGCTGCTGAATATTCACTCCAGATGTGCATTGTCCAAAACTGGGAAATACAGCTCCCACACTGAACGTTTGTCTGAAACTACCGTAACCTAAAACTGCAAATCTGATGACTAGTAATATAGTTGGTGTAGATGGGCCAGTTGCTTAAAGGGAATGTTTTATGTATTTAATGTTAGCTTTTTATTTATGTATTTATTTATTGTATTTATTTCCTTTTTAAAAGTTTACTAGGGGGCAGCAATATTATTGATGCACCTTTCCTTCCTGTTAGGGATGAGCGAATTGACTTCAGATGAAACATCCGAAGTCGATTCGTATAAAACTTTGTTCCAATACTGTACGGAGCAGGAGCTCCGTACAGTATTAGAATGTATTGGCTCCGATGAGTCTCACAATACTTCGCACAACTTCATAAATTAATTTGTACTGTTAAACAATTTCCCGAACTCGGGTACCACTTGGAACCAAACCAGAGTTCAGGAAATGTTTTTTTTACAGTAAAAATTCATTTATGAAGTTATTGCGTGAAGTCTCACGAGACTTTGAAGCAATAACTTCAGCTCATCAGAGCAATACATTCTAATACTGTACGGAGCTCCTGCTCCGTACAGTATGAGAACTAAGTTTTATGCATCCCTACTTCCTGTATACGGTCTAGCAAGGTTTGATTTAGGCTAGTAATTTGACAGAAAAATTTCATTGATTACACTGAATACAATCCCTCGTCCAGAGACTAGGGGGATGCATACAGTGCCTTATCTATGTGCATAGTGTTAAGCTGGGCATATACTCAATAGATGGCTATTTCTCAACTAAGGATGCTCATGTTCTGAATGGGGGTAAGGGGACTGAAGGTCCCTCTACATGGGACTATTCAGTTCGTTCCTTCCCAGCAAGCGCCTGCTCATCAGTGGAGAAAAGCGGTGCATTTACATGCAGCGATCTCCTCCGCGGTATAGGGAGGAGTAATCACTAATGTCAACGCTCGTCCTCATACAGACTTGTTTTTTGCCGGCAGTGGAGTGCTGTTTAGGCAGCCTAATATGCTGCCGGCAAAGGATTATTTAGGTGCCTACACAAACAATCCATTTACCCGACGAACAAGCGTTTCACTCGTTCATCAGGTAATCAGTGGCATCTTTACACCGGCAGATAATTGCTAACTAGCGATAATCTGGCGGATTCTCAGCCCGTGTAAAGGGCCCTTAAGCCAGCAATCGACACCACAGGTGGCAGCTTATCTTCCTGAGAACAAAAGGATTGGTTATATTGAAATCTGACTGCCTACTCTTTCTCCCCCTCCTCCCCCCATCATGGGGGAGTTGGGAGTCCTCCATACACATTAGATGGTCATCCAGTAATTGCTATAGAGGCCAGAATGAAAACTGGAATATAAAGGTTCTTAATTTTTTTACTTGTATGCAGATAGACAAAAAAAAAAAAAACACCAGAAGAGTAATAATGAAAGAGTTAAACCATGAGTAATGAGGAGAAGAACAGCAGAAGAAGTGCTGGTTTAAAAAAATGTTGAATATTTTTCATGGGCCAACCCCTTTAAATACAGTTGGTGGAGGCTTCCAACATACCTGATGGTTTGTTCCCACAAGTAATAAAGCGGGTGCCAGACACCCCTAGTACTTGTTTTATTCTAATGTCCCTGCTGAAACTGAAAGTGTGTTTTTGGCCCAAACAACGTTCAGCCACTATATGTATAAGCTCTTGATCAACGTGTCCCTAAACCTGTTAACATTGTTTAAACTGTTAGAAATGGCCTACAAATTTTTTTTTTTTTTAAATTCTTTATTTCTATCTTGCAAAAATAACAAAATTATTGCATGTTGAATCACATACATTAGAAAATAATAGTCGGACCAAGCCGACTGACATCATGGAACATAATCCAACAATACATATACAATAACAATACCACAGTCAGTGTTTGATATTCAGCTTGCGGTGACAATAAAGCACCTTGATTCATCTGACAAAAAATCATATAGAAAAACACAAGGCCAAGAAGACATGGCCTCTGCATGAAATTAAAAGACAAATCAACAACATAAATGAAGAGGGGGGAGCACAGGACAAGGATACAAAAGGGAATAGGGGGGGGACAGAGAATTAAGGTGGAGGGAGGAGTGGAGAGTACATTGGTGTCCAGACGAGACTCTCAGGCCAGCAAATTCTGGTACTCCGTTGAGTCTTGGAAGGTGAACCAGGGGGTCCACATAGTAACAAAAGCCCTGTTACTACCTTTCATAGAGGCTGTGAGTTCCTCCATTCTTCGTATCTCTTCAACCTTCTGAATCCACATTCCCATAGAGGGAGGAGAGGCAGATTTCCACCTCGCAGGGACACAAGCTCTAGCCGCTATAACCAGGTGGCGCAAACAGGATCGCCGAAATAAGATCAACGGTAAGTCCGAGAGAAAGAGCAACAAATACTCTGGTGTGTTAGGAATAGAAAAGGGAAAAATGGAAGCCAGAGTCCCATGAACAGATTCCCAGAACGGTCTGATTTTATCATAATGCCAGAAAATATGCAGGAGAGAACCTGGGTGGGAGTCGCAGCGCCAACATAGAGGAGATGCCGACGGGAACATTCTCTGGAGACGAGTTGGGACATAATACCATCTCGATAGCAATTTGTAACTGGCCTCCTGATACTTAATGGCAATGGATGATTTATGGGTAAATTGGAAAATCCTAAGCCACTGGTCGGAGATATCCTTCTGCAAATCCTGAGCCCACTTGGCCGAATAAGAGGGGAGATAGTCCGACCCCGGCGTTACCAATGCCTTGTATATTTCTGAGAGAGAATGCCGATAAAGGCCGGAGCCGATACAAATTTTTTCAAAAGGAGTGAGTGCCCTGTCAGACCCCTGAGAGGGGGGGATAGAGGAAAGGAAGTGGTGAAGTTGTCTGGATCTCCAAGGACCTAGAGGGCAAGGGTCCATCTGTCCTAAAATTTCCGAGTAAGTGAGCCACCTACCGGAGGTTCTAAAGAATGGTGCCCGACACCTGCCGCTCAATCTCCACTGAGCAAACGGTCCCCCAGAGTTACCTGCCGGGAAGTCCGGATGTCTCAAGACAGGAAACATTGGGGAGGGTGTAGGGGAGATAGAGATCTGATGATACTTACGGAACTGAGTCAGGGTAGGACCTATGAGAGGAGAGGTCACTAGGAACCCTCCCATCAGTCCATAGCAGTAGTGCCAAAGGGGTCCGGGAAGAAAATTGCTCAATAGAGATCCATTGTTTGAACATGGTGTGTCGGGACCAGTCTACTACACGTTGAAACATTGAGGCTGCATAATACTTCCTTAGATCAGGGATCCCCAAACCCCCCTTTTCCTTTGGTACATGTAATAGGGATCTAGATATTCTTGAGCTTTTCCCCGCCCATAGAAATTTAAAGAGGTCACGATGTGCAATAGAAAAGAAGCTGGCCGGAATGTGGATTGGAAGGGTCTGGAACAGATACAACAGACGTGGAAGGACATTCATCTTAAAAATGGCACACCTGCCGAACCACGTGTAAAGGCCTTTGGACCACCTCTTAAGATCTTCTCTGATCCGACTCTAGAGGGGGGTAAAATTTCTTGGGAATAGCTCTCGTAAGTCTTTGGGGATCATCGTGCCCAAGTATTTAATGGCGCCTGCCGTCCAGCGGAAAGGCAAGGAGCCCGCCAGTTAAGCCTCAAGGGTGGGTGGAAGGCCTACAAATAATTTTTGTAATGTACATTATCAATTTTTTATTTTACTAGCAAAACAAGGCCCCAAAGTTTGGCCTTTCTGTAGTGCTCTTCACTGGAGCACATACAGAATCCGTACACCGTAGCCATGTAAGTGCTTAATGGATTCTGACTTCTACAATATGCGCCGCACTGAGCACTATACTGATAGGAGCACACATGGCTGCTCCTGCCTGTCCTCACTCTACTAGAGCTTGGCATAGCACATGGGTGTAAAAAGGAGGGTTGCAACTTTATTTTTTTATGCCCGTCATTAGTAAATGACCCCCGATTAGTGTTGAGTGAACTTTTTTTTTTTTTTTTTTTTAATCAAATTTTTATTAAAGGAGATTTCAATCAAGTACAGATAATGAATAATGTTCCATACATGTTGCTCAGTACATATATGCATGTTTATCCGTATAGCATAACATCAATAACCAATTTGCCATCTCCTCATACATTTTCTTAGTGAATAAACCCCTTCCCTTCCCCTCCCTCAACAATAAACCAAACAGTAAAAACAGAATACCTTTGGTCACAATCTATAAGCTTAGTAACAGATTTGGACTCAGTTTCAGTACCACCCTATCTCCCATCCATTTGGTCTCCTCCAAGTATCTCGTCATCTATCCTTTTGAACTGGAAAACATTAATCCAATACCAGTTTTCCCAGTGTTCCCTTCAGTTGTTCCTCCAGGTACCACTTGGTATTGAGAAAAAGGGTTATGGCTTCTTTTCTTTCAACCAATTCCAAAGAATTTTCTATAAACTGTCTCCACTTATGGAAGAACTGCTTGGTCGATTTCTCTTTATTATTCTCCGTGTCTAACCTATCCATATATAGGACATGTTTCATCGTACCTATAGCTTCATCTAATGTGGGTATGGATGGCTTTATCCAGTGCCTAAGAATAGTTTTCTTAACTGCCAATAAAAACTAAATAGACATAGTGGAAGATACAATTAAGCAGGGTGAGCTGGGGTTCTATGCCCCAGACCAATTTTATATATTTAACACGGGGCACTCCCATAATCCATGTAACAAACCTGCTTTTGGCAGGTGACATTTCGGGCACCACATTAGGTAATGTTCTGGGGCATCTCTATATGATAGGTCAAATGCGTACGTCGCCTTGTGCAATATTCTAAAGTGCATTTCCCACCAAGGTTCGCTGCAAATGGCCTCCCTCACCCTTTCCAGTCCTTCTCGTAGTTTCCCCGACAGAAGTGTCTCCCAGTTCCTCCTCCCACTTTTTGAACACCTTTTCGAGTAAACATTTTGGACCTTTTTGTATAGATCAGACAGGGATGTCTCCTGGGATCCCACCAAGTGTTCAAACCATCCCATTCTTTCTAACTCTCCCATATTTACCGATTGTGCCCTACAATATGATAATCTGTCTATGTGGTAAGAAGTGGGAGGCCGGTAGATCAAATTTAGACTGAAGATCTCGCCACGACATTATCTCAGTTCCTGAAGTGGACAAAATCTGCTTTACCATATGAATATCCTTCTCTCTCCACTGTACAAACATCTTGGATTGTCTACCCTGGGAAAAAGCTGGCAAGGTCCACAACGGCATATACGGAGTAATATACATAGGCAATTTGTATAGCTTCCTCACTAATCTCCAAGCTGTCATGGTATCCTTAATCAGACTATAGTATTTTATTCCCACTGGGGTGTCCCTGATTCTGGTATGCAGAAGGGCTACCAGATCCCAAGGATAGGCCAATTCCATTTCCGGGGAGATTGGAAAAATGTGACGTATTCATCACCCAATCTCTCACATGTAACATAGTACATAAGGCCGAAAAAAGACATTTGTCCATCCAGTTCGGCCTGTCATCCTGCAAGTTGATCCAGAGGAAGGAAAAAAAACCCTGTGAGGTAGAAGCCAATTTTCCTCTAAATAGAGACAACACATTATAATTTCTAATATTCGGTAGCTGCAGTCCTCCCTCCCACTTTGTTAGACATAATTTGTCATATGCGATATGTGGTCTCTTCCCCCTCCAGAGTAATCTTGAGAAAGCCTTTTGTAGTCTGCCAACATCTTTATGCTTTATCAATAATGGTATGGTCTGTATGGGGTAGAGCAATCTGGAAAAACTCACCATTTTCAATAGGTGTGCCCTACCAAATAAAGTTAACGGCAGTTGTGCCCATTTCTCTAGTTCCAACTCGATCTTCCGTATCAACGGGTCATAATTTAACTGGTATAGGGCGGAAACCTAGATAGGTCAGGTAAGTGTGAGCTATTTCAACCTCTGGGCCCCCCCCCCCCCCCCTTTACCACATGTCTCCCGGTCCCTAAGGTATAATAGTTGACTCTTACAGACATTTATGCGATACCCTGTAACCCTACCGTTATATAAAATGGTGTCCAGGATACTCTTGAGGTGAGCCTGTGGAGAGTTCACAAATAACAAGACATCAGCAAAGTAGATGAGCTTTACCTCTCGATTTCTTATTTTAATTCCCCTATACACCATAGACTGAATCAGGTACTGAACTAACGGCTCCAAAGCTAGGTTAAAAAGTAAAGGGGATAATGGGCAGCCCTGCCTTGTGCCCCTAAAGAGACAGAAAGGATCAGACAGAAAACCCGGAGTATTTCCCCTTGCTTGAGGATTTTTATATAGTCTCTCCAAGAATACTCTAAAGGGTCCACTCAGACCGAAGGCCTCCAGTGATCTCCTGAGCCATTCCCAGTTTACATTGTCAAAAGCCTTCTCTGCATCTATCGACAACAAGGCAGGGCTGCACTGATCATTATGACCTCCGGATAGGTAATCTTGGACAGCTAGTACCGTCCGTATGTTTGTCACCGCTGCTCTACCCTTTATAAAGTCTACCTGGTGGGGGCCTATAAGATTGGGCATATACATTGCCAACCTATTTGCCATCAACTTGGTCAATATTTTTAAATCCTGATTGATTAATGAGATTGGCCTATATGAGCTGGGTAAAGTTAAATCTTTCCCTGGTTTAGGAATGAGTTTTATGTGAGCCATGTTACCCGAGGCCATTATGTCTTTTCCTTGTAAGCACGAGTTAAAAAGGGCGGTTAAGGTTGGGGTCACCTCTGCATTCAATCTTTTATTAAATTCCGCTGATTATCCATCCGGGCCCGGCGCCTTGCCATTTTTCAATGACTTTATAGTTAGTTTGACCTCTTCCTCAGTGATCTGTTTATTTAGTTGTGATAGCATCTCTTCTGACAATTTTGGAAGATAAACTCCAGCAAGGAGTTCCTCCGCCCTAGTTGACTCATATTCCTCCTGCATATAAAGTCTGTTATTTTTTGGGGGTCCGTCAATTTTTCCCCTTTATCGTTTGTAATACACTTAATGTGTGAGGTCTGGTACTGGGGTCTCGTTAGATTAGCTAACATTTTGCCAGATTTATTTCCGAATTTAAACAAAGACGCTTGCTTGTGATCTATATAAAGTTTTGTCTTCTGGTGTAAATGATGATCATAGTTATGTTTCGCCGTAACCCATTTGACCCTATTCAAATCCGAGGGATCAGTTAAAAAGGTGGTATAAGCAGTACGTACTACTTCTGTAGCTCGTTGTAAGTTAAGCTGTAATTTTTTCTTTTTGGTCACCGTGTAGGAGATTATCTGTCCTCTAATTACGGCCTTTGCTGTATCCCAAAACAAACTATGATCCTCCCTATGGTCTCCATTATTATCAGAGAACTCCCACCACCCTCCTCTCAACCTATCTATAAATTCCTCGTCTGTGGCCAGATATGTGGGGAGTCTCCAAATGTAATCCGTCCCTTTTGGAATATTGTCTGCTAGAACTAATGAGACTGGCGCATGGTCGGATATTACCATGTCCGTGATTTCAGTCATTATTACTCTCTCCATGAGCTTATTGGAGGACAAGACATAATCCAGTCTGGACCAAGACTGATGGGAATGAGAGAAATGGGTGAATTCTCTCTCCACTGGGTTAGTGGATCTCCATGCATCTATCAGATGCGTGGCTCGCAAAAAAGGTTGGAGAGTGAATTTTCCCCTTACTTTAGGATTTGATTCGTCTTTCAGACCAGTCATCCTCAGTTGTCTTCTATCTTCGTCTATATGATGAACCACATTTAAATCTCCTGCCACTAGAACCTGACCCCCATCCTCCTGCAATCTTTTTTGATTCCAGTTCCCTAAAGGAGGCCTGAGCCGAGTTAGGGCCGTAAACATTATAGATAGTATGCCAGCGTCAGTTTCTAGTTTTACCCTCAAAATTCTCCCTTGCCTATCACTGTCAGTGGAAAGAACCTCATGTCTTAACCTCTTGTGTATAAGTAAAAGGACTCCAGCTTTCCTGCCGTTTGACGGAGAACCCAAAACCCTGCCCACCCAAAGGCGTTGCATTCGCCACTGATCAACTTCCTCCAGGTGTGTTTCCTGCAGTAATGCTATATCTGCATTCAGTTTTTTCAAGTGCCTAAGAACCATTATCCTTTTCTGAGGGGCTCTCAACCCCTTTACATTCCAAGTAATAATCTTTATAGTGTTCTCTCTGTTTGGGTTGTGTAAGTGACGACCTGGAGGAGGCCAATTTCCCACCCGGCAGTACAGTATAGTCAAAACATCATATTTATAGATTATGACCAAATAAAAGAGAGAAAACAAGAACATACCCAAATCCCCTAGAACCATATCTGTAACCATAACACAATACTTCTTCCTCTCAGGGAGGCATGCCCAGCTTGAAGACCCCCTGGACTTCACTTTTTTCGCACTCACTCGGCCGGAACAGCTGGAATTCCTTGTGCCAAGTCTAACCAGGTGTTATATAGAGAAACCCATATTCTGCTCCCCCCCCCCCACACCCAAACAGCAAATTTTAAAGCCCAACTCCTCTCCCTTTTTCATTCCCAGACTCTTTAGAATTCCCGTATAACCATTTCAGATGAAGCCTGAGTTAGTACCCCTATCTTCAGGCTACTCTCATCTGTCCCCTAAATTCTGACTGCCCGCATCTCCCCCCTAAAACCAGACAGCCCACACCGTCAGAAAAGGACTAACGGCCCATGTCCCAGACCTGCAGCAATATTTTCAGTCCCATTCCGGACTGGAAGATGGTTTCCGCTCTCTTCCAGGTGACCTCTGGGTCCGGCCGGTGGATGTGGCATTATGTCGGGCCTCCTGACGTCTCCCCCTGGGTGATCTATCTCTTGGTGAGGAGGCGTTCCTGACGTTAACCCCAGAGTCGCCATTTTCTATAGCGTCCCAAGCCTCCTTTGGCGATATGAATGTGTCGATCCTGCCGTCTTGCTTGAAGATCCTCAGGATAGCTAGGTATATAAGGGCAAACTTCGTCTTCTGCTGCACCAGGTGTGTGCATAACTGCGAAAAGGCCCTCCGTTTCCTGGCCACCTCCGCCGAATAATCTCCAAAAAGCAATATTCGGTGACCTCACAGTTTCAAAGGCTGGTTAAGACGTCTGTACTTGTGGAGGACAGCTTCCTTGTCTGCATAATTTTGATATTTGGCAATCGTGGGACGCGGTCTCACTCTTGGCCCTTCTGCTGTGGTTTCTCTCGGTGGACCAGTTCTATGCGCCCTTTCCACTGTCACTGGGGATTGAAGTCCCAACGCCTTCAGTATTTTCTCTGCACAAATGCTTATAAGCTGTTGCGCCGAGATACCTTCCGGAAGACCAATTATACGTAAATTGCTCCGCCGTGAGCGGTTCTCCAAGTCCTCGATTTTATCTCTGAGCACTTGATTTGCCCGCAGAACCTCTCCGACTTGGGTCTGGGCCTTCTCCAACTACTCCCATTCTCTGTTCCAGCTCTGTTTTCTGAGCCTCATTCTGCACTACTTCCCCTTGCAGCTGTTTCATGGTGGCCGCTACCGTTGCCTCCAACGTGGCCTTGATATCTGGGGCAAGTAACTGGGCGACTGCTATGGCCATTTCTTTACATGATAGCTCCATGCCCTGTATGTGCTGGGGTGTCTCCTTCAGCATCTCTTGGGAGTCGCTTACTTCTGGGCAATGAGGTGGTTGCGAGGAGGTGCGGGTGTTCCTCTTTTTCCCGTCCGCCATCTTCTCTCTCTGCCGGATCGTGCTGCGGGCGTGGAGACTCCGTGTGCAGGGCGCCGCTGCGCTTAAAAAATTTCTCCATAAACCTCCGGGGTACTTCAGGTGGTGATTCTTGTGGGTTTTTATCCCCGGTCTGCAGCGATTCCCCACGATATGTGGAGGGGTGGTGCGGAGCTCTCACCCGCCGTCTCCCTACATGTGCGCGCCGGAACCGGAAGTCGTGAACTTGTGTTTTAAGTTCTGCGTCCAAAGTTCGGGTTATAGCAGAATCCAGTTATGGATTCCACTACCACGGACCATAACTGGATTCTTCAATAACCTGAACTTTGGACACAGAACTTAAAACACAAGTTTGCGCAACACTACCTCTGTGTTAAAAACAAGGAAAATGGGCAAGTGTAAGGGCATGAGGGACTTTGCCAAAGTGTGAAGACTGGGTCGAAGCATCTTCAAATTAGGTTGTGGGGTATTCCTGGAATGCAGCAGTTACTACATGCCAAAAGTGGTCTCAGGATGGACAGCCAATGAACTGGCTTACAGGGTCATGGATGCCCACAAAAAAATAATAATAATAATTGCTGAAAAAGTTAATGCTGGCTGTAACAGGTATCCAAACAGTGCATTGCTGCATTATGGGACTGAATGGCCACCGACCAGAGTGCCTATGCTGAGCCCTGTCCACCACCAAAAGTGCCTACAATTTGCATGTATCTCATCAGAACTGGACAGCGAGCAATGGAAAAATTGTGGTCTGCCAAGTCTCGTTTTCTTTTTCATCAAATGGACAGCCATGTCTGCGTATTTTATCATGGGGGACAGAGCACCAGTATGCAAGAAAAAGGCAAGCCAGCAGTGTTGCCTTTCCTTTAGCATGCTGACACAAGGTCAGGCTTTATGATGCAGTTTTTTAAGCCAATTTCAGGTGTAGATCATAGGAGGAGAGAAAGTATTAAGGACAGATACACTTTCTTTCAATCCACTCCTGGGTTTGGCTTCAAAAACTGTATAAAAAAAACTTGAACGTGTGTTGGCACCCTTAGGCTAGGGCTACATAACGACATTTGTCTATGTAATGTCGCGCAACGTTTTTGTAATGATAGTCTATGGTGTCGCTCTGCAACGCGACAGTCACACAAAAATCCATTCCATGACTGAATGCATAACGCAATGCCTTTAGAGGCATTGCATCATAATAGAAGTCTATGGCCTGCATAACGGATCCGTCCTGTTTCCGTTATGCAGGAGATGACTCCAGCCCAACGAAAACCGGACAGATCCGCTATGCAGCCCATAGACTTCTATTATGATGGAATGCCTCTAAAGTCATTGCATTATGCATTCCATCATGGAATTGCGTTATGGTTCATGGTAACGGAATCCATAACGCAATTCAGATTATACTACAACCCGAACATCAAAATATGAAATTCGCTCATCCCTAATGTAGGTTTTTGTCCTCTATATATGATCGATTCCAGGGATATTTCCAATAACCAATGTAAGAAAATTCTGTCAAATATTTATTGTTCATGTGTTAATCGGATCCGAGGATTTTTTTTTCAATATGCCACAAGGGTATTGCGCTGAAAACATCTTCACATAAGGCTGCCTTCTTGGCTGTAAAGCCGGTGTGTGGAGGCTCCTGGCTGGGCGTGCCTGGATGGACTGGTAACAGGGTCATGGTCTGTACTCGGGACATCATTGCGTGGGGGGGGGAAGGGGGGCCCTGACTGAGTATAGGGGAAACAGATAAATAAGATAGCCTACAACGTTTGAGAGACAGCTTATTTTTATTGTATTGAGCATGGGGAAAGCGAGCAGGGCCCGGAACAGAAGAAAAGTGGGCGGGGCCTTCCATGTACTCCGGCCCCCGTGCCCCATAGCAGCTGTGTGGTCTGCCTATACAGCTCGGGCAGTGGGGAAAGTAGCTAACTGTTCTGCCCGACCTGGGTTTGGGCAGAAAATGGAGAGGGGTAGGGCTGGTCTTGTTTGAAAGCTGACATTCCAGGCTTCCATACAAGACCAAAATGACAGCTATAGGGCTCATGCACACAAACTTATCATCTTTCCGCTTCAGTTTTTTTTTTTTTTTTTTTCGGGGTGTATGCGGAACCATTCACTTCAATGGGTCGGCAAAAACAGCGGAAGGTACTCTGTGTGCATTCAGTTTCCGTATTTCTGTACTGCAAAAAAGTAGTGCATGTCCTATTATTGTCCGCAAATCACGGTCCGAGGCCTCATTCTATTCAATGGGTCCGCAAAAAATAAGGAACACATCCGTATGTTATCCGTATTTTGCAGATCTATACTGTAGAAATGCTCTGTTTGGTGATTAATAAATTACTGTTTCCGATACGCAAAAAACGGATCGCATACGGATATGTTTTGTGGAATAACCCTCAGATATGGAACGGATCAGTGAAAAATGGACCACAAAACAACTACGGTCGTGTGCATGAGCCCTTAGCCCAAGCAACAGAGGAGAAATCACTGTTAGAAATAGAGTCAAGAATAATCGTGGGTAAAACCTGTTTGTACTTTCACTTTCAGCAGTATTCACAGCATCCCGATTTCTATCAGTGATATCTTCCCCTGTTCTGAATGTATTGCTATCCAATAAGTGATAACTGAGGCAGCATGTCCGGTGAAAATCCCTTTATTGGGAACTGCTTACATGCAAAACGTGTTTAAAAAGTTGCTACGTTTCGGCTATAGCATAGCCTTTGTCAAGCACCATGTGATCCCCAAATGATCCTGCTTAAAAAGTGTCCCCATACGGACGTGGCCAATTACATGATTACATAATACATTGGTTATCGACAGTGCAACCAAGTGTGTGCATATAAATGTGCACACACTTGGATGCACAGATTGGAAAAAAAATTAAACTATAAAAAAAAAAAGATTATAGCACTATCTTAGCCAAATTTCTCTATATTCGTTTTTTTTCAAATATTCGCTATATTGCTATATATTCTTGTTTTAGAATATTACGAATATTCGAAAAAACTAAGTTATAGCAATATAGCGAATATTCGAAAAGAAACGAATATAGTGAAATTTGGCTATAGTGCTATAATCTTTTTTTTTATAGTTGTAATTTTTTTCTCATCTGAAGTTCAGATTGGAAAAAGATTACAACTATTAGACAAAGAAGATTATAGCACTATATTAGCTAAATTGCTCTATTCGTTTTTTTCGAATATTCGCTATATTGCTATATATTCTTTTAGAATATTACGAATATTCTAAAAAACAAAGTTATAGCAATATAGCGAATATTCGAAAAAAAAAAAAAAATATAGAGCAATTTAGCTAATATAGTGCTATAATCTTCTGTCTAATAGTTGTAAGTTGAAAAATTCGCAATAAAATTCGCATTACGAAAATTCACAAGCAACACTACTCCTAAAGTCAAATATACTGCAGCCTTCTCATTGGCCCACAAGCTAGAAGCAGGGAGGGATCATGTGTACTGATTAAAAAAAAATTCGAATATTCAAAATTACGAATATATCACTATATTCAAAATATTCGCAAATTTTCGAAGTACCTATATTCGCGATAAAAATTTGAATATTCATGATCAACACTACTGGTCACCACTTCATGTCACCTTAAAGTGCCAAGTGATTGGTGTTAAGGAGTCAGATATAAATCTGAATTTGTGCACTTTCGTGACAAATATTAAGATCGTGTTCTAAAATTAACATCACCTTGCAGACTACTCGGTGAGTAGGTGGATTTAATGAAAGGCGAACACATTACCTGGAAACGATTACGTTCTCCCTATATAACAGAGCCACCTTGTGGGTACTCTATGGATTGCAACAGCAAATTTATACAAGAATTGCAGTGCAAGCTTTAAAATCATGATGGTATTATTCCAGCAACACTACAATGGTCTGATATATGATTCAATATCCTAAAAGGTGGTTATCAGAATAAAAAAATATATATATGTTAAAGGGAACCTGTCACCAGGATTTTGTGTATAGAGCTGAGGACATGGGTTGCTAGATGGCCGCTAGCACATCCACAATACCCAGTCCCCATAGCTCTGTGTGCTTTTATTCTGTAAAAAAACGATTTGATACATATGCAAATTAACCTGAGATGAGTCCTGTCCCTGACTCATCTCACATACAGGACTCATCTCAGGTTAATTTGCATATGTATCAAATCGTTTTTTTGACACAATAAAAGCACACAGAGCTATGGGGACTGGGTATTGCAGATGTGCTAGCGGCCATCTAGCAACCCATGTCCTCAGCTCTATACACAAAATCTTGGTGACAGGTTCCCTTTAAAGGGCATAGAAAGTAAATGCTCCACACTGTGTTTGTTGAACCTTTATAACACCTCTTTCTACTTATCGGCGCTCTCCTCCGACAATCACTTTATGGCTCAACAAAATACAGGAGATGAGCAGGATGGAAAACTTGGTACCCTGAAGAACCAGGACCTGACTGACTAACTAACAGCTTGCTGACCTGACTAAAGGGCTGGCGGGGTGCCCTTAGCCATGCCGGGGGTAGGCCTATAAGGGGGCATACCCTAAGGAATATGAAAAGAAAAAGGGGAGGGAGGGTGGGGCACCGGAAACGTACGCAAAGCAGGTGAGACCGTGCCTCCATTTTATAGGCGCCTGCGCCCCTCCCACAAATACAGGCTGACTTGTCAGCCTTACCTATTTGTGGTCACGGTTATGGAAGAGAACTTGGTACCCTGAAGAACCAGGGCCTAAGGGTGCCCTTAGCCATGCCGGGGGTAGGCCTATAAGGGGGCAAAAAACCAAGCCAAGTAGTGTAGAGAATAACTTTGTTGAACCTGTACCAACTCATAAAGCCAAACTGTGAAAGGCCTTGGATATCTCGGCGTGGGGATTCGGGATATAACGCGCAAAGCACGAGGAGTGCCAGCGACCCATTTTACGAATAAAAGGGACATTATGTTTTGAAGCCGCCGATGCAGCCCCAATGCGGAATGAGTGCCCTGAAATTGCCTTGGGATCAAAGCCCAAGCCAGATGCAAAGGTGCGAATATGTGAGATGAACTGAGAAGGAGTGATGGCACTGACCTTGAGGCTGGGTTCACACTTGAGTGTTTTACAGCGCGTTCAAACGCGCTGTAAAACGCTCAACACATGAAAACCAATGCTTCCCTATGGCCCTGGTTCTCACTTGAGCGTTTTACAGCGCTGAAAAACGCCCTACACTCAAACAAGTTCTTGAGCTTCTTTGGGGCGTTTTGACGCGCGTTTGTGGCCATAGGACATTGCAGTCAATCACACAAACGCGCGTCAAACGCGCGTTTACTATTGCACATAACGCGCGTTAAACGCGCATATCAAAGACGCTCAGGTCTGAACCCAGCCTAAACGGGAGCAAAGGGCTGTCCAGGGCCGAGTCCCCCAAAACTGACAGCAAGTTCCTAAGAACTTGAACTGGGCACCATGCGTTGAAGGTCTGAAAGTACTTCACCTCCACCGGTGGCCCTACCTGAGAGGTTTTGGAAGCCAGAAGGTATAGGGTGAAATGGTCGTTACACCATACCAGCTGACCCCTGGTTAAGCCTTTTGCCTTGGCTGAAATGCTGGTAAATTCCCCGGGTCTCAAAAAGCCATAGAAGCTAAGGTACATGGCCGCTTTGATGACTGTGCTGGAATGGAGCCCAAAAGGAAGACCATCTAGGGAGGTGGAAAGCTTTCTGAAGAGTTCCCCTGACATCGGATGTCTGCTCGTAACGGACCCCCCGCTACTCTTCTGAATGCCTCTGAGCGTCGCATTGATTGCCTGGGACAAGAAAACAGACCTATTCTGGATCCTCCAACATAGAAAAATGCTGGACCCCGGCCAAGTACAATTTGATAGTGTTGTAGGACAGTTTGAGGTCAGTATGGCAGTAAGCTATGAAGGTTGTGATGTACGTGGTCTTGTCGGTATTCTCCCTTGGATAAAGGAGTGTGAATCTGTTAAACGTGTTCCAAGCGGTTTTTATAATTCCTGGCCATGTTAACAGACAGAGACTTCTGCATCAGAGACTTGGCTGAAGAAATGTATGATTTTAATCCATTATTAGCGATTGAAAAACCGGAGGGGGTAGCCCCACTCGTTCTGCCTCCGGCATGATCTGAAAGAAAGCATTAAAATTAAAACGTGAAAATTAAAACGTGATAATGCGTCTGCGGCGACGTTACGTATGCCTGCATGATACGTGACAATTATGCTGCAGAGAGAGCAAAACCAGCCTGCGGACAAAAGACATGATCTGGGGTGACCCCTAGTGATGATTTCTACCACCGTCTGGGTGTCGGTGATGAAAGCCACAGAAGAATTGGCCCATTGCCTGCCCCATACTTGGGCAGCCACTACGATCGGGTAGAATTCTAATAACGGAGAAGATTTCAAAGCGACTCTTGCTGATGAAATCTCTGACGGCCAAGGGCCCGCAAACCATTGATTCCCGCAGTTTGCCGCGAATCCCCCGAAGGCGGCGGCGGCCGAGAAAATCAAGGTGGATGCGGGCCCCAGTTACGGAACGAACAGGGAGACTCCGTTCCATTCGGCCAGAAAGTCCCTCCACATGGCCAAATCGGCCATGGCTTGGGCATCTAAACAAATGAGGCTGTCTTGCTCGGGAGATGAGGGGAGTAACTGCAGTAGCCTGGACATGAAAGCCCTACCTTGGGGCATGACTCTAGTGGCGAAATTTAGCATGCCTAGCAGGGACAGAAATTCTACTTTGGCACAGGTCCTATTGCCCACTGACTTGGAGAAGGCCTCCTTGATTTTTGTGAGCTTCTCTGCTGGTAACCTGGCCTCCATTTTAACTGTGTCCAAGACTATGCCCAGGAAATAGATTACCGTTGCGGGGCCTTCTATTTTTGAGGGTGCCACCGGGACATTGAGTCTGGAAAAAAGTTGGAGAAGGGTCTTGAGCTTGCTGGGCTTGCAGTCTGGCCTCTCTATCAAAAGGAAATCATCCAGGTAATGGATGACCAGCGGACAGTCGCAGCGGTTGACCAAGACCCAGTGCAAAGCCTGTGCAAACTGCTCAAAAAGCCAGGGACTGCTTTTAGACCCGAACGTTAGGCGGTTTGCAAAGTATAGTATTGGTCCTGCCACTTGATCCCATAGAACTTCCAAAGCTGCGGCTGAATGGGCAGTAGTTTGAAAGCGTCAGCGATGTCCGCCTTGGTCAACCATGCCCCCCTGCCTACCTGGAGAATGAGCTGAATGGCCTCATCTATTGAAGAGTAGCGCATTGAAAACTCCTCAGAGGGAACTAAGGAATTTAATATGGGTATACTAGAGCCATGAGGTGCAGAAAGGTCGTAAATCAAACGTTTTTTTTATTAGAAAACTTTTCTGACAATATGCCTATGGGGTTGATCCTCCAATAGTCGAAGGGGACAACAGAAAATGGACCGATGAGAAACCCCTTCTCTAATTCGGACCTGATTAGTGTCCCCACTGACTCGGGATCCCCGGCTGCTGATAAGAGGTTGGGACCGACCCAAGTGGACTGGGGAAGAGCTACTAGGCCCGTGTGAAAGCCTGCGGTGAACCCAGAAACCAAGAATTGGATGAACTGCGGATTGTGGTGGCCTTGCAGAAGGGCTGCCAGTAAGTCCACATTGACCCCGGTTAGTCATAACGGTCTGGAGGATCTTTGAGGACAAGCCGTTTGGGGGGGGGTGCCCTGAAACACATGGAACAGACATGGAGGGCCCTACATTTATTGTAGTAACAGGCGTGCAGGTTGTAGTTATTGCAGACCTGGCTGTTGCCCAAGAAAACTATGGGACGACCCAATTTGTCTGTGGTTGGGCCAGACCCGTAGCTACTGGGGAAAGATCTGCCCTGGGTCATAGAGGGTCCTACATTGGGGCACCAATCTGAGGAGTGGGAGGATGACTGGCAGGAGGCACACGCCGGGGCCTTGAGCCCTGCAAAAAAAAGCTCCATGTCCATGGAAGCCCAGTTTGTGACGTGCTGGAATTGGGCAAGAGCGGCGGCAGCCTTGGCAGAAAACGAGCGGTGGTAGTCATAAAAAAGCATGCCCACCGTACTTGTGGCCCAAGTCCGAGACCCGGTAAAGGTAGGTATCCAACTCCTCCCGCCTCGCAGGGTGGGCTGAGCAAAGGACATCCCTGAACAGACTGAAAGCCAGGACAAACTTGTGATGGACAGCTTTTTGTTGAGGCGGGCATCCCTGGCTTTGAGAACGATGGACACGTCGCCGCAAGCGATCGTTTTGCTCTCAACTGTGTCGTGAGTGGCTATGAGGATAGACGCTAGGGTGACGTCTTTTCCCTCTAGGATGTCTTTTTTTTATATTGATGGGAATGAAATGTGAGGGAGCTACTTCTGGCGTGCTTAGAACCCTACCTGGGGGAAAGGGCCCTGAAGTGGAGGCTACTGGCAAGGGTGATGCAGACTGGGTAGTTGCTGACCCCCGATAGGATTCTACTGCCAGAAGCCTAGTCTGCACATCCGAGACTGAGGAGGCGATGTTATTCATCATTGAATGAAGCTGTCAGTGACAGTTGGAGAGTAGACATGGAGACTTGCTCCAAATCTGGGGCTGCTGTCTGTACAATTCTGCCTTCTGGGCGGAAGCAGTGTGTTGAATCCCTCTCCTATTTAGTTCCGTGATTAATTTCGGAATTGTCCAGTTCCTTAAAGATGAGATGCTGGCCTGCTCGGACGCGGGGGTTTCAGGAACCGACAAGGCCTCCTTGATGTCGGATGTGTGCGACATACTGCAACTGCGAGATGACAAACAGTAATTAATACCGGAGCTGGAGGCCCTGCAGTTTGGTAGAGAGACCCGAGACCGTGGTTGGTGGTAGAAGGAAACTAGTGAGTTGGCCGAGTGACTGGTGCCTAATTGAACAAACGGGCGTTACTGTGGAGGACCTGGGTGCACTGGGGCGTGAAATGGCCTGGGGAAGCTAAAGTGATGTGGCACCAAAACAGGAAGGTTGAGTAAGGGAGAAAATGAACACCAAACCTGAATTCGGACCTGAGGAAAATGATAATGGAAGCGAGCCTGAAACGTGACAGCAACATACATGATAATTAATAGACGTAAGCCTGAAATGTAATAGGCAACAGACATGGTAGATAATAAGCATAGCCTGAAGCGTAACAGGCGAAGACATGGTAATTAATAAACGTAAGCCTGAAACGTAACAGGCAACACACATGGTAATTAAAAATGTAAGCCTGAAACGTAACAGGCAACAGACATGGTAGATAATAAGTGTAGCTTCTCTATATTGTTAGATAATAAGCATAGCCTGAAGCGTAACAGGCGAAGACATGGTAATTAATAAACGTAAGCCTGAAACGTAACAGGCAACAGACATGGTAATTAAAAAACGTGAGCCTGAAACGTAACAGGCAACAAACGTGTCGAATGATGACGTAAGCCTGAAGCGTAATAGGCGACAAACATGGTAATTAACCGCCTCCGGACCGCCTAACGCAGGATTGCGGTCCGGAGACGGCAGCCCTGCGCTCAGCGACGCATATACGTGTCATCTCGCGTGAGCCGAGATTTCCTGTGAAGGCGCGCACGTTCACAGGATCGGAAGGTAAGAGAGTGGATCTCCAGCCTGCCATCGGCGATCGTTCGCTGGCAGGCTGGAGATGCGATTTTTTTTAACCCCTAACAGGTATATTAGACGCTGTTTTGATAACAGTGTCTAATATACCTGCTACCTGGTCCTCTGGTGGTCCCTTTTGTTTGGATCGACCACCAGAGGACACAGGTAGCTCAGTAAAGTAGCACCAAACACCACTACACTACACTACACCCCCCCCTGTCACTTATTAACCCCTTATGAACCACTGATAACCCCTGATCACCCCATATAGACTGCCTGATCACCCCCCCTGTCATTGATCACCCCCCTGTCAGGCTCCATTCGGACGTCCGTATGATTTTTACGGATCCACTGATACATGGATCGGATCCGCAAAACACATACTGACATCTGAATGGAGCCTTACAGGGGGGTGATCAATGACGGGGGTGATCACCTCATATACACTCCCTGATCACCCCCTGTCATTGATCACCCCCCTGTGAGGCTCCATTCGGACGTCCGTATGATTTTTACGGATCCACTGATACATGGATCGGATCCGCAAAACACATACGGACGTCTGAATGGAGCCTTACAGGGGGGTGATCACCCCATATAGACTCCCTGATCACCCCCCTGTCATTGATCACCCCCCTGTCATTGATCACCCCCCTGCCATTGCTCACCCCCCTGTAAGGCTGCATTCAGATGTCCGTATGTTTTTTACGGATCCACTGATACATGGATCGGATCCGCAAAACACATACGGACATCTGAATGGAGCCTTATAGGGGGGTGATCAATGACAGGGGGGTGATCACCCCATAGAGACTCCCTGATCACCCCCCTGTCATTGATCACCCCCCTGTCATTGATCACCCCCCTGTAAGGCTCCATTCAGACATTTTTTTGGCCCAAGTTAGCGGAATTTTATTTATTTTTTCTTACAAAGTCTCATATTCCACTAACTTGTGTCAAAAAATAAAATCTCACATGAACTCACCATACCCCTCGCGGAATCCAAATGCGTAAAATTTTTTAGAGATTTATATTCCAGACTTCTTCTCACGCTTTAGGGCCCCTAGAATGCCAGGGCAGTATAAATACCCCACATGTGACCCCATTTCGGAAAGAAGGACACCCCAAGGTATTCGCTGAGGGGAATATTGAGTCCATGAAAGATTGAAATTTTTGTCCCAAGTTAGCGGAAAGGGAGACTTTGTGAGAAAAAAAAAAAAAATCAATTTCCGCTAACTTGTGCCAAAAAAAATAATAATTTCTATGAACTCGCCATGCCCCTCATTGAATACCTTGGGGTGTCTTCTTTCCTAAATGGGGTCACATGTGGGGTATTTATACTGCCCTGGCATTTTAGGGGCCCTAAAGCGTGAGAAGAAGTCTGGGATCCAAATGTCTAAAAATGCCCTCATAAAAGGAATGTGGGCCCCTTTGCGCATCTAGGCTGCAAAAAAGTGTCACACATCTGGTATCGCCGTACTCAGGAGAAGTTGGGCAATGTGTTTTGGGGTGTCATTTTACATATACCCATGCTGGGTGAGATAAATATCTTGGTCAAATGCCAACTTTGTATAAAAAATGGGAAAAGTTGTCTTTTGCCAAGATATTTCTCTCACCCAGCATGGGTATATGTAAAAAGACACCCCAAAACACATTGCCCAACTTCTCCTGAGTACGGAGATACCAGATGTGTGACACTTTTTTGCAGCCTAGGTGGGCAAAGGTGCCCACATTCCAAAGAGCACCTTTCGGATTTCACAGGTCATTTACCTACTTACCACACATTAGGGCCCCTAGAATGCCAGGGCAGTATAACTACCCCACAAGTGACCCCATTTTGGAAAGAAGACACCCCAAGGTATTCCGTGAGGGGCATGGTGAGTTCCTAGAATTTTTTTTTTTTGTCACAAGTTAGTGGAAAATGATGTTTTTTTGTTTTTTTCTTACAAAGTCTCATATTCCACTAACTTGTGACAAAAAATAAAAACTTCTATGAACTCACTATGCCCATCAGCGAATACCTTGGGGTGTCTTCTTTCCAAAATGGGGTCACTTGTGGGGTAGTTATACTGCCCTGGCATTCTAGGGGCCCAAATGTGTGGTAAGTAGTTTGAAATCAAAATGTGTACAAAATGGCCGGTGAAATCCAAAAGGTGCTCTTTGGAATGTGGGCCCCTTTGCCCACCTAGGCTGCAAAAAAGTGTCACACATGTGGTATCTCCGTACTCAGGAGAAGTTGGGCAATGTGTTTTGGGGTGTCATTTTACATATACCTATGCTGGGTGAGAGAAATATCTTGGCAAAAGACAACTTTTCCCATTTTTTTATACAAAGTTGGCATTTGACCAAGATATTTATCTCACCCAGCATGGGTATATGTAAAATGACACCCCAAAACACATTGCCCAACCTCTCCTGAGTACGGAGATACCAGATGTGTGACACTTTTTTGCAGCCTAGGTGGGCAAAGGTGCCCACATTCCAAAGAGCACCTTTCGGATTTCACAGGTCATTTACCTACTTACCACACATTAGGGCCCCTAGAATGCCAGAGCAGTATAACTACCCCACAAGTGGAAAGAAGACACCCCAGGGTATTCGCTGATGGGCATAGTGAGTTCATAGAAGTTTTTATTTTTTGTCACAAGTTAGTGGAATATGAGACTTTGTAAGAAAGAAATAAAGAAAAAAAATCATCATTTTCCACTAACTTGTGACAAAAAATAAAAAGTTCTATGAGCTCACTATGCCCATCAGCCAATACCTTAGGGTGTCTACTTTCCGAAATGGGGTCATTTGTGGGGTGTTTGTACTGTCTGGGCATTGTAGAACCTCAGGAAACATGACAGGTGCTCAGAAAGTCAGAGCTGCTTCAGAAAGCGGAAATTCACATTTTTGTACCATAGTTTGTAAACGCTAAAACTTTTACCCAAACATTTTTTTTTTATCAAAGACATGTAGAACAATAAATTTATAGAAAAATCTATATATGGATGTCGTTTTTTTTGCAAAATTTTACAACTGAAAGTGAAAAATGTCATTTTTTTGCAAAAAAAATCGTTAAATTTCGATTAATAACAAAAAAAGTAAAAATGTCAGCAGCAATGAAATACCACCAAATGAAAGCTCTATTAGTGAGAAGAAAAGGAGGTAAAATTCACTTGGGTGGTAAGTTGCATGACCGAGCAATAAACAGTGAAAGTACTGTAGGTCAGAAGTGTAAAAAGTGGCCTGGTCATTAAGGGTGTTTAAGCTATAGGGGCTGAGGTGGTTAATAAACGTGAGCCTGAAACGTAACAGGCAACAGACATGGTAAAAGATAAATGTAAGCCTGGATGTAACAGGCAAACAGACGTGGTAATCAATGAATGTGAGCCTGACACGCAACAGGCAAAGACATGGTGAATCAATGAACGGGAGCCTGAAATGTAACAGGCAACAGACCTGGTGACTAAAACGTGAGCCTGAAACGGCAGGCAATAGACATGGTGGTTACTGAACCCTGGGGAAAGTAACCGTGACTGGCAGCAACATTCATAACTTTAATGGGACTGAAAGTGACGGAATAAGGATGTGGTGGGAAAAAGACGTACTTACCGAAACGTCCGCAGTTAAAACCACATCTCCTTGTTTGATGTACTGCTATGATGTAGCAGAGTGGAATAGGCGGCGGTCGGATCAGACGGAATGTTTGACTGACTATTTGAGAGAACCTCGGCTGACGGTATTAGCTATGGTCGGGGGAGGACATGAAGCCTGCAAAACAATCGGTATTGTGACCACAGTGCAAGGGTTGGATCCGAGTGGGCGAAACATGAAAAACTGGTCGTGACCCCCCTTTTTGGACTGGGGGGGGGGTGCAGGCTCCTGACTGTGCATTGGCCACAACTGTTGTAGGATTGCCAACATGATGACTTGTGGAGTTGGCTGGGAATGCTGATGCTAACCATGTGGGAAGGTGCAATACATTAAATCTCCCACTAGAGGGCGGCAGAGCGTTGTGGTGGTAGGAGGAGGACGGCCACCCGACAAGGCCGTGGTGAGAAAGACCACCCCCTCTCTACCCCCCTGTGGAACGTGCGCCGGCGTTGTGGCCTCCAACACCCCACCACGCCGGCAGAAATATTAAAGGGGATGCAGCCGGGGCTTCCGAGCACAGCTCCTCTTTGCATGGAACCATGCGCCGGCCGGCCTTAAAGCGGCGGCTCCCATTTACTCACGTGGTCGGCGATCGCTTGGGAATGGGTGGAAATTCGTCTGATCTACTTGGTGAAAAAGCGATGAATGAAGCTTGGCAACAGAAACGCCCCCCTGGCACTGGAAACGTATGCAAAGCAGGTGAGGCCGTGCCTCCATTTTATAGGCGCCTGCGCCCCTCCCACAAATGCAGGCTGACTTGTCAGCCTTACCTATTTGTAATAGCATGGGTGAAAGCTGACACTGATCCACAAGCCCTGAAATCCACACACATTTTATTCTCCAGTGTGGGAAAGGGTTAATTACTCTTACCGGTAATTGGATTTTCCAATAGCCTCCACAACAGCACTCTCAGGAGGGTGTCCCCGCCTCCCCAGGACAGGAAACAACGTAGAAGTTCAAGTTTAAAAGCCCCCCCCCCCCCCTTTACCTGATTCAGTTAATGACATAAGACTCGTTAGTAATGCAAGTAGTGTATTGAAATATTCAACAATATACCGTATTTTTCACCCTATAAGACGCACCTAGGTTTTTGAGGAGTAAAATAAGAAAAAATATATTTTTAACCAAAAGGTGTGCTTTTGGTGGGTTTGAACTAATGGTCTGTGCATGACACTATTATGGGGGATCTGTGGATGATGCACTGTTATGGGGTGGGGTATTTGTGAATGGCACTGTTATGTGTGGGATCTGTGGATGGCACTGTTATGGGGGGAGCTGTGGATGGCATTATGATGGTTAGGAGTCTGTGGATGGCATTATGATGGTGGGGGGGATCTGTGGATGGCATTATGATGGTGGGGGGATGTGTGGATGGCATTATGATGGTGGGGGGGATCTGTGGATGGCATTATGATGGTGGGGGGGATCTGTGGATGGCATTATGATGGTGGGGGGGATCTGTGGATGGCATTATGATGGTGGGGGGGATCTGTGGATGGCATTATGATGGTGGGGGGGATCTGTGGATGGCATGATGGTGGGGGGGATCTGTGGATGGCATGATGGTGGGGGGGGATCTGTGGATGGCATTATGATGGGGGGGATCTGTGGATGGCATTGTTATGGGGTAGTGGATCTGTGGATGACACTGCTATATGTGTCATCCACAGATCTCCCCCCCCCCCCCCATAACAGTCCCATCCACAAATCCCCCCATCATAATGCCATCCACAGACCCCCTCCCCATCATCCCATCCACAGATCCCTAAGGAGGGTCTGTAGTAGGCGGGGAGAGCGGCGGGGCCGTGCAGACACTGTACTCTGGCCCGCTGCTCAGTATGTACTGTATACGTAGTGTTAATAATCAGATCTAAACTGCGCTCCCCCTGTGTACCGTACTTACCGGTACATGTCACGCTCCTGTAGTAAGCACTACCAGCTAGCAGGCAGGCCGGGCTACAGGCGGCCGTAACTCACGGAGGTCACGTGCCTGCTCCGCCTACTTTATGAATGAAGTAGGCGGAGCAGGCACGTGACCTCAGTGAGTTACGGCCGCCTGCAGCCCGGCCTGCCTGCTAGCTGCTAGTGCTTACCACAGGAGCGTGACATGCACCGGTAAGCACGGTACACATGGGGAGTAGGGGGAGTGCAGTTTAGATACGATGATTAACACTACGTATACAGTACATACTGAGCGGCCCGCCGCTCTCCCCGCCTACTACAGACCCTCCTCACTAATACATTGCAGTCTGCGATGCTGCAGCATCGCAGACTGCAATGTAAATTTCCAGCATTCGCCCCATAAGACGCAGGGGAACTTTTGGGGGGGGAAGGGGGAGTGCGTCTTATGGGGCGAAAAATACGGTAATCCAACACAAATTATGTCATAAACACAAAAAGGGGTAGGGGAAGCTCCAGTGCCGTTGTGGAGGCTATTGGAAAATCCACTTACCAGTAAAGCTACTTTCACACTGCCGTTTTGGCTTTCCGTTTGTGAGATCCATTCAGGGCTCTCACAAGCGGTCCAAAACTGATCAGTTTTGCCCTAATGCATTCTGAATGGAAAAGGATCCGCTGAGAATGCATCAGTTTGCCTCCGTTCCGTCTCCATTCCGCTTTAGAGGCGGACACCAAAATGCTGCTTGCAGCGTTTTGGTGTCCGTCTGACGAAACTGAGCCAAACTGATCCGTTTTGACACACAATGTAAGTCAATGGGGACGGGTCCGTTTTCTATGACACCATCTGGCACAATAGAAAACGGATCCGTCCTCAATTGACTTTCAATGGTGTTCAAGACGGATTCGTCTTGGCTATGTTAAAGATAATACAAACGGATCCGTTCTGAACGGATGCAGATGGTTGTATTATCTGAACAGATCCGTCTGTGCAGATCCATGATGGATCCATCAAACGCGAGTGTGAAAGTAGCCTGAGAGTAATTAACCCTATTCCCTGGCGCATCCACAATGGCACTCTCAGGAGGAGAAACAGAAACAAATAATTTTAGGGTGGGACTACTGCAAATAACACTTTTCTGCCAAATGATAAATCATAGTTATGGAGCACATCCAACTTGTAATGTTTGAAAAAGGTATTCGAGTTTGCCCATGTGGCTGCCCTGTATATCTCTTCCACAGACGCCAAGGCATTTTCTGCCCATGAGGCAGATACCGATCTGGTAGAGTGAGCTTTTATCCCCCTGGGGGAGTCAAGTTCTTCTGCAGATAACAAATTTCAATGGCCTTTCTTATCCATCTTGCAATGGTACTTTATGATGGCATTGATATTGAAGAAGAAGATGGTCTGAGTTCCTGAATTCTTTGGAGACATCCAGGTAAGTTAGTATGCAAAGTCTTACGTCCATATTATGATATCTTTTATCTATTTCTGATGGATTTGGGAAAAAAGACGGTAAGTAAACCTCCTGCTGGCGATGGAACCTGGAAACGACCATAGGCAGAAACATAGGGGTATGTCTGAGAATAATACTGTCCTCCAAAACCGTGAGGTAAGGTAATCTACAGGAAAAAAGGCCTGGATCTCCCCCACCCTTCTGGCCGATGTGATTGCCAATAAAAAGGTGGTTTTGTACATTAAAAGTTTTAATGAAATATCCTGTAAGGGTTCAAATGGTACATCCATCAGAACTTCAAGCACCAGGTTTAAATCCCAAGGAGGTATAATGGAATGAACAAACGGAAACCGCCTTGTCACGCCTTTTAGGAATCATTTTATCAGGGGCAGGTCTGCCAACTTTATTTCTAGAAAGTTACTTAATGCCGATATTTGCACTATAAGGGTGCTTGGTCAGAGCCCCTTATCAAGACCAGATTGAAGGAAATCCAATATAAGGGGAACATCAGGGTCTCGACTGTAATACCATCTATTGCCTGCAAATTTTTAGAAGGCTTTCCACATTCTTGAATAGATTTTTGAAGTTGTGTCCTTTTAACTCAACAAAATAGTGGAAATCACTGGCTAAGACTTGTTTGGGATACTGGTCCCTGATGCAGTAGACCTGGATACGATGGGAGAGACCAGAATTCCCTAGATTTAAACCTAATGCTTGAAGTTCTGATGGATGTACCATTTGAACCCTTACAGGATATTCCATTAAAACTTTTAATGTACAAAACCACCTTTTTGTCGAATAGGATCGAATAGGAGAGGAAACCAGGATCTTTTCGGCCAGAAGGGTGCTATCAGTATCAATTGCACTCTTTCCTCTATCGCCTTCATCAATACTCTCGGAATTAGACTGAAGGGCGGAAAGGCATAAAGTAGACCTACTTGCCATGGGGCAGACAGAGCGTCTACAATCAGAGGTTGAACCCAAACGGAGAGGGAATAGAATTTTTCTACTTGTCTGTTTTTCCGAACCGCAAAAAGGTTCACAATTGGGGTAACCCCTTTTTTTCATATCTGTTTGAAAATGTTGGGGTCTAGTGACCATTCTTCTTCTTTCAAACTTTCCGTGCTGAGATAGTCTGCCACTATATTTTCTTTGCCTTTTAGATGGACAGCAGTCAAAGAATTCAGTTTTTTTTCCGCCCAACCAAAAATGTTTCCTGACAGATTTCGCAGTGTTTTGCATTTTGTCCCTTCTTGATGGTTTAAATAGGCCACAGTGGTGGAGTTGTCAGACAGAATCTTTACATGTTGGGATCTTATAGTCTACTATACAGAGAGAAGTACTTTGTAGACTGCCATCAGTTCTTTTAAATTGGAGGATGCTCCTACTATCTTTTGACTCCAAAGACCTTGTACTACTTGATCTTTGGTGTGTGTGTCCCCTCATCCTTGACTGCTGGTGTCGGTTGTAATAACTACTTGATTTGCATGTTGCCAGAACACTCCTTTTTGAAGATTTTTTCTTATCTTCCACCAAAGGAGAGACCGTTTTACTTTTAGAGGAACCTTAATTATTTGGTCATTGGTGTTTTGATTTCCATTCCATGTTTTTAGGAGAAAAGTTTGTAGTGTCCTTGTATGATGCTGGGTCCACCTGACCTGGCCTAATAGTGTCATGATGTCCCTGATGGACACTATTCTGAACTCGCAAAATAGTGAGACCTTTTAAAGGAGGGAAGTCTGTTTTTCTTGAGGGAGGAAAAAGACATAAGATTGTGGGAGTCCAACATGAGACCAAAAATATTTTTTGCCGACTGGGAACTAGGTATGATTTTTCTTTGTTTATCAACCAGCCCAACTTCCTTTGTACAATCTGTAGATGAACCTGGAGATCTTGAAGGGACGGGGCTGCCACCAAAAAATCGTCCATATATGGAACAATTAATATTCCTTGAAGATGTAAAAACTCATCACTTCAGCCATAATTTTTGAAAAAATTCTGGGGGCTGAAGACAACCCGAATGGTAGGGCCTGGAATTGGAAGTGACGTTTTTGCCCCTTCAGAATCTTTTGTAGGATATATTTTTGTTTAACTTCTTTAGATTTATTATCAATCTGAAAGACTGATGGGTTAATAAAACCCCGTTCCCTCCTGATCCTTTGGAACCGGAATTATAACTCACTTCTGCAGAAGAGCCAGCATCTCTGCTTCTAGAGCTCAGTGTTTTTTCTAGTTGAAGTAAAGGCCTGTTGCAAGTGTAGAAATCTCGAGGAGGTGCAATGAATTTTAGTTTGTAACCTTCGCTTATGGAACTTATTACCCAAGGAGAAGTTTAAATATTTCCCCAGGCCGAGGAAAATCTTTTTAGTCTGCCTCCTACTTAAAATTTGGAGTCATTGTGAGGATTTTGCAGTAGCTTCTGGAGTGAACAGAAAACCTCTCCCTTTTCCTCTAGGGGGTTGCCATTTCCCTGAGCCCTCTTTTCTCCTTTGGTCCGATCTGGTTCTTTTCTGATTCCGAAAGAACCGTCTTTGATGGTAAAACTAAGTCTGAAGAAAGCCTTTTTTCTTGTCTGATGCCTTTTCCAGAATATCTAAAAACTGACCCAAACAACTTATCCTCCTCACACGGAATGGAGCATAGTCGACTCTTTGAGCTGGCATCTCCAGACCAGGCCATATAGATCTACATGTGGCATTTGAGAGGGCTGAGGATCTAGCAGAGAGTTTTACCAGATCTGCAGAGGCATCAGACAAAACATTAGAGGTCTGCTTCAGAAAAGGGATGATGGCTAGGCTTTCCTCTCTGGGGGTACCTGCCACTAAGTGTTCCTCCAATTGAGTTAACCAGACAGATAATGATCTGGACGTACAGGTAGCCGCTGTACTGGGCCTTAGCATAGCCGGGTTTGTCTCCCATGCCCGTTTCAGAAGACCCTCACATTTTTCTGTCCATCGGGTCTTTTAAGAGGCCCATATCTTCAAAGTCTTTTTTGATATGCGGGCAACTAGGGCATCAATTTTGGGAGTTCTATGCCACAAAGCAGAATCTGATTCTGCAAAGGGATATTTCCTCTTAAAGGCATTTGGAATTGTATTACTCTTTTCAGGATCTTTCCATTCCTTAGCGATCAACATTTTTATGTTATTATGGATAGGAAACACCTTTCTTTTCTCCCAGTCCCTGAAACACACGCTCTTGAATCAATTGGGATTATTTAACATCCTCAATCTTCATAGTAGCTTTCATAGTCTTTAATAATTTTTCCGTATCTTCAGGGATACAGAAAGGTTTCCCCGAACCGTCCTCAGAGGATTCAGAATTTGCATCTGAAAATATTTCCCCATCATCAGAGTCTGATTCACCTTGAAAATCCGACATCTGTGATCTTTGTGAGGTTGATGGTTGGGGGGAATATGGGGAGGATGGGGATTCTTCGGTCACTACTTTGTCCGTGCACCTGGGACAAAGCGCCTTTTTAGATTTAGACGGCAGAGTTTTCTTGCAAACCGCACACTTTTTCCGCCAGAGGATTTTATGGTGCTGGCCTCCCTGCCCTATAAGGTAATAATAAAAATCAGGGCAAATAGCGTAAAAGGTTAATTTAGGGTCCAACACCGACACCAGTGGGGGAATACTACAAAATCGTGCCCTCCCCCCTTAATAGCAGAGGTAACACATCAGGCACAATATTGGAAGGAGGCTTGCCGGTCTCTGGGCAGCAGAAGGATCTACAGGCTTGCGGGGCAAGTCCAGAGCTTCCAAAGGAGCTGACATACTGCACGTGTCAGGAGACTCTGGCTTGCTGCTCTCCTTGCCTACAGACACTCCCCTTGATGTCCGCCAGGCCTCTCACGTCATGTGCTGGCAGAAGTGACGATCAGAGGCCCAGCAAACATAACTCTCGGCCGCAGAGAATCCCGGCCTGACTGCGCATAACCCCCCCGCTGTATAGTGAAATTGGGGAACGGATGCCCGGGGCTGCCTTCCCTGAAAGACTTACGCCAAAGGAACGGGAAATAGAGGCCCAAGACATCCTCAGCTCCTGTCCTCTGCCCAGGCCCTCCCAAATGGGGCAACACCGACAGGCCGTGCGTCTCAAACTAAACTAAACTCCTGTGGCTGCAGGAGCGGCTTCCACGCGATCCCGAGGACAGGAAACAACTGAATCAGGTAAAGAGAAGGGGCCTTTTAAACTTGAGCTTCTACATTGCTTCCTGTCCTGGGGACATCCTCCTGAGAGTGCTGGGGCGCTGGGAAAAAAACTTAATTAGACTTACCGGTAATTCTGTTTCCTTGAATCCACCATGACTGCCACAATGAGAGATAACCCTTGACCTCTGTAGGGGCAGGAATACACAGAGAGAGTTTAAATTGCCTCCACCCCTCCTCCCCCTCAGTGCTTTTACAAATTACCCCGTAGATGAGCAATATTATGTGTGTCCCCTTTAAGTATTACTTCATACCAAAATAGAGACTTATATTGGATAATATATATGCAAAAAAGAAATTATATATATAGTACAGCCCAAAAGTTTGGACACACCTTCTCATTCAAAGAGTTTTCTTTATTTTCATGACTATGAAAATTGTAGATTTACACTGAAGGCATCAAAACCATGAATTAACACATGTGGAATTATATACATAACAAACAAGTGTGAAGCAACTGAAAATATGTCATATTCTAGGTTCTTCAAAGTAGCCACCTTTTGCTTTGATTACTGCTTTGCACACTCTTGGCATTCTCTTGATGAGCTTCAAGAGGTAGTCCCCTGAAATGGTCTTCCAACAGTCTTGAAGGAGTTCCCAGAGATGCTTAGCACTTGTTGGCCCTTTTGCCTTCACTCTGCGGTCCAGCTCACCCCAAACCATCTCGATTGGGTTCAGGTCCGGTGACTGTGGAGGCCACACTCGGTGTACCAACCCGGTGTATCACCAAACACCATAGTTTCCTCCCACCAGCCCAGGAGCAAGTTTGCATAGGATGGTGCACAAGAGCTACCCATCGCGGTGCCCCTGAGCTGGTGGTATAGACGTCCATCAAAGAGGAAACAATTACTTGTCAATACAAAGTTCAGAAGTTTAAGTATCAGTTCATTATGTGCAGAGAACTGCATTCCTCTAGCTCTCAGGAAGTGTGCTGTGGCTGAGAGACCCTTCTCATGGGGGATTGAGGAATATAGGGCCTCGACATCAATCGATGCCATGAACCAATGTGGTTCAAGATTAAGATCTTCTAACTTTGAGAGTAAATCTCCAGTGTCCTTAACATAAGATGGCAGGGACTGCACGAATGGGCTTAGAATGCGGTCCACGTATATTCCGCTATTTTGTGGCAAACTGCCTACCCCTGATACAATTGGGCGACCCTTAAGGGGTGATGTGCCCTTATGTACCTTGGGTAGGCAGTAAAAGGTAGCCATGGTGGGGTGTTCCGGGAACAGAAAATCAAACTCATTGCTACTAATGAGACCATCCATCTTGGCCCTCGTTAGAATGTCACGTAATTCCTGTTGAAAACCAGAGGTGGGGTCAGATGGTAATATTTCATAGCTGTCTCTGTCGCTAAGTAAAGTAAGACACATGTCTCTATAGGTGGCGGTATCGAGAATGACCACATTTCCCCCTTTATCCGAGGGCTTGATCATGATATTGGTGTCGGTGGAGAGTGTTTTAATCGCCTGTCTTTCTTTCCAGCCACAGTTATACCTCGTGGCAGTGGGACTGATCCTAGCTAATTCCGTGGTGGTCTGTTTCAGGAATACGTCAACACATGAGATGTCTCCTGCGGGTGGCATTTTATTACTTTTGTTCCTGAGGTCAGTGAAAGGTCCTCTGCCGTCAGGGTTATCCGGCATGATGTCCAGATTAAACAGGAAACGTACATCGCCCAGGATCTCCACCGGCACGCCCAGCTCACGGCTTTCTTTCTTGTCCCTCAGCTTGAAGTGTTTGTGCCACTTCAGCTTGCGGGCGAACAGATGGAGATCCTTGGTCCACCGGAACAGATCAAAATTGGTGGTAGGCACGAAAGATAAGCCGCGTCTCAATGCCCTAATTTCAACTTCTGTAAGGGAGCGTGACGACAAATTGATGACCAGCTTATCATCTACAGGATCAGTCAGTTGGATGGCGGTACGACGTTCCTGCTCCGTAGTGGATAGTGCATTGTCTGTTCTAAAAAAAGTGGTGCAGAGGATGGCTGCGAGGCAGATGATTGAGGGGCGGGGGGTGCACATTGTGGCTGGTAATGTGGCTGGTTTGGATTATACCGGCCACCACGACGTCTGGATCTATTGCCCCCATGTCCTCGTCCCCTATTCCTGGGGTATCTGTCCCTCTCACTATCTGACACGTCCGTTTCAGAAGAGGAGATGTCGGTTCTATGAGAAGTGTCAGGGTTAGTCAAGAACAGGTAGGCCTTATTTTCTTTGAAATCCTGGCTGTCCCTGGCAAACTGTCTATGTTTGCGTTCTTTCAAGTAGTACTGATACTTCTCAATAGTGTTTTGTAGCTGTTTTTCTTTGACTCCAAACTCTGCCTCTAGATGGAACTTTTTAGTTATCTCTATTTGATCTGAGAGGCTGCTGTCAAGTTTGGCAAGTAGCCCTCTCTCCTTCTCCAGCAGTAACTGCATAAACCTAAGTGAGCTGTTGGTGGCCTCCTGTTCCCACTTCTTCAGAAGTTCGGGGTTCCTGATGCGGCTGGCTGGAGTGAGGGATATGCGTAAACCGCGTGGTACAATCCCCTGTTTGATGTAGTTCTCAAGGCCCAGGACCTCCCACCAGGAACTAATGTGCTCTTTGTATATACGGGTCAAATCCGCAAATGCCCCATTCAAGGTCGGGGTGAATTTCTTTTGGGTGAAACTTTGCTCAGAAAAGATAGTCTTGGCTTCGGTGAGCCATGCGTCCCTATCCAGACCTGTAGACAGGAAACCTGCCATGTCCCTATAAATAGCAAAATAGAAAGAAAAGAGGGTGGTCCCTGTAGAGAGAAGGTGCGGAGACACCTCTCAATTGTACTGCTCTGTGAAGCAAATATGTAAGAAAAGGGGCAGTAACGTTTTAAAATCTATCTTTTATTTGGACGATTAAGAACTAAGATGGTGAGCCCCTACTAGACAAACCACATAACAATGACGAACAATAGTAAGATCACTTTTGGTCCGGTCCAATCAGGCCCATAGGTGGGAGCCAAAGTGGAGGTGACTAAAATACATATACAATATTGAAAGGCCCTGGGTGGTGTACCCAAGGTCAACTAGTATGCCAATAGGCAGAAAAAACAGGGTGGGTCTTACCGGTAAGGATGCCCAGGTCGTATGGTCCACTGCTCAAAACAGGTGTCTTTGAACCTGGTTGCGACCGTCAGTCGGTTAGGTCTTGATGGCTGAGGGCAACAGGGAAAAATCTAACCCTGTTACTGCCCTACTTGGCCTGTTGTACCCTAACCACCTAACACGAGGTCCTGGCCCCGCAAGGGGTGGCCCCGTCCGGAACCTGACCCTGAAGCATGCACCATAGATGGCCCTGTGAAAGAAGGGAAGAGGCCAAAGAGGGGCTGTAACTATAAAGATGGTGCGGTGTGTAAAGGGAAAGGAGTCCTGAATGACTATGGTAAAGATGTATTCATAGTCCAAAGGACAGATCTGGGGATATATTCATGGTCCCAGTATGCCAATAGGCAGAAAAAACAGGGTGGGTCTTACCGGTAAGGATGCCCAGGTCGTATGGTCCACTGCTCAAAACAGGTGTCTTTGAACCTGGTTGCGACCGTCAGTCGGTTAGGTCTTGATGGCTGAGGGCAACAGGGAAAAATCTAACCCTGTTACTGCCCTACTTGGCCTGTTGTACCCTAACCACCTAACACGAGGTCCTGGCCCCGCAAGGGGTGGCCCCGTCCGGAACCTGACCCTGAAGCATGCACCCTAGATGGCCCTGTGAAAGAAGGGAAGAGGCCAAAGAGGGGCTGTAACTATAAAGATGGTGCGGTGTGTAAAGGGAAAGGAGTCCTGAATGACTATGGTAAAGATGTATTCATAGTCCAAAGGACAGATCTGGGGATATATTCATGGTCCCAACGCGTTTCCTTAATGAATATATAACACCTTATGATAAATACAGTTCATCTACTTCTACACGACCCCCTAATTCATCAGGGGACAGGGGTCATGGAGATAGGACAAGTGCCCCACTCCTGTGTCGGCTGTATGATGTTAGCGGACAGAGGGCAGGGTAAAGGAACAGAGATTATACCAGCTTTAATGGACCTAAACAGTCCAAATCAGCACAAGTACCTGTGGAAGGGAAAACATAGAAAAAAGCCCTCTCAGGTACAAAGTATAACCATAATTCCGGCAGCTGGCATATTAGATGCAAGTTACTTACTGTTTCTCCCATGGAATGCGTATGGCCTATACCGAGGAGGATTGCAGGGCAGCTGGATACACTGCCTGTCTGCCGGCGTCTGTTAGCGCCAGTGGTGTGCGCTCAGGGGTTTAAATGTGCAGGGGGGGCTGACCACCCTCTTTTCTTTCTTTGATGCCTTCATAGTCATGAAAATAGAGAAAACTCTTTGAATGAGAAGGTGTGTCCAAACTTTTGGTCTGTACTGTATATATAACATTTTTTTTTTTGGGGGGGGGGGGGGGGAATATATGGGCCGTCATGGTGGATTCAAGAAAACAGAATTACCGGCAAGTCTAATTACGGTTTTCCATTCCATCCACCATGACGGCCACAATGAGAACTAACAAATACTTTAAATAGGGTGGGAAGCCGCCTGCAGAATCTTTCGGCCAAAAACTAAATCTGCAGAGGTGGTAAGATTTAGGTGATAATGTTTTACAAAGGTGTTTTAGACTTGACCAGGTAGCCACTTTGCAAATCTGGTCTAGTGAGACACCAGCTCTTTCTGCCCAAGAAGAGGCAGTAGCCCTGGTAGAATGTGCTTTTATACCTTCCGGACAAGGTTTGTTCTGAAGAGAGTAGCTACATTCTATAGTGGATCTGATCCACCTAGCTATCGAAGCTTTGGAAAGTTTTTTCCCCTTATTTCGGCCACCAAACTGGATTAGGAGATTATCATCTATTCTGAAACTTTTTGTTGCGTCTAGATACAGCATTATGGTGTTTCTAACATCCAGGAGTTGCATCTTCTCTCCTGGGTGGCTGGTGACAGATGGTAATACTATCTCTTGTTCATGATGAAAATTAGAAACCACCTTGGGGAGAAAACCTTGATCTAGAAAACCTTGATCGAAAATTCTAAGATATGGTTCTTTACAGGAGAGTGCTTGTATCTCACTTAGACGTCTTGCAGAAGTGATGGCTATCAGGAAAGCCGTTTTGAACAACAGATGTTTTATAGAGATTTCAGATAAGGCAGAGAAAGGAGGGTTAATTAGCCCCTCTAATACTGTATTAAGGTCCCACTGAGGAATCCTAGATCTTAAAGGGATTCTGTCACCTCGTTTTAGCTTATAGAGATGCGGATATGCACGGCTAGATCGCCGCTAGCATGTCCGCAATATACCTGTCTTATAGGGCTGTGTGATTTTATTGTGTATAAAACATGATTTTACAGATATGTAAATGACCCTGGTAAGGTGCCCAAGGGGCTGTACTAACCTTCTTGGAGCCCAGCCACGCCCCCCTGTGAAGGAGCCCAGCACCGCCTGCGTCCTCCGAATCTCCTCCTTGCTCACAGTTAGATTGCCGTGAGCTCGCGCATGCCCAGTGCCGGTATAGTGTTCCTTCCCTGTGCTGGCATCAGCCTCAGGGAAGGAACTGCGCATTGCGAGATTACTGCGATCTGTGAGCAAGGAGGAGATTCGGAGGACGCAGGCGGTGCTGGGCTCCTTCACAGGGGGGCGTGGCTGGGCTCCAAGAAGGTTAGTACAGCCCCTTGGGCACCTTACCAGGGTCATTTACATATCTATAAAATCATTTTTTAAACACAATAAAAGCACACAGCCCTATAGGACAGGTATATTGCGGACATGCTAGCGGCGATCTAGCCGTGCATGTCCGCATCTCTATAAGCTAAAACGAGGTGACAGAATCCCTTTAAGGTTGGCCTTAACCTAGAAGCTGCTCTAATAAATCTCCTTATCCATCTGTGCTCTGCGAGACTAGTATCATAAAAAGGGGCTTAAGGCCGATATTTGTACTTTAAGGGTACTTGGCCTCAGGCCTATTTCTAGCCCATTTTGCAGAAAGTCTAGTATTTTATTAAATCGGCGGAGAAGAAGTGTTCGGATGCTCCTCCCCCAGCTAACTGCAAAATCTTTTCCAGACTTAAGGGCAAGGATTAATTTGTCTGAAAGGCTGTGTCTCCTTAGTGATTCACTCTCAGGATCCAGACCGCCAAATTGTAGATCTGGGGGTTTGGGTGGTTTATCAGGCCCTAATAGAGCATGTTTTCCCTGTAGGTTATCTGCCATGGTTCTTCTAATGCCTGCTGTCTTTTGGCCAGTGCGGAGCTACCAAGATCATCGTTGTTGTTTCTTCCTGTAATTTCTGCAGTAAGCGAGGAATCAGCGGAAAGGGTGGAAAAGCATAGACTAGGTCCCACTCCCATCTTATTGATAAGGCATCTATTGCCCATGGTCTGTCCCTTGGATTTATTGAACAGAAGCGTTGGATCTGGGCATTTTCCCTGAAGGCAAACAGGTCTATCTTTGGTAGACCCCACCTGGCAGTGATCTCGTGAAAAATGTCGTTGTTTAATGTCCATTCTCCTGGATCTATTTTTTTTCGACTTAGGAAGTCCGCCTCTAGGTTCTCCGACCCTTTTAGATGGACTGCTGTTAAGGAGAGAATATTTGTTTCCGCCCAGGAAAATATTATTTTTGCTACTCCCCCAGTGAATCGGACCTTGTGCCCCTCTGGTGTTTCAGGTACGCCACTGTAGTGATGTTGTCCGAGAGGACCTTCAGATGCCTGTTCTTTAATAGGTCTACTGCTTCTGTGAGTGTCATAAGGACTGCATTTAGTTCTCTGAAGTTTGAGGCTCTTCCTTTTAGGCTGTTTGGCCAGTCTCCCTGGAAAAAATAGTGGCCTATATCTTTGCACCCCAGCCTGAAGAGCTGGCATCTGTTATGACCTGAGCCTCTGGGATCTTGAGCCATTTTATGCCTTGGAGCTGCTTTTTCTCTTTCTTCCACCAGTTCAGATCTATTTTGACTGTTGATGGTACCTGTAACATCCTATCTAAGGACGTCTGCTTCCTGTCCTATTCTTTCAAGATCCATGACTGCATGATTCTTGTATGGGCCTGACTCCATGGAACAGAGTTTATGCATACAGTTAAATTTCCTAAAAGGCTCATTGCCCTCCGAATGGAACACCTGTGAGATTTTTGAAAGCGACTTATTTTGTTTTTGAGAGATCTTACTTTGTATTGGGTTAGATAGGTTGTTTGGGATACAGAACTCTACGCCCAGGAACCTTATTTTTGTAGATTGGGGGAGTATTGATTTTTTCAGATTTATCACCCATCCTAAATCGGAAAGGGTACTTATAACTTCTTCTGTATTCAGGAGAGAGATGAGAAGGAGACAGCGGCACTCACCAATTCCAAGATAAAACGTCCAGTTTATTAGGCTTCTATAAAATAGGGTACAGGCAGGTCTGCGCACATAGGTCAAATGGAGTGCCGCTGTCTCCTTCTCATCTCTCTCCTGAATACACTATTGTGTCTGTCTATCTCAGCAGAGCACCACCGTATCCATTTGCTGAATCGCATTACCTGTGTCTCCCTTGCAATCCTGCATACTGGTCAGGTGTAGCAGTGCCGGCAGCGCTTTCTCCTCTTGATTATTTTGAATATAACTTCTTCTGTAGTCTTGAAGGTTTCTTCTTTTGAATTGCCAATTATTAGGAAATCGTTTAGGTAGGGGATGATATTGGTTCCCTTCCTGCGCAGAAAAGCGATCATTTCCACCACCACTTTGGTAAATGTTCTGGGAGCTGATGAGATACCAAAGGGGAGGACTACACACTGAAAGTGATAGAGGAGTCCCCCAGGATCTCTTATTACAAATCTTAGGTATTTCTGGGAGGCCTGATGAATCGGTATGTGATAGTAGGCGTCTTTTAGATCTACTGACGTCATAAAGGCACCCTTTGGAATTAACGGAATCGTAGATGCGATTGACTCCATCCTGAATCTTTTGTATATTATGGATCTGTTTAAGGGCTTTAGGTTTATTATTGTGTCGAATGTGTCGTCTGTTTTTTTTTTACTAGAAAGAGACCTGAATAGAATCCCTTTCCCTTTTCGGAGTCTGGCACTTCTATGACTACTCCTGATCTGAGTAGGTCCTGAGTACCTTGCCAAATTTTTTCTCCCACACTTCTGTTTTGGATGGTAATGGAGAATCTTTCTATTCTGTATCCCTGAGCTATGATATTTAGTGCCCATGGGTTTGACGTAACCTGATTCCACTGGGTTAGAGAACTCTTCAACCTGACTCCCACTTTGGCGTCATTGTTTATTGTTCTGTTTGTTTTGGGGATTAAGAAAGAATCCTCTACCTTTTCCTCCCTTTTGGTAACTCCAGCGACCCGTTTTACCTTTACCCCTGTACGGCCTGGATTGTAAAGGGAATTGATGAAAGGGCCTTTTCTTTATTTCTTTTTCCTCCGGAAACCCCTTCTTTTTATCAGGTGCTTTTTCCAGTATTTTATCTAACACTGGCCCAAAAACAAATTCCCCTGAGAAGGGAATAGAGCATAGTTTAGACTTGGACGTTTTATCTCCTGACCATGCCTTCATCCATAAAGCTCTTCTAGCTGCATTGGAAAAAGGGCCGCATCTCTTGCGGCAAAGCGTACCGATTCAGCTGAGGCATCTGATAAAAAAGCCGTTGCTGATTTTAACAATGGTAAGGAATTTATGATATCTTCTCTGGGGGTTTTGTTTTTTAGGTGATCTTCTAATTCTGATAACCAGAAGTACATGGCCCTTGTCACGGATGTAGCAGCAATGTTGGTCTTTACCCCAAACATAGATGCCTCCCAAGCCTTCCTTAGTAACAAATCTGCTTTGCGCTCCATTGGATCACTAAGTTGTGATACATCTTCGAATGGGAAGGCCGTCTTTTTGACTACCTTTAGGTATTTCATCAAAGATCTTACATTCAGCTTGATTGAATTGTAGTCTGTTCCTGAATTCTTTGGACACCCCTAGTCTTTTTTCAGGATCAATCTACTCATCCAATATCATTTCTTTGATATTTTCATTGATGGGAAATACTTTTGTTCTTTTTGTACGTAAACCCCCAAACATCTCGTCCTGTACCGTACAAGGTTTGGGAATATCCTCTATGCCCATGGTAGACCTAACTGCTTTCAGTAAATCTTCCATTTCATCTGAGGAAAAAAAGTATTTTTTATCATCCTCTATGATTTCACCCTCTGAGAAGAGTTCTTTCTCAAGTACCCGTCTAGAGGCAGAGGTATCCTCATCAATGTCCTCGGCCTCAGAGGAGGATTGAATGGATAAGGCTACTTTCACACTAGCGTTCGGAGCGGATCCATCTGATGTTTCATCAGACGGATCCGCTCCTATAATGCAGACGTTCGCATCCGTTCAGAACGGATCCGTCTGCATTATAACTTAGAAAATTTTCTAAGTCTGAAAGTAGCCTGAGCGGATCCGTTCAGACTTTACATTGAAAGTCAATGGGGGACGGATCCGCTTGAAGATTGAGCCATATGGTGTCATCTTCAAGCGGATCCGTCCCCATTGACTTACATTGTAAGTCTGGACGGATCCGCTCGCCTCCGCACGGCCAGGCGGACACCCGAACGCTGCAAGCAGCGTTCAGGTGTCCGCTCGCTGAGCGGAGCGGAGGCTGAGCGCTGGCAGGCGGATGCATTCTCAGTGGATCCGCCTCCATTGAGAATGCATCAGGGCTGGACGGCTGCGTTCAGGACCGCTCGTGAGCCCCTTCAAACGGAGCTCACGAGCGGACACCTGAACGCAGGTGTGAAAGTAGCCTAAGCTCGGTTTTTTGGCAGGCGGGATAGGCGTACTAGAAGTAGTCAGAGATACTAGGGATGATTTAATCTCATCCTGGATAAACGATTTAAAGGGCTTCTGTCAGCCCACTAAACCGTTTTTTTTTTTGTTTACTAATAATTCCTACACTGCGAGCTCTGCATACATAAGTTAAATAATCATTTTTGTTCAGTAGAATTTGATAAAAAGCGATTTTTTAAATATGCAAATTACCTTGCTACCAGCAAGTAGGGCGGCTACTTGCTGGTAGCAGCCGCATCCTCCGACCCTAATGACGCCCCCTTCGCATTGTGATTGACAGGGCCAGGGAACGGAATCGTTCTCTGCTGGCCCTGCCTGTTAGCATTCAAAATCTGGCGCCTGCGCCGCGGCCGTACCTATCTTCAATCTGCGCAGGCGCACTGAGAGACGGCCACTCGCTCGGCTGCTCCATCCTCAATGCGCCTGCGCCGATGACGTCACATCTACACCCGGCGCAGGCGCATTGAGGAGAGAGCGGCCGCCTCTCAGTGCGCCTGCGCAGATTGAAGATACGTACGGCCGCAGCGCAGGCGCCAGATTTTGAATGCTAACAGGCAGGGCCAGCAGAGAACGATTCCGTTCCCTGGCCCTGTCAATCACAATGCGGAGGGGGCGTCATTAGGGTCGGAGGATGCGGCTGCTACCAGCAAGTAGACGCCCTACTTGCTGGTAGCAAGGTAATTTGCATATTTAAAAAAATCGCTTTTTATCAAATTCTACTGAACAAAAATGATTATTTAACTTATGTATGCAGAGCTCGCAGTATAGGGATTATTAGTAAACAAAAAAACGGTTTAGTGGACTGACAGAAGCCCTTTAATCTCAGACAGGATAGATGGTTGCTCCTCTTTTAAGACGTCAGAAATGCATTATTTGCACAACTTATTTTTATAGTTATCAGGAAGTCTCCTGGCACAGGTTGCGCACTTTAGGGATTTAGACTTAGATTTAGTATCTCGTGTACCCTGATGAGTGAAGGAGAACAACCAAATATCAGCATATTTATAACATAATATGTGTAGAAATAAGAATAACCATACTCCCCTTAGGGGAACTCACAGTAGGAGCAGCCGGAGAGGGGTCAGAACCCTCCTGATGGGATGCTGGAGTCTCAGGTGTGGACCTGCTGGCGGTGATGCATAGCTCCATGCTGCATGAGCGCCACTTTTTAAACACTTCCTGGTTTATGACGTCATCTGGGTGCGTCATCAGCTCTGCACCCAGGCCCTGCCTCCCCCCGCCTGCCGGCCGTAAGATCAGAGGGACGCCACGCTCACCAGCGCATCCCACATGGATCCAGCATCAGCGGTCTGCTTCCGACACAAAGTGGAAGGAAGACTGCGAAACAGAAAGGAGCACAGGTCCCAGCTTAAGCCGGGGCGAGTGTCCACGTTGCCCACTGCTGCCGCGGGAAGAAGGTAAATACTTGCAAAATTTCACCTCCCCACCGGGAGGACTCTCTCTGCGACCTAACCCCGTAGGGGCAGGAAAAACACTAAGGGGGAGGAGGGGTGGGAGCAGTTTAAACTCTCTCTGTGTATTCCTGCCCCTACAGGGGTCAAGGGTTATCTCTCATTGTGGCCGTCATGGTGGATGGAATGGAAAATACAATTTACTTACAATACTCTGGGATTTGTTGTGGAAAATCTGCAGCAAATTTGCTCAATGTGAACATACCCATACAATGTCTTCATTCAATTTATTTTTAAATCCCCCTTTTATTTCTGCTAAACAAAGGATCATATTAGAAACAATTGTCTTATACATGTAAATATTTTATAAAGGTGAGGTCAGAATTCACATCAATTCATTACAAATCGCAGGGAAGGCAAAACCACATCTAGTGAACTCTGCAGTGAGTGCATGTGTTCATGTAATCCAGATCTGCCTGCCAGTACCAAACTCAAATATAATATTGCGATCTGGAAATGTAAAGCAATGGTTCACAGCACTGGTATCTCTTCCGAACTTAGAAGCAGATGGACATATCTTCAATATAAACTTCAAAGTCCCGAAGTAGCTTTGGCATGGCTGCCCAGT
Organism: Bufo bufo; assembly: GCF_905171765.1. Classification (NCBI taxonomy): domain Eukaryota; kingdom Metazoa; phylum Chordata; class Amphibia; order Anura; family Bufonidae; genus Bufo; species Bufo bufo. Next base: position 611,959,126 of record NC_053389.1, on the reverse strand, counting down.
CCCCTGATGATTTCTTTCCACTCAGTGCGCTTTTCTGTAACATACTGAGGTGTGATGTTTTGCAGATTCAACTTGTTGCACCCTCGAAAATATTGCTCACACAGAGCCTGTGCCACACATACCACATACATGCCACAATCATAGCTGTTATGTTGTGCTGGGGCCTCTTCTTCCCGGTAACATGGATTACCAACAAGTAGACTGCTTAGGTTTTTAGCCATGAGTCGGGCATGTGGGGCATTAGTCCCTGGTGCAGAGTCATAATGAAGAAATTCACGGACGCTACGGAGATAGGCAAGAAGACTCCAGTGTGTACCCCCTGCTTCAGTCCCAGCATTGTCATTTACAGGCAATAAAACCAGTTCTTTTTTGAGTAGTTCCAGCGGCTCTAGAAACTCTCGAGCATCAGTGCCACAACATTTTATAAACTGGCTCACCTCAGGACTAAGGAGGGCAACTTTTTCAGTTGTTGATGGGGGCAACTTGGATGCCAAGAATTCAAAAATAAAACCAATGATGTTGTCATTCAACCAGTGAGGGGCATCTAGAAGCGCAACATCTGAAGAGCGCAGAAGAGAATCTCCATAGCTTAGCACCACCTGGTCCATTCTGAAGAAACATCACAAGGGTAGATGCATGTTAATGAAGAGTTGGGACTGTGATCATGGAATATAAAGCACTTATGTCCACTAGTTTAGAATAGGATGACAAAGCAGGGAATGTACAACTGTAAATGTGTGAAGTAAATGCAAAATGTTTTTAGACATGTTTAGTTAAGGGACATTTCAGCCCAAGTTTAAAGCCCAACTATAAATAAAGGTTGTCCCTAAATAAAGTATATTAGAAAAAAATGTTCCACATCTCTGTCCCTACACATTAGAAAAATAAAATAAAATATGACAGTTATACATTAAACTGCAACGTCAGATTCCATCCTTAGTATCTGGTCATGCACACAACCATATTTCAGTCCCAAACCAAATTACTATTATCGTCTGCAATATACACTGCTCAAAAAAATAAAGGGAACACAAAAATAACACATCCTAGATCTGAGTTAATTAAATATTCTTCTGAAATACTTTGTTCTTTACATAGTTGAATGTGCTGACAACAAAATCACACAAAAATTTAAAAATGGAAATCAAATTTTTCAACCCATGGAGGTCTGGATTTGGAGTCACACTCAAAATTAAAGTGGAAAAACACACTACAGGCTGATCCAACTTTGATGTAATGTCGTTAAAACAAGTCAAAATGAGGCTCAGTAGTGTGTGTGGCCTCCACGTGCCTGTATGACCTCCCTACAACGCCTGTGCATGCTCCTGATGAGGTGGCGGACGGTCTCCTGAGGGATCTCCTCCCAGACCTGGACTAAAGCATCTGCCAACTCCTGGACAGTCTGTGGTGCAACGTGACGTTGGTGGATAGAGCGAGACATGATGTCCCAGATGTGCTCAATTGGATTCAGGTCTGGGGAACGGGCGGGCCAGTCCATAGCATCAATGCCTTCGTCTTGCAGGAACTGCTGACACACTCCAGCCACATGAGGTCTAGCATTGTCTTGCATTAGGAGGAACCCAGGGCCAATCGCACCAGCATATGGTCTCACAAGGGGTCTGAGGATCTCATCTCGGTACCTAATGGCAGTCAGGCTACCTCTGGTGAGCACATGTAGGGCTGTGCGGCCCTCCAAAGAAATGCCACCCCACACCATTACCTACCCAATGCCAAACCGGTCATGCTGGAGGATGTTGCAGGCAGCAGAACGTTCTCCACGGCGTCTCCAGACTCTGTCACGTCTGTCACATGTGCTCAGTGTGAACCTGCTTTCATCTGTGAAGAGCACAGGGCGCCAGTGGCGAATTTGTCAATCTTGGTGTTCTCTGGCAAATGCCAAACGTCCTGCACGGTGTTGGGCTGTAAGCACAACCCCCACCTGTGGACGTCGGGCCCTCATATCACCCTCATGGAGTCTGTTTCTGACCGTTTGAGCAGACACATGCACATTTGTGGCCTGCTGGAGGTCATTTTGCAGGGCTCTGGCAGTGCTCCTCCTGTTCCTCCTTGCACAAAGGCGGAGGTAGCGGTCCTGCTGCTGGGTTGTTGCCCTCCTACGGCCTCCTTCCACGTCTCCTGATGTACTGGCCTGTCTCCTGGTAGCGCCTCCATGCTCTGGACACTACGCTGACAGACACAGCAAACCTTCTTGCCACAGCTCGCATTGATGTGCCATCCTGGATAAACTGCACTACCTGAGCCACTTGTGTGGGTTGTAGACTCCGTCTCATGCTACCACTAGAGTGAAAGCACCGCCAGCATTCAAAAGTGACCAAAACATCAGCCAGGAAGCATAGGAACTGAGAAGTGGTCTGTGGTCACCACCTGCAGAACCACTCCTTTATTGGGGGTGTCTTGCTAATTGCCTATAATTTCCACCTGTTGTCTATCCCATTTGCACAACAGCATGTGAAATTGATTGTCACTCAGTGTTGCTTCCTAAGTGGACAGTTTGATTTCACAGAAGTGTGATTGACTTGGAGTTACATTGTGTTGTTTAAGTGTTCCCTTTATTTTTTTGAGCAGTGTATAATTTGCGGAACAGACATACAGATGCAGACTGTTTTTTTTGGGGGGGGGACCATAAAAATGAATGGGTCCGTGTGCAATTCACAAAAAATGCAGATCATACACAGATGCAAAATATGGTTGTGTGCATGAGTTCTAACCACTAACTCCAGGTCAAAAGGTGTCCATAGTCATTATTGGAGAGCGGCCATTAGCAATTATTTTATAACAATTTACAAACTGCTCTGACTTGAATGTCAGCTTGGTTTTCAGCCGCCAGACTTCTGCCCCATGGGACCAGATACTAAGGATGGAATCTGGCAGTTTAATATATAACATTTTCGCTAATGTGTAGGGAACATTTTTCTAATATACTGTATTCAGGGAAAACCTTTATTTATAGTAGAAAACTAGGGCTGAAATGTCCCTTAGCAGTGAGCTTTTTCAAAGCCGCTGCTAAGGGACATCCATCTTCCTAACAAGGCAGTGCTGCACTGACTAGAAAGATAGGGAAACGGGCTGGGCACTGGTGGGCGTCTGCCCTCACTGCTCCCTCATACTGTAGTAGGCAATACAGTTATTATAGATTAAATATATATTCATATATAACTAAATATCTGCATTTAGTTCTTGCTCACTTGCCAGCGTGGCCAGTGGGTACTCCCGGCATGTTGAGTAATGAACCAGCCACCAGGAGCAATGCCTGAGCTTGGCGAGGCAGGGGGAAGCTGTTATACAGTATATATATACTAGCCATGTTGATCAGTGAGCAAGAGACTAAGAGGGTAATTTATAAAACTGGCGGAAAGTAGAACTGGCATAGTTGCCCATAGCAACCAATCAGATTCTACCTTTCATTTTCCAAAGGAGATCTGAAAAATGAGGTGGAATCTGACTGGTTGCTGTGGGCAACTAAGCCAGTTCTACTTTACACCATTTTGATAAATGGCCCCTTTATATATTAATTTATATTTATTCTAGATAAAATTGTATTGGCCCCACTACAACAATAGCAAAATATAATATAACTGCTAATTCTTTGAGCGAAGCTCAGCAGTGAATACAAAAGGAAGAAAAATAATCAGTCTTTCCTTTATACATTTACTTCTTTTTGGATCAATTTCTAGCCTAGGCTCATAAGAAAACTGCATGTATGAATCCAGCCTAAAACAAGGGATCTAGAAATAACTACAACCCCTTAAAAGGGGTCTTCCAAAATATTTTATACTTCACAAAAAAATAATGAACAGTCTTACTTATTTTACCAGCCTGCACTGATTCAGCGCCGTCGCTCCGTCCTCTTACCCAGGCTGCAGCCAGCGATGATAGTGATTGTAAACCAAAACTAGAAGTGGAGCCTCCACAGACATATGGTATAATGAAAGGATCTGCTCCTGTTCTGTGTCTGACCTGCACCTAGTTTTGGCTCACAATAACTGATGGAAATCACTGACCAAATACTGACTGTGTGAAAGCGGCCTAACAATGTACCCAATGATTGGCCTCAGTGGTGAATAGGGCTTGATTGCTGAGGCCAATGATTGGCAGCAGACCTGAAGAAAAAGGATGGAGCGGCAGCGCTGGATCAGATGGCAAGTGTAAAATGGTTTACTACTTTAACAGGCCTCTGGCAGTTTAACGGAATAAAAAAATATTTAGGCAAAATTTTATTCTTTTCATAGTAAACAATTAAAGTGTTCCTCCAATTGACATTGGCCATAGGGAGACACCACAATGGATGGTACAACTGCCATGGCACTGTATAGTATGCCCAGGGAGAATTATGCATGTTCCTATTCTAATTCTATTCAAGTTAAAGGGACTGGCTGATATAGCACACACAACCAGTGCATGCCTCCCAACCGTCCCAGATCCGGCAGCAGGACAGTCCCGGATTTCAGTGGCTGCCCCACGATCCGGAAACGGCTCAGGTATGTATGAGAGTCTGGGATATGCTGGGAGATGTAGTTCTCTTATACTCTCTCCCAGCTTGGAGGGATAGAGTGATGTTATTTACCTAGGACTGTAGGTTTGAAGGGAGGAAAGTGATGTTTTCATATTGGACTGTTTGTAGGAGGAGGCTGGAGGGAGGGAATTATGCTATTTACATGGGACTGTATATTGGAGGGGGCTGGTGGAGGGAGTGATCTTATTCACGCAAGTGATTTCTTTTTTAACTGCCTGTGAAGGGGGCACCTCTGGGCATAGCTATTGTGAAGGGGCACATATCAATGCATAACTAGTGTGAGGAGGCACATAGGGGCATAACCAGTGTTAAGGGGCACATCGGGGCATAACTAGTGCATCTCTGTACAGTATTATTCCGGAGTTATGAACGAAGCGACTTTGGATGTAGCATCCGAAGCTTGCTTCGCTCATAACTAATCTGGGCATAACTAGTGTGAAGGGGCACAACATGGGCACTACTACCGTGTGGTGGCATAAAGGGGGAATAATTACTATGTGGTGGTATTAAGGGGACTGGGTGTTTATAGTTACGCTTTGGGCGGAGTTAGAAGAATGGCCTCTTTCTGCTTTTTGAAAGTTGGGAGGTATGCAAGTGGACGGATGTGGGGTTGTTTTTGGAAGAAAGCAGACATCTTTTTCTAGTCCTAGACAACCCCTTTAATATCAAAGTCACGTCAGGAGAACGCAGCTGGAGTTACACTTTAACACACATGGCACAACTAAAATATACCTCTTTATGCCTCACTAATGTACCAAAAGGGGAGCACCAGGCCACTGATAAACGTGGGCTAATATGTTTCTTTGCTTTTAACCCCTTCGCTACCAGTGTCATACATGTGCGGCACTGGTGGGGTCTTTAAACATGGCACCCACTCACGCATGCAGTTTGTGGCACCCACTAACGCATGCAGCATGCACCATGGCTGACAGGTCTCTGTTGTTTCAAGCGGCTAATGTCCGCGTTAGGCATTACAGCCTTTAGATGCTATATTCAAGTGTGATCAGGGCATCTAAAGGGTGAAAAACCCAGAAGCATGCACAATCCGGGTTAAGACCGGCATTTCCTTGCAGTGATCAGGGATGCCGATCATTATTTCTAATAGGCTGGGTCTCTCTGAAGAGAACCAGCGTATTAGAGCTGCAGTACCTATGTTGACCAGCAGATGGCAGGCCAACATAGGAGATCAGCAATTAGAGAATTACTCCATATGGGAGTACAGTAATATTCTCTAAAGAACAAAGCCGTGGACATTGTAGCCTCCTAGAAGGGCTACACTTTTTTTTTAAAGATAAAAAAAAAAAAAAAAAAATTGGTTTCCTACGGGTTAAATAGTTCACAGCTAAATCCTTACAACCAAGAAACTGCAACTAATGTGTCCTTTTATTGCATTAGAAATTAACTTCAGTGTATTATTGTACTCAGCTGAACATGAGGTGTGAATACTACCATTACCCCACCATCCTCAATGCAGACAACTAGTAATGTAAACCGCCATATACACAGCTCTCCCTTACTGGCTAACCAGTCCATACAGGATCAGTGCAGCACCATCCAGTCACAGGCCCCATACTCACAGTATTGTACGGGAAATGTCAGAAGCATACTACACTGCAGACTGCTTCCGGCAGTGACAGAGTTAATGGCTGAAGGAAGCGACCTACGCATTTCCGTGCCGACTGACGGCGCCTTGTGATGACGTCATGAGCTGGCAAACCCCCTTCTGCCACTAGGAAACGTGCATTCCTCGTTGCCATTTTTTCGAAGCCCAAAATGCATTGTTATGCCGAATAAAGTTTCTTTTGTTATAGTCAGCAGTTAGGGATTGGCAGGGATGATAAATAACAGGGGGTTTTATGTATTTTGTTTCACATTATTACTATTATCTATAAGATATGAAAATGTTAAATAACTGCATGTACAGAATACGAGTGGTTGTGTCGTTTCAGTCAGCCTCCACATATATTTCTCCATACAGATGGAAAACAGGAATATTCTGCCATGCATTAGTGATTCTTGGCAAGATATTTCTGAGGCTTTTGTGTTAGACATGTAAACTGGGAGATTTATCAAAACTAGCAACCAATCAAATTGAGCCTTTGGTTTCTCAAAGGAGCTCTGAAAAATGGAATCTGATTGGTTGCTATGGGCAACCACACCAGTTTTCCTTTGCACCAGTTTTTATAAATCTCCCTGGTTGTGGCATTGTCTTGATGCAGCTGTACGCCCTTTACTGCCAGCCTCATGCCCTCACTAAGGCTAGGTCTACACGATAAGTCGCGCTACAAATAGGGCACAACTACACTGCAACATTTGTCGCGCGACATTTTGTTGCGTCAATGTCGCGTGACAATTTTTATAATGGCAGTCTATGGTGTCGCACTGTAACATGGTGCGACTGCGACGCGACAGTCGCAGAAAAATCCATCTCGAATGTCGCAGTCGCAGCATGTCACATGTTGCAGTGCGACACCATAGACTACCATTCTAAAAATTGTTGCGCGACATTGGTGCGATAAAATGTTGCGCGACAAATGTCGTTGTGTAGACCTAAGCTAAAGGGTAACTATTGCTGCCAGGCATGTGTATGATCTTCTCTGTCCAGTATATTTTTCCTGCTGTTTGGTTCTTTTCAGCTGTGAATATTCTGCTCATTTTTGTTATCATGTGTGACAACTGCTGAAGAACATAGACAGAGCAAAAGGTGGATCTGTTTGACAATAAACAGTGAGTTGCCATCTTTGACCATTTGAAATTTTGGGGTGTAGGGCTGACAATATATACTTCAAGGGGTCGACTAAGCCAATTATTTATTTATTTAAATAGAGGCATGAACGCTACTAGAATAATAGTTAAATTAGCAAAGACTGGTGTTTTACGCTGGCCCATAGTTGCCAACCAGAATTTTTTTTTTTCTGGGTAACTTACACTAAAATCACGGACAGCTTACATTTTCTACGGTCAAATTGGAAAACCATAATGAATGATAAAGATTATAAGTAATACCTCAAAATTTAGAAAAATACGCAATTTTAAAAGTTTAAATTTCTCTGCTTTAAAACAGAAAGTGATACCTCATAAAATATTTATTAATTAACATTCCCTATATGTCTACTTTATGCGGGCATCATTTTGTAAATGTCATTTTATTTTTTTAGGACGTTAGAAGGTTCAGAATTTTTTAAGCAATTTTTGAAAATTTTAAGAAAATTTCCAAAGTCAGTTCTGAAGTCACTTTGTGGCTTACATAGAGGAAACCACCCATAAATGACCCCATTGTAGAAACTACACCCCTTAAGTTACTCAAAACAGATTTTACAAACTTTGTTAACCCTTTAGGTGTTCCACAAGAATTAAAGGAAAATGGAGATCAAATTTCACTTTTTTGGCAGATCTTCCATTTTAATCCATTTTTTTCTTTAACACATCAAGAGTTAACAGCCAAACAAAACTCAATATTTATTACCCTGATTCTGCGGCTTACAGAAACACCTGACATGTGGTCGTAAACTGATGTAAGGGCACACGGCAGGGCGCAGAAGAAAAGGAGCGCTGTATGGTTTTTGGAAGGCAGATTTTGCTTAACTGGTTTTTAGATGCCATGTCCCATTTGAAGCCCCCCTCATGCACCCTTAGGCCTCTTTCAGACGGACGAGTTTTCCGTGCGGGTGCAATGCGTGAAGTGAACGCATTGCACCCGCACTGAATCCGGACCCATTCATTTCTATGGGGCTGTGCACATGAGCGGTGATTTTCACGCATCACTTGTGCGTTGCATGAAAATAGCAGCTAGCTCTATTTTGTGCATTTTTCACGCAACGCAGGCCCCATAGAAGTGAATGGGGCTGCGTGAAAATCGCAAGCATCCGCAAGCAAGTGCGGATGCGGTGCGATTTTCACGCACGGTTGCTAGGAGATCATTATTATTTTCTTTTATAACATGGTTATAAGGGAAAATAATAGCATTCTTAATACAAAATGCATAGTACAAAAGGGCTGGAGGGGTTAAAAAAAAAATAAAAAAATTAACTCACCTTAATCCACTTGATCGCGCAGCCCGGCTTCTCTTCTGTCTTCATCTTTGCTGTGCACAGGAAAAGGACCTGTGATGACATCACTGCGCTCATCACATGGTCCGTCACATGATCCATCACCATGGTAAAAAGATCATGTGATGGACCATGTGATGAGCGCAGTGACGTCATCAAAGGTCCTATTCCTCAAAGAAGAAGACAGAAGAGATGCTGGCTGTGCGATCAAGTGGATTAAGGTGAGTTAAATTATTATTATTTTTAACCCCTCCAGCCCTATTGTACTATGCATTCTGTATTAGGAATGCTAATATTTTCCCTTATAACCATGTTATAAGGGAAAATAATACAATCTACAGAACACCTAACCCAAGCCCGAACTTCTATGAAGAAGTTCGGGTTTGGGTACCAAACATGCCGATTTTTCTCAGACGCGTGTAAAACGCATTACAATGCAGATTTTCCCGCAACGCACCAGCATCTTATCCGGGCAAAAAACATGACGCCCGTGTGAAAGAGGCCTTACAGTAGAAACTCCCAAAAAGTGACCCCATTTTGGAAACTAGGGGATAAGGTGCCAATTTTATTGGTACTATTTTTGGGCACATATGATTTTTAATTGCTCTATATTATGTTTTTTTATGAAGCTAGGTAATGACTGTTTTGGCACTGTTTTTATTTTTTACAAAATTAATCTGTGAGGGTAGATCATGTGCTATTTTTATAGAGCAGGTTGTTACGGACTCGATGATATTAAATATGTCAACTTTCTTTGTTTGTTTCAGTTTTACATAATAAAGCATTTTTGAAAAAAATTATGTCTTCATTTTCTGAACGCCATATTTTTTTTATTTTTCTGCCGATCGTCTTGTGCAGGGGCTCGTTTTTTACAGGAAGAATTTAAGTTTTTATTGGTACCATATTTGATGATTTTTTGATCATTCATTATTATACTTTATGGGGCAAGATGACCCAAAAATTTTTGTTTTTGCACAGTGTTTTTTTTTGTTTTTTTTTACAGCGTTCACCTGAGGGGTTAGGTCATGTGACATTTTTATAGAGCAGATCATTACAGATGTGGCAATACCTAATATGTATACTTTTTCTTATTTATTTAAGGTTTTACACAATAATAGCATTTAAAAAAAAAAAAAAAGATGTTTTAGTGTCTCCATAGTCTGAGAGCCATAGCTTTTTTATTTTTTGACCTATTGTCTTAGGTAGGATCTCATTTTCTGCAGGATGAGGTGACGGTTTGATTGGTACTATTTTGGGGGGCATACGCCTTTTCGATCACTTTTTGTGATGTAGGGTGAGACAGTTTTAATTAAAAAATTTTTACGGTGTTTATCGGACGGGGTGGATCGTGATATATTTATATAGTCGGCCGTCACGGACGCGGCAATACCAAATATGTTTATTTTATATTTTTTAAAATATTTTTAACATTTTTAGATTTTTTTCTTTTTAGATTTTTTATTTTACAAGACCTCTGGGGGACATTTATCTAAAACTTTTTTCTCCTAGCCGCGGCAGTCACATGACGCATAGCGCTTCCTCATCTGTATACACAGCGCTCGTTGAACGCTGTGTATACAGTGATCTAGAAGGCAGGGACACCTGGGAACTGTCCCTGCCTTCTCCCTGGGGTGCCCTGCTGACAGCAGGTTCCCCCGCTCGGCAGCTGCACGATTAGCGTGCAGCTGCTATCTCTGAATGGACGTTCAGAAACGACCATTCAGAGTTAAACATCCACCCATAGGACGTTTATATCCTATGGGAGGATGTGAGGTGGTTAAGTTCCCAGTCCGCCCCTGGTCACCACCAAAATAATCTAGTCAAGTACCACCAGCCTCAAAAAAATCATGGATACATCAATTAGGTCACAGACACAGGAAAAAGTCACCTATTGCCAACCGTCCAGGACAATTTCTGGACAGCCTGTAAAAATAGTTGACTTTTTTCCTGTGTCCGGAAGGCCATGCGCTAGAATGATATGTATGGCAGTTCAGAGCTGCCGTAGATTTCTGTATTCAGTTGTGCCTGAAAACAGGTGAAAATAAAGATAAATATGTTGGACCTGATGGCCCCGCCCACTCCCACCACTTCCCACACCCCTTTTCATAAAGTGTCGAGGGCAGAGCAGAAACACCAGTTATGAAAAATGTTGTTGCAAGTGGCGTTTAAAAAAACTCGCAAACACAGTGTGCCATATACCGCTGAGGCTAGTGGTCATGTGCAGTATATGGCATGTCATCGCTGCAGCAGGAGGTTCTGTACACTGAAAATAAAGCTTGTTTTTAATATTCTAATATTATTCCTATAGTATTTTTAACAACATTTTAAAGGGGCTTTCTGACAATGAGAATATCCCCCGAGGCTCCCAAATATTAATAAAACGAATCAACTTTGCAGTATACGTTTTTTGCTGCTCCATCATTTACTGTTGCTTCAGATCACAGAGCAATGACGCGTTGTCTATAATTATATTTTAGGACTTCACCGCTGAACTGCTGCCGGCTGCAATTATAGTTTTAAATATAGTGATGCTATGTACCTGAGAAAGAGGATGTCATTACTGAGCAAGTATTTCTTAATTTAGGTCAGCTTCAGTGGGTTTCCTGTAAGAAAATATAGTATAGACTACATCCAGACCAGATTTTCTTTTTTTATTTTAGTATGTTCTCTTTTTTTTCACTTCCGTTCACATAGCCATATGTGGGTTTGTTTTTTGTCGAAGAATTTGTATTTTTAACAGCACCATTTAATTTACCATGTATTGTATTGAAAAACAGAAAAATTATTTGTGGGATGAAATAGAAAAAAAATATAGTTTTTTAGGTTTTGTTTTTTATAGCCTTTACTATGTGATAAAAATGACATGACGACCTTACTCTGTGGGTCAGTATGATACCAAATTTAGTATTAGGTTTTATTATGTTTTACTACTTAATAAAAAAAAAATATTAAAATATTTTTAAATGCTTTGGATCCACAGCAAATGTTTTGCTGTACCAGCAATGTGGGGGAGATTAAGAATTGTAATCTGCATGCCGATAAAAAAAATACAGTGAAAGGTGACCTGCAGTGCAGATTTTAAATTTGTAGACTGTCAATTTACGATGCAGATTTCACCCTTTGCAATGCAAAGGTTCAAAGGGGTTATCCAACCCGTATAAAGACCCGCCTCAATCCCCAGGATCCTCGTATACATTATACTTACCTGCTCCCCGGTAAAAAATGAGTCATTAAAGCCAGAGTGTAATGAAAGGTAATATTATTCTTTATTGATACATACAAACAATAAAATCATGTATTAAAAATTAGTGCCACTTGGAAGAAGAGCGGCAGCCCAGAGATGCACACCTGGATGACAGGTAATATAATGTACCGTACATGAGTAATCTAGTACCACCCATGAATAATGCCTATGTCCACATGTGAATAAGAGCAGGGCCAACAATAATAAAGCTATTTTCATGAGAGTATAAAAATAATGAGGCTCCCCAATCTTATTATTTTGCAATGGTTGAACAAACTTTCCCTTATATCCTACCAGCAGCACAATATGGGGGTATTTCTGCCCCTGTGTACTGGTAGGACAGATGGAACTTTAAATGAATCAATAAAATATTTTAATTAGGCAGAGTTCACACGTCAGTCATTCGGTCAGTTATTTCCATTAGTTATTGTGAGCCAAAATGAGTAGTGAAGCCTACTCAGAGATAACATACAGTACAGACCAAAAGCTTGGACACACCTTCTCATTCAAAGAGTTTTCTTTATTTTCATGACTATGAAGGCATCAAAACTATGAATTAACACGAGGAATTATATACATAACAAACAAGTGTGAAACAACTGAAAATATGTAATATTCTAGGTTCTTCAAAGTAGCCACCTTTTGCTTTGATTACTGCTTTGCACACTCTTGGCATTCTCTTGATGAGCTTCAAGAGGTAGTCCCCTGAAATGGTCTTCCAACAGTCTTGAAGGAGTTCCCAGAGATGCTTAGCACTTGTTGGCCCTTTTGCCTTCACTCTGCGGTCCAGCTAACCCCAAACCATCTCGATTGGGTTCAGGTCCGGTGACTGTGGAGGCCAGGTCATCTGGCGCAGCACCCCATCACTCTCCTTCATGGTCAAATAGCCCTTACTTTCAAAGTTTTCCCAATTTTTCGGCTGACTGACTGACCTTCATTTCTTAAAGTAATGATGGCCACTCGTTTTTCTTTACTTAGCTGCTTTTTTCTTGCCATAATACAAATTCTAACAGTCTATTCAGTAGGACTATCAGCTGTGTATCCACCTGACTTCTCCTCAACGCAACTGAGGGTCCCAACCCCATTTATAAGGCAAGAAATCCCACTTATTAAACCTGACAGGGCACACCTATGAAGTGAAAACCATTTCAGGGGACTACATCTTGAAGCTCATCATGAGAATGCCAAGAGTGTGCAAAGCAGTAATCAAAGCAAAAGGTGGCTACTTTGAAGAACCTAGAATATGACATATTTTCAGTTGTTTCACACTTGTTTGTTATGTATATAATTAAACATGTGTTAATTCATAGTTTTGATGCCTTCAGTGTGAATCTACAATTTTCATAGTCATGAAAATAAAGAAAACTCTTTGAATGAGAAGGTGTGTCCAAACTTTTGGTCTGTACTGTATAATGGAAAGATCTGCACCTGTTCTGTGTTTTTGACTCAGATCTGGTTTGGGCTCATTATAAGGCCTTATGCACACGACCGTTGTTCTGGTCCGCATCCGAGACGCAGTTTTTGCGGCTCGGGTACGGACCTAATCACTTCAATGGGGCTGCAAAAGATGCGGACAGCACTCCGTGTGCTGTCCGCATCCGTTGCTCTGTTCCGTGGCCCCGCCAAAAAATATAACCTGTCCTATTTTTGTCTGTTTTGCGGAAAAGAATAGGCAGTTATATCAATGGCTATCCGTGCCGTTCCGCAAATTGAGGAACGCACACGGACGCCATCCGTGATTTGGGGACCGCAAAACACACCACGGTCGTGTGCATGAGGCCTAACTGATGGAAATAATTGTAGTTATAGAGTGTAAACTTGGCCTTAAAAGGGGTTTTCCAGTATTTTGATACTGATGACCTATGCTCAGGATAGGTCATCAGTATCTGATCGGTGGTGGTCCGGCCTTCTCGCAGCTTACCAAGCACAGCGCTGTACATTGTATAGTGGCTGTGCTTGGAACTGCTCAGCCCCATTCACTTCAATGGGCTGAGCACAATATCAAACACAGCTGCTATATAATGCACAGCGCGGTGCTTGGTAAGCATGGAGAAGACCGCAGTGCTCACAGGAGTGCCAGTGCCTTCTCAAACAGCTGATTGGCTGAGGATCGGTCAGCAGTATTAAAATCGCGGGTTGTGTCACTTCAGCAACTGGCACTTATCATGTAGAGAAAGTTAATTTAAACTATTTACTGATGTATTGTTATTTTCCATATTGCATCTTCCCTAGCTGGATTAATTTTTTCATCACATTACACACTGCTCGTTTTAATGTTTATGACCACCTTGCAATCCATCAGTGGTGGCTGTGCTTACACACTATAGGAAAAAATCCCAGTCTATGTGAGCTCCCATGGTCCTGGCCACCAGAGTCCCGTTCTTTCCAAAAGGCTCAGGACCCTGTATCCTTATTGTGGAAGAGCAGCTTTCCTGAAGTCCAGTCCCAAAGGTGGATATGGCTATAGCCAAGTTATCTCGCCGTACTGTAGTCCCTTTGGATGATGGGTCTAATCTTCAGAATGCCATGGATAGATGGGCAGATAGTTCCCTAAGGAAAGGGTATGTGGCTGCTTTGCCCAAGCTTCTATTGTTGTTGCCTCTAATGAAGTATTGAAATTACTTAGGAACATGATATAATGAAGGGGTCCTCAGGAATGATATCTTGGATACCTTCAAGCAAGCTAACCTGGCAACAGACTTTCTCTGTGATTCATCTACTCAGCAAGTAAAGATGACAGCTAAGGCAATGGGCCTGTCTACGGCAGCAAGGCATTCCCAGTGGTGAAAACCTTGAGATCTTGGCAGTCCAGTTCCCGGGTCTGCAGAGGTACTGAGTCTAGGAGACAAGGCATCAGAGAGGTACTTAAACTCGAGTATTGATGCCAGGGGTACCTAGGGAACAGGGTAGGAGGGCACCTTTCCTGGGAATATGGGAGTCAGCTATTCAGGACCCTTGGGTCCTAAACGTGACCTGTTATAGATATTCTATAAACTTCCCATTTCCTCCTCAAAGCAGATTTCCTGCAAAAGAAGGTCTTGGAATATTCACCAGTCTTCGAACAAGGTCAAGGGGAGTATTCTTCAGTTCTCTTAGTCCTAAATCTCTCTGGACTGTAGGGTAATAATAGACAGCAGGTTCCTGGATCGCCATATCAAGAGGAAGAAGTACCGGATGAAGACAAGATGATATATCACACCAGTTCTGGAATAGGGAAACTACATGGCCACCCTGGACTTAAAGTATTCTTACCTTCATATTCCAATCGCCAAATATCACAGATTTTATCTAAGTGTGGCAGTCTTGCTACATGGCAGAATAAGGCATCTGCAGTTCACTTCTCTTCCCTTTTAGATATGATCTGCTCCTCACACCTTCACAAAGGTAGTGGCATCAGTGGTTACAGTACAAAGAACACAGGGCATACCAGTTGTTCCATACCTAGACGACTGGCTTATAAGGGCGGCTTCAGAAGAGCTGCTGTACAGTCACCTCCAGTTCACAATCTCTCCTCCAGCATCAGTCAGATGTCCTGCCTGCCAGAGTAAAGGTGAGGTTCGTGATAAACTCCAACCACTTGATGATAGCCTGATCCCCTACAAAGCGAGAAAAGCTGATAGTGGCAGGAAAAATTTCAGTTGGTTCCAAGATGGGTCTCTATCAGGATCTTAGTGAAAATATTGGGCATCATTGTCAGGGCCCTCTGGCATCTTCGACCCCTACAACAGGAGGTCCTATGCAAATGGAACCGCAATGCGAAAGAGTTAAGTGCTCCCAGTAGCCTGTAAATCACTCAGATTGTGTTTCTGGCTGTAAGGCCACTCATTCAGTTGCCACGGGCGGAGAGGAATCTAATTCCTTTAGGTCAGATTTGTAGTGCAGCTTCTTGGGGCTCACTACTGACCTTTTTAGTCACTATAGGATGTCATTTCAGAAAGTACAGCCTTTGTACACTCCGTTCTGGATTTCGTATTACAAGGCGACCCTCCGTCTCAGGATACTTCTTGTTAATTCACTATTATTGTGCTGATGATGGGACATAAGGGAAGCGTTGATTTCTAACACTAGTCTTGTTTTCCCTTAGTCCTAACAGCGGCACAAGTGTCCCTCCCTAGTTAGTTTTGTATACTTTATAATAACACATGGGATACTGGGAACCCTAATGATTTATAGGGGAAGGGGAGAAGTTAGTTAATATATTTTATTGATTCATTAAAAGTTACATCTGTCCTACCAGTATACAGGGAAAGAAATACCCCTTTATTGTACTGCTGTTAGGACTAAGGGAAAACAAGATTAGTACCTGGCCTGACTAGGTGTAAGGGGCTAAACCAGGTGAGGTAAATAGTAGTCTGACAGAAAGAGGTGAAACCAGACAGGCAAAACCAGTACCAGATCAGAATTCAAAAGCTAAGTCAAAATCAGGCCAGAGTCAAAACCAGAGAGATATGTCAGAACCAACACAAAATACAAACACAGAGTCAAATACCAGACAAGGTCAGGAGTAAGGTCAGGGACAATGCTCCCTGATAGGCAGATCAGCCGGACTGTCGGTAGGGCTGGTTGCCACAGCAACGGGGTGGCCACGGCTATGCTGCAACAAAGAGGCCAGACTCACCGCTGGAGCACAGACAAGTACGTGACACGTATTGTAACACGGTTACTCAACACCTCTCTGGCAAAGTGCACTTAGAGACATCAAACATAAGGTGGTTGCATATCCATAGTACCCGTAGTGTAAGCGCATCCCTGTGCTCCAAAAGTTAAATGGCACTGCTTACCTTTTTAGCCTTGCCATGTGCCCAACAAGCAGTTTATGACCACATATGGAATACTGTACTGAAGAGAAATTGCGTAACAATTTACAAACTGCTTTCTCTTGTGACTCTATATTATTGTAAAAAATGAATTTTACATTTTCACAGCCCAATTCTAGTAAATTATACAAAACACCTGGGGTCAAAATGCTCCCTACACCCTAGATGTATGCATTGAGGAGTGTAGTTTCCAAAATAGGGTCTTTAGGGGATATTATGTTTTGGCACCTCAAGGTTTTGCAAACCTGAAGTAGTGTCTGAAAAACAGCCTAAAAAAATGGAGACCCCCAAAATCCACAAGGTGCTCCTTCAATTTTGAGGCCGTCAAGTAGCATACTACTGTCACTTATGGGATATTTCTACAACTGTAGGATCCGGGTAATAAATATTGAGTATTTTTTCTCATCTGCGACATTTTAAAAAATGGATTCAAATTGAAAACTTTAAGAAAAAAAAATAACATTTTTAAATTTCACTGCTATTTTGCATTAAATTCTGTGAAACGCCTAAAGGCAGGGTTCACAAGTGACTGAAAATCCAGTGGAAAAACACTGCTATTTTTGGTGCATTAACGCAGAAAAAAAACTGAACAAAACCATATGATTTACCATGGAAAAGCCCTTGGATTTCACCCTCTCCATTTCAAAGGGTGAAATCTGCAGGAAAAATCTGCTGTACAAATTGACATGATGCGGATTTCAAATCCAGAATGCCATACCTTTTCAGCTGTGTTTTTTTTTTTGTATGCAAAGTGTGGTGTTGCCGATTTGTAGCACAAAAATCTGCATGGCAAATCCGCAGCTAATCACATGTGACCTCGGCCAAAGAGTTGACAAACTTCCTAAATGTTGTTTTGAGTACTCTGAGGGTGCAGTTTGTAAATGCTACAGCCAAAGTGATTCCTGTTGACTCCAAAAGTCTGGTGGGGAAGGGGGAGAATTGTAAAACTTAAAAACTAGATAACCCCTTTAATATCTGATCGGCAGGGGTCCTACACACAGCACCCCCGCCAATCAGTTGTTTGAAGAGGAGGCGATAGTCCATGTGCAGCGTGCTGCCTCCCAGGGCCGATCGTGTCCCAGGTTTTTAGCAAAGCTGAGTGGTGATGCGGCCTTATTAGTTGTGTGTGTGTCAAGGGGCTCCTACCTGGATACCGTTGCTCCCAGGGTAAGGCTCTGTATCAATAAAGGGAGTGAGTTGTAGTTATGGAGAATAGTCCAAGTCCAGACGTTTCAAAGTTCAACAACTTTACTTGAATAAACTTGCATCTAAACAATATTTAGTCTTTCTCTTGGCTTCAGCATGTTTTGGGGTAAACTGGCAGGCAAACTAGGATACCTTGCTTTCTCCACGGTGCTCAACACTGGCTTCGGTCTGGTAGCTGGACTTTATGACAGTTCTGGTACCTTTGAATGTTGTCCCCCTCCTAATATTCTGTCTATAAACTGTAAGGAGTCATGGTGCTTTTTGAGCTGCTTCCCTTGGGAGACCCCAGGTGCAGGAGGGGGGCTGTTCCCCTCATTGCGCCATGTCTCTTCTCTTTCTAGCTTCACTGTCAACTCTAGACTCATTATCGACTCACTAAAGCTTCCTACAACCCCTCCCTTCGTCGGACTAGCCCACTTCTGCCCAAAAGGGGGGAGAATGGAATGGTAAGTTCCATTCTATCTAAAGATCTGCCTCTGCCAGATACACTGCCACCTGCTGGTGAACCAGGCACAGTACATGAACATATATATATAAAAAAAGAGCGAGGATGTATCACGATAAAAAATCTCATTTTATTCAATTCAAATGACATAATCAATACAGGTAAGAGCAAAAAAAGGGGGACAGGACATGAAGACTGAGCCACTGTGGGGCTCTACAATGTGGAGAATCACTTTTGGGGGTGAGTGTAACCATACACAGCAGGTAACACAACAATATAATATAACAGAATGTACCTCCTGACGAAGCCTACGTGGCGAAACACGTGTCGAGGTTGATGCGTTTGAGGATCTGTGTTACCAGTTCACAGCACCAATATGGGTAGGTAACATGGTACTTAGTGCAGGGTGGGATGAGTGGTTAGAATTATCTGTACAACACCATCTTCATGTGAGCACTCCACCGTCCTAATAATACCCCACAGTATCCATAGGTTAGATGCTTTGACCGAGAGGATGTCAGTTGTTTAATTACAAGGTATAGCAATTGCACCCGCAACTATTCCTGTGTCTGTAGCCTCTGCTATATTATATTGTTGTGTTACCTGCTGTGTATGGTTACACTCACCCCCAAATGTGATTCTCCACATTGTAGAGCCCTATAGTGGCTCAGTCTTCATGTCCTGTCCCCCTTTTTTGCTCTTACCTGTATTGATTATGTCATTTGAATTGAATAAAATGAGATTTTTTTTTATCGTGATACATCCTCGCTCTTTTTTTGTATAGTTGTAGTAGGTTGAGGAGTTAGGTATTACTATTGGGGTTGTTGTAGGCTATAACAGTACATGAACATAACAGTTTCATAGCAATACTATCAAGGCACAGTGTAAGAGGACCTGGAATAAATACACAGATGACATTATTGGTTAGCCATTAGAGACAGTAGCAGGGTGTAGGAATGGTGGTCCCTGCTCTGGGGTACTGCACATGCAAGTGCTGCTTCCTGTTGATTACACTATGCATCGTCTCCCTTGCAGTCGCATTGTTGTGTAATTACAAGTACTCACTCCATTCAAGTGAATTGAGCAATACTTGGAATTACACTCACTTCCGAGATGACAACAGGCAGTATAATGAACAGGAAGCAGTGCTTGCATGGAGCGCCACCTCCTCTTCAAACAGTTCATCGGCGAGGGTGCTGGGTGTCAGAATCCCGCTGATCAAATATTGATGACCTTTCCTCTTTCCTGAGGATAGGTCATCAACAGGGCCGGCTTTGGGGGGGGGGGGCAAACTGGGCAATTGCCCAGGGCCTTCAATGTAGAAGGGACCCCCTGCTTCAGGCTCTTCAGCTAAACGTCCACGGAAGCCAGCGGGCGTTCAGCAGAAGAGCGCTCAGTGCAGAAACGCAGCCAGCTAGTCTGCGCAGCAGCCAGTCGCGCTCCTTGTACTCGTCAGCCGCACAGTGATGGATGAGGGAGAGAGCGTTCCTCCCTCTCCCACTGTGATGAGGCCGCGGCCTACCACTGCCACCAATGAAATCGCTCGTCTCGTGATGGAGGAGGGAGAGAGCATCCCTCCCCCACTGTGATGCGGCCGGCCGCCACTGCCACCAATGAAATCACAAGGGGAGGGGCCTTTGAAGCACCAATTAAAAAAGTTAATAATTAAAAGAGGAGGTGGGAGAGAATACAAATGAACCAATGGCCTCTGCTGGCTGTTTCTGAGGTGAGGCAAGCCAGCCAGAGAGTGCCCAGTGAAGCAGCAGCATCTCCACAAGACCACAACCACCACAGTCCCAGTCATTAGCAGCCCAGGCCCCTGACCCCACAGGGTGTAGCAGAAGGACTCATACTCCTCAGGTATCCCAGACTGTCCGTACTGTACACAAATGATTAGCCTGCCTAAAAATAAAGGCAGGCAAAAACATAAGTACCAGATGGGCCAGCACCATTGGGGTTAATGTGACTCATTATCCCCAATCTTGCCACTGCCATGCTTTAAACCATGATGGGGGTCGCTTATTTTTAATGTGAGGCACATGCTTTTCTCAATTTGTCCCCCAATGCACGGAACAGCCGTGTGCAAAAGGCCTAATACTAAGTGACCTCCAAGTACCTCCTGAAATAATGGGCAACATGGGGTTAATGCAAGTTACAGAATACAGATGAGTGTCTTACTATTAGGGCTCATTCAGACAGCTGTAGTGTTTTGCGGTCTGCAAAACACAGATACCGGCCATGTGTGTTCCGCACTTTGCAGACTGCTCACGGTCAGCACTACGATAGAAAATGCCTATCGTAGAATAGGACATGCTCTATCTTTTTTGCATGAACGAAACTACGGATGCGGACAATACACAGTGTGCTCTCCACATCTGTGTTGTTGGTACATTAGTATAAGATTTGGGGGCCCCACTTCTGATTTTGCCCAGGGCAACATATTGTCTAAAACAGGCCCTGGTCATCAATACAAACAGGCTGCACAACCCCTTTAGGGTGCATTCACACAACTGAATTTCGCAGTCCACAAAATACTGATACGCAAACAATATGGATGATGTCCGTGTTGCATCCATTTCTTTTTTGCGGTTCCATTGTAACAATGCCTATATCTTGTCCTCAAAACGGACAAGAATAGGACATGTTCTAGATTTTTTGCGGGGCTGAAAAATGGACATACGGATGCGGACGGCACACGTTGTGCTGTCCAAATTTTATGCAGACCTATTGAAATGAATGTGGATCGGATGTGGACTGAAAATACAGTTGTGTAAATGAGCCTTAAAGGGGTTCTCCAGGAATTAAGAAAAATTATTAAATGAATAAAAAATTATTAAATATTACTTTATTATAAATATATTTATAACAGCCTATTTTTGTCTAGAGAGCAATCATTAGGAGAAATAAAAAAGCCGCTGTCCTATTAGTACACACAAAACCTGTCCTAATAACACAGCAGATCTTTACCTCAATGATCTGAAGTAACTTGTCCTTCTGTGTGATTAGGACAGGTTTTATGTGTACTAATAGAACGGTGGCCATTTTATTTCGTGTGATGATTGCTCCCCAGACAAAATGAACCACTATAACTAATGAAAGGCATTTGGGAAAATATTTAAAATAAAGTAATATTTAAATATTTTTAGTCATTTTATTTTCTTACTTCACGGAGAACCCATGTAAGCTACACCTACAGTTTGTAAACTGCTTTCCCGTTACATCTCTAGGTATTTCTTGTGGATGTCCCTGGAAATTTGATTATGATATTGTTTGTGTTTGTTCAAGAAGACCTGTTATGTTTCCCTCAGCTATGAGATAAATATAGGGGTGGTTCACATTACACTTTTTACCTCTACTATAGCCAGGCATACATTGCTAAGAAGTAGAATTTTTTAATGCACTCTTTAATGCACAAATACCAATTAGGCTGGATCACTGCACTACCGTCAATGCAAATATTATCAATGAAGGTAACAGCACACAGGATAGACACACAGAGCCAGTGCGTAGGACCGGAGCTGCAGATAGCAGGTAAGTATGAATCTTTCCATAGTGGAGGCTGCGAGCGCCTGTGAAAAGTTATTTATTCCCAGACAACCCTTTTATGGCAGCACTGAATATAGCAGCAACAATACATCCATATTTCCATTTAGACTTGCACATGATTCTCTGCATTTCCAAGACATACACATATAGCTTTTGTAACAAATTCCTAAATTTCTTTACAATTAAAGGGGTTCTGCACTTTGTTTAAACTGATGATCTATCCTCTGGATAGATCATCAGCATCTGTTCAGCGGGGGTCCGACACCCGGGACCCCCGCCGATCAGCTGTTTGAGAAGGCAGCAGCGCTGTTTACCGCCGGCCCAGTGACGTCACGACTAGCATCAACTGGCCTGGGCGGGGCTAAGCTCTGTTCACTTGAACGGAGCTTAGCCCTACCCCCTAAGCCATTGATACTAGTCGTGACATCACTGGGCCGGCGGTAAACAGTGAGAAGGCTGCGGCGCTGCTGGAGCGCCGCTGCCTTCTCAAACAGCTGATTGGCGGGGGTCCCGGGTGTCGGACCCCCGCCGAACAGATGCTGATGATCTATCCAGAGGATAGATCATCAGTTTAAAATAACTGCAGAACCCCTTTAAGTGTATAACAGTGTTTTCCACGCATAGTGCACTGCATATTTACTTTAGAAAATGTCAGGAATTTCAGAAATTGCATTCCAAGTAGTCTGATTACTTACCATTTTACTACAGTAAATTTGTTATTACTAAATTATTGTCCATTTATGAAGAAGTCGGAGCCAGGGCCGGAGTCGGAGTGTAAAAAAATGCGGGAGTCGGAGTCAGGACTTTTACATACCGCATAACTTTTGGAGTAAGCACTGGTCCTGATAAACCTCCCCCATAGTTTTCTGCACTATCAACCGTGTCACCTCCCTTTTTCATACGTTCATACTAGCAGAACCAAGTCGCCTTTCCTTTTTCATTGTCATTCATTTTTTTTGTTTGCATTAATAGTTCTTTTTTTACCGCTCCCCGATTGTAAGCTGCTGTGGTAAATACTGGAATTAAATAATAAGGGCTATTACTATTCTATCAAATATATAACTTTTTTCTAGAATTTAACCCGGCAAATAACATGTTTTTCTGCCCTTTCTTTCTCCCTAAATGCTGCTTCAGTACTTCATCTAAAATAGGCCACAATCTGTACTAATTTAAAACAAAGCACATTCTTCGCATGCTTTTGTTGCTGTGTTCCAGGCTTTGAGACTTTTAGGACAGCTTCTGACAAAATGAACGCGTTCCACCCACTGCAGACAGTCATGTAAAAGATTTTATAGTTCTCCTCAAGTCAGAAACTTTTACAGTATTTGACTGATGTCAGAGAAAAAAGGTTATTTTATTGCCTTAAACAAACCCTGTGTTTTTCTTTACTTTTGTTATACCGCCAAACATTACTCACACTAACATTTGCATAGGAAGGTAGTTGCTTTTTAAAAGGGGTTTCTGAGATAATTAAAAATATTGGACTAGCCCTAAAATGCCTTAACATAAAAAATAAAAAAATTATACTCACTGCTTTCTCCAGCGCCATGCTCTGTGGTGCTCGTCTGGTCCTAAACAGCAGCGGTGACAAGCCTAGATATGGCCGTCCCATTGTCTCGGGTGTCGGTTCCATTACACAGAATAGCAGTATTTACATTGATGAGGGGTTTCCCCCCTTAAGAGGCCGTCCCATTGTCTCGGGTGTCGGTTCCATTACACAGAATAGCAGTATTTACATTGATGAGGGGTATCCCCCCTTAAGAGGCCGTCCCATTGTCTCGGTTCCATTACACAGAATAGCAGTATTTACATTGATAGGGGTATCCCCCCTTAAGAGGCCGTCCCATTGTCTCGGGTGTCTGTTCCATTACACAGAATAGCAGTATTTACATTGATAGAATACTTAATCCCTTTGTTGTTTTTTTTACCATCATACATACGTGACACCACAGATTTACAGAAATTTTTTTAGAATATCGAGGTTGATGATAATATCCTATTAGCATTGATTGATGTTGAAGCCCTCTATACTAGCATTCCACATAAATCTGGGTTGAAGGCCACACAATATTTTCTTAAAACAAGGGGTGTTCAACATAGAACACATAATCAATATGTACTGGAAATTCTTGAATTCATATTATCACATAACTATTTCATGTTCGACGGCCGTTACTTCCACCAGCTCAGGGGGACCACAATGGGTAGCCCCTGTGCGCCCAGCTATGCGGATCTCCTCCTGGGCTGGTGGGAAGACACTATTGTTTTCAATGAACCGTGTGAACGATGGACTCCCCATATCCTTTTTTGTGGGCGATACATCGATGATATTTTAAACTTGTGGGATGGGTCTGCCGAATTGCTTAAGGCATTTATTCAGCAACTTAATATCAATGATATAGGACTTAGGTTCACCCACGAGATCAATAATCGATGTATCGCCTTCCTTGATATTCTTATCACTAAGAAAAATTGAGAATTATGTACTGAGACTTACCGAAAGCCGACATCCACTAACAGCCTCTTAAGGTGGGATAGTTATCACCCCCCGAGTTTGAAAAAAGGCATACCGAAGGGACAATACCTTCGTATATGAAGGAATTGTTCTTCTCTGCAAACCTTTAAGACACAAGCAGGGGCCCTTCGGACTCATTTTTCCCAACGTGGTTATCCATCAGAAATCCATAGGGACGCCTTTCAACATTCACTGGACAGAGATAGACACACCCTGTTGCATAACATCCCGAGTGTAAAAAGTGAGGATGATGACTTACGTATCATTGGTACATTTGATGATCAAAACTGTCGGGTACAGGGCATTTTGAAACGATATTGGGGGATTCTACGATCGGACCCTGATATTGGAGATCTCATCCCTCCACGACCACTGATTACATATAGGAGAGGGAGATCGATTGGTGACCGTCTCATGCACAGCCACTATGTGAGACTACGCCCAAGTAAAAAAGGTACCTGGTTGGACGCAAACCCCCTTGGTACCTTTAAATGTGGCAATGAGTGCATTTGCTGTCCTTTTATCTAGAAATCATCTAATTTTTTGCAGTGTCTCTACCAATAAAATTTAGCATATCAGGGACTTTGCAAATTGTAAGACACAGGGTGTGGTCTATCTCTGTACATGTACCTGTCCCCTCAACTATGTTGGGAAGACCAAAAGGGAACTTCGACGAAGGGTGGGCGACCATTTGAGTGACATCAATCATAAACGGGATAAACCTATTGCTCGACATGTTACTGAATCCCATCAGGGAGACCCTAGAGCAGTGATGGCGAAGCTTTTAGAGACTGAGTGCCCAAACTGCAACCCAAAACCCACTTATTTATCACAAGGTGCCAACACAGCAATTTAGCCTGAATACTACAGTCCAATATAGTATATCTTCCATGTACTTTATCACTTAGCTATAATAGCTACATTCAGTGCGCTGCCTGTGCTGTTCATAGTGCGCCCTGCGCTGATGAATGGCAGGAAAAGTCTAAGGCATATTAGACTTTTTCCAGGGCATGGGTGCCCACAGGGAGGGCTCTGAGTGTCGCCTCTGGCACCCGTGCCATAGGTTCGCCACCACTGCCCTAGAGCTATTGTTTCAAGTCATTGAGGTTGTTCGTAAATCCGCCCGTGGCGGTGACTCGGACAAACAAATTCTACGTAAAGAGGCTCAATGGATCCACCGTCTTATTATATCCTTGACCCCCGTTTATATTATCCTCTTTCTATATACACACCCTCTGTTTCAAATGTCCCACTGGCCCCTATTCCAGTCTGTCCATTCATATTCTTATTTTTAATAATCTAACCTATATATGTTACATTGATATTGATTCCATACCATATGCCTCTCAGCCCCTCATGTTATTGTTTATGCTTTGTGCAATATTGCACCTTGATTTTGGTTATTAACTCCTCTGTGCTGATGTGCTGTGCATGTGGAGCGCTGTCTGCGTTCCATATACCGGAAGTACGTCAGCGGTGGAACGCATCTTGCATTCCAAATACTGGAAGTGATGTAGCGTCACTTCCGGTTTTTGATTTTCGAGCGGTGGCACCTGTAGAGTGGCGTCTGTATAAAGGTATGGTTAGTTTGGACATTCTTTGCACCTCTTATCATCTAGGCGGCCAGTATCTGGGACATCACCACCAGTTTACTATTTGTCCCCTGAGAAACCTTCGCTACCTATTGGGGAAACGCGTCGGGACGTATTTTACTATCATTTATGTGGCCTTTTTAGGGGCATACAGGGCACATTAGGGTGAGCCGTCGATTGAGTGGGGTCGCCCTTTTTGGGGCGAGTGCTCCACAGTTAGGTAGGAAGACCCCTAGGGATATTTAGGGATATATCTTCCCAGACCCTCACTCAGCTGGCTTCAACTATACCACCTCCGCATCACTTAGTTGTCACCGGCATCAAGGTAAAAAGGAATTTTCAATCATTGACTACTAACATCCTCTCACCTGTGATCACCACTATATCATACCTGGGTACCGTGAGTAACTAGCACATGGCTGCTAACAGTTATATCACTCCTGTTATGTATTTTTAGCCCTCTGTTACTATAGGTTACTAATTCCTAATATAAGGTATCTGGTTATTATGTTATTGGTGCCCTGTTTCCTCCTATTTATCCAAATGTATCCGGTTATTATTGTTAGAGGTACTTTTGGATTGATTACTAAATCACGCCTATCTAGGCGGATTTTTCTTTATATCTGTGCTTATATATGCATCACTTGTTTTGAGGGTGCATCTATTTTATTATCGTATTTAATAAAAGTTATATTTTTAGGGTAATTTACTTCTGTGACCTCTCTACTACTAAGGATGGCTGCAGCGGTCATGTGCCACATCCAGCCATGTCATTGCCCTTGTTTGTAAGAAAACAGTGGAAGGAGAACTGGACCAGTGGTGTACAGAAAAATATCTGTTGAGCAGATGTTTCCATGTGTAATCATCAGTTACAGTTGATGGTCAGGTTTCCTGCTGCAGTTTTGGAAATCAAAATCAGGAGTGGATCATAAAAGGAGAGCAAGTATAAAGGACAGATCTTCTCTTTTTTTCCTTTATTCACTCCTGGTTTTGGCTTCATCTGAAGATTTAAATGGGTTAGAAGTGCTGGTGATCAGTTGAAGGATATGTTCACATGTGGTATAAATGCTGCGACTTTGCGGACACAGTTATGGCATATGTGAACATACCCTTCAGCTGACCACCAGTTTTACAGTACTGGCAAAGTGAGTGAGGTTTTAAGAAATCTCATCCGCAAGCTACAAAAATCTTCAGAGTAAATGTTCCTGCAGTGCAGATTTTACATTTGCAGCATGTCACTTTAGGCTAGGCCTACACGGTGACGTGTCGCGTGAACAAAAAGGGAACACCTACTGCGACATTCATATCGCACCAATGTAGCAAGACATTTATTGTAATCATAGTCTATGGTGTCGCACTGCGACATGCTGTGACTGTAACATGAACTTTGCACAAAAATCTAACACCATAGACTATCATTACAATAAATGTCGCTCCACATAGGTGTGTAACAAATAGTCGTGCAACACATTTCGCAGCCCGACGTGCATCGCATCATTGTAATCTATGATGCTGTGCACTCCCGTACGCACGATCAATGCCGTTCCGGGAGACATGGCCCGCTCACGGACCGTATATCTTGGAGGGCATACGGTCATGGGCAAGAGGCCTAATTGAAAGATTAAGGAAACGGGATAAGTGTTTAATTGCTCGGGATCTGAATACTGCTGCCTTATGGCTCATGCACACGTGTGCTGGCCTGGCCCGTGCTGCAGACTGCAAATTGCGGTCTGCAATGCATAGGCACCGACCGTGTGGCCGCCGCATGCGGATCGCGGACCCATTCACTTGAATGGGGTCCGCGATCCGCATCGTAAAAAAGTACTGCATGCACTACTTTTTGCGGTGCGGAGGCACAGAGAGAAAAACCCACGGAAGCACTCTATAGTGCTTCCGTGGGGTTCCAATCCATGCCTCCGTTATGCACCGCATCTCCTGGATTGTAATGAGTGAACGGGTATGTGTATAGCGGACACGCTGTATGCGGCAGTGTGCATGAGACCTCATCCTGTGCATAGGGAACATGTTGTTAGTGGGAAAACCGCTTGCCATTTGGTGAGATGGGACTAAGCGCTCTAGGTGGATGGGCCTATGAAAACAACCAAGTGGGCCGGTGCTCCGCTGTTTCTGCAACTCCCGTTGTAATAAATTGGAAGAGGTCGCTCAGCTGTCTCCGTAAGTCTGGCCACCTAGGACCGGCGCTTAGTCCCATCTCACCATGGACACGGCGAGATGGAACAACCACCACTTTAAGTAAAGGTTTGTATGGGTTATATTAAATTACACTAACTGGATTTTATTTTATTTTAGAAAAGTATTATAGCTTGAAGATGACTTAAAGAGGACCTTTCACCGATTATTACACTATGAACTAACTATACAGACATGTAGAGCGGCGCCCGGGGATCTCACTGCACTTACTATTATCCCCGGGCGCCGCTCCGTTGTCCTGCTATGCCCTCCGGTATCTCCGTTCCCTAAGTTATGGTAGGCGGAGTCTGCCCTTGTTCTTCTGTAGCGCTGGCCAATCGCATTGCAGAGCTCACAGCCTGGGAGAAAATAACCTCCCAGGCTGTGAGCTCTGCGCTGCGATTGGCCAGCGCTAGGGCAGACTCCGCCTACCATAACTTAGGGACTGGTATCTCCGCCTACTATAACTTAGTGAGCGGAGATACCGGAGGGCATAGCAGGAGAACGGAGCGGCGCCCGGGGATAATAGTAAGTGCAGTGAGATCCCCGGGCGCCGCTCTACATATCTGTATAGTTAGTTCATAGTGTAATAATCGGTGAAAGGTCCTCTTTAACTGCTAATTACTAGTATGTGATGGTACCCCAAAAAAAGTCACTGAGACAGATGAACTAACCCTGTGTATTACAGTATTTAGACAGTAAAACTTAGACTAGACAGAAGCTACTTGCAGAAGGTGGCACTAGCGAGACAGTTCTCTTTCTCTGAGATACTTCTTTGCATATTACTATGTCTCTATACACAGCTGGTCTCCTTACAGAGAGACAGTTCTTCCACTAAAATGCATCCAATCAGGGGACATTATAAGTAACCAACCCTCATAGCAATACTGTTAGCAGCAAGTTCAGAATATGGCAAGTTTAATTATAATTTTAGTCTAATGCACAGAAATAATGGAAACTGTGATGTCACAGTAAGGGGATAATGCTAACAGTGATGTCACAGTACTGGGATAATGCTCACAGTGATGTCACAGTACAGGGGTAATGCACACAGTAATGTCACAATGCAGGGATAACGCTCACAGTGATGTTACAGTACAGGGCTAATGCACACAGCAATGTCACAGTAGTATCACAGTACAGGCATAATACTGACCAGGATCACAGAACAGGGGCAATGCACACAGTAAAGTCACAGAAAGGTTATAATGCTCACAGTGATGTAACAGTACATGGAAAATGCACAGTAAGGGAATAATGCTCAAGTGGTGTAACATTAGTTGTATAATGCCCACACTGATGTCACAATAGTAGGATAATGTGCACTGTGATGTAATGATAATGTTACAACATGAGAATTATACAAACATACAAGAACAATGCATAGCATTATATAGCACAGAGATAACGCAAACAAAAAAGGTCATCATGTACCTATTACCTCCAAATTTTTAATTACATGCAATTATAAAAGTATTCAGATCCAGCTGCTGGTTTGAAAACTGCAGAATATTTTTCGTGGGGCAACCCCTTTAAATCATTCCCACTATGCAGAACACCAGGGTTTAACGAGGCTGCTAAACTGGCTAAATTGAAAACTATATCCTGAATGCATGTCAGAACTGTATGTGTGCCAGCACTCTTAGTTGTTGATCCCCATAGCAGCTCCTATGCCCACCACCCTACTAGCTATGCCCATGCATCCAAGACATCTCACTCAACTAAGCAGAATCCTCAGTACTGATGAAGGGCACGCACTTTAAAACAGCTGTCTATGGATGAATACTGCTGGGCTATTTTCCTCTGATGAGTACCAAGGATTTTGAAAACGTCAGACCGGGCGTCATAGGCAGCTACTTCCAGAAGATGGCACTAGTGAGATGGTTCTCTCTCGCTTTGCATACTAGACAGTCTGAAAATGTTCAAAACTGATCACTGTGGAGCAGGCTGTATGATATATTTGGTGTATCTTTATTTAGACACTCTACATCATTTATTGGTAGATTTACTTTCTGTTAAAATTTTCTCACAATTCACATGTCCCCTTGTCGACTGAGCCACAAGTGTCTAAAACACAATAAATATGGGACACAATTTGAGCCAGAATTCTAGCGCATATGGATCTTACACACTTTGTAGAATGAAATGCCAAAAAGGGTGTTTATGAGAGAATGTTTTTTTATTTTTATTAAATGAGCATGTTTATTGGTGTTTCTGCAGGGATACAGCATAAAAGCTGACACTTCATTCTCTCTCCGATTCCTCCTCTTGGGCTGTGTTGATATTTCAGTTTGCAAATACCGTATTCTCAAAATATGGATACCTTCCGTATGCATTCCACATTTTTCTCACTCCCATCAATATTCTCATCCTCAGCAGCTTTCTCCTCTCCCCCCCAATGAATACGCTTCCATGCTCAACCAAATTGAACGTGTATGGGGGGAGTCAGGAGAGATAGCTGTCATATGAACAATTAATCAGCAAACATCTATTGACTGTGTATGGCCATCTTTAACAGTGGATGTTCTGGGTACTGTCCAATTAACTCCTTTCCACCGCAGCCAGTTTTAGCCTTTTTGACAAAGCCCTGTTTTTAAAATCTGAAATGTGTCACTTTATATATGTCCAAACTCAATATGGAAGAGCACTCTGGAATAGATGGGAAGGCGCCATTAGGAAAAGGTTGGAGTTCCTCTGCTATTCCCAAGCTAAACGAAATCCATGTACTCTCCAAAAGGTTATGCAAAGATATATGTGAAATCTGCAAGAAAATGAGGTTGCTCTAAAAGGAGACACTTTAGTTTATAAGAAGCGACATTATAGTTGTCACAAAGTTATCTGTCCGGGCTCCTGTGGCAAGATCTCCAGCTTCGGCGCGACTGTGTCGGGAGAGACACGCTGTTAAGCCACGTGTGTACTGGAGGAGGCTAGCAGTGGGCTGGTTGCTCAGCTGCTCTATTCCTGTGTGCTAGTGTTCTGACTAATGGAGTGCCAAGTCATGACCTATCAGCATCTGATGCTGGGACTCAGTGCTCTATTTAAACCCTTCGTGGCCTTATAACAGTGTCAGAGATAGTTTATGACTCACTAGCTTTGTTCCTGGTTGCTTATTTTGGATCACTAGTATTTTTAACCTCGGCTTGTCCTTTTGACCACTCTCTAACGTATTGGTTTCAAGAGTTCCCCATCTTGTTCTGATCTCGGCTTGGCCATTTGACTACTCTGTCTTTCAATTTGGTACATTGTTGTCCTCCTGGTTCTGACCCACTTCGGTACCGTACGACTCTGTCTCTGTGTCTTGTTTTTATCTCTTTGTGTTGTTTTTCTTGCACCTTAGCAGAGTAGGGAACATCGACCATTTGCACCCTTGCTACTTAGAGCTTGCACTGCACGTAGGCAGGAAAAAGCGGGTGGGGTAACATTACAATATTATTATTATTATTTATTTTTAAAGTGCCATTCATTCCATGGCGCTGTACATTTAATAAGGGGTATACATACATAATACAGATAATTGCACTAAGCATGAACAAGACGAGTTACAGACTGGTACAGAAGGAGAGAGGGCCCTGCCCGCGAGGACTTACAATCTACATGGTATGGAGGAAGGACACAGTAGGTGAGGGTAAAGTTGGTCATGGTGGTATAGAGGCAGCAGGGTCACTGGTTGTAGGCTTGTCTGAAGAGGTGGGCTTTAAGGTTTCTTTTGAAGGATTCCATTGTAGGTGAAAGTCTGATATGTTGGGGTAGAGAGTCCAGGGGCTGCACGGGAGAAATCTTGGAGGCGATTGTGGGAAAAGGTGATAAGAGGAGAGAAGGTCTTGTGAGGACTGGAAATTACGTGTGGGGATGTATTGGGAAAGTAGATCAGAGATGTATGGAGGGGAGAGGTTGTGAATGGCCTTATACTGTACGTATTTGTTAGTATTTTACAGGGTGAGATGTGAATTAGTCGGGCAGCATTGTTGAGGATGGATTGGAGGGATGTGAGAGTGCAAGATGGAAGGCCACATTGGAGGATGTTACAGTCGTCTAGGCGGGAGATGATGAGGGCATGTACAAGCATTTTGAAGACTCCTGGTTATGCATGGATGCGGGAGATATTTATGAACTGGAGGCGGCAGGTGGTGGAAAGGACTTGGATGTGCACTTGGAAGGACAGGGCACATCCAATCAGCAGACTTGGTTGACACGGGAGAGTGTGCAGTCATTGATCATGATAGATAGTTCTGTTCGGGGGAGGGGGGGGTTAAAAGATGATAAATTCTGTTTTATCCATATTAAGTTTTAGAAAGCGAGAGGAGAAGAAGGATGATATAGAAGATAGGCATTGTGGGATTCTGAATAGTAAGGTGGTGATGTCTGGAACAGACAGCTAAATTTGTGTGTCATCAGCATTAAAGTGATACTGAAAGCCATGGGACGCTATGAGCTGTCCCAGACCTAAGATTTAGATTGAGAAGAGCAGTGGGAATGAGACAAAGAGGTGGTGTAAGTGGGAGACACTAAGGGCCAGATATATCATTAGGCTAAGTCACTTTTGTGGAGTCAAAAAGTCGCAAAAAAATGCGCAAATCAAAATTTTGCGACTTTTTTGCGACTTTTTGAAGGCAAGCGCTAAGCACTCCAGTTTTGAGAAAATGGGAGTTTTGCCTTATGCAAATGATTGGCAAGACAAATTTACTATTGCGACTTTTTAAAAAAGTCGCAAAAAAGTCGCAAAAAAGTCCCAATTTCACTCCAGCGAGGACCATGCTTATCTTTTGAGACTTTTTAATAGAACATGCGACTTTTTCATAAAAACGTGCGACTTATTCATTAAGATGTGCGAATTTTGTAAAGCTGCTTACTGACGGATAAACTGCTACCGTCAAACCACATTTATTATAGTCTTAAAGGGCCGATCATAAATCTGACTTGGCTAAAACTGACTTTAGCCATATGTTAAAGTGGAGTGAGCTGTCAGAGGAATGATAAATCTGGCCCTAAATGTCCGGTTGGTGAGGTATGACAATAGTGTCACTTTATGTTATATATTGTACTTCATGTTAGTGGTAGAGTATTTTTTTTTATTTTACTAAAAATCTGAAATTTACTTTAAATTTGGAAAAATTAGCAAGTTTCAAAATTTGAAGTTTGCAGCTTGTAAGACGTTTACCATATGTCTACTTTATGTTGGCATTATTTTGAAAATTTCCCAAACCATTTTTTTAGGACCAGTTCTGAAGTGGCTTTGAGAGGCCCATATAAATGGAACCCCGATTAAATTAACCTATTTGAAAAACTGGACCCCTCAGGCCCCTATTCCTCATCAGACCTCAGATCCGACCCCTATTCTTCATCAGACCCCCATTAGACCTCAGATCAGCCCCCCATTCCTTTTGATACCCCCATCAGAGCTCAGATCAGACCATTAGACCTCAGAACAGACCTTCATTCCTTATCAGACCCCCATGAAATCTTAGATTAGTCTCTCATTCCCAATCAGACCTCAGATTAGACACCCATTCCTCATCAGAGTCCCATTGCTCATGAGACCTCATCTCCTCCGTACAGCGCCACCACTCACAGATCCAGCTCACTCTTTCTGCACTCACCGCACCCTGGTCTTCTTCTGCTGGTACTGCGTGCTGTGCTATGTAATGTCAGGTCCCAGGACAGCATGCAGCACTGGCAGAAGAAGACCAGGGAGTGGTGAGTACAGCCAGTCCAAAGAGTGAAATAGTCACCACTCTCTGGTCCTACTATGTAATAGTGAGTGCTTCCATCATAGAAGAGCTCACTAGCATTCACTTCATAAGACTCACTGACATTTTCCTCCCACATTTTCGGGGGAAAAAGTGCTTCTTAGCTCTCCATGTTTTGTCCAGAAATGTATCCTGTGTAGATCATTTCACCATATTTGGTCATGAACAACTGTTTGGGCACATGGCAGGGCTCAGGAGGGAAAGACCGACATTTGGCTTTTTTTATTTTTTATAATTCTCTCAGTGGAGCTGTGTAAAGGCTTAGTTTTTGCTGAATGAGTTGTCATTCTAATTGGTACTATTTTGGAGTAGACTTTTTGATTCCTTTTTATTTTCTTTTGGAAGGTAGGATGAAGAAGAAATAGCAATTTTGCTATTTTTTCAGTTTTGTTTTTACAGCATTTATCATGTGATAAAAATTACATGTGAAGGGAACATGTACACGAACATATTTTTCTTCCGTTGCCATTCCTTTTTTTACAGGTCTGTATGCGGAACCATTTGTTTCAATGGGGCTTGAAAAAAACTGGACAAGGACAGGCCTTGTTACAATGGATCCGCAAAAAAAAAAAAAAAACGCATGCAACACAGACGTCGCACGGATGTCATCCGTTTTTTCTTGTGGATCCGTGTTTTGCGGACTACAAAATACATACGGTCGTGTGCATGAGCCCTAACTATGCTACTGGTCAGTTCAATTTTAGTAAAACCAATTTAATAGTTTTTTTTTGTGTTCTACTACTTTTACACAACATTAAATTTTTTTTAAAGAAAACTCATGTTTTTGTGTCACCATTTTCCGACAGTCATAATTTTTTTTCTTTTTCTGTCAACAGAGTTGATGTTCTAATTGTTACCATTTTGGAGTACATTATACATACAATTTTTTTCATTGATTTTTATTATGTTTATTGGGTGGCAATAAACTGACCTGACCAATAAACTGACTTACTGTATAACGCTGACAGTGCGCACAGAAGGTTAATGTTTATTCATGAGCTCAGTCTAACCCCGCCCACCTGCTGCAGCATTTTCATAGAAGAAAACTGTCAATCAGCATCTTCTCCGGCACACCCTGCCAGCATTATACATTAAGATTTCCACAAACACTTTACAATAGCAGATAAGTGACAAACCACTAAAATCAGAATCCAAAGAAAAATAGAAGGAAGGCTTGATTACAAAAGATAGAGAAGTGGCTTATCTATAGTGGTTAGATCCACTGATACAACATTTTGGCATAACATAAACCTTCTTCAATTTTACGTTAAGCCAAAATGTTGCATCAATGGATCTAACCACTATAAATTAGAAGCAACTTCTTTATCGTTTGCAATCAAGTAAGTGTGCTGCCTTCCTTCTTTTTCTTTGCACTATGTATTATGTGCAACAATGGACTGATGTTTATCTAGGCGAGCCGAGCACCAATTTATTCTCATTTTTGTGAGGGTCATCCAAGTTTTCACTGTTGAAATCAGCATACCTGTCACTATTTTATATGCTCACTGAGGGCAGCATAGTGGATAGCAGGTTCCCTTTAAGTGTCAGCATAATTTAGAGCAGATTCTGCACCTGCAGGGTGGCGGCGTGAATACCATCTCCCATTGTTTTCAATTGGAGACCACTGTGCTTTTTATATGGCCTCAGTTTTTTGCCGCAATCACACCAAGAAAGGACATTTCCTCTCTTAGAATAGTCATGGCTGTAAACCACAGCCACCCACTGAAAATAATGGTCTGATAGCTTTTTGGAGCAGAGTCCATGCCAAATTCTGCTTTCAAAAAATGCCCCTAAGAATCCATTCACACGACCGTATATTTGAGTCTGCATCCTTTCTGCAATTTTACGGAACAGATGCGGACCCATTAATTTCAATGGGGCCGCAAATGATGTGGACAGCATCTATACTTCTGTTTCGTGGCCCCACAAAAAAGATAGAACATGTCCTATTCTTGTCCGCAATTGCGGACAAGAATAGGCATTTCTATCATGGGGTTGGCCGTTTCGCAAAATGTGGAATGCATATGGCAGGTATCCGTGATTTGCGGACTGCAAAACACATTCGGTCGTCTGAATGAGCCCTATACACTTTAATATGAAAATCAATGTACAGCCAGGCTTCCACCTTTATTTCATTAAGTGTAAAAATAAAAATAAATCCATTAAAAATTCTATAAAAACATTTTTTTTTAATGTAGCTTTGCCTTTTTTTCCAGATGACCACAAGTACTACCATTGTATATCCTGATTAATCCCTAGAACTATCCAGATTATCATGCACAAATCTCGCCCATGTACAACTTTGGTCTTCTTAACAATCTTGGCAAAAAACAATGGAAAAATGAAGCCTGGTTGAAATGCATATACAGACAGCAGACTCGCTGCTCTGATTGCAAAGTCTCTTTCAAAAATGCATAAACAGCTTCACAGTCTGACACCAAGAAATAATACTGATGCTTTTCCACTGCTAAAAATGGTAAATCAAAATACTTAAAATATTTCTATTAAGCTTTGACGTAGAGATTTACGAAAAAGCCCAAGGTACAGTAGAGTAGCGAATACATAATTGAGTAATCTTCAAATACTAAGGATAAGATTATGCCAAGCACTGATCTTATTTGAATCTCCCACTGCCAGCTTCAACGCACAGTTATTTTTACTGCAGTATGAAATGCCGGCCTTAAAGGGGTTGTCCTATTTCAATAAAAAAAATACTTAGGCCCCTTGCAGACGAGCGTGTCCGGATGCGTTGCGTCTGCGATCAGGGAAAATCGTGCGAGTAGGTACGCAATTGCTGTCAGTTTTGACTGCGATTGCGTTCCGATGTTTAGTTTTTATTGCGCGGGTGCAATGCGTTTTGCGCGCGTGTGATAAAAAACTGACTGTGGTACCCAGACCCGAACCCGGACTTCTTCACTGAAGTTCGGGTTTGGGTTCGGTGTTCTGTATATTTTATTATTTTCCCTTATAACATGGTTATAAGGGAAAATAATAGCATTCTTAATACAGAATGCTTAGTAAAATAGGGCTGTATTTTTTCCCGCAACGCACCTGCATCTGTTCCCGCACGTCACCCGCAACGCCCGTGTGAACCCACTGGCTCCTGGTATTGCCCATACGGCCCAGTTAGGAGAGTGTTACGTCCCGGGCTACTTGAGAAACCTTGGCATGGTGCCCGGGCTTAGACATGTTCTACACCGTAGGACATGTTGACTAATCTCTCAATTTTAAAACCAGTTTGAGGGTTTAGTAAGACCGCAGCATGCACCTGTCTTTGCTATTTTGTTATATTGATTATGACATCCACACAATTGCTACCTTGTGTGGGATGTCTATTGTGGTACTTGTGGTTCGCTGCGGGCATCCTCCACCGTATGCATTTTTGCTGGGGATCGCCATTAGCAACGGGCCACAAGTGCAGGATTTGCTCCCCTATATATATGCACGACTGCATGTGGGTTTGAGCACCTCCTGCTAATACCACGCTAGTCTTTTCAGTTTGTATAATTAAAAAAAATTAACCTCATCCTATTCGCGCAGCCGGCATCATCTTCTTTCAGGACCTGCCAAAGGACATTTGATGACGTAATCTTCTATCTTCATTCAGCAGGACCTGTGCTGACGTCACCGCGCTCACCATGTGGTGAGCGCAATTACATCATCAAAGGTCCTTTGGCAGACCCTGAAAGAAGAAGATGATGCCGGCTGCGCGAACAACAGGATGAGGCGAGTTAATTTTTTTAACCCCTAAAGCCACATTTTAGTAAGCATTCTGTATAAAGAATGCTGTTATTTTCCCTTATAATTATGTTATAAGGGAAAATACAGTAAATTATCTTTTATCAATTTACTTACATCATCTCCTAGCAACTATGCGTGAAAATTGCACCGTATCCGCACTTGCTTGCGGATGTTTGCGATTTTCACGCAGACCCATTCATTTCTATGGGGCCTGCGTTGCGTGAAAAAATGCAGAATATAAAACATGCTGCGATTTTCACGCAACGCACAAGTGATGCGTGAAAATCACCGCTCATCTGAACAGCCCCATTGAAATGAATGGGTCCGGATGCAGTGCGGGTGCAATATGTTCACCTCACGCATTGCACCCGCACAGAATTCTCCCCCGTGTGAAAGGGGCCTTACTCTCTTTTTTCTCCCTGTCGCTTTCAGTGTGTTGCGCTGCAGTCTTTCCACATCACCTTCCTGGCTGCAGCGGTGACTTACCATGCAGCCAAATCACTGGCTTCAGCAGTACATGGGACATCACCACTGCAGTCTGGAAAATAAACAGCAATGGAGAGGAACGGCGCTCATCCCTGGAAGCAGCAGGGAAGAAAAGTGATAAGTATTTCTTCTTTAGTTATTTTTACCACGTTTACAGCGGCTGTATATAAAAATAATACAAAACAAAAACTCAGCACTCACCTGGTAAATCCCCTACTGTTCCAGTATTGTCATTCCAGACCACTGCAGTCAATAAATATGAGGCCTGTGACGAGCACCAATTTGGCAGTATTGGAACAAGAACCGCATCTTTTATTAGTTTATCCCACAATTCACCACCACCCCTCACCTGCGGCAAGTTTTGTAAAATTCTGTAAAACCAATCTGCTACTATGGCCATTTATTAATTTCAGAACACAATAGGATCAGACAGGTAGAAACCAATCTCTCAGACTCTACATCTTCCTAATTAAGATGGATTGTTGGAAAATCTACATAGACTTAAGTCAGTGGATCCTGTTTTCCTAGCACCCCAGCCGATCAGGTGTTTGGTGACACTGACCTTGGTGACATTTTGGTAGGCTAGACACTGGGAAGGTTTACCACAAGTCTTCTCAATTTGTAGATAAGGACTCTCTGATTCGCTGGAGTCTCAGAGTCTTAGCAATAGCTTTGTAACCTAATCCAGACTAGTAGATTTCAATAACTTTGTTTTCCATCTGTATTTGAATCTTTTTAGAACGTGGCATCATGTGCTAGCTTTTGAGATTTTCTGTTTCACATTACCAGTTAGGTTCTATTTAAATTGTTATTTAGATTTAATGGGCCTGACAGTGAGAGTATGGCCACACGTTCAGGTTTATTTTTTTAATCAATTGTCTTTTTATTGAATTTTTTCAAGAATAAACATGTACATATAATGGAAAAAAACACAACATGACTTTGGAGTACATTATTCATGCTATACAGATATATCTAAGTGCACTTGAGCATAAGAATAACATACATCATGTTTTTATACATATACATCCTTATGCTGAGCAGGTTTAAGAAAAAACATATATAATGATCATGGATGAATATTATTATAATGTTAGCTTATAGGCTATTAAAGTAGCAAAAATTCTATATTTGCAATAACTATACAGAATTATATAAAATTTACTGTAATACAGATTTGGACATACAAGGGGAAGTTGAACCCAGTTTTCAACTGAATTTGGGTAACTGGGTAATGTAGTAGCTAAGGGGAAATTACTGCATTTTCGGACTATAAGACACACCAGACTATAAGACGCACTTAGGATTTATAGGAGGAAAATAAGAAAAAAATAATATTCTTCATGAGACCTCAGATCAGACCCCCTATCCTCATCAGACCTCAAATCAGACCACCATTCTTCATCAGACCCCAAAATCAGACCTCCCAGATCAGACCCTCAAGCTCTATCAGCCTCAGATCATACCCCCCAAGCCACCATGAGCCTCAGATCAGACATCAAAAACAAGCAAACACCTTCTGGCCCATGCTGTACTGTGTTGCACAGCATCAGGTCATAGTGCGCGTCTATGTGCACTACGTCCTGACCCAGTACACAGCGCAGTGCTTCCCTCACCACTCTCTGCACCTCCTGCATACTAATGACCACTTATTTAATGGAAGCGGTCATTAGCATTCGGGCCATGAGATGCACTGCCATTTTCCCCTCACTTTAGGGGGGGGGGGGGGAGGGAGGAGGAGTGCGTCTTATAGTCTGAAAAATGTGGTACATTTTCACTCTTGGCCAAGTAGGGCTTAGCTACAATTTTCCTTCAATAAATTACATTATTTCAAAATAGCATTTTGTATTTACTTAGGTTATCTTTGTCTATTATTTCATTAAAAGTAATTGATGATCTGAAACATTTAAGTGTGGCTAACATACAAAAATAGAAAAATTTTGAAAGAGGAACTACTTTTTCACAGCACTGTATATACTTGGAGGCATGAATAACAAAGCAGATGGTTCACTTTGCTCAAATGTCATGCATTCAACAGTATTCTAGAGGTGACAAAATAAATGTAACAGAATGCTAAGACAATATACTGCAGTACTGCATCATTTCTCAACCTATTAAAATCACATTGCCATCTTATTGCTTTGCACTTACCTGGCATCAGTCACTATTGAAAAGGCTGGTTTTACACACCGCGTTTTACTTTTTTCATTTTTTTGGGGGGGGGGAGGGGGGGTGGGGGGACAAAAAAGGTGCAGGCAGGTGCACTAAACTGCTTTAAAATAAAAAATAAAAAAAAGCATGCCCAAATGGGAGTGCAGAGTCTAAAATATACACTAGGTGACCTTACGTAGGAAGCTATGTATGTCTTTGGCATGTGGGATGAAATCAGAGAACCCATACAGTGACTAAAGTAGACATTAAGGAATATATGAGAAGACTGTATCATTTATTTTCGCGTTTAACACAATCATTTTAAACTCCTCCCACTTGTCATGCAGACAGCTCCGCATGTACAACGTCCTCTAGTCT
Source organism: Bufo bufo (assembly GCF_905171765.1). Classification (NCBI taxonomy): domain Eukaryota; kingdom Metazoa; phylum Chordata; class Amphibia; order Anura; family Bufonidae; genus Bufo; species Bufo bufo. Next base: position 611,918,485 of record NC_053389.1, on the reverse strand, counting down.
AGAGTCTGTTGAAAGTGTTACATGGTAACTGCCAGGGTTTTTAAGTCAATGGGAGCAGCGCTTGTAGTAGCAAGCTCCTGCTGCTACAGTGTCGACAGTGCTGTGGCTATGGTGCTGTCTTCGATCGACAGAACTACACAGACCAGTTGATCAGCGGGGTTGCGAGGTGTTAGACCTCTGCTGATCAGCTAGTGATGGCCTTTACTTAAAAAAAAAAAAAAAAAAACACCTGGACAACCCCTTTAATGAAGGTGACTGAGTGATTTCCTGGGTCACATGACCCTCCATCAGCAGCCATTTTATAGAGAGGACTAGGGAGGAGCAAAGCAAGCTTCGGATCTTAGATCCAAAGTCTCTTCGCTCAGAATTTCAGGATAATAATGTATGGCGATCAGTATCTCTACAGCATTAAAATGTATGGTCTCCGATGAGGCAGTCCGTTATTCCCAAACTCGGCTTTGGTTCTGACTGGTACCTCAGAACCAAAGCCAAGTTTGGTTCCAAGTTTTAAAATGGTTTTCCAGTTTAATAATCAAATACCGAAGTTATTCACCAAAGTCTCGCGAGACTTTGATAAGGGGAAGCCAGTTATTCCCGGCCGTACATTTCAATGCTGTACAGTGACTGATCTCCGTACAGCATTATACGGAAGTTCTGAGCGAAGTGACTTCGTATCTAGGATCCGAAGCTCGCTTTGCTCATTCCTAAATAGGACCTCTGTGTGGACAGGACAAAAGACTTGATCGACAAGGGGCATACCTTATAAAATATACAAAATGGCTCTGAGGGGCAGCAGTTCACGATGGGCCATGGGAGCCTATGGCTCCCATCTCTGCTGTTCAGTCTCATAGGCCGTAAGCCACTAGGCCTGAAGCCTGTGAGGCAGAAGAATGATGCAGGAGGGGACATCATTACAACCGCTTGCGCCGGGTCTCACGCCATACAATGGTCAACACATGCATCCTGATGCAGGAGTTCAGGATTATGTCATTGCACCGCCTGAGACCTGGCACAGGATGTCATCACAACCTCCTGCGCTGGGACAAGGCAACTCAGGCTGGAGGAAGCCTGTGGCCTGCATCACAGACAGCGGCAAGGAATGGGAGCCCCACTACAGGGGGCATTGTAACTACAGGGGGCATTGGAAAAATTGGGGCTACTACAAGGGGCATTATAACTACTGAAGCTAATACAAGGGATATAATAAATACAAGGGCCACTAAAGGGGGCTTTATTAGTCCTGTGGGCTCTATAGGGGTGTCTTATAGATCAGCCTAATGACTACTGGGGGCCTAAAGAGGTGCCTTATAGAGAGGCCTTATTATTGCTGGAGGCACTATAGGAGGGGTCTTATTTCTACTGAGGGCACTATGGTGGCATTATTACTACTGTGAGGGAATTATTATTGGGCACAATATGGAGGGCACTGCTACTAATGGACTCTTGGGGAGCATTATCACCATTGGAGGTACTTTAAACCAAATCCGAGTTCGGAAATGTTTTTTTACAGTACAAATTTATTAAGTTATTACGCGAAGTCTCGCGAGACTTCGTGAAGCAATAACTTCGGCTCATCGGAGCCAATACATTCTAATACTGTACAAAGCTGCTGCTCCGTACAGTATTGGAACAAATTTTTATGCGAATGGACTTCGAATGTTTCATCCGAAGTCGATTCGCTCATCCCTACTTAAGTCGATTCGCTCATCCCTACTTAAGACCCCTGTCATATATACTGATTATCAGTAGCCAACCCCCTTAATGCATATCCAAAGGTGGAGCTTTCCTTTTACATCACAATATTTCTTTGTAGAGGTTTATAGTTTTAATAGTGGTTTAGACTACTAAGTAATATTGTGAATCATTATAGTAAAGGTATCTCCACAGAAGAAAATAGGAGGAGTGATGAGTCAAACATCACAGAGCAGGGCACATACATTAGGCTCTCTCTAGTAGCTAAATAATAGATGCAAGCAGCTATTAGTGAATTGGTGAGGTTTACACAAAGCACATGCTGATTCAGCACACGTTAATGCCACCTATAATAATACTGTGTATTGCTTCATGCTCATACCAGTGATTCACTAACGTTTCAAACATACCATTTAGTAACTAGGTTTTTTTTAATTGCCAAAAATATATTAAGATAAAAAGACAATTATGACATTAAAAATATTTTGGTTTGTAAGGCTAAAAAATGACATATGTCTATCCAGTTCAGCAATGTTGATCCAGAGGAAGACAAAAAACACCCCTATAACGGCTCATGCACACAAACATATTTTCTATCAGTGTCCGTGGCGTTTTTTTTTTTGCGGACTGTATGCGGAACCATTCATTTTAATGGGTCAGCAAAAAAAACTGCAGTTACTCCGTGTGCATTCCATTTCCATATGTCCGTTCCACAAAAAATAGAACATGTCTTATAATTGTCCGCATAACAGACAAAGATAATACTGTTCTATTAGGGGCCAGCTGTTCTGTTGCGCAAAATACAAAACGCACATCATGACATCAGTGTTTTGCGGACGGCAAAATACATACGGTCGTGTGCATGTACGAAGGTGAAAGACAATTTTCATCATTTTAGGGAAAAAATTCCTACCCGACACCAAATCTGACAATCAGAATAACTCCCTGGATCAACGACCCCTCTCTAGTAACTATATCCTGTAATATTATTACACTCCAGAAATACATCCAGGCCCCTCTTGAACTCTTTTAGTGAATTCACCATCACCACCTCCTCAGGCAGAGAGTTCCATAGTCTCACTGCTCTTACCGTAAAGAATCCTTTTCTATGTTTGTGTACAAACCTTCTTTCCTCCAGACGCAGAGGATGAACCCTTTTATGGGTATGAATAGATCACAGGAGAGAGCTCTGTATTGACCTTTGTTATACATAGTTATGGGGTCAGCGTCTTTTTCCTACACTAAATAACTGTAATCTTTAAGTCCACCCATTTGATATAGTATAAAAAAAAACAAAAAACTGTTCTCTTCTGGACTCCTTTATTTTTGTAATAGATCTTACTGACATTTTAGGTAAGGTTTACAATGACATTTTTCTTAAATCAATCTGTTATCAGGCAAGATGTCAATAGAAAATGTATGGGGTCTCAGCTTGGATCCTTCAGCATTCCATTGACATTCCTGTTCCTATCCTTTAGAAACCTGACACTGGTATAAACATATTTCTACAGGCCTCATTCACAAGATCCTAAGCATTTTTCTTCCCTATCTTCCCTGAGCCATAACTTTTTTATTTTTCCGTTCATATAGCTGTATGAGGACTTATTTTTTGCGGAACAAGTTGTGCTTTAATGCCACCATTTAATATGGCGTACATTATATGGCAAAAAAATTCCAAATAGGTTGGAATTAGAAAAAACTCAATTTCTTCACTGTTTACGGGTTTTCTTCCCACAGCGTTCCCTTCATTCATTCATGTGCCCTTCATTCTTTGGGTCAGTACCATTACAACGATACCCCATATGTATAGGTTTTGTTATGTCTAAATAGTGTATAAATAAATTTATACTTTTTTACAGTTATATCTACTGAGCTGTGGAGGGACTCATTTTTTGCGGGACAATCTGTAGTTTTTATTGATACCATTTTGGAGTATGTGTGACTTTTTGATCACATTTTAGTACATTTTTTGGGTAAGAGAAGCAATGAACAAAATAGCAAATTGGCCATTTTGACCTTTTTTTCCATTACGTCATTCGCCGTATTGGAAAAAGATTTTTTATATTTTAATACTACAGGTGTTTTGGGATGCGATGATGCCCATGAAGTTTATATTAAATATTTTCATATATATATATATTTTTTTTTTTTTTTTTTTTTTTACTTTTTTAAATGATTTTAAAGCATTTATTTGAGCCTACAAAATCTATTTATTTATTTTTTAATTATAAACCCTCATGAGTTTTGCACAGAATTGCTTATTTCTTATGTTGGCGTGCCACCTGCTGGTCAAAATAAGAACTATAGCTTCAATACCCTGGGTCATTTCAGAAAGACCCAGCGTATTGAATTCAATTACCAGCATCCTCATTGGCCGCAGAGCTTTCGGGTTTTTTACCATTTAGATGCCATGATCTCACTTGATCACCGCACCTAAAAGCTTTAATGACCGCGAATGGCATTATTGCCGGTCATGGTCATTAGCCGCGGGTCTCTGCTGTTTTAAACAGCGGAGACCCGCCGGCCTTGATGCCCACTGCACGTGGGCGCAATGTTTGCACACTGCTCCAGCGCCGTACATGTACGGCGCTGGTAGTGAATAGGTTAATCTGTAAATGGTGCACAATACAAACCCATATTGAATAAATATATTGCATGCTCCATACATTGGTGTTCGTTTCCTTATCACAGACGTTTTCTCCTAGGACTGATTTTAATGTAGTACTCATAGTATCTCCAGTTGTAAGGGCAAAACAGCCCCCACAGAGGTGGTTCAGGGCTGTACAGCCTCACTGCAGAGCTGATCTGGGTCTGCTAAAACCCAGCAGTTGGTGCAGGACTTTGAGAAATTGGATAACCCCTTTAATAAATAGGGGCCATCGGGTCCCTGCGCTGCTGTGACGGGGACCCGATGGCAGCCCGATGCCTTCCTTAAGCATCGTAGCTGCCTTCCATGAGGCAGGAAGCTGTAAGTGTATTACAGTGAGTAATACACTTACAGCCAATGCATTACAATACAGAAGTATTGTAATGCATTGTAAAGGGGATCAGACCCCCAAAAGTTGAAGTCCCAGAGTGGGACAAAAAATAAAGTGAAAAAAAGTAAACAAATAAAATAAAATAGCGTCCTAAATTAAAGTAAAAAAATAAAACCCTAATAAAAAAAAATTTAAACACGGAAAAAAGAAATATTTGACATATTAGGTATCTCCGCGTCTGTATCGACCGGCTCTGTAAATATCACATGATCCACCCCATCAGGGGAACACTGTAAAAAAAAAAAAAAATGCAATGTCAAAAAAGCCATTTTCTGGTCACTTTGACTCACAAAAAGTGTAATACCAAGTGATCAAAAAGTCTTATGTACCCCATAATTGTACCAGTAAAACAGTCATCTCATCCCACAAAAAATGAGCCCCTACCTAAGACAATTGCCCCCAAAAAATAAAAAAAAATAGGGCTCTCAGAAAATGGCAACACAAAAACAAGATTTTATTCTGTTCAAAAATGATTTCACTGTGTAAAACTTAACAAAAATAAAAATGATAGACATATTACGTAACGCCGTGTCCGTAACAACCTGCTCTATAAAAAAATATCAGATGAATAAAAAATAAAAAAACTATGCAAAACAGACATTTTTTTTTTCACCTTGCCAAAAAGTTTAATACCAAGCGATCAAAAAGTCTTAGGTACCCCAAAATAGTACCAGTCACCTTATCCTGCAAAAACCGCGCCCCACATAAGTCAATCACTTAAAAAATAAAAACCAATGGCACCCATAAATCTATTAATCAAAATCTGCACTGCAAAAGCCATATGGCTGGCGCTCCTTCCGTCCTGCCAGGTTACAAAATTATGCAGACATATGGGGAATGTCGATTGATAACCATTTTATGAGGTATTACTATCTGTCTTAAAAGTAGAGAAATTCTAATTTAGAAAATTGTGAGTTTTTCCAAATTTTGGGATTCTTTCATAAATAAAAGGTGAAATATATCAACTCAAATTTACCACTATCATGAAGTACAATGTGTCACGAGAAAACAATCTCAGAATGGCTTGGATAAGTAAAAGCGTTACAAAGCAATTACCACATAAAGTGAGATGTCAGATTTGCAAAAATGGACCTGGGATTTGAGGGAAAAGGTGGCCCAGGTACTGAAAGGATTAAAAGGGGTTATCCAATTTCTCAAAAAAATAAAAATAAATACCACATATGCTGGACCCCTCACAGGTAATATACTTACCCCGCTCGCGGCACCTATCCTGGTTTCCGCACTGATGAAAACATCCGGTGTCGGGGGAGCAGACAATGGCAGGTGGGGACGGGGACAAGCCTCCCTAGCGTTACCCGCGATGCCCCCCCCCCACATCGGATGTTTTCATCCGTGTACAGGGAGAAGCAGCAGCGGTGGTGCGGGGACCAGGAGTGGGGCAAGTATATTACCTGTGAGTGGCCCGGCAGATGTGGGGGGGTTTTGAGAAATTGGATAACCCCTTTAATAAATGACTCCCTAGGTCTGTTCTTGTTGTCTCTGTGCCCATTTGTTCCAAACAATTCAGTCCCCAGAATTACATATATTTGTTAATGCAGGAATGTAATTTGAGTGGATCAAGCTCTGCGTTCATTAACACGGCTCATGCCAGGCTGTACCCGGTGTACCACTCTACTTTGTGGGGTTTTCTGTTCTATACGTTACAAGTATTAAAAACCAGTGGAGTAACACCTGCTAAATACACCCCAATGAGTCTGTAAAATGTAACTATAAAATACTTCTAACAATTTAAATGTAAAAAAAAACAAAAAAACAACTGTTATATTCTCACACAGCAGATTTTTTACAAAAATTACTGCGGCTAAAAATCTGTTCCATACATTTTTCAAGAGGTATTGGTGGTATATGTGTAAATGGGTTTGGAGGGGGCTAAAATAACAGTGAGTACTGACCTTACCAATCCCCTGCCACCACTTCTCACTACTTCCTGCTCAGCCACTGACTATAGCGGTGGCCATCCTCCGCCACTGACTGGCTGGGCGGGCAGTCCAGACCGTTTCCACCAAGTCATGAACAAGAAGTGGAAAGGAACGGGAACAAGAGCAGCTGCTTTAGGCATCTTGCACACGACCGTATGGCTTTTTCAGTAATTTGCGGTCCGCAAAAAATATGGCTGACATCCGTGTGCATTTTGTTTTTTGCGGAACGGAATATATGGCCCCTAATAGAACAGTACTATCCTTGTCTGTTATGCGGACAATAATAGGAGATGTTCTATCTTTGAACGGAACGGAAAAACGGAAACTAAATGCATACAGAGTACATACCGTTTTTTTTGCGGACCCAATGAAATGAATGTTTCCGTATACGTAAAAAAAACTAAAACACGTTCGTGTGCATGAGGCCTTACAGTAGTGGAGAGGGACTGGTGAGGAGACTACTCACTGGGGCAGATTTATTAAGGAACTTGCGAATATTTGGCCGGGACAGGGGCAGAGTAGGGATGTATCAGGACTCCAGCCCTGGCAAATTTACTATTTACGCTTGGAAACGGGTATAAATGTTGGCAAAAAAAAAAAAAAAAAACGGGGCTGGAGTCGTTTTTTCTTTAGGTGCAAGGACTGCAAAATGCATACACCTCTTCAGACATTAGATGAATCTTACCACAGCACAAGGGGGGAAATGGCGTAAAAAGCCGGTCTTAGTAAATGTGCACCGGTGTTTGCTGTTTTCAACCCCAATTATAAAATGATGCCACTGGTATACTCCTTAGTAGTGTTGAGCAAACTTCTGTTTTAAGTTCGGCGTCTAAAGTTCGGCTTCCGGTTAGCGGAGAATCCCGATATGGATTCCGAATTCCGTTGTGGTCCGTGGTAGCGGAATCAATAATGGCCGATTATTGATTCCGCTACCACGGACCACAACGGAATTCGGAATCCATATCGGGATTCTCCGCTAACCGGAAGCCGAACTTTAGACGCGAAACTTAAAACAGAAGTTCACTCAACACTACTCCTTAGGTTTGTACAGCAAGGATTTCTGCAACACAACGGCCTAATGTGAACATACCCTCAGGGCACGAACAGACGACGCAGTGTGGCACGGCTTCCCTGTGGTAGAGTACCACACAACTGTACGGGCTGCAACGAGTGCACCAATTAGGACCGTGCTGTTTAGTTCTTCATTGTCAGTGGCCACGTGACACCCACAATACCGCGTGACCATTAACAATGGACACTGACGGAACGGTGCGTTTTTAGTTCATCGGAGCCCACTGAGGCTTGGACAGCCCCGTGGTACTCGACCAGGGTTGCCAACCAGCATGTTTCTTTTTTCTGGACAACTTATCCCAAAATCACGGACAGCAAAGTTTTTTTTTTAGAAACTGGAAAACTGCAATGAATGATAAAGAATAATTACAGGTCTAAAGCTGAATATACTGATAACACCTCATTACCAGCTGTGAAATGATGAGAATTACCACCAAAATAATCTAGTCGGGTACCAACAGCCTCAAAAACATCACGGGCGCAGGAAAAAGTCGCCTATTTTTATGGACTGGAGGGTTGGCAGCTTTGGTGACAGCTGTGGCACTACCACTTGTGGTCACATACAGATATTTCCTATCAGTAATCCCTCACTGTGCAGTCACCTATACTGTCTATACACAGTGGCTGCAGCAGAGACTCCACATTACAGGGCAGGCTGCCGGACTGGCGGTGAGTGGCTGCAGCAGAGACTCCACATTACAGGGCACGCTGCCGGACTGGCGGTGAGTGGCTGCAGCAGAGACTCCACATTACAGGGCAGGCTGCCGGACTGGCGGTGAGTGGCTGCAGCAGAGACTCCACATTACAGGGCAGGCTGCCGGACTGGAGGTGAGTGGCTGCAGCAGAGACTCCACATTACAGGGCACGCTGCCGGACTGGCGGTGAGTGGCTGCAGCAGAGACTCCACATTACAGGGCAGGCTGCCGGACTGGAGGTGAGTGGCTGCAGCAGAGACTCCACATTACAGGGCACGCTGCCGGACTGGCGGTGAGTGGCTGCAGCAGAGACTCCACATTACAGGGCACGCTGCCGGACTGGCGGTGAGTGGCTGCAGCAGAGACTCCACATTACAGGGCACGCTGCCGGACTGGAGGTGAGTGGCTGCAGCAGAGACTCCACATTACAGGGCACGCTGCCGGACTGGAGGTGAGTGGCTGCAGCAGAGACTCCACATTACAGGGCAGGCTGCCGGACTGGCGGTGAGGGCGCTCGGCTCCGAGTGGCTGCAGCAGTCGCCGTCTCCTCGGATGTGCACTGCTCGGCGTAGTAAATCTGTGTCTCTCTCTGAACACGCCTGTCTGCGCTGCTCCCTCCCCCTCTCCCTCCACCCTGCAGTCACATCCTGCAGTCTCTGTCTCTCTGCTGCCGCTGCTGTCTCCGGGGTCTCTTCCTGCTGGGATTGGGAGAGACATCTGTCTGTTGTCTCATAAGGTTACCCCACACCCAACCGAGCCGAAGTCCCTCCGAGCCCCCGGCCATTGCAGACTGTCTCTGTAGCCGAGGCCCGTGAGATGTGTGAGGCCCTTGCTAGCTGTCTGTGGATCTAGTAGCCTGCTGCTATACGGATGCTTGTGGACCCAGAAGACTCCTGCGTGGATCTGTGTGGCTGTCTCTTCCTGGATATATGAGCGGCTGTCTCTAGACTCCTAATGACGTCTCACTGGACAGGACTGGCCGGCCGTCTCTTAGCTTCTGTGGATGTCTCTTTCTGCTGTCAGGAGGCCTGAGATCTCCGGGGACAGAAAACAGGGTAATACCATTGAGTCTTGTCGCTATTCTACAGTCTGACACACAGCCTGCATGTACACTGCCCCCACTGCATTGTGGTACTTGTAGTCCGCACCCCCATGCCAGCAGCAGCACAGTCTGGCGGCCAGATGAGTGCCCCAGCCCCATGCCAGGCATTCCCTATGGGTAATGTGTGCAGTATGTGTATGGTAGTGTTCTAATTGCTGTCAGTATGCTCGGTATTTGTGGTATGCCTGGCAGGATTTGGGATAGTAGTAGAGTGCTGGGAAGATAGGGCAGTGCTGGGGCTGCTCCACTATGGGGCAGCTGTGTAGTGAGGGCCCCATGACAGGAGGGCAGCTGTGTAGTGAGGGCCCCATGACAGGAGGGCAGCTGTGTAGTGAGGGCCCCATGACAGGAGGGCAGCTGTGTAGTGAGGGCCCCATGACAGGAGGGCAGCTGTGTAGTGAGGGCCCCATGACAGGAGGGGAGCTGTGTAGTGAGGGCCCCATGACAGGAGGGCAGCTGTGTAGTGAGGGCCCCATGACAGGAGGGCAGCTGTGTAGTGAGGGCCCCATGACAGGAGGGCAGCTGTGTAGTGAGGGCCCCATGACAGGAGGGCAGCTGTGTAGTGAGGACCCCATGACAGGAGGGCAGCTGTGTAGTGAGGGCCCCATGACAGGAGGGGAGCTGTGTAGTGAGGGCCCCATGACAGGAGGGGAGCTGTGTAGTGAGGGCCCCATGACAGGAGGGGAGCTGTGTAGTGAGGGCCCCATGACAGGAGGGGAGCTGTGTAGTGAGGGCCCCATGACAGGAGGGGAGCTGTGTAGTGAGGGCCCCATGACAGGAGGGCAGCTGTGTAGTGAGGGCCCCATGACAGGAGGGGAGCTGTGTAGTGAGGGCCCCATGACAGGAGGGGAGCTGTGTAGTGAGGGCCCCATGACAGGAGGGGAGCTGTGTAGTGAGGGCCCCATGACAGGAGGGGAGCTGTGTAGTGAGGGCCCCATGACAGGAGGGGAGCTGTGTAGTGAGGGCCCCATGACGTGAAAGGGAACAGTGTAGTCAGGGCCCCATGACGTGAAGGGAGCTGTATAGTCAGGGCCCCATGACGTGAAGGGAGCTGTATAGTCAGGGCCCCATGACGTGAAGGGAGCTGTATAGTCAGGGCCCCATGACGTGAAGGGAGCTGTATAGTCAGGGCCCCATGACGTGAAGGGAGCTGTATAGTCAGGGCCCCATGACGTGAAGGGAGCTGTATAGTCAGGGCCCCATGACGTGAAGAGAGCTGTATAGTCAGGGCCCCATGACGTGAAGGGAGCTGTATAGTCAGGGCCCCATGACGTGAAGGGAGCTGTATAGTCAGGGCCCCATGACGTGAAGGGAGCTGTATAGTCAGGGCCCCATGACGTGAAGGGAGCTGTATAGCCAGGGCCCCATGACGTGAAGGGAGCTGTATAGTCAGGGCCCCATGACGTGAAGGGAGCTGTATAGCCAGGGCCCCATGATGTGAAGGGAACGGTGTAATGAGGGCCCCATTGTGTGAAGGGAGCTGTTTAGTAAGGGCCCCGTTACATTAGGGCAGTGGAAGCCCTCCACTTGTGGAGCATGTATGGGCACTTCTTGGCTATAGTAATTACCAGGGGCAGGTTGGCCATAGACCCTACAGGAAATTTCCGGACTGGCCGATGCCCAAGCCCTCCGCACGCTGCCGGCCGGGTACATAACAATCTGATGCTCAGCATTAATTAATGCTAGGAGTATCTGATGCTGATGCATCGGGCTGGCAGAAGAAAGTGCCCTCCTGCATTCAGCTGTATTGCCCTCCTCAGGACAGTGATAGAGTTGAATACTGCGGTGGGGTCGGCAGTGTCTTGACTGCGCTGTGTATTTGGTTCTGCTGGGGCCGTATTGCTGGTCTCGTCTACTTATTTTGGCCCTGCCTTTTGTCAATTTGGACCCACCTACAACATTGGGGACACTTTTTTTTTTTTTTTTCCTGGGCCACTTTAAGTTCCCAGTCCACCGCTGGTAATTACCTCACAGCAATGGGCAGAGACACAGACGTCCTATGAAGCATCGTCCCCAGCCCCTCCTCGGACCCCACCCTATAGAAACTCCTTCATTCATCTATCCGTTCCCATTAGCCTGCCATTTACACATTTTTTAACTATTCTGATGAATTTTGATCATTTACTTCATGCATACAGGGTGCCCATATAATGAGCATATAAAATAGGCTATATCACTGTGGGCTGAACGTTAACCAGGATAGATGGGGTACATAGGGTAGCCAGGATAGATGGGGTACATAGGGTAGCCAGGATAGATGGGGTACATAGGGTAGCCAGGATAGATGGGGTACACAGGGTAGCCAGGATAGATGGGGTACATAGGGTAGCCAGGATAGATGGGGTACATAGGGTAGCCAGGATAGATGGGGTACATAGGGTAGCCAGGATAGATGGGGTACATAGGGTAGCCAGGATAGATGGGGTACATAGGGTAGCCAGGATAGATGGGGTACATAGGGTAGCCAGGATAGATGGGGTACATAGGGTAGCCAGGATAGATGGGGTACATAGGGTAGCCAGGATAGATGGGGTACATGGGGTAGCCAGGATAGATGGGGTACATGGGGTAGCCAGGATAGATGGGGTACATGGGGTAGCCAGGATAGATGGGGTACATGGGGTAGCCAGGATAGATGGGGTAGCCAGGATAGATGGGGTACATGGGGTAGCCAGGATAGATGGGGTACACGGGGTAGCCAGGATAGGTGGGGTACACGGGGTAGCCAGGATAGGTGGGGTACACGGGGTAGCCAGGATAGGTGGGGTACACGAGGTAGCCAGGATAGGTGGGGTACGCGGGGTAGCCAGGATAGGTGGGGTACACGGGGTAGCCAGGATATGTGGGGTACACGGGGTAGCCAGGATATGTGGGGTACACGGGGTAGCCAGGATATGTGGGGTACACGGGGTAGCCAGGATATGTGGGGTACACGGGGTAGCCAGGATATGTGGGGTACATGGGGTAGCCAGGATATGTGGGGTAGCCAGGATATGTGGGGTACATGGGGTAGCCAGGATAGGTGGGGTACACGGGGCAGCCAGGATAGGTGGGGTACACGGGGTAGCCAGGATAGGTGGGGTACACGGGGTAGCCAGGATAGGTGGGGTACACGGGGTAGCCAGGATAGGTGGGGTACACGGGGTAGCCAGGATAGATGGGGTACATAGGATAGATAGGGTACACAGGGTAGCCAGGATAGATGGGATATATTTAGATTACACTGCACTTGTGGGTGGTAGTCCAGGATATGGCGCATGCTGTTGGCAAATAGGGTATTAGATAGTGTCAGGCTGTGCGTGGTATTTTCACTGCTGCTTTTCTGAAATGTTGAAAAACCGCATTTCATGTAGATTTATGCCAGGATAGGTGGGGTACACGGGGTAGCCAGGATAGGTGGGGTACACGGGGTAGCCAGGATAGGTGGGGTACACGGGGTAGCCAGGATAGGTGGGGTACACGGGGTAGCCAGGATATGTGGGGTACATGGGGTAGCCAGGATATGTGGGGTACATGGGGTAGCCAGGATATGTGGGGTACATGGGGTAGCCAGGATATGTGGGGTACACGGGGTAGCCAGGATATGTGGGGTACACGGGGTAGCCAGGATATGTGGGGTACACGGGGTAGCCAGGATATGTGGGGTACACGGGGTAGCCAGGATATGTGGGGTACACGGGGTAGCCAGGATATGTGGGGTACACGGGGTAGCCAGGATATGTGGGGTACACGGGGTAGCCAGGATATGTGGGGTACACGGGGTAGCCAGGATAGGTGGGGTACACGGGGTAGCCAGGATAGGTGGGGTACACGGGGTAGCCAGGATATATGGGGTACACAGGGTAGCCAGGATAGATGGGGTACATAGGATAGATAGGGTACACAGGGTAGCCAGGATAGATGGGATATATTTACTATTACACTGCACTTGTGGGTGGTAGTCCAGGATATGGCGCATGCTGTTGGCAAATAGGGTATTAGATAGTGTCAGGCTGTGCGTGGTATTTTCACTGCTGCTTTTCTGAAATGTTGAAAAACCGCATTTCATGTAGATTTATGCCAAAATGTAGTGTCCCGGACTCCCGGTATAGGGCAGTGTACCTGAACCAGTGGCAATTGGACCACGCATGCCCCTCTGGTCACCTACATGTACCTCTGGGGCTGCTGGTGACTGTAATTACCATTGGGCACCCAATGCCAAGCAGTGAGAATATTATAGTCAAACGTTCCTCCTGATCTTTATCAGTAACGTACTGCTATACCACTCTTTAAATTTGGATATCGTATTCAGCCCAAAAAACAGTTGGTGACGTTTGCTAGATGGACATTTCCACACTCAAAAAGTAAAATCCACAGTTTTTGCAGAATTATCTCCAACCCACAAATTGTAACTCGCCAGAGATCCACGGATTTCTGAAATGAATTAAGAAGGTAGGATAAGGTACGGTATTAATTCTGTCCCTGGTCCTCCCTGTTGGATACGCCTCGCTAATTCTCGTACATACGCAGTCGGGCCCAGCGATGAAGAGATATAATCACGTGACCACATCGCCCATGGCCTGTGTGTCTGTAAATGTACAGTTTGCAAATCTCGTCTTTAAAGGGAGTCCGTTGGCAGATTCTGGACTGCCGTATGAAGTAGTACACGAGTAGTGCTGCACATAAGGAGTCCAGATCTCTAGTTTTACTTTCCAACCGCCCCCTGTTCTCCTTCTGAAAGATGCACTGAAATACACAGTAAGGCCTCATGCACACGACCGTTGTGTGTTTTGCGGTCCGCAAATTGCGGATCCGCAAAACATGGATGGCGTCCGTGTGCGTACCGCAATTTGTGGAACGGCGCGGACAGCCATTGCTATAACTGCCTATCCTTGTCCACAAAACAGACAAGAATAGGATGTTTTATATATAAAAACATTTTTTTATTTTTTTTGCGAGGTCGCTGAACGGACATGCGGATGCAGGCGGCACATGGGTTTGCTGTCTCCATCTTTTAAGATAAGATGAACAGTTTTGCATGTGATCCACAGAAACCTGGATCGTATGTGGACTGATACTCCGACCATGTGCTTGAGGCCTAAGAGAAACCACAGTCCTGCAGGTACGATGTGGCTAACAAATGTCTATTCATGACACCATGCCTCTGCTCTTTTTGTATATATCTTGCGATACGCGTGACGAAGAGTCTCGAAAGTTTGCTATGCCACTGATGTCATCACTGATTTGTGAATGAGGCCATTGTGGCTTCTGAAATTGCTCCAAAATGGCACTTCTAAAAGCACCTTTTAGGCCTCTTTCAGACGAGCGTATTTGCAATGCGTATATAGTCCGGATTTTATGTTCCGGAATCCGCTGCTAATGTTGATGAATAGGGCTATTCACATGGGCGATTAATTTCCGTCAGTATTTGAAATCCGCAGCATGTCCGGGTTTTGTGCGGATTTGTTTCCAAAAAAACGCACATTACAGTCCATGGGAGTGCATCAAAACTGCAGGGAGGAAGGAATACGCATGGAAATCCTGACGCAATACTGATAAATATATCATCATGAATCTGACGGATTTCAATACGCTTGTGTTTTTCACACAAGAGATTTTTGGACGAGGTTTTGAGGCAGATCTGCCTGCATTTTTTGCCAAAATTAAAACGTGAATTCAAAAGGAAGTAGAAATATAAAGAAAGGACTTCTACGTCTCTTTCCTGGTGGATCCACATCTGGCTTTGACTGAAAATCCTGCAGGCAGATCTCCTTCAAAACCTCATCCAAAAAACTGTGTGTGGCGGTGTCCTCAGGGTGGGTCCACCCGAGTGTATATGCTGTGGAATAATGTGTGGAAAACCCGCAGCGTTTTACTGTCGCAGCAAAGTCAGCGAGATTTGGAAAAACCTCATCCATGCGCTGCATAAAAAATCTCTGCAGGATCGGTTTAGAAATCGACATGCGGATGAGATTTTTCGCAAAGCATACAAAATCCATGTGTAACTCATGCAGATTTTGTAGCAGATTCGTCACCGTTTTACTACAGCTAAATATGTCCTTTGTGGACGTGTCCTTAGGTTTGATGGCACTACATAGTAGACAGAACTGTGTCCGTTACTGAAAAACAGCTGATTGGCTGGGAGTCAGACCCTGCCGATCAGATATTGGTGACCTAAGGATAGGACATCAGTATCATAGTCCTGGAAACCCCCTTTAAGGGGCGAAGAGACTTGTAAGTGTGAATTTTAGGAGTTTGGAGGCCTTTCCTTACTAAAGCTGCCTTTCTAGATTAACAAGAAGAAAAGGAGAGCACTTCATAGGGAAGTCTGGAGCTGCCAAGCCTTCCCTCCGGACAGCCACGAGATACCAGACTGAAGATCAGAAGAAAATAAGAGGCCGGGATGACAGCAGCAGCACAACTGAGGTAAGTGCATATCCACTGGTAGTCTTTGAACAGTTTATTTATTGCTGTTTCAGGTAACGCACTTTGGGGCGGACCATCCGCTTTGTCAGACCAATGCAACATGCATGTATTGTATTGGTCTGACAAAGTGGCCAGTGCAACCCCGAAACGCGTTACCTGAAACAGCAATAAATAAACTGTTCAAAGACTATCCGTGGATATGCACTTACCTCAGTTGTGCTGCTGCTGTCATCCCGTCTTCTTTTTTTTCTTCTTTTCTAGATGAACAGGATGACTTGATTTATTGATACATTATACCCAGTCTTGATTCATGTATGGGTAATAGTTGTGGAGCGAAGATTCCTGCTTTCTGACCTTTAGGCTACTTTCACACTAGCGTTTTGGCTTCCGTTTGTGAGATCCGTTCAGGGCTCTCACAAGCGGTCTAAATCGGATCAGTTTTGCCCTAATGCATTCTGAATGGAAAAGGATCTGCTCAGAATGCATCAGTTTGCCTTCGCTCAGTCTCCATTCCGCTCCAGAGGCGGACACCATAACGCTGCCTGCTGCGTTTTGT
Organism: Bufo bufo; assembly: GCF_905171765.1. NCBI lineage: Eukaryota > Metazoa > Chordata > Amphibia > Anura > Bufonidae > Bufo > Bufo bufo. The sequence continues at coordinate 611,901,986 of NC_053389.1, read as the reverse complement.
TGTCCGTCTGATGAAACTGAGCCAAACGGATCCGTCCTGGCACACAATGTAAGTCAATGGGGACGGATCCGTTTTCACTGACACATTCTGGCACAAAACTGATCCGTCCCCCATTGACTTTCAGTGGTGTTCAAGACGTCTTGGCTACGTTACAGATAATACAAGCGGATCAGTTCATGACGGATGCAGACGGTTGTATTATCTGAACAGATGCATCCATGACGGATTCGCACAAAACGCGAGTGTGAATGTAGCCTTACCTACATGGCATGCAATTAACCATTTGCAGGCATAGTTTAAAAAAATCTTCAATAACTTGCAAGACTGACCTCAGGGATAGTAGTTTTGGAGGTCCATTGCCTTTGCCCAGTCACCAAAATGCATATATTATTGATAAAAGTAGAAATATGGAGAAATAAGGGTGGAGAGTAGACTTATCCCTAAGTGGAGTCTTCAAGGTCCCAGTAGTCACTGTGCTGTACAGTGGGGGCCACAGTCACATAGTCCCTCAGCTTTCCTTGCTTGTATGCTATTATGTTACCCAAGATCTGACATAAAGTAGCTACTGGACAGCGTTCAGATACTGCTCGCCCCGATCAGTACATGGAGGTGCCTCACATGGTGCATCGTTTCCATTCATCTGAATGGGGTGGTTTTGGCGAATACGAAAATCTGCCGTGTGTGAAGGCACCTTAAAGACGCCCTTCTAGAGGTGAATCATTCCATTGCGTGCCCGCTGCACACCTGAGCTGGATTTAGCAGGTGGTATTTGGTTTCATTTTCATTGTGCCGAGCTGTAAGTGGATCTTCTGCGGATTTGGCATGTATGTAGGAAAAGCTTTGGTTTTTGAAAGTGAAGCCGTTGTGCATGCCAACGATGAAGGGGGTCTGTCTCTGGCCAGAGTCATGTGGATGGAAGAGGAGATAAAGCCTGGCATGACCCTACAGCCGGTGCAGTAACATCTGTCACTGAGATCTGCCCTGACCCAGATACACCAGTATTGTCATCTTCTACAGGGCTTTTCACAGCTTGTCCGGGAAGAGGTTAACCAGAGTCCTTCTGTTTGTAGCACAAAGCTCTTTTCATCTTGTGGGACGATGACATTTTCACATGACGGGAGACAACCCCAGGATATCCCATAACGGGAAAGTGCAAGCTCCATCTTTGAGTCATGTACTGTGGCACGTTATTTTCTTGCCCTCATTCGCGGTCCGTTATCAGTGAGTTACTTGTGCCCTCTTTCTTATTATTACCTCGTGACATACTGTGCCAAAAAGAGATGGGGCGTCTTGCCCTTTTCTGTGTGCTCACTATGTGTTTCCATGTTCTGACACGTTTCTGGCTTCTGAAAGCCATTCAAGCGAAAGGGGGATCGTGCCATAAGAGCGGAAATCCATCTTTGTAATAGAGTGAGGGCGAGCTGGTCGCCACTGTCCACGATCTCCATATCCCCTATTAGGACATAGGGACAGGGTTGTCCATTTAGCAGCCATTGCTTTCCAGCGTTTTGTGGTGGTTAGTAAAGGATGGAGCCCTATTTACTTCACATGGTGCCGGATTCAATCCGCATTTTTTGCTGGTCGGATGCGGAGCCATTCACTTCAATGGGCCTGCAAAAGATGCGAAAAGCGCACCACGTGCTGTCCACATCCGCACGTCCATTCTGTGCCGTCCGCAAAATTATAGAACATGTCCTATTATTGTCCGCATAAAGGACAAGGATAGGACTGTTCTTTTAGGGACCGGACATTCCATTCTGCAAAATGTGGATTGCACACGGCCGGTATCCGCGTTCTACAGACCGTAAGGCCACATGCACACGACCGTTGTTGTGTTCCGTTCCGCAAAATGGGGTTCCGTTGTTCCGTGATCCGTTTCCGTTTTTTGTTTCCGTGTGTCTTCCTTTATTTTTGCAGGACCAGCAGACATAAAGGAAAGTAAAAAAAAAGTCTAAGACAGGTTTGCCATGCAAAGGATAGGAAAAAAACGTACGCGGACGACAATCTTGTGTGCCTCCGCGTTTTTTAGCGGTCCCATTGACTTGAATGGGTCCGCGAACCGTTTTCCGTGAAAATAATAGGACAGGTTATATTTTTTTTGACGGACTGGAACCACGGATCACGGACGCGGATGGCAAACGGTGTATTAGCCGAGTTTTCAACGGACCCATTGAAAGTCAATGGGTCCGCAGAAAATCACGACGGCACAACGGACACGGAATAAAACAACGGTCGTGTGCATCAGGGCTAAAACAGCCAATGGTTGTGTGGATGAGTCCTTAGAGTAGGTTCACACTGAGTTTTTTGGAGCAAGATTTCCCTGCAGGTTTTTCAGCCAGAAGTGAATCCAGCAGGAAGGAGAGGTATCATTCTTTCCTTTTCATTTCCAATTCCTTCCTGCTTCTGGCTTTGGCTGAAAAACCTGCAGGGAAATCTGTCTCAAAACCTTCTCCAAAAAACCTGATGTGTGACCCTACCCTTAGGCACTGGAATTGAATACACCCAATTTAATTGGCTGCCACATTTCATAACACAGTTGGATTTCATATGTAGGTAAAGGGAAGTAGTCTTCTGGCATTTCTTACTAAAGTCTTTAAAGGAGTTGTCTCACTTCAGGCATTTATCATGTAGAGAAAGTGAATACAAGACACTTACTAATGTATTGTGATTGTCCATATTGCCTCCTTTGCTGGCTGGATTCATTTTTCCATTACATTATACACTGCTCGTTTCCATTGTTACCACCACCCTGTAATCCAGCAGTGGTGGTCGTGCTTGCACACTATAGGTAAAGGCACCGGCCTTTCTGGTGGCTGGGACAAGGGAAGTGCAAGTAGGATGGCGCATTTCCCTATAGTGTGGAAGCACGACCACTGCTGCTGGATTTCAGGGTGGTCGTAACCATGGAAACTAGCAGAGTATAACGAATCTAGCCAGCAAAGGAGGCAATATGGACTGTCACAATACATTAGTAAGTGCCTTGTATTAACTTTCTCTATATGATAAGTGCCATTTGCTGAAGTGACACAACCCCTTTAAACACTGTCTAAAAAAATATCAGCGTGTAGTGAACTACACAGGGTAAATGGTAATGTAGGTCGGTAGTGGTGACTATGGGTGGGAAATATCAGAAACTTTCTGATGATAGCTATACTGCAATAACTAGTTCAAATTAAATGCTGCAAATACAGGCACCCACTATATATAAGCACGCTCACTACGTACATAATTGTACACGTGTACGATTCTTTACAGCCACACATTAACTGCATACATGGTCACACGTGCAATGCACTTATGCATGTACAATCAGTACATGCAGTCTTACATGTATGCACACAGAATACATACATACATACTTGCCACATAATGTCCACATTACGGACTGGTGGTGACAACTACTTTTTTCTTTATAAAAAATCACTCCTAGTGCTGCCCCTGCATTTTGCTACCCTAGGCAGGTGCCCTTGGGCCCTAGTGGCAAACGCAGTCCTGGACAGAAGTGACTTGTGTTAGTCCTTGTTTTTCTGCTGTGATGAGAGCACTGACAGCCTTGTTCACATTGTGGTGTCATTGACAAGGACAGCGGTTATACGAGTTCTCTCCCCGATATTACGGTGTTTCTCTTACTGGGGAGTGTCTTGCTGATCCGGTTGGCTATCGCACATCATTTACTTTGGCACACTGGTAAATAGGCGGCGTGTATTTATAGTTTGTTTGCCTTCTCGCTGTTATGTTTGGCTTTGCTTGTATCTAATTTGTTGCTATCATTTTGTATATTTGTGTATATAGGTAGCAAGATGGCTTTGGAGTGCCACTCAGTTTCTCCTATGTATTATGTGTCTTGTTCGTGCCCTCTTGTCACAGTGTTTCAAGTCGACATGATACATGCGTGTTGTGTAGTCTTTACATATGATACAACCGTTGTTTTTATTGGCTATGCTCTGATGTGGCTGATCTGCTGCCAGGGGAGAGGCAGGACACCACCATACACATTAAAAGCGTTTTCCCAGATTTAAATATGATGACCTATCCTCAGGATAGGTCATCAGTGGGCACCAACCAGCGGTGAGCGCCGCAGCCTTCTCCGTGCTTACCAAGTTTAGCGCCGTACATTGTATAGTGGCTGTGCTTGGTATGACATCTCAGCCCCATTCACTGTGGCTGAGCTGCCCCTGGGGCATGTGACCAGAGGAGAGGTCATCATTATTTAAGCCTTGGAAAACCTCTTTAGGTTAGCCGAAACCTGCAGGATGTGGGTATATGGACACATCTGAATTTTATTTTTTATTTCTTCTTTTAAAAGCGGAATTGTGGAAGGGGCATAACTGGGGTTTGTATCAATGTCTACTGATACTATTTTGCTGTATAAAATGTAAGTAAATGCTTCATAGCATTCATCAGTATTAGAGACATTGGTATGTCGCAGACTAATGAGTTGGCAAATCCGGTCCCTACAACAGAATTCATTAGTCCTCCTTGTTGAGTTGTCCTGCATTACAGCATCTCCATCTTGATAAAAGCCTGATCTAGAAGACGGGCTTGTGGTTTCTACTTTCAGTATCTTGATCCTTTTACATTGTTCTCCATTTCCCTCAATCACGTGAGTAACCCCGGTGAATGTCGCTTCTGTGTAACCCGTATGACACATCACATTCTACGGCCATTTGTCACACTGCTATGTCAGATACATTATTTCAAGATGCGGCCACCAGGGAAAGACAAATATGTAGAAATGCTATAAAAAAAATTCCTAGAAATCACATGTATTCAAATGGAATGTCTCAGTTTACAGGATAAGAAGCTGCAAGGCATCAATTCAGTCACTGGGCACCGCTGTAATAGCTGGGAAATTGGGGTCGCTTCATGTACGTGTCCCTAGTGGCTTACTGAAGTATGTAGAGACTAATGGGCATATTGAGGCCGTATACATGCTGTACAGAACAGATTTCCTGTAACATATAAACGTACCATTAGGCATCATAGATGAGTCCCATGTGGCTCTGTACTATGGACTCCATGATGCTCCAGTAGTTGGAAGCTATCATAGGAGTTGTCCCCACCGATCAGGTCCTGCTGCTTCATCTTCTTCCTAGGCCAGTGACGTCACATGGCCTAGACGTGGATGAATGGGCCTGGACTGCAATACCACGCACAGCCACTATGAGAATACACATACAGCACTGTGAGGAGGCCGCAAAACTCGTGTTGTCAAACTTCTGATTGGTAGGGGTGCTGGCAGTTGGCGCCCGCCAATTACCAATCCTGAGAATAGGCCATCAATGTCAAAATCCCAGACAACCCCTTTAATACGGCTGCGTGCGTGTTACCTATTGAAACAGTGGATTTCACTTCTGCTGTAATAATGTTTCTTATTTAAAGGATCTATCATCGTAGTTTTATTTTTTTTTAAACATCATTTGTTTGGTTTAAAAAACCTGATGGAAACTGATACCAAATAATCTTCTATTTTTTTTTCTGTTTCGCCAGCTCTGAACCTGGTCACACATGTCCTAGTTAAACAGTGACACTCTGTTACTTCCGTAATAGTTGCTGCCGGAGAGGTTTGTATCACACGTTTTCATTGCCGCTAGATATGAAATACTGCCACATGTTTGCTTTTATTGGCTGTGGTTTACAAGTAAAAATTTCCTCCTGTAATTGTTTCAAAAACCTTTGGATCCTACTGAACACCCCGGCTTATTAGATCTCATCAGCCGTGTATGAGACAATGTAACCTCTGTTGGGATTGTTCCTGGTAGATGTGGTAAGTATGACCTCCTTAGGCTTTCCTTTCTACAGGCAGACGTGGGGATCTGTGTCAGGACGGGTCCTTGTATAATACTGCTCCATCCATGTGTCACTCTAGGAGGGTGGGACGCATTCTGAGGACCATGTGTCAGTTCCTCCTGTCACTTGTGAGCCTTTGTAAGAAGAGACTGTCTGGCTTTGTCTCTGTGTGGGGGATGTGACGTGCCAAGCCTCTTTTGTAAAGCGACATATGGGAAGGGCTTTCTGTTCTGTCATTGAGAAGCAGCGTTCATGTGTCTAGTACCGAGACATCCCTTCTCTATACTGCTACATCCAGGCAGTGGGCAACCAAGGCTGTCAACGTCATGGCCTTCAGTGTGCATTGCTGTCACATCCTATTAACACTGTGCCTGCTATTGGAAGTGAAGCCAACACAGTGGGGCATATTTACTATTGAAAAAGCTCCATTTTTGGTGCAATCTGTGCCTAAAAAAAGGTCTTACATACTTTGCGCTGCGTATACTGCACTTAAACACTTTTCTAACCTTTCTATGCCTCATCCGAAAGGAGCAGTGGCTTGTATGCGCCGCTGTGTGGCAAAAATGAATTTTGTCACATTTTGGAGTAAAGCTAAAAGCCTAGTAAAAACGAGTTTAATGGCGGGTTTACATGACTCGTTGTTGGGCAGATTATTGGGGGCGGACGTTCGTACTAATGCTCTGTCCATCTAAAGGTGCAGCCGGTGGCCCGATGAATGAGCGAAAGGCTTGCTCATTGGGTAAAATGATCGTTAGTGCAGGCACTTAAATTATCGTTTCTGGGCAGCAGATTGTGCGGCCTAAACAGCGATCTGTGGCCCAGAAACAATGCAGATGTATGGGGGCGAGCATTAGCCATGCCTCATCCTCATACAGAGAAGGAGGTCGCTGAATGTACATGCGGAGGTCTGCTCCACTGAGCGAGCAGCTGACTGTCGGGAAGGAACGCTTCCTTCCGGATAATCGACTGATCCTCAGAGCGTTTAAATGCACCTTGAGACTGTATGCTCTGTTTTCCTTTTAGCCAGTATTCATAACTGTACCCCAGTAATGTTTTATATATGTGATGACTGTTACTACATCACACTTTTTCTCTCAGTGGATAATTTGTTTCATTGCTCATCCAGAGTAATGATGTGCCATTCATCAAGACTATGCGTGTAATCTCTAGATGAAACGGGCTCCAAGTATCTGCTCAGTAAGAGCCAGTTCAGACCTGAGCGTTTTACAGCGCGTTCCTACGCGCTGTAAAACGCTCAACAAGGAGAAACCAATGCTTCCCTATGGGAATGGTTCTCACCTGGGCGTTTTACAGCGCGTACGATCGCGCTGTAAAACGCCCGACGCTCAAACAAGTACATGAGCGTTTTTTTGGGCGTTTGTCGCGCGTTCCCGTACATAGACTTTCGGGAACGCGCGACAATGTGTGTTCACTTGTCTCTGTATGCGCGCTTGTAAACGCCCGTACAATCGCGCATACAGAGCGCTCCTTTCAGAACACTCTGGTGTGAACCCAGCCTAAAAGCATCCCTTCATGAGATCACATATAAAAGGTTCATATATATATATATATATATATATATATATATATATATATATATATATATATTTGTGTGTGTGTGTGTATATATATTATTAAAGCTCCATTCATTCGATAGCTGTGTACATATGAGATATATATATATATTATACTGTATATATGTGTGTGTGTGTGTGTGTGTGTGTGTGTATGATAAATTCCACGGCACATCCAAAAAAATACATGAGTTTTATTCACCAGAAATACAGCAATGTTTCAATCCCCTCAGTGGATCATCATCACTGCTTGAAAAAGATCCCACTGAGTGGATTGAAACATTGCTGTATTTCTGGTGAATAAAACTAATGTTTTTTTTGGATGTGCCGTGGAATTTATCATTTTATGTAAGTAAGGTGGGTGGATCACCCCCACATCTATTGATTCAACAAGGTGCTGATGGCATTCTTTAGAAATGTTGGCCCATATTGATAGGATAGCATCTTGCAGTTGATGGAGATTTGAGGGATGCACATCCAGGGCACGAAGCTCCCGTTCCACCACATCCCAAAGATGCTCTATTGGGTTGAGATCTGGTGACTGTGGGGGCCATTTTAGTACAGTGAACTCATTGTCATGTTCAAGAAACCAATTTGAAATGATTTGAGCTTTGTGACATGGTGCATTATCCTGCTGGAAGTAGCCATCAGAGGATGGATACATGTTCTCATTCTGTTTACGCCAAATTCGGACTCTACCATTTGAATGTCTCACCAGAAATCGAGACTCATCAGACCAGGCAACATTTTTCCAGTCTTCAACAGTCCAATTTTGGTGAGCTCGTGCAAATTGTAGCCTCTTTTTCCTATTTGTAGTGGAGATGAGCGGTACCTGGTGGGGTCTTCTGCTGTTGTAGCCCATCCGCCTCAAGGTTGTGCGTGTTGTGGCTTCACAAATGCTTTGCTGCATACCTCGGTTGTAACGAGTGGTTATTTCAGTCAACGTTGCTCTTCTATCAGCTTGAATCAGTCGGCCCATTCTCCTCTGACCTCTAGCATCCACAAGGCATTTTCGCCCACAGGACTGCCGCATACTGGATGTTTTTCCCTTTTCACACCATTCTTTGTAAACCCTAGAAATGGTTGTGCGTGAAAATCCCAGTAACTGAGCAGATTGTGAAATACTCAGACCGGCCCGTCTGTCACCAACAACCATGCCACGCTCAAAATTGCTTAAATCACCTTTCTTTCCCATTCTGACATTCAGTTTGGAGTTCAGGAGATTGTCTTGACCAGGACCACCCCCCTAAATGCATTGAAGCAACTGCCATGTGATTGGTTGACTAGATAATTGCATTAATGAGAAATAGAACAGGTGTTCCTAATAATTCTTTAGGTGAGTATGTGTGTATGTGTGTGTGTGTATATATAATATATATTAGTATGAAAAAAAGTATAAAGAAAAATATAGATATATTAGTAGAACTATATTATGATGTACTTTACTGTGTGTTATTCTCTGTTGTGTGGCCCATAGCTGATTAGAATTGATTGACCCACATTGTCACCCCCTTCTGCCCTTTGCAGGCTCACTTCATCGAGTATTTTATTAATAGATCCTTTATTTTTCACAGTAAATATGTTACCTTTAGGCCTATTTTTTAGAAGGCACGCTGAGAATACGATGGTGAAAATCCAGGTAGTCCTTGTCTGGCACAGCGTGGATGATGGGTGATTGCCCCTCAGATCCTGGCGCAGTGGCGCTGCTCCTTGTACAGTGAGCCATGTGTGCTGTTACTGGGAACAGCTGTAGGGAGAGGAAGCACGTGCCTCACATGACTCTATGATATGGAGGCACATACAATTAATTCTTTATGGGAAGCACTTACTGTGCCTCTCCGTTCCTGGCCTTCCCACATTTCTATATCTATTTCTGATTTCAGTGATGACTATTCATTGGGATGACCATAACTGAAATGCCATTTCCTGTCACAACCATGGATTGTTTCCACCCCCAAGAAACAACAAGTGAGCATATGTCCTTGAGTGTAACCCGTCTATAGTGGTGTTCAGAAATTATATATATATATATATATATATCTGATATATTTTAAGTTTTAACTTCTCTTGGAAGACTGCAGATTATTCAGAGGTGACTTGTGTTCAGGAAAAACTTGCTTGTCCATCTAAGGCTCCTCCTTAAGTGTCCTTTAATGTAAAACTGGGCAGAGAAGATTGAGTCCTCTTTCCTGTAAACATTGCTGACATATATAACCTCGCTCAGTTTCCTTTTCCTATCCCTTCTACTTATGCTGCACATTCTAAAATGCATTAATTACAAGAGGGGGGCGGCTATATTCTTACCATTCTGAATAACCATGTAGATAACTGTTCGTCTCCCGTGTATAAAAAAAGAGTAAATCAAACCCATATTGTATCATGATTTTAAAGGGGGTATCTCACTTCACGAATGGCATTTATCCTATCCCAGCCTATGCGCGCTCCTACGGTTCCTGCCACTAGAGAGGCCGGCGCAATTTCTTATAGTGTGCACGCACGACCAACACTGCTGGATTATAGGGTGGTCGTGACTATGGAAATTAGCCATGTATAATGTCATAGAAAAATGAATCCAGCCAGCAAAGGAGGCAATATGGACAATCGGAATACATTAGTAAGTGCCTTCGGCTCTCCAGGTGTGGTGAAGCTATGACTCCCCTTGCTCTTGCTTGACTGTTCTCTGAACTCCCATGGAAGTGAATGGAGCATGCTGGGGGTTGTAGTTTTGCAACAGCTGGAGTGCCGGAGGTTGCTGACCCCTGCTCAACATGATAAATGGCATTTGCTGAAGTGAGACAACCCCTTTAAGTATATGAATTTCTAGTAATACGCTTTTCATGTGGGATTTTTTCTGGGGACCCTTTTTAATTGACTTAGGTTCAAGGTAAGGGGTACTCCCATGATCAATGTAAAAAGAATAGCAAATCGACATCATATAGGACATGACTATCTCTTTTTAGCAAAGCTAGAACCAGTCATGGATCCAGTGATCTCTCCATTTATTCCTCCAATTGCTCCGCTAGATTCTCTTCAGACCGGTAGCACGGGGTGGGATGTTGTCCTTTCTCAGGGGGCCGTGTCCTGGCCGTGTTTTTCCTCTGGGTTGGGGGGGCATTATAATGAAGTAAAGGAATTACAAAGGTAACTAGTTTTTCCTTCTGAATTATGTTAAAACAATATTTGCTGGTGGCACTTTTCCACTGTTACTGCCAGTTTCACTACTTCGGATTTGTCAAGGGTCATGACATGACGCTTGATGGACTTTGACAATGCTGAAATCGCAAAACCAGTCTGGCAACGTCTGTGATCCTTGATATTGTGTTTGATCTGCTTATGAACAAGATTTTAATCTTGTACGCTTAATAACAGAAGGGAAAATACCATTTTAAAGTGGGTTCAAGCCGACCTGGAGCTTTAGGCTTTACTTACAGTCATAGGGGAAGATATATTAAAAACCGGTAGTTTCCCATGGCAACCACTCCGATTCCACTTCTTATTTTTTCAGTGGCCCTTTTGAAAGCAGTAACCTGAAGGGCACCTACTCAACTCTTCCTTTGCATAAGACTTAATACATCTCTCCTAAAATCATAACCAGTAACCCTGTTGTCCCACTCCACCAGGGTTACCTTAAAGGGGTTGTCTCATCACAGACAATGGGGGCATATCGCTAGTATATGCCCCCAATGTCTGATAGGTGCGGGTCCCACCCCTGGAACCTGCACCTATATTGAGAACGGAGCCTCAAAAATAGCCGAGAACTGGCGCAGCTATTAACATCGGGCCCAGAGAAGTGAATGGGAGTGGTGGTCGGTCATGTGCGGGGAGCTCCCATTCACTTCTATGGGGAGAGCGCTTGGTGGTGGCCGGACTGGTGTCCTCCATCCACTGCTTTGTGGGGCTCTGTTCCTGATATAAGTGCAGGTTCCAGCGATGGAACCCGCACCTATCAGACAATGAGGGCATATCCTAGCGATATGTCCCCATTGTCTGAGATGAGACAACCCCTTTAAGTATTCAGAACATGTACAAGAACAATAAACACAGTGGCCCAGATTTACTAATGTGTCTGCTCTTAAAATCTGTCTAAAAAGTAGTGCAATTTTGGCACAACTAACTTTCTACACTATTTCCCCCCCCCCCCCCCCCCCGACAGTGATGTCACAGTAGTAGGATAATGTACTTGGTGATGTCACAGTGAAGGGATGGTGTACACAAGAAAGATCACTATGTACCCTGTGACATTACTGTATTGTAATGTATAAATGTACAGGCATAATGACACATGATGTAATAGTACATGAATAATGCAGTGATGTCACAGCATAGGGATAGTGCCAAAGTAAGGTCACTAAGAAGGAGCAATGCACACAACAGGGGTGGCCATGAGGGTACTATAGTAAAATTTTAAATGGACTTAAATTTTCCATGCTCTTACATTGTCTATAGTCATCTCTAACTGCACTTTAAAGGGGTTGTGTCACTTCAGCAAGTGGCATTTATCATGTAGAGAAAGTTACTACAAGGCACTTACTAATGTATTGTGACTATCCTCATTGCCTCATTTGCTAGCATTTTTCTATCGCATTAGGGCTCATGCACACAGCCATTGCCGTTTTTGCGGATCCACAAAACATGAATACTGGCTGTGTGTTCTGCATTTTGCGGAACGGAGCATCCTGCCCTCTATAGAACTTTCCTATCCTTGTCCGTAAAACGTGCAAGAATAGGATATGTTCTATATTTTTTTGTAGGGCTGCAGCACGAGTGTGCTGACCGCATCTTAAGCAGCCCGATTAAAGTGATTTGGGTCCACATCTGACCTGCAAAAATCACTGTTCGGAAGTGCAGACCAAAAATACGTTAGTGTGCATGAGCCCTTATATTCTGCTCGTTTTTCAGGGGTTACGACCACCCTGCAGTATACCTACATACCCATAAAAGAGGTTTTTTTTTTTTTTTATATCGGATTTATCTGTATTTACCGTTTCTTACCATACAGAAATTTGTCCAAAAAATGCAGTATACAGTATTTTTATTATAATTTTTTATTGAAGTCAGTGGCAGGCATCTGTACTTTCAGCTTGGCTTTAGAATTGAGTGTACATGCTGCTAATGAAATACAAAAAGGGGAAAAAAGCGAGGTTGTCAGCACTAGTTGGAATCCCTGAGCACAGTGCAGCAGGTAGGTAGGTGTGTATCTTGACACAAGTCTAGCCGTTATGAAGTTGTTATATATGGAAAGAATTTTATATCTACAGAAAGACTGAAAGGGAAGGTTGTTGACACAAGTCCTGGATTATTAGTGCGATAGCAAAGGTGTGCCCGAGGGAGGGCGTACGATAGAAGGGGAGGAAGATGAAAAAATATCTATTCTTCTTACACACATTTTCAAACAAGAAATATTTAATATACACAGTGGGGCACATTTTTTAAGACCAGCGTTTTAGACGCCTTTCTTAATAAAGCCCCACCGGAGTTATGGAGAGGCGCAGGCTTGTTAATAACTTTGGCGTATCCAGTGCGGCTTCCAAGCTGTAAGACAGGGTCTGAAACAGGCGTAATAAAATGGTAAATGAAACGGTCTGTCCTCTTCCCAAACTATGTCATGCCCACTTTTTTAGACCTGGCGTGAGCGGGGAGACGGCGCAGATAGTGGCGCAACTAACTGTTGCACTGCAAACTGCGTCTGAAGTACGCCTAGTTGTGGCGTATTTCAGCATGATAAATGACCCCCAGTATCTTTTCAGATGACTGCATTACCAGTGTTTCCGATATTTCCAGTTTTACAATGTGGAAACATCAAAAGGGGGTCTCCAGGCTACAGATGCTGATGACCTATCCTCCGGAGCCTGGGGCTTTACTGGGCAGTTTATAAGGAGGCATAGGGAGATCTGAGAATAGATGCTGTATGTACGGAGGTATTCCCCTCTAGAAACATTATTTCTAGGGCAGTTTCTTTGTACTTTGCACATGATGTAACCTGTACAGCAGAACACGGAGCCTGGAGGGCTGCATACCAGGGAGCTGATGTGGGGCCCGTTAACTCTGTGCCAGAAACCTAAGACTTGTGCCAGGTTTACACAGGGCAGTCGGGGGCCAAGAGTGTATCCTAATGGGAGAAAAATGTAAAGTCTGGGAATCGGTGTAAGGCCTCCTATACATATATCCATAGTGGTAGTGTTTTGAAGCAATCACATATTTTCTTCAAGCTAGTTTCCTGGCCTTATGTCGGTGGAGGAGAAAGGCACAAAACCTCAATGACCCTGGCATACCACGGTGTGAAAGCAAACCCTAGGGAATGCAATGCTAGATTTATCAAAACTGATGCAAAGGAAAACTGGCTGAGTTGCCCACAGCAACCAGTCAGATTCAAGCTTTCATTTTTCACAGCTCCTTTGGAAAATGAAAGGTGGAATCTGATTGGTTGCTATGGGAAACTAAGCTAGTTTTCCTTTGGACCAAATGTAACATCTAGACCAGTGGTGGCGAACTTACTTATTTATCACAAAGTGCCAACATGGCAATTTAACCTCAATACTGTAGCCCAATACAGTATATCTTCCGTGTACTTTATCATTTAGCTATAATAGCCAGTCTACATTCAAAGCGGGTGCCGTCGCCCTGCGCTGATGAATGGCAGGAAAAGTCTAAGGCACCCCATTTTTCCAGGGTGTGGGTGCCCAGGGCTCTGAGTGCCGCCTCTGGCACCCGTACCATAGGTTCGCCACCACTGATCTAGACACTCAGTATAATTTTTTTTTTTACTCCAGCTTTTCAGCTTAGACACTTTTCTAAGGTGCGTAAGGTGTAAGGGAAAGGTCTGCTCCTGTTCTGTGTTTTAGCCACGTCACAAGGCTACATTCACACAACCGTAGTGTTTTGCGATCCGCACATGGACACCACTGTCGTAGAAAATGCCTATTCTTGTCAGTGATTGCGGACAAGAATAGGACATGCTCTATATTTTTTGCGGGTCTGGGTCAAAATTGTGGAACGGATGCGGACTCGTTCATACAGTCGTGTGAATGAGCCTTAACTGATGGAAATCACTGACTAAAGTGTGAACTTGGCCTTACACACACATGGCTAGGCTGAAAATTAATTTCCAGTGCTTCTCCTGTGCCATCTGTGTTATGTCACTGTTTTTCATGAACCTATAGATTTCAATGGGCAAATTTGGTCCACGTCATGGATCAATATGGACAAACGGACAAGAATAGGACATGTTCAATTCTTTTGCAGAACGGACATACGGAGTAAGGCTACATGCACACAGAGTGCTGTCCGCATCTTTTGCGGCCCCATTGAAGTGAATGGTTCTGCATACAGTCCGCAAAAAAACTAAACGGAACGGACACGGAAATAAATTATGTTCGTGTGCATGAGCCCTCACAGATTTGATATTGATGATAATTCATCAAATAAGTCCCCAGATAACCCTTTTAATGAACCATCATGGATTATTTGTTGGGTGCACATTTTGTATAGTGAAGGAATGATCTCCAGGAGGATTGTTCTTCTGAAGAATGCTCATGTTTTCATAGTTTGTCATTGCTAATGTTGTATGTGTATGCGTTGTAACTCAGGGTTACGCAGCCATAACTTTTCTAAAAATAACCAATAAAAAAAAAATGTTGCAGGCAGGTTTTTAGGGTAGATGCGGTGAAAATGGAGCGAACATGAGCACTGCGTTTAGAAATCTATCTATTGGCCATTTTTGAACGGATGTGGTTTAAATTTGAAGAAAAGAGGGTAAATCCAGCTCTTAATAGCAGGGAATCCTTTATTTACAGCGGTATAAAAACTTCCACATACGCAGGGAAGTCAAATCTACGCGTTTGGGACCTTTACATGCTGGTCCTTACTCATGATATTCGGATGTGGTTTAAAGGGATTCTGTCACCTCTTTTTACCCTATAGAGATGTGGACATGCACGGCTAGATCGCCGCTAGCATGTCTGCAATATACCTGTCCCATATGATCTCTGAATGGTTTTATTGAGTGTAAAAAATGATTTTATATACAGTTGCAATAAAAAGTATGTGAACCCTTTGGAATGATATGGATTTCTGCACAAATTGGTCATAAAATGTGATCTGATCTTCTTCTAAGTCACAACAATAGACAATCACAGTCTGCTTAAACTAATAACACACAAAGAATTAAATGTTACCATGTTTTTATTGAACACCCCATGTAAACATTCACAGTGTAGGTGGAAAAAGTATGTGAACCCCTAGACTAATGACATCTCCAAGAGCTATCATTAGTTTAGGGTACCGCGAGATTACGCTGATCTGACGTTGTGAGCAAGGAGGAGATTCCTGGATACAGGCGGTGCTGGGCTCCTTCACAGGGGTGCGTGGCTGGGCTCCAGAACAGTTAGTGCAGCCCTTTGGGCTCCTTACCAGGCTGATTTACATATATATGAAATCATTTTTTACACTCAATAAAACCACTCAGAGATATGGGACAGGTATATAATGCGGACATGCTAGCGGCGATCTATCCGTGCATGTCCGCATCTCTATAGGGTAAAAAGAGGTGACCGAATCCCTTTAATGTATTGCGAATATGCAGGACATGTAAAGCCTGAACCCAAAAACTGTTCGACAGCCTATGCCCGGCCAAGCCAGTCCTACTGTAGAAGCGTTATCCTAGGGCAGCGTTGCACCCAAGAAACCTACATCCATGCATCATTCTTGGGAATTTGGTGCAGGTCATGTATAAACTGAGAGAGTTTTTCACATGAAGGGCTTTCTATAAATGCACTGTGTTGTCTGCGTCGTTTCCTGGTCATGCTTACATACTCTGAGGTATCACACCAGGTGTGTAACAATGACTCATTGGGGCCTGTGGGGATTTGCTCTGGTAGACAGGCTAGCGGACGCAGTATAGAGGCAACCACAAAGTCTTTAACTTAAACAGTTCGGTGTTTATTCACACATAAGGAAAAACAAAATGACCGTTCACAGTCTTGGTGTTTGTTCACACCATGCAATGTCCATAGTCAAAATCTTCACCTGGTTAGCAGTTTTCCACCCGCAGTCCACAGCAGGCTTTAGCGGCCTTGTCTCCTGACATGCGGCTCTCAGACCTTTAGCACGGCACAACTTCACAGGTCCCAAAACACAGAAACTCCCCAGCTTCTCTGTCAGATGGAGGATAAAACACCCCAGCTGAGATTGCTGGTTGGGTTTTATATAGACCAAAAAGACCCGGCCTGGAGCGTAGGGAGAAGCCACCCACCCAGCACTTTGACTACTCCCAGTAAGAGCCGGCCCGGATCGGCTTTACAGCCATACTAACAAAAAACAGTGTCAGTCAGCACTAGCTGCCGTTGACACTTAAAACTACCAGCTCTTACCTCACCGAGGCCAGGAATCTCGGTGACCCATACATTCCATCGATGACGGCCCCTTGCGCCTTCCTACAGGCCCTATAGAAAGTTTTTTGATAGGGCCCCATTTCACCATGACACCTTCAGTGGTAAGTTTAGAACATGAGCAGCATATGATTATGTTGGTTTCCCTGAAGTGCAGGCATAATACACACAGCAATGTCCTAATAGCAAGATAATGTGCACAGTGAACTTACACAGCACAAGCGTGATGTGCACAATGATGTCACAGTGATGTACAAAAATAAATCGGTGATGTCACATCACAGAAATTAATGCACTCTTCCATTGCCCATATGTCTGAGTGGAGATGGGCCCTTAGATATTGGGCACCATAGCAGCTGCTAAGCCTAGTAGTTACGCCCATGTATCGCGCTGTAAAAACAACTCCATCTGACAGTAATTCTAAGTAGTTCTGGTGGGCACTACCACCGTCAGCATTGCCCCTGTCTTATCTGCTCTTCCTCACATGTTGTGTAGCCTCTTTTGTGCACACTGTAATTAGGAAAATGGTAAAAGCAACAATTGCAATTCCTCCAGTGTATTGCAATGACAGCGGGCGGCTGGTACTGACTGCGACATGGTTCAGGTAGCTGCATTACTAGGGTTTCATTTGCAGGGTTTCTGGCAGGGGAGTGGTTACTGCTTTATTTCCTTCTGCAATTTCCGTGTATTGTCCGGCTTGGAACGGGTAGGGTTAACATGGAAGGTATGTGGAGGGCGAGGCCAGTGCAGGATATGCAGTGAATGGACATTAAAAGTGTGTGTACAACTAAATGGGTATGTGTATTTTAAGATCAAAGTGGTAAGATAATCCCTGCGTCTCGCTGGTCATGTCTGACAGGGCACAATAGGTATAAAAAGGGTTTGTTCTGGTCTACGCAGATCGACGGTAAGGACGACCATCCCTTGTGTATGGCGGTGTCATGACATTCCCTCTGATGGTGGAGGAAAGAAGGACCAGGCATAGTAGTTCAACATGCCCCTGATTCTTGGTTCTCACGGGATATAAGCCATCGCTAGAGATTTCTGCGCTTCTTTTCCCATTAGAAACGCATATGATTGCCTTGGCCAAGAATGCATGTGTACGGGAGGATTGGAGTAGTAGCTCTCAGCAGTTTCTAAGGTGTATGTCACCTTAAAAGTCAAATCCGATACCTAAAAAGTGATCTAATGTTCATTAAAGTTGTGTAAATCAGATAAAAGAATGGAAAGCAGTAATTGAGCTGTTAATGGACGTGACATTTTATTCAGCAAATATTACTAATCAACTCTTGTTAGTTTGGGGGCAGCACACCCCTGTTTAACTGTTGGTACTCCATAGAAAATGAGCTCACCCGATGAATGAACCCTTACACAGGACAGTTATCCCGATCCTAGGCCAGTGGAGTCTTCTCTAGTTTTCAGCAGGTACTTATATTCACAGAGCTGTGCAGGGGTTACCACTCGCCGCAGTCCCTGTCCCCAGTAGGACTCCCAGTAGAGACCCCTTTACATGGGCCAACTGAGCAGACAAGAAAGAACATCTCTTTTTTTGGTGCGGTTGCGACAATAAACCACAGGAGGTGGTTTCTGCTCATTTTTGGTGCAAAATCCGTCATGCCAAGTTCAGGTGTGATGTATAAAGGGTTCTATAGCAGTCAGTCAGTGATGCAGTATATTTCATATCCAGAGGATGTATATAATCAGAAGGAAGCATAAAGGGTAATCCCTCCAAGCTGATTTGGCTGTTATCCACTGCTGTACCCAATCTTCTATTGTACCTCCCTTTGTCAGTCCTAGGAAAGAAGGACATAGGGGGACATTTCTCATGGCCGGTGTAAACAAAGATAAATGTGGCGGGCTTACTGCCATGCTCCCACCCTCGCTGCATCCCCTTTTTCTCGTCACTTTTGATTTGTGGTGTGAATGGGGAAAAGTCGCTGATTTTGCCATAAATCTGGTGTCAAATTTTTTTACGCCACTGTTGTGGCTTAAATCGCATAATAAATGTCCCTCATAGTGCACACCGTCCTTCAACTGCCGTAAAGCTTGAGCTGTATTATACTTACAAACAAGGCATATCGGATGTACTTAAAATCCCTTAAAAGTCCATTTGGTGAATAGTGCTGTGTGGTACCGCCCAACCCGAGTATTGCCAGGACAGACTTCTTCTGGGGCATGCACTCTGCAGTCGATGTGATCCATTGATATCATTCCTCCTAGAATGCAGTCATGATCTTAAGTAAATATTTTCTTTTTTTTTACAATACTCAATAATTCACAGTAGCAAAACTTCATAGATAAGTAACTAAAAAATAATTTTAGTAGTTCCCATTAAGCTGAAGACATGGGAGTGCCTGTATACAACACAGGGGGCAGCTGACAGTCTGTGTATGGCGGCCTCCTCAGATTGGCTGCAGTGGACATTGTGTGATAAATGACGACTTCACCGATGCAGCCTTGTACACAGATACTTTATTATATTTTATGATATATTACATATTCTTGTAAAAGACATACTGATAGGGACCTTAGATTGTGAGCCCCATTGGGGACAGTTGGGTGATAATGTCTGTAAAGCGCTGCGGAATACAGTAGTGCTATATAAAATGATAAAATAAATAAATAAATATTGTGAAAAAATAGTGATCCCAGACTGGAAGGAAACCTTGTAAGTAAGCAGTTGTTGGATCTGGTATGGGAGCCCTGTAGCTATCAGACGTGTGCTATTATGGTTATTACATCTCCTGTATAATTCATCATGTTGTAACTGAAAGCATATCAATTATGCAAGAGCAATAGGTGATGCTTTTATTTTTATACATGGGTTTTTAGAATTGCCAGTTTATCTCAGCGCGGTATGGATTTTGGCCACATCATTCTTCATAAATTAGGAAAACTATCATAATAACACAGTGGTGTACGGCTGTACCGCTTCGGTGAAAAGGCATTAGTCACAGGCAGGTAGGTGCAGCAGCAGCCACCGAATACCCCCGAGGAAATACTGGTATGCTCATTATGTTAGTTATTGTTCCTGAATCCTCTCCGCCAAATAGAGCATTTGTCATCTACCTGAGGACTGTGAGGTCATCCCTGCTCCCCTGTAACTGCATTACCTGACGCATGCAGGGCCATTGTGTTCAGTGTGATAGTAATGTAATTGTCCTTACATTAGGTGATCACTACATCCTTCAAAATGGTTCTTAATGAAGGATAATGACATTGAATGTCTGTTGAACCCATTTTCTGTCATTTCACACTAATTTGGTTGTGTCATTGAATATACCTCCCATGTGTAATAATGTATGAAATAATACTCTCTTTATGCTGACTGTCCTTTAGTACCTTTTGTATTCCACTCTCTGGGGCATATCACGTCATGTCTTGGCAGGTTGAAGGCTAAGAAGTCACATGCTGTAGGGTACATTCTGGAGATGGTCCCTTTGTATCTGCAGAGTCTTGTTCTGGCTTAGCTCTGAGAATGCCCTTTCTTCAAGTGGGTGTATGTTCTGCGTTTGTACCCAACATATGACCACGTGGTGAATCTGTTACTAGGTAGGGATTTAAAGAGCACCTGTCACCTCTCCTGACATGTCAGCTTTAGTAACTACTTGTATTCCCTATGTAATACCAATGCTGGAGCATCTATTCTTATGACCCTAAGTTGTGCAATTCCTGTATTATTTATGCTAGAAGTTTACAAATAAATTACCGGCAGTCTGCAGGTACTGCCGGGTGTTACCAGTAGTGGGTGTGTCTGACTGTCCAATCAGTGCTCCTGGTGTCAGACTGTGCAGGGACACGCCCAAAACTGGTAAAACCTATCAGTACCTTTACAGCAAGCTGCTGGCAATTCATTCATAACGTCTAGTAGAAATAATAAAGGTATAGCACAACATAGTCCTAAAAATAAATGTTCCAGAATTGTTATTACATGGGGAATGCAAGTCTGGAGAGGTGATAGGTCCTCTTTAAATCGGCTCTGTCACCAGGATCAACCCTAGTAAACCAGACATCCTGCCTGGTAGGGCTCATCATGCTGACTAAAACAATACCTTTCTTTTGTCTGTATGCTACAGCTGCAGAGAAATCTGTCTTTTTATTAATATGCGAATGAAAAGTTGGAGCACCAGGAGCCGGAGCCGAATCCTTTGAGCACCGCTTTGTAACACCCCCTGTGTTGTGCGCACTCCCCCCCCCCCCCCCCCTCCCTTTATTGACAGGACAAGACATCAGACTGAGGGAAGCTGTGTACTAGCAACTACATATCATAAACTCTATGTACTATAGCTTCACCACTCTGCTCGGAAAGCTAATCTACATATTAATGCTTGAGGCCTCTTGCACATGACCGTATGCCCTCCGAGATATACGGTCCGGGAGCGGGCCATATGTCCCGGAGCGGCATTGATCGTGCGCACAGCATCATAGATTGCAATGATGCTGTGGACGTCGGGCCGCCCGCAGGACTATTGTCCGGCACTCATATGATCTTATAATAGTGCCCGACGTGCACAGCATCATTGTAATCTATGATGCTGTTGGCCCCCTCTTGTGCGCACGATCAATGCCGAACCAGGACATATAGCCCGCTCACGGACCGTATGTCTCGGAGGGCATACGGTCGTGTGCAAGAGCCCTTGAGTTCTGATATTCATGAGCTACAGCTGCCCCTGCCCTCCCAGCTATGATTGACATCTTTTTTCTTATACTGTGTATAGGGAGAAAGCTGCCAGTCATCAGCAGGAGGGTGGGCAGCTGGGAGGTGATAATTATGAGGAGCACATGCCTTCTATTGAGCGGACCCCAGTTCACAGGTCCTACTGGAGCTGCTCACCACTGAATTTATGAAACGTATTGCACAATAGAAGTGAGTGATCCAGCGTTCTCAGGGTGTCTGACAGCTATTTCTGCTGTCCTCAAATGGGACATAAACCTGGAGGAACATTCCCTTTAATAACTCTTATTAAAGACTTTTAACCCGTCAAATGCCAGGGTCAGGTCAGCTGCGACCTTAGGATCTGAGCAGACATTTACCAGTAGTGGGCTGCTTCTGATTTCCCCCTGTGATGAGATGGAGCCGCCGTCCGGCTCCCATCACAGCCTGGGGCCTTCTGAAGGCTCTTAGGTCTTCCTGTTCAGCTCTAAGAAAACGGAGGCTCGGATTGCACCGAGGCTCTTCACTTTTGGGTGCAAATCGGCTCATGTATAGTGCAGGGTACTCCAGTGTGAGAATGAGATTTGTGATATACAGTGCAGGTGTAAGTTCATGGGACCAGGCGAGAACAGGACACATAGACCTGGCCCTGTCAGTCTACATGGGAATGGAGGGGTGGGACCTTGGTGGACAATGGCTGGGACCACCCTTGATGCTCTGAACATCACTTTAGCATATTAGTAAAGTAATGTTTCTGAAAACTATGGCTTCAGATTTCAAAGGCAAAGGGACTGTTTTGATTGTCTATTCAAGCCCTACATTCCTGTCTGTTTAGTGTAATAAGCGGACAGATTCCCTTGAAGTCTGTCATGGATTTTTCAGGTTAAAAAAAGGTAAATGCATATCTCAAGTGTACGCTGCATACATGGTGTGAACGGACTAGAGATTTGTATAACCTTGTGCCTGTTGACTGGTCTGTAGGGCAAGCTCCGGGAATGTCGAATTCTTGGAGGTAATTATCCGAACGCTCCCACAGCTAAAGGGAGAGATCCCTATCGCATTATATTAGGAATCTTTATTTGCTCATTTCCCTAAGGCTAAATTCATATATGCTATCTTGCATTTACCAATTCAAATGTTTCAGAATTCTGGGTTAAATTGTGCAAAAAAAACAAAAAAAAACAAAAAACTGGTGTACATGCTTTGCATTACATACATTAAAGGGGTTGTGCCACAAAAAAATATTCAGCATTTTCCAAACCAGCACCTGGATCTGAATACTTTTGTAATTATATGTAATTAAAAATAATGCATAGCCACTGAGCTATTAAATAAAATGTATCTGTATGGCGCCACCTGCTGTTAGTTCTTTTGCTTATTTCTCTGTCCAGCTCACTGAGTTGGTCGCACACGCGCAGTTTAAATATTTATATGTTACCAGTCATATCTTCTGTTAGAGGCCACGCCCCCCTGAGCTGCCAGCCTGAAATAAATCTAGCGGAATACTTGGAGCAATAAATGGGGAGATCTCTGGATCCATGTGAGGTACAGGGGTGGTTGTAGCTTTGTTAGAGAGAGCTTGTCATGTACTATATGATGTCTGATTTAAATTTTTTACATCGATCATAATCCCTTTAATTAAATTTTTTTTTTATTTTTTTGACCCATCAAAAGGCTTGGCCTGTTAGATAAAGGGATTGGTTTCATTTGCGACACTGTGTGCCAGAGTTTTGGCGCACAATTCTGGTAAAGTAAGTAAACTAATAGGCAGCATTAACCATTAGGTTAGACAGTCTAAAGATGCATCAGATTTATTATCCAGCATCAGTCACTGTGATAAATCTATCTGTCCAGTCTACACTGTCTAAAAAGTAGACTGCATTAAAGGGCATCTGTCAGCAGATTTGTACCTATGAAACTGGCTGACCTGTTGCATGCACACTTGGCAGCTAGAGGCATCTGTGTTGGTCCCATGTTCATATGTGTCCGCATTGCTGAGAAAAATTAAGTTTTAATATATGCAAATGAGCCTTTAGGAGCAACGGGGGCGTTGTCATTACACCTAGAGGCTCAGCTCTTTCTGCAACTACCACACCCTCTGCACTTTGACAGGGCCATCCAGTGTGAACGTCATCACACCTGGCCCTGTCTATCAAAGTGCAGAGGGTGCGGTAGTTGCAGAGAGCGCTGAGCCTCTAGGTGTAATGACAACGCCCCCGTTGCTCCTAGAGGCTCATTTGCATATATTAAAACATCATTTTTCTCAGCAATCCGGGCACATATGAACATGGGACCAACACAGATGCCTTCAGCTGCCACGTGCACATGCACTTAGTAATATAGTACCATAGTACTAGTAGCATAGTAGGCCGTGTTCACATTTGCACATGCACAGTTGCACATTCGGTCCTGGACTAAATGATGCGTGGGTCACATGATGGAAACCTGATGGACATTGTAATCAATTGGGTTCATTGGGCACCATTCCTGTCCATCGTGTGATGTATCAAGTGCTTCCATAATTTTCATTAATCTTCTCCTGTAATGGAGCAGAACATCAGAAATCAGATTGCTAACGTGGGGGAGTAATTGACATAAGGGTATTCTAGCATAGGACAGGGGGATGGGGGCACTGAGAAGATAGTGTCTATTATTCACAGAGATAGATTAGTGTCATAGATATGATAGATGGATAGATTAGATAGAAACCATCCAGCCTTGCCATGTGCTACCATTTCTTCCACGCATTTCCCTAAATCATTCTGAAAGAACATGAGGATGGGTCCTTTTTCATAATC
Organism: Bufo bufo; assembly: GCF_905171765.1. Lineage (NCBI taxonomy): Eukaryota > Metazoa > Chordata > Amphibia > Anura > Bufonidae > Bufo > Bufo bufo. The sequence continues at coordinate 611,877,784 of NC_053389.1, read as the reverse complement.
TGGATCTACTGGTCGTGTGGCCATTAGAAGAATGGTAGCGTATAGTAGTAGGATTAGTGGTTTACTTTGGACCAGCAAACTGTATGTTTGTCATCATTCTGGAGGTCCAGCCCAAACTGTCAGACACAGTAAAGGAAAACTGACGAATCAGATTGATCTTGAGATCTGAAAAAGGAAAGATGGAATCGAATTGGTTGCTATGGGCAGCCCAGTCGGTTTTCCTTTTCACCACTTTTGATAAATCTTTCCCAGTGTATGAAGGAGAGTTGGCATCTTATACTATATATATTTAGGATTTTGTTTCTTGTGCCTTGCAGGAAAATGTGTGACAAAAGCGGGATTTTTGCCATGGTTTTAAGTGTAGCAGTGGTGCAGCCTCCTGCTTATACTGGGGCCTGGTGCCATCAAATGACTCCTAGTGTGGTACTTCAGTGGAAACTAAAGAACAGCAGGGCGTGTTATGTGATAAAAATATTTATAGTATTTCTGGTGCCTTTTGTTGCAACGCCCTTTTTGTGCTGAAATCTTGCAGAGTTCACCCTTTTCAATGCAACACAATCCAAATATGCAGCAAAATCTGGAGCAGCAATGTTCAGCTTAGGGAGAAACTTTTAAGATGGATAGTCAATGAACTTTGACGAAATAGCAATTTTGGGGCAGAGCATCTAAAATGTGTGGGGGTCTCCCAGCTCTCCCCCAGATGTTAAAGGGGTTGTCCCATGAAAAATATTCTGCAGTTTTCAAGCCTAGTCACTGAGTTATTCAATAAAATGTATCTATATAGCGCCACCTGCTGTTTGGTATTTTCCTTATTTCTTTGTCCTGCTCACTGAGATGGCCGCACATGCTCAGTTTCATCCTTCAGCTGCCTCCTGAGCTGTGATAGGGAGAGCATGGACACGCCCACTGAGCTGCAGCCCAAAAGACACGCCCCTTGAGCTGTCAGCCTGATATAAATAAATGTAGCAGAGCCATGAATGAGGAGATCTCTGGATCCATGTGAGGTACAGGGCTGGTTCTAGTTTTGTTAGAAAGAGGTTGTCATGTACTATATACTTTTTACATTCGTCATGGGACAACCCCTTTAAAGAAAAGAATGCTTGGGCATGCTGAATTACAACATGTCCGATTTTTATTTTTATTTTTTATATATATATATATATTTTTTTTTTTAGGTCTCCCTGGGGATGAGCTGCTGCTAGAGGCATGTGGCAGTAGCTTACTCCTTTCTCCCCATTCAGAACACATGCATGCTCGGCACGGCCAAGCGTACATAAGTGCGGGAGCGTGTTAGGAAGAAGAGCTTGTTTGGCCGACAGTTGTCTGAAGGGTATGGCCATCTTTAGAATGACAACATGTAGAGAGAAAAAAAACTGTGGGTTCCTCTGAAAAAAGCACATTTGCATATTACAGGGGAGATTTATAAAGACTGGCTAAATCTGAAATTGTCTTTGTTGCCCATAGCAGCCAGTCTCGGTGCAACTTCATTTCTCTTTTTTTTTTCTTTTTAACGCATATTTTGCCTTTTTCATCATTGGAAATAAGTAAAACCCCTTCTAACCAAAGCATAATCCCTTACATGGTGTATCTGAGCCAATACTTGGTGTAATACTTTCAAGGCTACGCATCAGTGGTCAGTTTTCATAAAAATATTCCGCAGACGTGGTTTATAAAGATGATGATTATTTCATACAATGTTTCAGTAGAGAACCATCTACTTCTGAGGTCTTTTCCACTGATGGCTGCCATCGTTCTTGGTTTCTCATAGTTCCTATGGGGAATCAGCCAGTGGTGTGGGCAACTATAGACCATATCAGATTGTGAATAGTACAGGGGAGTACTGACCCCAGGCAGCGATGCATAGGTTTACCTTACAACAGCAGTAGTGGAGCATTAACCTCAGCGCTACCACTTTGAAAATCACGGTAAATACTTTGTCAAGAGGCCATTGTTCTCTGGGACATACGCCCATGTTTGTTCACACCTTGATACCTGTGAAGTGTACATGCTGGGAACTGTACATAGAGCAATTTGAACCTATCCAACACTTTTTAACTCTGCGTGAGTGGAAAAGGTTATCATAGTGATTATTGATTAAAAGCGGTTCACTTGGCTTCCCGTGCACTGGTACTTGATTTTTATTTTTTTTTGTTTCAAAAATTTTATTGTTCTACTTTGCAAATAATGCTGTAACAAAGTCAAACTTGCCTTTAGAATAACTTATCACAGTGAGGCAGATTTACTAAAGGCCGCTTTACACGGGCAAACAAAGCAGACAATTATTGGGAAGTAACTGTTCCTTCCTGATAATTGCCTGCTTATCAGAGGAGGTGAGAGCTGCATTTTCATGCGGCAATCATCTCCTAGATACTGCATCAGCAATGCTTTCACCTGATGAAAGAACGTGTGCTTGTTTATCGGCTGACCAACGGGATCCTAAGAGGTCTACACGACGACGTGTGTCACGCGACAGGGCACAACTACACTGCAACATTTGTCGCGTGATATTTTCTCGCACCAATGGCGAGCGACAATTTTTATAATGATAGTCTATGGTGTCGCAATGCGACATGCTGCGACTGCGATGCAACAGTCGCAGAAAAATCCATCTCAAATGGATTTTTGGCGACCGTCGCAGTCGCAGCATGTCGCATCGCGACACCATAGACTATCATTATAAAAATTGCTGTGCGACAAAATGTCGCGCAGACCTAGCTTAAAAGTCCTTTTACACAGACTGATGGTGAGAGCAATTATTGGGAATGAGCGTTTGTAGAAATGCTCATTCCCGATAAGTGGCCTGTGGAAAAGGTGTTAGCGATCCAAAACCTTGATCGTCTGGTGATTGTGTCCTTCATTCGGCACATAAAATAATTTCTGTGCTGCAGATTGTGCTGTGGGGACAGGAGGAGATCGCTTGTCCTTATACTGCAGAGGTGATTGCTGCATGTAAATGCAGCCCTCATCTCCGCTCACTATAAGGCAATTATCAGGAACGAGCATTCACAGGAGCACCCCTTCCTTGTAATTGCCCAGATGAATGGCTCCTGTAAAGGGGCTCTTTGGTTGTGTAGATCTGTACCAGATTTATCACAATAGCTCAGACTGGATGATAAATATGGTGCAGGGATAGACCATTTTATACCAACAGAATTTTACACCAGAATTGTAGTGCAATTTTGGCACAAATTTAAGCCATGCCACTTACTGTACTAGGCGCTGATAAATTCTCTAAACCTAGATTTACCAAATGTCACCATGTTATGCCCAAATCTAGGTGCACTCAGCTTAGTATTTGGAGTCCATTGTGTTTACCTGTAGTTGTGTAGGAGATTTATCAAAACTTGGCTTAGTTGCCCACAACAACCAATCATTTTCCTAGGGAACTCTGAAAAGTGGAATCTGATTGGTTGTATGGGCATCTAAGGCCTGTTTCATATTTGTGGTAAACAGATGGGAACAGTCTGCCGGATCTGTCAATACTGGGCACTACCGTGCACTGTTGAGATACCGTCCGGCCCCATTCACTATAATGGGGACTGGAGTAGACCCGGCCGCTACCCGACAAATATTGCGAAGAGCAGCTGGACAAATACCACTGCACACTGCAGTTTTTGTCCAGCTGCTTCTTGGCATATTTTCCGGGTTCAGCCGAATCTCCACTGGTCCCCTTTATAGGGAATGGGGCCGGATGGTATCTCGGTAGTGCTTGGTATTCACGGATCCAGCAGGATGTACCCGGCCGGATCTGTTTACCGCAAATGTGAAACAGGCCTAAGGCTCCATTCACACGTCCGTGGTGTGTTGCGGACCCGCAAATTGCGGATCCGCAACACACCCGCCCGGCACCCCTATAGAAATGCAGATTCTTGTCCGCAAGCTGCGGACAAGAATAGGACATGTTCTATCTTTTGCGGAGCTGCGGACCTGAATATCGGGGCCGCGCTCCGCAAATGCGGATGCTGACAGCACACTGTGTGCTGTCCGCATCCATTCCGTCCCCATAGAAAATGAATGGGTCCGCACCCGTTCCGCAAAATTGCGGAACGAATGCGGACCCATTTGCGGAAGTGTGAATGGAGCCTTAGTCCGTTTTCCTTAGCACCAGTTTTGATAAATCTCCTAGTTCTATTATCTGAGATACTGATCATCATAGACAAAAAGTAAAGTCCTAGACTGAAATATCATCATATTTTGTTCTTCTGTATCCATTTGTCCATTTAGTGCATTGTTAGTAGGCTAGGTTCTATATACTAAGAGATCTATCCTTCTGTTACTTGTATAAAAGTGAATTGAATAATGAAGGAAGCTATGAAATATCATGTGTAAGTGTGCTGTACAGTGAAACCCTGTTAAAGGGGTTGTCTCATTTCAGTAAATGGCATTTATTATGTAGAGAAAGTTAACACAAGGCCCTTACTAATGTATTGTGATTGTCCATATTGTCTCCTTTAGTGGCTGCATTCATTTTTCCATCACATTATACACTGCTTGTTTCCAGGCGTTATAACCATCCTGCAATCCCTCAGAGGTGGTCGTAACCCCTGGATATGAGCAGTGAGTAATGTGATGGAAAAAGCAAAGGAGACAATATGGACAATCACAATACATTAGTAAGTGCCTTGTGTTAACTTTCTCTACATGATAAATGCCACTTACTGAAATGAGACAACCCCTGTAATTTCATATTGTGCCGGAAAAGTTTCTGATTAAAGGAGACCTCTGATCAATAATAGTTTTAGTACAGAAACACAGGTGAGAGGCGTCGTATTTACATGGTAATGCTAAAGCTGCAATGTCTTTGTCCCAGAGAAACCATTTGATTTCAGGTGTAAACCTTGGACAATGGGAAATAAATCAATCAGAAACTTTGCAGATTCCATTACTATGGCATGGGGTATTCGGAGTAAACATCTCCTCAGGGTTTACTGTTGTTTTGTTGTAAGTCCTTCCCAAAATGACCTCCCATTCAATAGAATTAATTATTCAGAGTTTGGGTTTTCACAGCCCTGCCTGTTACTGGAGGGAGGCCAATTTTGCAGGCGATTGTCGGGAAGGAGGTGTTTCTTCCCAGCAATCGCCTGCTCGTCAGCGGGAGAGACCGTCGTATTTACATGCAGTGATCTCCTCCACAGTATGAGGAGGAGCGATAGCTAATGCCATCACTTGTCCCCATAAAACTCGTTGTTTGCCAGCACGATCTAGGTGCCTTTGGTCATTCATCGGCGGCCCCTTTACACAGCCATATAATCACTAATGAGCGTAAACAGAGCAGAGAAGGCAGTGCTCTTGTGAACGCTGCCTTCGCTTCAAACAGCTGATGGGCGAGGGTGCCAGCAGTCGGACCCCCACCGATCTGATATTGATCACCTATCCTGAGGATAGGCCATCAATAGTAAAAAGCAGACCGCCCCTTTAAGTCTCAGGAAGTGCATGTGTCTGTTTTAGCACTTTTTTCCTGCTTTATTCCAGTGTGAACTGCTTAAAATAGATGTTAAATTAAATTACACCTAAATAAATGTTCATTAAAGAGGTTGTCCAAGATTTTAGTATTGATAGCCAATCCACAGGATAGGTCATCAATATCTGATCGATGGAGGTCCAAGTCCTGGCACCCCTTCCCACCAGCTGCTTCAAGGTGCTGCAGCTTCTTCCTAAACCGGTGACCTCATGTTCATCTGTCACATGGTCTTGTGAATTGGGCTGAGCTGCAATGCCAAGCCCATGTCGCTATCCAATGTACAGCGCTGTGGTTGGTAAGCTGTGAGGAGACCAGAAGCGTCACCAGCTGAATGGCGGAAGTGCTGGGAGTCGGACCCCCTCTGATCAGATATTGGTGACCTATCCTGAGGATCGGCCATCAATATTAAAACAACCCCTTTAACTTCACATAGCTTACTACCTTAACTTGGTTTCAGATCTTGTAATCTTTAACTTGCTTTGTAAATGATGTTTTCTAGTTCCTTAATATCTAACACACAATGTATTGTTTTCTGAATTGTGTTTTATAGGTGTCCCCCCACTGACGGGGAACCGTCCACACTCCTTCTGATGGGACACGGAGTGCCGCCATGTCAGAGGTGGGGGGTGGCTGTGGGCGCCGCCGCCTGCTGGATGAAGAGTTCACTCTGCAGGTTTACCCTGGCAGCATCTCCCCAGATGTCATCTACTGTCCAGTGCCTGCCCGCCGACACACCACAGCTGCTGATGTCATTGATGCTGTCATTACAGCACTGCGCTTGGAAAGGGCCAAGTGCTACGTACTGGCTGAGGTCAAGGAATTTGGTGGAGAAGAGTGGATCCTTAACCCTACTGACTGTCCTGTGCAGCGCATGATGCTGTGGCCCAGACTTGCCTTAGAGGCTCGTGGGTCTGGAGAGGACTATCGATTTCTCCTGCGGGAAAAAAATGTGGATGGCTCCATCCATTATGGAAGTCTCCAGTCTTGGCTAAAAGTGACCGAAGAGCGCAGGCGCATGGTTGAGAGGGGTTTCCTTCCCCAAGAGCAGGGACCAGAATGTGAGGACCTATGTGGATTGCCTGATCTAAGTGAGAGGGCGCTACTTGAGACTCTTAGAACACGCTTCCGGCAAGAGAAGATCTACACTTACGTTGGAAGCATCTTGGTGGCCGTCAACCCATTCCGTTTCTTACCAATCTACAACCCTAAATATGTGAAGATGTATGATAACCGAAGGCTTGGAGACCGTGAACCTCACATATATGCAGTGGCAGATGCTGCTTACCATGCTATGCTCCGTCGTCAGCGGAACCAGTGCATTGTTATTTCTGGGGAAACAGGCTCTGGAAAGACTCAAAGCACAAATTTTCTTATCCATCATTTGACTGCCCTTAGCCAGAAAGGATATGCCAGTGGAGTGGAACAGATAATATTAGGTGCTGGACCTGTGCTGGAGGTTAGGAGATTGCTTATATTAAACCATATGACAGCAGTGATGCAGAGTCCCCCTTCCCCCAACACTCTCCATATTGTTACACACAAGGCCACTTCCATAAATCCGAGTCCTGCTTTCTTTTTTCCAATGCTGAATCAAAAATGAAAGAAATAATCTGATTGCACTTTATCTCCTGACAAGAACTATAGGATTGGGTTTGTAATTCAGTTTGTCTGATCCTTCTTTCCCCCGACATCATCTGTTGGGGGAGAGTCAGGTGGCCTCCATCCACTTTAGGTAGTCGTCCAGCTAATGTGGTAATCTAATGTATTTGGGAGCCCTTTAGGTTCTGTTCGTATGTCATTTTTGGTTTATTCCCCCATCTATATCTATATAGGCATACAGTGGCGTATGTTGCCCATTGACTCCTATTTTTATCTTTACTGTGCTCCTTCTCATAGTAAGGCGGCATAGTAGACTATGCTTGCATATACAGTAAAAAAAATAGTATCCCGTCACATATTTGCCCAGGTGCTTGGAGGCCTTTGGACCAGTTTATTGTGTAGGCTGGAAGCTTTCCTGACACACAAACCAAATAGGTGTATAAAACAAGTTGTGAACTGAACCTAAAGGCGTCTGTACACCTTCAGTAGCTGTCGGCTGAACAGCTATCTCTCCCGACTTTCCCATACACATACAGGCTCTGTTCAGCCGAACGTGTTCAGTGGTGACTGGTGACAGTCCTATAAAGTACGACAAGGAAGACCCTATAAAGAGATGCATACAACTGCAGACAGGAACTTAAAGGTGTTATCCAACCCTTATAATGTCCCCCTAATATACTTACCCTGCTCCACGGCACCTATGTCGGCCCTGGGCCCCGCACGGCCGCCGCTGCCTCTCCATGTCGCGCGGATCAATACATCTGGCGATGGGGGGGATGCAGCCAATAGCAGGCCGCAACGGGGACATCACCGGTGATGCTAGGGATGCTCGGTGGCCGTGCAGGGATCAGGAGTGACGCGGGTGCCAGGCAGCAGGGTAAGTATAACCTATATGAGGGGCCCGGGCATTAGGGGGTCATTTTAAGGGTTGGATAACCCATTTAGGTATATAATGAATACTAGTGGTGAAGGCACCTGAGAATGCTAGTCCTGACACAGGGGAGGAACAGCACGTAATTATATGAGAGTAGAGTAGAAATCTGGCCAAAAGTCTTAGTGCCCCTGGCAAATGACTCCTCAGTTTCTACCGGTTTAGAGGAGTGGCAGGTTTTATAAGCTTTGGCATTGACCCCTGCCAGCAATGAGTGCAGTGATGTTCTGGAAAGCATGAACTATGTTTGCTGATTATATTTGTCACCAGCAATCTCCCTGTCCGGTCCACCTGATTAATACCCTGTTAATCTATTGTTGATTTATTCTGTCACTAACGACCTCCCTCAACATCCAACGGTGTGCATAGATGCATAGCTGTGGTTCACCTGATTAATAAACGGTTAGTGTTTTGTTGATCGCTCTGTTCTTAAGTTATGATACTTTGTCTTAATATGCATTCTAGGCTTTTGGTGCAGTGAGGGTGTCTCCATTGCTCCTGTTGCACCTAAGCTCCACTCCTGGCGAGGGAGGGGCTGGCGGCAGAAAGGACTGGAGCTTGGGTGCAACAAGAGCAATAGTGATGCCCTCGTTGCACCAAAAACCTAAATTGCATATTAAGAAAAAGTATCATAACTTAAGAACAGAGCGATCAACAAAACACTAACCGTTTATTAATCAGGTGAACCACAGCTATGCGTCTATGCACACCGTTGGATGTTAAGGGAGGTCGTTAGTGACAGAATAAGTACATTTCCCACTTTGCCATCATGAAGAATTCTCAGCAATCAGAAAGCATGTGTTTTATGTATTTGTGAGGTACTTTCATTTGTTTCCTCTTTTCATTGTCCATTTTAGGCTTTTGGAAATGCTAAGACGTCTCAGAACAACAATTCCAGTCGCTTTGGAAAATTCATCCAAGTCAACTATCATGAGACGGGCACAGTGCGGGGGTAAGACAGGCGGCCATATGTGGTACTTGGATGTGACTCAGATTTTATTGTAGTTGGTTTTTATTGCGCGCATGTTTATCTACCTTGTGTATGCTTGTGTGTTTGTTAAAGGATGACTTTTACTAGTTATTGTGTTACTTCAGAGCAAAGTTCCCCGCATTGTTCTACCATAGCAGGTGCTTAAAGAAAACCTGCGTCTATGGCAAACATTTTAGAATGAGAACATCAAAATGATACCCACTGTGGGTCGAAATCCACCCACTAAACAGCCACTTCATAGTGCAAAGCAGGGAAAATCAAGTATTTGTTGGTCAGCTGGCATTACATGACTGGCGTCAATTCTGCTTATTGGCGGAGAGATATCATGTGATACGGTTTGTTTGACACAGTTTTTCGTGGCGTGGCAAATAAGTGCCCCCAGAACAGTGTCATCAGCAGTACTTCACTATCATAATCCAGTCCTGCTCGCCTCTCCACTAAAAGAACGTTGGTGACTGGTGGCCATCTGCCGCTTGAAACCTACTGAGCCTTAGGGCTCATGCACACAAACGTATTTTCTTTCCTTGTCCGTTCCTTTTTTTTGTAACCTTATTACAAAGGTTGTAAATGGACGCCACAGGGAATAGGTTTCTCTTGCATTTCTCTTATATTACATTTGTTACGTGCCTCCATATCAGACATGCACTTTCAGTTGGGTTTATATCACTCTTAATATCCTGAATATTGATTTCTGTGCAGAGCTTATGTGGAAAAGTATCTACTGGAGAAGTCTAGGCTTGTATACCAGGAACAGCAAGAGAGGTGAGTGTGACTACATATGGCGACTATAGTTATAAAGAGTTGAATTGTTGAACCTGCTATCTATAAGGCCGTATTCCCATGTCCCTGTCCCAGACCTATTACACGTCTGTATTACTCAGTTGCGTCACTGCCTGATCAAAGGATTACCTGTCCTGAATCACACCGTCATATGGATCCGTGACTCTGTAAGTCCGGGTCAGTTAAACCCACAGTTGGGTCGTAACACATGCGAGTAATACGGAAGTGTATTATGTCCAAAACTCGGATGCATACATCTGGCCTTAAAGGGAGTCTGTCACGTCCCATAAGCACTATTAAATGCACTATTACATGAGTAGCGCTGCTTCTTCTGACTCCGGATGACTAATTTATATCTTGATAGTCCCTACCCCCGTTTTCATGCTGGAATACATTGCCAGGACTGCTGAGCTCGTGCTCAGGAGTCCTCTTTTCTGAAAGAGGGTTACACATTTTGCATCCATTATTACTACGTTTTGCTGTTTATCTGGATGTGTGTTTCTCACCATTTTACAGCTGTAATTGAATTCTGTAGATGATCTTTTTCTATTCTGTATTGCCTTACATCTGCTGCCGATTTTCTCTTGTGTAACTCACGGCTGTGCAGAGGCGTCTTTTAATTTTGTAACAGATGGTAAAAATAGTTCTGTCTTCATGCCATGTGGCTTCTGGTTGTTGAAGCCACCGTTTTGGTGGTTTGCCATAAGGGTAGATAACCACTTCCTCTGGGCAGCGCAGAGGGACTGCTGCATTGGCAGCTCTGGGACAAGTGTTGGCAGCATTGTGCAAAGCCAGGGCACACAAAGTTCACCAAGAGCGGCATACATAAGACGGGTTCTGTTGTGTAGCCTCCTTCTGTCCTCGCATTTATTTGTTTTCGTTAGTATTTTTCTGTTTGTTAATGTTTCTTTACTTCCTCTTACTTTTATCCATTACTTGTTCATAACAAGATTTAGAGGAGTTGTTTGCCGTGTAAAATATGAATGTTTCAAGGACACTCGAAAAAAATGATTGCATTTTTTTTGGACAGGAATTACCACGTGTTCTATTATCTATTGGCTGGAGCAAGCGAAGACGAGAAGACTGAGTTTCACCTTGATCACCCAGAAAACTATCATTACCTGAACCAGGTGAGACTTGGGATAATCTCATGAGAACAATAGATAGGTGTATGGATGTGTATTAAAGGGCAGAAATCATGGATGAAGTGCTAAAAAAAAAATCATGAAAGTATCTGTGTTTGAAGATATAATTAGTTAAAAAAAACATTCATATGATATGAGACCAGTATGGTGTAAAATTAGAATTATTTGTATAAGAGGTAAGGTATAAGATCAACTATGTCTGTTTCAGAGGCAACGGAAGCCGCAAAGACAGAACTGGGGAGGCTACGATGGGGACGATGAAACAGTAGGTGTCCTATGCAGTTTGCTATTCCCCATCACATTACATTGTGGCTACAGCACTGACTGGCTTTCACAATGGTGGTTTGTGTTTGCACTGTTGGACGCTGTTTGTGCTAGCTCAGATTTTGACAGTGTCTTGAATATTCCAGGATTCTTTGAGTGGGGAGGGTGAGGACCTGAGACATGACTTTGAGCGTCTGCAGCTGGCAATGGAGATGGTTGGCTTCCTGTCAGCTACACGTAAACAGTAAGTACTGTGTATAACACTTAAAACAAAGGATAATAAGGGAGTCTGCCATATCAATCCTAGAAACATATGGCGAGGAGTTTCTTTTACTTCAGGCTTGCAGTAGTGTCCGTTATAAAGAATACTACAGAGAAAAACCTAAAATGAGTAAACTTATTTTTTTTTTTACTAAGTATTCAGTATTACACTATGTTTCTTTCTATTTTCTGTCCCATTTAAAGGGGTTTTCAGGATTTCAATATTTATGGCCTATATTCCGGATAAGCCATCAATATAAAATCGGAGGTCCGAGACCTGCACTCTGAGGAGACCGACACACTGATCAGCTGTCTCAGAGTAGCCAGCCAGAACTGGACCTTCACAGTTGTGTCCATTATGCAGTAGATAAAGCTTGTAACTACAATGCTGCTTCCACCCACTTCAATGGGAGCATTACTGTAGTTACCCCTGCAAAATGGACAGAACTGTAGTGTTGTTTTAATTACTCGAAAGCAGCTGATCAGTGGGGCGTCAGTCCTCCAATCAGATATTGATGTCCTATCCTGAGGATAGGCCATCAGTATTACAATTTTGGAATACCCCTATGAGGGTTTTCCATAACCATACATCTTCTGGGTATTTGTTTTCCCTGTGTGTCTGCAGGGGTGCACCTAGCCTTTCTGCTGCCTGAAGCGAAAACTTAAATGGTGCCCCAACCCCCTAAAGCCAATTTCTTAATCTAACCCCTTCTTTTCAGCCTTACTGTTAAAGACATATTTGGAAATCATTACTACAGAGCTACAAAACATACAGAGTAATACAGCGCCACATACTGTGCCCACTGTGCTTCCCAATACTATATTACCGAAATAGATAATCCCCCATCTTTCCCCTACCTGGTGCTGCCTGAGGCAATCGCCTCACCTCGCCTCATTGGTGGTGCACCCCTGTGTGCCTGAGGCTATTTATTTTTAATGTTTTTTCCCCCCATTCTTACAGGATAGTTTCTCTCTTGTCTGCAATCCTTCATCTTGGTAACATCCAGTATAAGAGGAAGACCTACCGAGATGAGTCAATTGATATCTCAAATCCCGATACCTTGCACATTGTTTCTGATCTTCTAAAGGTAAGACATGGAGCTCTTATAGAAATATCTGGAAATGTGAAATCGGCCAGGGGCACGAGTATGTACAATCCATACTTAAAAAAAAAAAATATAATTATTCCCCCCCCCCCCCCCCCCACTTTGGAACTGCTTTTTTAATCTGCCCGCTAAATGCTGTATGTTTGAAATAATATAGTCTTTAATCATGTTTGCCTTCTAGAGGACATGACTACATTCATACTGTATTTATGAAACCGGATAAAGGTATCCCAGAATATAGGCACTGGTATGTGCTTTTTAGTTAGTTTGTTAGTGCCAGTTTTGTGTGGATATGTTTTGGGATAGGTAGGTACAAGGTGACCCTAGTGCAGAGACAGTTGGCTGGCAGTTTTACAATTTGGAATAATTCAAGGCCATCACTGGCATTTCTAGGTCTGGGCTCGTATAGTGTTGTTTTCAGACATGGCCAAAGTAATAAGAGGTGGCATCTTGGATTTGAATAATTTAGACCCCTGAAATTACACTAAACGATCAAATAAAATGCATTAAGGGAATTAAGGCTATACTTTTATTCACAAGTTCTGACAAAATAAAAGACGGGAAGATTTCCACACCTCTCATGACAGATCTGACTCTAACAGATCTGAAATTTAGTAAACCATTCTCTGCCCATCTCTTGTATGACGGTGTCACATCAGGGAGGGGAGTTCAGTAGACCCTATTGTACTGCAAAAAAAAAAAAACAATATGAAAATTTGGGGACTGCAATGTCTGAATCCAAAAATTAGCCTAAAAAATGGTCTCTGCTGCCCCCTGCAAGGTCTTTAGAAACATTCTTTCGTCCACACGTCCCCCTAATTTAGTGTAATCATTCACAATAACTGATGTCATTGGGGAAAAGAAGCCGCCCGTTTCGAGCAGTGACAAGCCTGTGGCTCAGGTGGAAGATCTCCTTCCTGTCTGTGTCCCAATACAGTCAAAAGGAGATTTCTATATAACCCCCTCGGCAATGTGACCCCTTTTCTAATGTAAGTGTAGTTTAAAAAAAAAAGAAATGTCTGTGAAGTCAGGCAACCTTATCACATAAATCTGTTCAACCATCTCATTCTCCTTGCAGCAAAAATACCTGCATTTTCAATGAGGATTGTCGGTGTAAAGTGTGTTCAGTGCTTACTTCACCAGTTCAGTTGTGAGTAACAGAGGCCTCTTACGCTATGTCCACATCTGTGTTAGGGCATTCCGGTACTCTGTTCCGGCTGAGGAGCATAGTACTAGAATTGCCGTATCCAGTATAGCCTGACACCGCCAGGGCCTGCAGGATCCATATTCATTGTAATGGGATCTGTCTGGTTTCCTGCATCAATGCCAGCTTTCTGCGTGCATGTGTGAAAAGGAAGGGGATGCCGCGCTGGTTTAGCGATGAGTCCCCCCTCTAGGTTTTCCCTACACAGTCACATTCCACGCCTGCCAGGTGTGCAGGACAGTGGTCAGATGCACTGCTTTGCAGGGGTAAGACAGTGAATGTCCATTTCATATCTAGGATTGAGGTCCGAACCCAACTGATCATTAAAGGGTTTGTGTCTCACTTCAGCAAATAGCATTTGTTATGTATAGGAAGTTACTAATGTATTGTGATTCTCCATATTGCTTCCTTTGCTGGCTTGATTCATTTTTCCATTACATTATACACAGCGGTGGCTGTGCTTGCACACTATAGGAAAAAGCACCACCCTATGTGTGCTCCTACGGTCCAGGCCACCAGGGAGTGCTTTTTCTTAAAGTGTGCAAGCACGACCACCACTGATGGATTACAGGGTGGTCGTAACCATAGAAACGAACATAATATATTAGTAAATGCCTTCTACTAACTTTCTCTACATGATAAATATCACTTGCTGAAGTGGCACAACCCCTTTAAGTGATGGCATATACTAGCGACATACCGTCACTATATGATGCTGACATACAGATGTCTTAGCGGAGCAGGCAGAAGCAGGAGCCCGCTCTGCTCAGCTAATCCTAGTATAGTACATAGGTACAGGGTACCCATGTGCTATGCCAGGAGTTACTAAACCTCCAGGGGGCACGGGCAGGAGCAGCAATATGCGCTCCGTACTCACTATGCTGCGGCCCCATTCATAAAAATGTCATGCCCATACTTCGTACACGGCTGAGCTGTCAGTGTGCAGAGAACTGAATTTTAAGCGCACAGTGAATGGTGCGCTTTAGGTATGGAAAAGTCTAATAAAAATTCAAAATTAATTAATAAAGTGTATTAGAAAAAGTTTTATTAGGAACATCTTTAAAGGGAGTCTGTCACCACCATATGGCCATATACAGCCCTTACATTGTCCTATAGCACACCTATACACAAATGTAATGGTGACTTTATTTTCTTTAGACTTGCAGAAGCAGGAAAAACTACATTTAATTCATATGCAAATGAGCACTCGCACGTGCCCAGGGGCGGCGTTCACTGTGTAGGTGCCCAGGCTGCTCTGCCTTCTTTCATGGTTACTCTTCCCCATCCTCTGCCTATGCCCGCCCTCCTATTCCCTTGTGTCATCCCAAGGTCCGGCCGAGATCCTGCGCACGGCTTCACCAGGCATGCTTACTGTGATGCCCATTGTGGGCACGGCATCAATTCAACTAGTGCGCATGCGGCGGCCTGGCGAAGCAGTGCGCAGGCGCGGGATCTCGGCCGGATGTGTGATAGGACAATGTAAGCGCTGTATATGGCCATATGGAGGTGACAGACTCCCTTTGAGTAGAAAACTGTACTAGGTAAATCAGGAAAGATTTATCAAACTGGTATAAATGAATACCGGCTTAGCTACCCCAAGCAACCAATCAGATTCCATCTTTCTTTGGAACTAGAAAATAAAATAAATCTGATTGTTTGCTATGGGCAAGTAAGCCATTTTTTCTTTTAGGCCCGTTTTTATAAATCTCCCCCATTGTGTGAATGGGATGTATGTTTGTTAAATGCATTTGTTTCTTAGTACTCTGGATTAAAAAATACCATAAATACTCTGAAATGTTTTAAAGTCCCTTATAAATAACTGCAATGAGGATTTTTCGTTCTGAACTTGTCACCATCAAAATGCAGTGCAATCTATAGGGCTGAGCAGATTGATATTTAGTATTGTGGGAAAAGATTCAGCAAAACTTGTCATTTCTACATTTATTTCTGTGCTCATTTTCGGCCTTGGCATCAAGCAGGTGGTCCTATCAGTGATTGACAGCTATTTCTCTATAATTGTCAGTCCCTGAAAGGACCATCTCCAGAGTACACATTTTACGGAATCTTTTCCCATAAATCTGTATCTCAATCTGCTCAGCTTCTCCTGTTCTAGGACATGCTGCCTGCAGATTGCAGTTTTGTGGTGACAGGTTCTCTTTAAATTTTCTGAGGACTGCATGACTGCGTCGCCCCTTTGATTCTCCTGTTAATTATAGAACCATAGGAGGATGGGGCAGTTCAGGCAGTAAAAGTATGCGGTAGTGCTTGAACACTACTCCAGTAAAGAAGTCATCTGACGGTAAAAACATCAATGGACTATGCAGCCAGACAGGAACTACTGCGATTGGTAGACAAAACAGCTTTTCATTAGCTTACACATTTAGGAAATAACCATCAATTAAACGTAGTATTTTTGGATATCATAATAAGCTCAGTGTACCCTTAATATTTGTTCCCATTATTTTCAAACTCATGACTAGGTGTGGAAAATTGCAAAATTATGTTTAACTTCACAGTTGAGGTTAATAAATAAAAAAAGAAGAGAACTTTACTTTATCACATCCACAGGATCTTATGAAGGGTGGGGGTTCACAGAGCCATATGTGCCCTTGCCAGCTAGTCGGTAATGCCATTACAGTGCCAGCCATAGCACTGATAGCAGTGCCAGATATCCTCTCAGGGTAGGTTGATTTAAAATGTTCTCAAATATCAATTTGCATGCACTTTTTGAAGGCATCCCCAATTAACCTCACTTATGACAAAAGAAGAATTCAGATCTTGGCAGATAAGTGATCATTGTGGAACTAAATTGCATTAAAGGGCATCTGTCAGCGGTGTGACACAGTAAAGGGTATGGTCTGGGAGGACGGGTATCTTCCTCCCAGTGTGTGCTGCTGGGCTGATTTGCAGCCAGGTGGGCTCAAACACCGGACTGGATTTTAAGTGCAGGCCTCGTCGATCCAACTGCGCAGGCATCGGCTCCCTGCGCACGCAAGATTATAGCGCTTGGAAGGAATGATGTCAGGGCAAGTGCAGTGAATAAAGTAACTGGTAGGCGGTGCTGGGCTCTGGAACGATGGGCACGGCCGGGCTCCAACGGATCGTGGGACAACCCCTTGGGCTCCTTTATCAAAGTAATTTACATAGCAATAAAATAGCTTTTTTGACGAATAAAAGACACACAGAGCAGTAAGAGTGGGATCCTTTAATTCAAAACAAGGAGACTGATGGGCACATATGACTATCTCTGTAGGGTAAATCCTGGTGACAGAATCCTTTTAATATATGCAAATGAGCCTCTAGGAGCAATGAGGGTGTTGCTGTTACTCCTAGAGGCTCAGATCTCTCTGCAACTGCCGCGCCCCCTCCACTTTGATTGACAGGGTCATGTGTGATGATGTTTTCACTGCCTGGCTCTGTCAAAGTGAAGAGGGCGCTGCAGTTGCAGAGAGATCTGAGCCTCTAGGAGTAACGGCAATGCCCCTGTTTCTCCTAGAGGCTCATTTGTATATATTAAAACTTCATTTTTCTCAGCAATGCGGGCACATATGAACATGGGACCAACACAGATGCCTTCGGCTGCCAAGTGCACATGTAACAGGTCAGCCAGTGTCATAGATACAAGTCTGCTGACAGATGCCCTTTAAAGTGGAAATAAGTTTACATGTATGACTGATTGTAAATAAGTTTACGAGTCTGATGATTTGGTAGGACTGGTCAACCACTTATTGTCCATGGCGGTGTCCAGATTTTCCCTGACGGCAGTGGGAAAGAAGGATCATACAATTGGATTTTAATATGCCCAAACCTTTTAGGAGATGATCACAATTTCCTTTGTGTCTCAGGTTCGAGAAGAAATGCTCTTGGATGCACTGATTACCAGGAAAACTGTTACAGTTGGGGAAAAGCTAATCTTGCCGTACCGTCTGCCAGAGGTGAGGAAAAAATAAGACCTCTTTTAGATCTAGATCTGCTGCATATAACAATTTTACAAGTTGTTTTTTCTCTCACCAGGCTGTTACAGTCAGGGACTCTTTGGCAAAGTCTCTTTACAGCGCCTTGTTTGATTGGATTGTCTTCCGTATCAACCATGCCCTGCTTAACATCAACAGCAAGGCGATAGATGAAGGGAGTCAGGTGAGCTGATAACATTCTGTAGACGTGGCTTCACCATTGTACCAGACTGAAGAGCCATAGTTATAACTAGAGATGAGCGAATTTCATGTTATGAAATTCGTTCACGCTTTGTTTGGTGGTAAAAGCAGAATTGCATTATGGATTCCGTTACCACGGACCATAACTCAATTCTACGACGGAATGCCCTTAAGAGGCATTCCGTCATAATAGAAGTCTATGGGTTGCAAAACGGATCCGTCCTGTTTCCGTTATGCAGGGGAGTCCTCTCCTGCACAACGAAAATGGGACGGACCCATTATGCAGCCCATAGGCTTCTATTATGACGGAATGCCTCTAAAGGCATTCCGTCGTAGAATTGAGTTATGGTCCGTGGTAACGGAATCCATAATGCAATTCTGCTTTTACCACCAAACGAAGCGTGAACGAATTTCATAACATGAAATTCGCTCATCTCTAGTTATAACTATGGCTCTACAGTCTGGTACAATGGTGAAGCCACGTCTACAGAATGTTATCGTAATGTTTGTGAATGTGTGCAAAATGATTTAGCCTTTTATGGGTAGTGTGCTATTTCGAAGTAAAAGTACATTTCCAGATTTATACCGCTTCACGAATAAACCATAGTAGTAAATTCCTACAACTAAAGCACATAGGAATTCTTGAAAACTCCAGAGGGGTCTTTATTTTCAGCCACAGCTGCTGCTGCCTGTCCACACTGACCTAGGCTGTAAATCCGATGTGTCACCAAAATCTGATTTGTTGCTGCGGATTCAGCCATTTTCCATGCGGAGATGTATGAGGAGAGTCTGTTACATTAACCCTTCTGTCAGCCGACTTTTCTTACCTCTTATTGGTAGGATATATAAAATTTGTGATCCTTTAGGCTACATGCACACGAACATTAGGGCTCCGTGCTCGTGCTGCGGACCGCAATGCATGGACACAGACCGTGGAGCAGACCCATTCACTTGATCACTTGAATGGGGTCCGCAATCCGCATCCGACGGTCCGCACCGCAAAAAAAGTAGTACATGCGCTACTTTTTTTGTGGTGCGGAGGCACGACCGGAAACACCGCGGAAGCACTCCGTAGTGCTTCCGTGGGGTTCAGAGCTGTGCCTCTGTTCCGCATTTTCGTGATTGCGGACCCATTCAAGTGAATGGGTCTGCGATCCGTGATGCGGAATGCACACTGCCGGTGGCCATGTATTGCAGACATGCTGTATGCGGGCCGCAATACAGCCACGGGGGGCACACGGTCGTGTGCATGTAGCCTTAAGCATAGTCTCAGTAAAAGCAAATGGAATGCTAATGATTGACTTAAGTGAAGCATCTTTTGTATAAAAATGTATGGCAAGAATATCTTGACTGCTACCCATTGCTTGCCTTCAAGATTTAAATAAAGAATAAACACCTATTATTAAAATCTCAGAATCTATTGGTTCATAGAAAAAACATGGCATATTATTTCTTGATTCCAGTGGGTCAGGGAACAGTTCAAGGGGTTGTCCAGAACTCAAATATTGACCTATCCGCAGACTCCTGTCAACCACGCCAATCGGCTGTGGGAAGGTCTATGATGTTACATGTCATATGTCCTTTCTGTATTGAATGTGACTGAGCTGCAGCACCAAGAACAGCTGGTATACAATGTACAGCATGTCAGTCGGCATACAATGAAGAGGCCACAGCGCTCATCTGTGCGTCGGTACTGGGAGTTGGACCCCCACTGATCTGATCATAACTCATCAATATTTGAGTCCCGGTAACCCCTTTAGGCTGGTCATACACAAGGAATAGGTGTCGGACGATCATTTGTTTAGCTTCCTTCCTGCCCTCGGCCAAGTGTGAAGAGGGTAGTAAGCTGCTGACAGACACCCCTGGCGATGTCCTGTCTCTCTTGAGAAAAAAGGATCAGTCATGTTGGAATTCACAATACTCGATCCTCACCACATAGGCTGAATGAATGTCCGCTAAACACCCAATACACATTAGTCTGACTCTGATGTGCTTGGCACCTTTTACAGCACTATGCAGTCAGGTGGTATTGTCATATACAATGACAGCCTTCCAAAAATATGTTTATCTAAGGAAATATGGTCTGGACGGTTATAATGAATTTAGAAATGAATGATAACAAATTGATCTATGGAAATTATCCAAATGGCATGGGGTAAAATTGGCCAGGGAACTGCAGAACATGATGGACGTGTGTGTTAAACGTAAGTTACGGTACTATAAAAGGCATGTGGGATGTTTACCGACTGAAAAAAACGCGGACTGCGGGCTGTCTGCAGTCTGCCATCTGCTCACAGATTACTTTAACTGCAACCCTTTCTTTTTCCTTTCTTTTTTTTCAGACACTTTCAATTGGAGTCCTTGATATCTTTGGCTTTGAAGATTACGGCAGCAACAGCTTTGAACAATTCTGTATTAACTTTGCCAATGAACGTTTGCAACATTATTTCAATCAGCATCTGTTTCAGCTGGAGCAGGTTTGACATTGACATTTTTGGCGGTGGGTGGGGGCTCATGGAATATCTGTGGGTCTTGGCCTCTGACTGTGTCTCTAAGAATGTGTTAATTTCTCTACGCCTCGCTCTTCTGAATTGATGCGGTAATTGGATTCATTTCCTGGATATGGTTTCATAATTTAATAAGTGTCATCCCTTGCAGTATTCAGCTCCTTCTCCTGAATGCTTTTCGATTTAATCCTGAGCAGTAATTTAATAATTGTTGTTTCGGTCAAACTAGACGGCACATTTTTCCTGCGATTTGTGTTCGGAAATTTTATTTCATTGCAGAGCATAGCTTGTTACAAACATTTTATTATTTCTGAGGACTCACAATGTTTTGTGTAAGTTCAGAGATAAGCTATCATTGTCACTTCAGCAAAGGACACTAAACGATATTTAAGTTGGGCCTCATGCACACAGCCGTGCTGTTTTTTTGCGGTCCGCAAACCGCAGATCCGCAAAAACCGGAAGCCGCCCGTGTTGCTTTCCGCAATTTGTGGAACGGAACGGGCGCCGGCAATATAAATGCCTATTCTTGTCCGCAAAGCGGGGCCACGGAATGGAGCCACGGATGCGGACAGCACACGGAGTCTCGGATGCGGACCCAAACAACAGTCGTGTGCATGAGGCCTTATATGTAGGAGAAACCACTGGAGGTAGTTTTTGTACGGATTTATTTTACTGCAAAACATCAGTATTTCAGTAAAAGAAGACTTTATTAATTGTGTCATGTCTTTGCTGGGTTTTGATGAGTAGATAAGGTAATAAGGAATGATTTTCATGGTTTTAGTTCCCTTTTCTCTGTGTTTTTGTATAGGAGCAATATCGTCTGGAGGGAATAAGCTGGAGTAATATCAACTACATTAATAATGAAGGCTGCATCAACTTGATCAGTAAGAGACCAACGGGACTGATCCAGCTACTGGATGAAGAAAGCAAGTAAGAGTTGGTGTCATGCAGCTACTGCTTTGGTTTCACACCTAGTGTTTTGTTAGTATTTTCTGTACATTTTTTGCATATTTTTTTTTCTTCAAAAATGTTGCGACAAGATACTATCTGTAAGTCAAAAGGGAAATAGAAAACTCACCAAAAACACACGACAAAAATGGATATAAAAATATGTGTAAGTAAAACCTCCACTCATATGACATTCATGGGATTTTGTACAAAAAATATATTTCAAGAAGCCTTAACCCTTAGAGGACCTTGTGATTTTCAGTTTTTGCATTTTCGTTTTTCAATCCCCGCCTTCCCAGTTCTATACCGTCTTTGTTTTTCCGTTCACATAGCCTTATGAGGGCTTATTTTTGCGGGACAAGTTGTACTTTCTAATGGCCCTATTTAATATTGCATATGATGTTGTGGGGAGCTGGAAAAAAGTCCAAAGGCGAAGGAATTGGGGAAAAAATGCAGTTCTGCCACCATTTTATGTTTTGGGGAGGAGAAATGACCAAAAAATTGCAAATTGATCATTTTTACTATTCTTTTTCCTTTACGCTATTCGCTGTATGGGATAATTATTGTTATATTTTAATAGCACGGGTGTTTTTTCATGCTGTAATGGTTATGTATTTGATTTTGGGAAAAGCGGGGTGATTTGAACTTTTTTATTTTATTTATTTTTTTATATTTTAAAAAGAACTTACTTTTTTTTTTTTTCGCCCACACTGAGTGAGTTTGAACGGAAGGTGCATGACATGCTGATACTTGAAAAAGGGGTGTATGTGAAGAGAGGGTGTCCTCAGAAGTTTGATAAAATGTGGAGTGAATGGTTATCTCACACTCGTGGTTATATAGGCTTGTCAGGGATAGATGTGATGACTTGTTCCCCGCCTGGCTCTACCAAATCAAAGTGCAGAAGGCGCGGCATTTGCAGAGAGAGAGCAGAGCCTCTAGGAGTAACGGCAACGCCCCTATTGCTCCTAGAGGCTTATATATATATATATATATATATATATATATAAACCTAATTGTTCTCAGCAATGTGGTCACATATGAACATGGGACCAACACAGATGTATTCAGCTGCCGAGTGCACATGTAACAGGTCAGCCAGTGTCATAGGGACAGATGCCCTTTAATGATCCATGGATCACTGTATTCTTGTAACCTTTTAGTATGTCTAATATGACATTTAGTAAAGAACACTAGTATAAATTTGACCTCTGTTTCTGACTAAATACCTTGTCATGTTTAAAGGTATATTTTAATTTTTTTTTTTTTTTTTTTTTACTAGCTTCCCACAAGCTACTCATCAAACCTTGCTTGAGAAATTTAAACGTCACCATGAAGGCAACCCCTACATTGAGTTTCCAGCCGTTATGGAGCCAGCATTCATAATCCAGCACTATGCTGGAAAGGTTAAATATGGTGTTAAGGTAAGTACTATCTAGCTGATTGTTAGCAGGAAAAATGAACTTTAATCCTCTGCATGCGCTATGTAACAGCAGAGTTTGAAGTCAAGGGGGCAGTGGCCTCCTCGCTTCAAGTAGAGATAACTGCGCTAGGATATGCCCCCATTGTCTCATAGAGGTGGGACCCGCACCTATATCGAGAACGGGGCCCTGCAAGTGAAGGAGGGCGCACTGCGCATGCGCAGCCGCCCTCCATTCATTTTCTATGGGACGGCAAAAATAGCTGAGCACTGGCTCGGCTATTTCTGTCGGCCCCATAGAAATGAATGGGAGCGGGGGCCGCGCATGCGCGGTACGCTCCCATTCACTTCTATGGGGAGCCGGCTTGGTGGTGGCCGGACCGGAGTCCTCCAGCCACCACCTTGCGGTGCTCCGTTCTCGATATAGGACCTACACCTATAAGACAATGGGGGCATATCCTAGTGATATGCCTCCATTGTCCATGATGAGACAACCCCTTTAAGGTAATGCTGGCAGTTAGGGAGGTTCATTTTAAAGGGGTGCTCCATACAGATTCTGCCCATATGCCCCAGAGTGCAGAGATGATAGAAGACTTGTACTGTCCTTGTATTAGAAAGATGACGTAACATGGCTTTCTGCAATAAGCTTCTCTGCTTGCATATTTTAGTAGAATGGCTTCGAACTATGGCAAGTCATAGCTAGATATATATATTTGTTTCAATCATCCTTCGTAGGATTTCCGTGAGAAGAACACAGATCACATGCGGCCTGACGTTGTGGCCTTACTGCGCAGCAGCAGGAATGCCTTTATTCGTGGAATGATTGCTGTCAGTCCCGTCGGAGCATTTCGTTGGGCATTGCTAAGAGCATTTTTCAGAGCTCTGTGGGCTTTTAGGCAGAGCGGGAAAAATTATACGGGCAAAAAAACTGGTAAGTGGAATACTCTGGGTGATCACCATTATTGATGAAGGCAATGTTTGGATGCTTCTTTTACAGTTATGGGAGTTTGTTACATTGGGAGAAATGCTGCGAGTGGAGATTTTTCTGGGATTTATTTATATTTTTTATTTTTGGAGTGGCTGATATTGAGTGTCTTGAAATAGATTGCAAATTTAACATCTGCTGGCATATTGTAGGCGTGTTTGTTTTAGAGATGCCCGCATACTAATGTCATAAGTCTGCCTGATGGTTGCCTTCTGATATCCCAGCTCACTTCTGTCTCTTATTTCTGGGTATATAGTAGATGCATCTTTGGGGTATTCTGCCTCCATCTTTGCTGGGAGTTTGTTACTCTGCGCTTTCTCTGGTTAATCTGTCTCTGTCTTCTCTTCCTGTGTGTTTGCTCTCAAGGCTCGGGCCCCCTCAGCACACCGGGGCCTCCTGGCTCATCTCACAAAGGCCTTTCTAGCTTTAGCTTTCTTCAGCACCCCGTCCACCAAAGGAGTTTACAGATCCTGCAGAGGTGTCAGAACGACCAATACAGTAAGGCTGCCGTCCCAGAATCCTCTGCAAATTCATGAACACAAGGCTCCATTCCTATCATCTGTACACACACAAAAGCACACGATATCCTGACCAAACTGAGAAAATAAAGCAGACCAAAGTCTTCTCTTTCTCTTACTGCACGCAAACCTTTATGTGTCTTTACATGTATGCCTGCTATATAATTATCCTCCTCTGTTGGTTCATTTCACATGGTTAGTAACACAAGCTCTTATATTAACCCGCTTGCAATTTACTTTGTAACCCAATGAAGTTAAAGTTAGAAATCACAGTCGGTCTATAAAGGAAGCATTGCAGTACATTCAGTACATTTGTGCTACCCAGCGGTATCACAGCTCAGCCCCCTTCATTTGAATGGGACTGAGCTGCTCCTAGGCCACGTGGCCGATGTATGGAGACATCACAGGCCCAGGAGGGGCCTAAGCACTCGCTGATCTCCAAGGCCTTTTCAAATAGCTGATTGGTGGGGGTGCCAGGATTCGGACCACCACCAATCGGATATAGATGACCTATCTTGAGGCCATCGATGTCAAATTCCCAGATAACCCTTTTAAAGGTAGGCCTGCTCTTTGTGTGTCGCTGGATGTCTTACTGGCTGTTTCTGCAGCCACAGCAGAGGCTGGTTTTTATTACATTTAGTTAACGGTTAGCTATGCTTATTGCTGATTTTAGTTTATTTCACAAGCTAATTCGGCTGTAGTATACTTTGGCAGGTCACCAAGCTTAATACTGCACAGCATTGCCCTTTTTATGAGAAAATTGGTAACTTAGAAATAAGTTAATGCAGACAGCAGACAACCTCTATGGTTTGGCCTCTCCTGGACACCAACATTTCAACCAGCCCTCAATCATCTGAATGTGCTACTATTCGTATTTCTAGTTTCCTGACAAAGTTTAAGTCTTGGTCGTCCTAACTGCCATGTATCATGGAAACAACGACTAGAAATGGATATTATTTAGAACAACGTTTTCTGGTCTGAGGGCCACTTTGTCATATTGAACCACTTCCAAGGACCATAATATAATGTGTATACACCATCATTATCTAATAGGTGCACATTCATCTTCCAGGGCTCCTACCTATCTGGAGTATGGCAGTCCCCTTCTTGCCCAATTTTCACTTTAGGAAGGAGGAGACCATACTTGCCTGTGTCTGTCCTACCATTTCACATGCATAGATGGTCACTTCTCAGTTGCGTAGAGCACCAGATGGGGTCTAGGGAGCCCATTCCCCTGATACTTGGGGAACCCAGAGATTAGCACTTGCCCATTCTTCTTCCTCGGCTGTGTACCAATACACTTTAACATGAAAACTACATGTGATTGAAATCAAGTGTAAACCAACGCTTTCTCTATTTATATATACTTGGCACATAGCAACCTGTAAAGCCTACTAAACTTATTTCTATGTACCTGGATAGTTTTACTAGTAATCTAGGCATATACCTTATTTGTCATTTTATTCCTAAATGGAACCTGTAAAAACCTCAAGAATAGAATTCTGGTTGGTAAAGTACAGAACTAGTGTATAATAGTTGTCTCTTCCTTTTCTGCACTAATATATTAATAAGAATAATTCTATAATCTATATTTATTTCTGCAGAAGATTTTCTTATCTTCTATATGTTTACCTCAAAAGGATTGTGCTTTTCTAATGTTTAAAGGGATCGTCCAATTTAGAAATCCCATTTTAGTACAGCTTATTGGGGAATTCTGAGTTAATAGAAGGGTGGTCCTCTGTTCAGGATCCTCATCTCTTGGCGAGACTAGAGAGTTAGCTCTAAGGAGAGACCTGTCCTGTCCTGCACAGCTTAGACAACCCATTGATGTAAATGGGCATTGTGTAATGGTGGCACTGCAGGAATATCATACACCTACTGCTTGGTTCCCCCACAGATTCCAGACCATTGCTAGGGGCACACAGCAGGGGAACACTTTGTGATCATCCTGTTGTCAAGGGACCCTTCTGACAAGTAGAGATTGTCCAAAGTGGAGAACCCCTTTAAGCAGTTTGACACATGAGAATAAATCAATGACTATCATTTTTTTTTCTGACACCGCCCAGTAATATATTTTAGTAGAATAGTTTTCTAAGTTTGTCAGATTGTCAGGTTTTTGGTATATGAAAATATGACAAGTCGGTGTTAGTAGAGACCTTGGGACATCAGATTACACTTAGATATAAATATTGAGAACCCCCCATCATTAGGAATCCATTCTGACCAGAGAATGAGAATCCAACGCTTCCTAGAAGTGTGACTGAGGTTGTATTTTGTTAATATTTGTTAGGTGTAGCAGGAATCTGTTGCTCATTATTTTTACTGTAGTAGTCAATGTAAATTGCAGTTCTGGTTAATATTCCACTTTTAATGACACCCATACATGTAGATAAGCTTTTTTTTTTCTTCTACCGGTCTTGTACACATTATAGATAAACGTTCATTATTCATGGTGTTTTACTGTAGAAAATGGCAATAATGAGGGTTGATTATATATTTTTTTTCTAGCTTTATGTTTTATTTTACATGTGTTTCATTTTTGCTCTTTAGCACAATGCATGGTGAGAGGATCCATGCACATGCTGGCCGTGAAGAATGCATTTGGTTCTCATTCTAGGTCTTTGTACAGCATTTTTCTTAAATTTAACACATTTGCATGTTTTCCTGTCCACTTGCCTTTGTCTTTAATATCTCCTTTCTTTGGCATGGGAACGCATGTGTATCACACCTCCAAGTGACTTTTCTAGTAATGCTGCCTGCGCTCGTGTCATGCATATATTAATGCCCTTTTTTTCTAACACTGTTTTAGGTCTGCAGGAAAAGTGTGGATTTGCAAAAACTGGTTAAATGGGCATGTTGCTAACATTTTAGAACCACTCAAAAATACAAACGCTCAGTTATGTGGGATGAGATTGTGATATGCACTGACAGGTTAAAGAAGCACATCTGATCTTTTAAAAACACATTCTCACACATGCACTCACCTGTTAGGTCCAAAACACAGACATAGTGCCGCAACTATAAAAGGATAGGTACACAGACTCTTTTGCACTTTCTTTTTATAGTCATTTGAAATCTGAGGTTACTTTTTTCTTTCCAGATATTCCTCGTCCAACTCCTCGTACTCCTCTCTCTGACCTACAAGGTGTAAACACAATACAGGAAAGGACTCCTCCTCGGTAAGTGGATTCAGGGCCTGTAATATTTCCCCCTCTACTTCATCTCCATAAAGCTGTTTTGTATATTTGTGTTTGAAGGGGTTTTCCAGAAGTAGAATGTTGATGCTCATCAATATTTGATAAGTGGGGTTCCAATGCCTGGCACTACCACCAATCAGCTGTTTGAAGAGGGTGTGGTGCTCCGGTGAGCACCGCGGCCTCATCACAGCATACTGAGCACAGTGCCGTTCATTGTATAGCAGCTATGCATGGAATTTCAGCCCAGACCCATTTACTTGAATGGGGTTGAGCTGCACCTAGGCCATGTGACCGATGAACATGGTGTCAGTGGCTTAAGACGAGGTTGCCGCACTCATTGTAGCACCACAGCCTCATCAAACAGCTGATTGGTGGGTTGCCTGGAGTCTGACTCCCAGGATCAGATACTGATGACGTATTTTAAGGACAGATCATCAATATCTTACTCGCTGAAAACCCCTTTAACTCTGAGAATAGTATTTTCATACACTGCATTTTCATTTTAGGGAACTGACATGGTCAACAAGAAGACATCGCCTGTCATCCTCCAACTCCTACCTGGATGGTGGTGGAATTTTCATCAGCTCCTCCAGTTCCAATGTGAACACCAGTGATAGCAAACTACTAGAAAGGGCACATGGCATTCTTATGTAAGAGCAGTTACCAAAGACAAAGGCATTAGTATGAGAGACATTTTTGCAGGAAAAAAAACTATGTTAATGTGAATCATGGTCTACTGTTTTAAACGCTCATGGTCAGAATAAAACAGGCTGGCGGAGTAATTCTCTGTTTTTAGGGACATTGTAAATGTGACGCATAAGTACAATATCTGTCAGAACTGAACTGAAAATCAAAGGAAAACTAAAAATAGTTTATCCATTTATTCGCAGGCGAAACAAGAGCACAAAGTCTAAGTCTACTCTTCCTAAGGTGAGTGAGAGAAAATTAAAGCCTCGTTGAGCTCAATGGTTTGTCACCATCCTGTGTAATTTCTTTCCAACTACTTGCAGACGTTGTTGCTATATCACATTGTGATTTTTATTATATTTAAAATAATTCTTTTAAAATAAATCAGTATCTTACATCATTTTCTCATCACTGCACAAATCCACAGAACCTTTTGGATGTGAAGTCTCTGAAACATCTGTCTAATCTCACCCTTCATGATCGCATTACTAAGTCCCTGCTACATCTTCATAAGAAGAAGAAGCCACCGAGTATTAGTGCGCAGTTCCAGGTACAACTCTACAACTTCTGTTTATGTTCCTTTCAAAAATTCACTCATGCTGGAGATTTTGAGTTGTTACTTTGTATCTTCCTGTTTTAGGCTTCTTTGAACAAGTTGATGGAAACCTTGGGGCAGGCAGAGCCTTATTTTGTGAAATGCATCCGTTCAAATGCTGAAAAGGTAAACTCCCTCAGACCTTTACTGCTTTGACTTCTGTCTGATTAACTATTTGTATAGCCAAGTGTCTTGGCAGTAAGAGGAAGTTGTTCACTTTCTTCTTAAAGGGGGTTTCCCACCACAGACAATGGGGGCATATCGCTAGGATATGCCCCCATTGTCAGATATGTGCCGGTCCCACCTCTGCGACCCGCAAATATGCAGCTGCCCTCCATTCATTTCTATAGGGCCACCGAAAATAGCCGATTGTTGGCTCGACTATTTCCATTGTCCCCATAGAAATAAATAGGAGCTGTGGCCGGGGTCCTCCAGCCACCACTCTCAGCGTAGGTGCAGGTCCCGGCGGTGGGACCTGCACCTATCAGACAATGGTGGCATATCCTAGCGATATACCCTTTTTAATTTCAAAATTACCACTTTCCTATTTGTATATGATTGCAGGGCTAGCTGTTTGTCTTTTGCATGTTTCCCATGGAAGAGCATTTTGGTAGACCTAACATTTTGAATGTTTTGTCAAGAAGACTATAAAATTTGCTATGTAGAACAAGTTTTTACCATTGAAATCTGTGTGGATGACAATTATTTTATTTATTTAATACAAACCCCACTATACTTGAATTTATTCGGCCACAACAGTTTTAACACTGAGAAATATAGTTAAAAATGTTCTTACTGCACACTTCAAACTGTGGATGTTGGGAACAAATCTGATTGTCTCTAATATTGCAGTCCAGCCAGCAGGTGCAGCACGAGAAAAGTTGGAGGATGACAGCAATAAAGCCACATGTCATTGTTTGGTCAGTGATTTCCATCAGTGATTGTGAGCCAAAACCAGGAGTGGAGCCTCCACAGACCATAAGATATAGAGGAAAGATCTGTTCCTGTTCTTGTTTAGAGCCGGACCTGGCTCAAAATCACTGATGGAAATCACTGACCAAAAACTGACAGTGTGAATAAGGCATTAGATCGCTGGCAGAGCGTACAGCACAGTGTTTGGCACAGTGTTTTTATTGGACAGACAGATGAGCCTGGCTGCTGCATTGAGGATAGATTATCATTTTTAGTAATGAGTTACATTAGTCAAATTGAGAATGAATCAGGGCAACAATGGGAGTTTTGGGTATTTCCACATAGAGAAAATTCAGTTTAGATTCTAGGTATGTTTTTGAGATGTGGCGTGATCATGAGAGGACAGATGATTGAATATATTGGGTGAAGGAAAGATATGAGTTAAAATAACCCCAACACAGTGGGTAGGCTGCCTAGGAGTTAGATTCAGTTTCCGACAGAGAGAGGACATGATGTTAGAGGCAGTGAACAGGCAATCACTGGTGTTTTTGAAGTGGTGCAGGGCTGAAGTCCTGGGAAGAAGCATACAGAATATTTTGTATTAAGCATGCTGCAGTATGACATTATTTTCACTCCATTTTCAGGTGCCTTCGCGTTTCAATGACTCACTGGTGCTCAGACAGCTTCGCTACACTGGAATGCTAGAAACCGTCCGAATTCGCCAGTCTGGCTACAGCTGCAAGATTCCCTTTCAGGTCTGACTATATGTTTAGTGCAAACTACAACTACCCATTCACATATAGCAGTTATATGGGGGCATTAGCTTTTGTATAAAGGGCACTCAACAACTAGCATCTTGTTCTCGTTTGGGCGTCTTTCTTCCACCTTGTTCATACTCCTAAAAGCTGACATAGCAATGTGCAGTTTTTATTTTTTATTTTTTATCTACTCTTTAAAGCTTGAATGTTTTTATTTCTGTATGAAGTGACTTATAGACAAATAATGCATGGAATGAAATGCCATTAAAATGGTATTAGATTGATACCTTAAAAGCGTAATCCAGGAATTTGATATTTATGACCTATCCTCTGATTTGCAAGGGTCTGACTCCCAGCACCCCTGCCGATCAACTGTTCCGTGAGCGCTGCGGCTTCTTCCTAAGCCAGTGATGTCACTGTGCATCGGTCAGGTGGCCTAGGAGCAGCTCAGTCCCTTTCAAGTGAATGGGGCTGAGCTGCAATATCAAGCACAGGCACGGTGCTTGGTAAGTTGTGAAAAGACTGCAGCGCTCACCGGAGCTCCTTTGAGCTCTTCAAACAGCCGATTGGCAGGGGTTCTGAAAGAATAAGTCACGAGTATCAGATTCCTGGATAACCCCCTTTGTTTCAGCTTAAAAGAAAATAATTTTCTGCGCCAAGGGCGCGTATTAGAGTTAATGGAGAGTTGTCCTCAAGCTTTAAGCTGTTTAGAGGGACACGGCAGGGATGCCCACTGTCTCCTTTGCTGTTTGCACTTGCGATTGAGCCCCTGGCGGCTGCGATCAGATGTTTACAGGCAATAAGTGGTTTTAAATATGGATCAATTCACAATGAGGTAGCCATGTATGCTGATAACACCTTGTTATTTCTGGGGGACCCGTCGACATCCTTGTCAGAGTCTATGTCGTTGCATAGTAGCTTTGGAAGACTGTCCGGCCTGACTATAAATTGGCACAAATCGGCACTTATGTTTTTAGATGGGCAGGTTTCCTCGGCAATAGCTACATTAAACAATATTCCATGTGTAAAAACTATTAAATACTTAGGGATAAACATATCACCTAGACCAGTGATGGCGAACCTTTTACAGACCGAGTACCGAAACTGCAACCCAAAACCCACTTATTTATCGCAAAGTGCCAACACGGCAATTTAACCTGCATACTACAGTCCAATATAGTATAACTTCCATGTACTTTATTATTTAGCTATAATAGCCTGCCTACATTCAGTGCGCTGCCTGTGCTGTTTATAGTGCGCTGATAAATGACAGGAAAAGTCTAAGACATATTGGTACACCGTAGACTTTTTCCAGGGTGCCCACAAAGAGAGCTCTGAGTGCCACCTCTGGCACCCGTGCCATAGGTTCGCCACCACTGACCAAGACTGATGGACTTTGAGGAGTTGAACCTGTCTCCACTGTTGACTAAATTCAGACTTCGTTCCAAGACATGGTGCAAATTGTTTTTGTCGGTAATTGGAAGAGTTAACCTGATTAAGATGATCATGATGCCCCAGCTACTATACGTACTACACAATGCCCCGAAAATTAACTCTGTATTTAGGGAACTGGTATGGAGGAAAGGCCAACCCAGAATTAAACTGGAGACCTTACAATACCCAAAGTCGGCAGGGGGTTTGGCATTGCCCATTCCATGTTTATATTACCTAGCGGCACAATGTCAGCACTTTTTTTTTTTTTAAATCAATTCGTTTTTATTGAAACAATAAATACAGAATATTACACCAAACAATTCGTTGTTTTTTTTCCTTTCTTGCATTATCCACCATGTGAAATCAGAGTATAACAGTAACCGTACCAATAATGACACACAGTTTAACCAATATCAGTACAAATGTGTATACATGCTAAAACATAGATTTGAAACAAAGGATCATACATATCAAATCCCCCCCAAATCCCTTCCCCCCCCCTCTCCTTGCCTAACTCTCCCTTCCCTTATAACTAGTCTTGATTTTGACGAGCCTATATAACCACATGAGTGTGAGATAACCAATCACTCCACAATTTTTCAAACTTCTGCGGACATCCTCTCTTCACATACACCCCTTTCTCAAGTATCATCATGTCATTCACCTTCCGTTCAAATTCACTCAGTGTAGGCGGACTTCCCTGGATCCATCTGATGGCAATCAATTTCCTGGCCACATATAGCAACCTCCCAACAGCTACCTTAACCGACTCATTTCCTCCAATCTCAGACACATATCCTAGTACACACACCTTTGGGTCCTTTTGGATTCTCAATGTCATTCTACTATTAATCATATTTCTTACCTCCTCCCAATAATTACCAATTACTGGGCAAGACCACAGCATATGCAACAGATCCGCTCCCTCTTCCATACATTTTGGACACCTGTCATCAATTCTTACGCCAACCTTTTTTAAAAACACCGGTGTTTTGTACACTCTATGTATAATAAACAGCTGGGATAATTTGCCCTGTTCGCTCAAGGACACCTTGGGGACTCCTTCCAATATATCTTCCCACTTGTCTTTAGACATAACCCCCACGTCAGCCTCCCATTTTTTCATTCTTGTGAGCGGAAACCCCTCCAGGAATTTTCCCAATAAAAGAGCATACAGCTGTGATATCAGCCCTCTTTTCCCTCCTCCTGACGGGAGAACAAGCTTATGAACCACCTCCATTTGAGCAATCGCACATCCTTTCCGCAGTGTGACCCCAAGGGCATGCCTCATTTGGAGATATTGATAAAACCATCCCTTAGGAACATTAAATTCCTGCTGCAGGTTTTGAAATGTCTTACATACCTTATCCTTGATTAATTGGCCTATTCTGGTCACCCCATAAGTTTCCCAATTCCTAAGTCCTGGTATGGCAAAAAATTCGGGCAACAGATGATTCTTTCCAATAGGGGAAAGTTCACTAATTCCACCTACACCTCTTATCTGCTTCACCTTTGCCCAAACTTTTTTCATAAGTTCAATAAGAGGGAGCTTTTCTCTCCCAGCATGCATCCCTGAGCCTTCCAAAATACCCATGAGGTCCCTACTGCCCAACCAATGTTGCAATATCTGCCCTGTCATATCTGTAGCTTGCAACTCAATCCATCCCTTGAAATGTTGACACTGGGAAGCCAGAAAATAAATCCATGCATTGGGGACAGCCAGGCCCCCTTCCGACTTAGTATATTGCAATGTCTCCAGTTTAATCCTAGCCTGCCCATATTTCCAAGTAAGATCCCTAAATATAGAATGAATTTTCTTAAATCTATCCTGGGGTATCCATACGGGAGCATTATTCAGTATATACAGTAACTGGGGCATCATAACCATTTTTAAAAGGTTAACTCTACCTACAACCGAAAGAAAGAGTCTACACCATGACCTTACTTTAAGCCTGAAAGTAGCTAGCAATGGGGATAGATTAAGGTCTTCAAAATCCGATAGTCTCGGTGTTATAAATAGTCCCAGATATTTAAATTTATCCACCCATGGCACCAGGCTATTTGCTTGTCTACCTGACAAAGCCTGCCCATCTATTGGCATCAAAGAGGATTTTTGCCAATTTATCTGAAGTCCAGAGAATCTACCAAATCTGTCATTCAATGCCATGGCCGCATCCAGGGACGCACCAGTATCGCCCATAAAAAGCAGAGTATCATCTGCGTACATAGCCACTTTATTGTGCAGCCCACCGTATCTAAACCCCACTGAATTCGTTGATAAGCGAATATGCGCCGCAAGCGGTTCTATTGCAAAAGCAAACAATAAGGGCGACAATGGGCATCCCTGAATGTCAGCACTTTTTAAGGGCTGGATAGATTGTGGCACAACAGATATGACAGGTCAAATACTTAAACATGCATTGGGGGGAAGGGAACTGTTGTGGATATTGGAGGGGTCAGGAACACCCTTTGTGGATAATCGTACACATTTGGTCTGTCTGATGAGGAAATTTTGGGAGAAGGTCAAACAATTGAGGGGTGCAGTTGGAATCACTGAACTTACACCTCTGTGGAATAATCACATTGTACCTGAATTCCTGCATCTCAAGGGCTTTGTCAAACAATGGCAGAATAGGGGAGTAACCAAAATGGGGGATTTAATGGAGAAAGGAGCACTCAAAACATTTACTAGATTACAAGAGGAGCACAATATACCAAGAAGTAGCTTCTTTCAGTTCCTACAAATACGGCACGCATTTAATGAGATGTGTAAAAATAGTAATATCAAGGTACATAGAGACGCTTCCCTACAATTAATAGTTGATAGAGGGGATAAAAAAGGGATTATCTCAATGATATATCAAATGCTACTGGATAAATATCTGGAAGCGTTCCCCTTATCCAGAATGAAGGGTTGGGAGAAGGACATAGGTGAAATACCCCAAGAACAATGGGAAGCTATATTAGAAGCCATACCAAAAGTATTATTGAGTGAAGGTGGGAAATTGTCACAACTTTTCATCCTACATAGAGTCTACAAAACTCCGGTCTTTTTACACCGTATCGGCATCAGGACGGATGCAAAGTGTCCACGATGCCAAGCAGAACCGGCAGATTTAATACATATGTTGTGGCAGTGTCCACATCTAGATGGCTTCTGGTCGGATGTATTGGCAGTGATTCAAAATACCTTTTCACTGCAAATACCTTGAGATCCCAAGTCTGTGTTCTGGGTTATGTAACGGATATTGGTGGGCAGCAGGCAGATAGGATTGCAGCTGGCCGATTACTATATGTGGCTAGGAAACTTATTGCCCTACATTGGATTCAGTCATGTCCTCCAGACATTGAGGAATTTCGAAGTAAAGTAAACACGATGTTAGTTTATGAGAAAATGGTGTTCAGGAAGAGGGGATGTCCTCAAAAGTATGAAAGACTGTGGGCTGGTTAATGATGGCTAATATATAGACAATTCATTAAGAGCTGAAGTGGGAGTTAGGGGGGGGGATGGGGTATGTTCCAGTATATATGTAATTTGCATAGATACTCGTTGCTGTATCATATTATATAGTGGAAATGGCGCCTTATGTCAAAATATGTGATACATCATGTTTCATTCTTTGTAACAATGCCTTATTGTTGTACGTTTATACAATAAAAATGATCTGATAAAAAAAAAAAAAATATATATATAATTTTGCTTAACAAAGATTTGATGTGTTGCAACCTTGGTTAGTAAGTTATTTGACCACAATAGAGTTTGTGGGATTTTATTTACTGATCTTAGTAAACATCATATATACTATAATAAATATTGTTGTCTTTCCTAGGACTTTGTCACTCAGTTTTCAGTATTATTGCCAAAAAATGCTACCCCTACCCGCCAGAGTATCCAGGAATTCTTTTGGAAGATGAGTCACAGCCCAGATCAGTATCAAGTTGGCAAAACCATGGTAAGCAGAATAATCTACCACTTTTCCTGCCAATAAAATGATACATTTACTATCTTGCTCCTGTTTTCTGTTTACTTTTTTGCATATATTTTTGGACTTAAATGATTTTAATTTTTTAATTTCCTTTTAGGTTTTTCTGAAGGAACAGGAGCGACAGTGCCTCCGAGACATGTTACATCAGACAGTATTACAGCGCACCGTTCTGTTACAGCGGTGGATAAGAGCCATGCTGCAGCGCAAGAGATTTTTGCACCTTAAGGATGCTGCTATCACTATTCAGGTATATACAGGGGGATTTTGTCAAGACTGATGTTTCATAGGCCAGGCCTAATCCCCTGTGTGCTGAAGCGAGATGAACACGGCTCTTAAAAAATTAGGAACGTCTCTGGCCTGCTGTGAACCAGAAATTCATATCTACGCCAGCTAGATCTGAGGTATAATTTACGCCAGTTTCTCTATATTTGGTTTTATTACAGAGATACTGGAGGCATTACAAGAAAAGGTCGAGTGAAGAGGAAATGCAAGCCAAAGAACATACCCTTCATCAGGCTGCTTGCATTATCCAGTCCTGGTGGAAAGGTTATAAAGCTAGAAAAGATTACCAACAGATAACAGAATCAACTGTTATCATACAGACATTTTGGCGAAAATCTTGGCTTCATAGGCAGAGGGCAGCAATATGCATCCAAACTGCCTGGAGGGGCCATGTCGCAAGGAGGCAGTATAAATGCAAGAGAAAGGACATTGTTACATTACAAGCAGCATGCAGAGGATTTATAACAAGGCGAAGGTAATGTATTACATTATAGCAGAGATTTTAATCTTTCGGTATTGGCAAATCGTTACTTTTTCTTTCTTTTTTTTTTATTCAGGGTACGGTCATTAAAGGAAGACGTGCCAAACTACTCGATGCAGGACAATTCCCTAGAAGATAATGCCGTCTTCAATTCCCCATTGCAATCTCCTGACACTGATGTTAGTCACTGGGAAGACATCTCTGAACAAAGCCAAACAAGCTCCTTAAATGCAGCACTCCCTGGAAGGGCTGGTGAAGTTCAGTTTAGAGAGAGACCAAAATCCTTGGAGGATCCTAATCAAAGGAAGGTGGTCCGAGCCAAAAGAGAAAGCCGTCGCATGAGAGAGCTAGAGCAGGCACAATTTAGTCTTGAGTTGCTGAAAGTACGTAGTAGTGGAGGCGCGTCTCCATCAGATGAGAGGCGTTGGTCTGCAGAATTAATTCTAAATAAAGTTCCAGATACCCCTGAAAGTGAGGGGTCTTTTGGCAGCTTGGAACTTATAAGCTGTGAAGAAAATACACAGCCTTCTGAGGAACCTACAACAAATGTGGAATCTACCTACAACAAACCATTCAGCTCCCCAACTCATAGACATCCTGAAAATTCCAGTGAACTTTCACAAGACCTCTTTGAAATACCCAGATCTTTGATTTCTCAAGAACCTGACTCTAAACCAGTGAGTTCTCAGATAAGCAAATCTGTTAGCTCACCTACGAGAGACTTGGCAAACACTCCTAGATATGAAACGCAGACTAGTGATGACAAACCAACAATTCACTCCAGTAATGAACACCCAAGTTCTTCCATTTCTAGCAAAGTAAGCTCCAGTTCTTCACCGGTAAAAACACACTCCAATAGCGGGTCACCTTATTCTCATTCTAATGGCATACCTTGTGCTTCTTCTGGAGAAAACTCAATCTCTGGTAGAGAAGAAAATGTTTCTTTTAATGGACATATTACATCATCTGTTGAAACTTCTTTACCAAGTCCTACAGTTAAAGAGTCTCTTGTCTCTGATATAAAAACTGTCCCATCACAAAACAAAGCCTCCTCTGAGATCCATAAATGTTCCACGCCCCATCATCCCCCTTCACCTTCAAGCAATGCAGTTGATATTGCCTGGGGTTCTTCATCCAGTTGGAGGCAAACGCCTCCTGCATATGAACTGTCTGAAAGTGCACCAGCCAAACCCTCCGTCCCGTTTTCTTACAAGACTCACCCTCGTGAGCCCCAACTTTCCTGTAGCCTCCCTACCTTTTATGTCCCAAACCAGGGAACGCTGAGAACACAGGAGCACAATGATTTTGGAGTTGCTCCCACTGACACCGTCCTTCAGAGACTTCAGAAGCTTAATAAAGAAAAGGAGGAGCTTCAGAAGCAGCTGCAGCAAGAAAAAGAAAGACTTATGATGGAGCAAATTCGCAAAGAAAAACAAGAGTTGGATAGACAACGTAAACTGCAGGAACAACAGGGACATAATCCAGATAACCGTTTGCACTTTTCAAAGAGTACCACAAAGAATCAGTCTGATAGGCCTCAGTCTCTTCTGTTACAGAATACGCACTGGAAGAGCTCTCCTGCTAAGACAGAGATCAAAGGCTTGACCGTTAAAGGGAAGACTGGTTTAGTCTCGCACAATAACCGTCCAGTTAGCATGTTCTTGGATCAAAGGGAGTTACGAGAAGCTCCCAAAGGAGATGTGACAGGAGACATAGGTGATTCAGGGAGACGTCCCTGGTTGCACAGCACTGTGAATTCCAACATCTTTTTTACCCCAAAAGGGAACATTAGTAGTGACTCAGAGTAAGTGTTGTATTGACATCTCTGGCAATTATGTTAGCATTTAAAAAGTGGACTCTCTTCCCCCCAGAATTGCGGTTCTGGTTTATATAGACACCGTTCCTAATGTATCCAAAACTTTGACCACAATTGCAGGAAAACTGAGACAAAAGGGCATATAAATACACAGTTTAGGGGAGATTTATCAAATTTGGTGTGAAGAAAACTGGCTTGGTTGCCAAGGGGAACTAAGCCAGTTTTTCTTCACATCAATTTTGATAAATGTTTTTTTGCTGAGGTGGTGTAGTAACGGCAGAGGAAACTGCTTCACCATTACCACTGCGTGTGAATATTGTAGGGAGATGATCGTTTGAGGCTACAGTGTATTCACACCTGGTTGATTTGCTGAAAAAAAGTCTGAAAATCTGTTTCATACATATAAATTGTGTTGTTTATGCAGCCTATGCATAGATTTCTTCAAACCCTGTTCAGATAAACAGAACAGTCACAAAAATTTCTGCACGAAATCTGCCATGTGTGAATATATCCTGAGTGGTCTACCAGGACTTGCATAGTTGTTAGGAGTACCATGGTTTTTCATGATCTTTTTATCATATTTTCACATCTGATGTTGTAATATTCTATCTTCCCCCTCTGTAAGAGCTTCATCAAACTCCATGTATACAGAGATATCACATAGAAACTAGAGGAGAATACCTCCATACATATGGAATCTGGAGGAACGTGTCACCGTTTTTTTTATTGGATTCTTACAGAATATGACAGAATAATCCTTCATATGCTTCTTTATGACAATGTAGGTAGGAAGCAGGGTTGCCAACCTAAATTGTTATTTAATCTAGACAATTTATCAAAAAATCACTGCATCCAACATTTGTTTTTACGAACAAATTGGAAAACTGTAAAGAACTATAAATATTATCAGTGATGCATATCTATAGGTCCGATACTAATAGTGAACATATTAAGGGCATTTACTGTGAGCTCTCAAATGCTGAGAATTACAAAATGACCTGCTCAAGTACCAACAAAAAAATCATGGACACTGGGAAAAAAGCCCCCTATTTTTACGGACTGCCCAGGAATTTCTGAACAGTTGGCAACCCTGGTAGGAAGACGTACAGTAGAGGCCTGCTGGACCAATGGGCAGCCCTATTACGGATCAGTTTATAACAGAGCCATATTATGGCCATGCACATGAACCTTTATTATTGTTTTTGGCTTTTGTTCAGTTTTAGCTTTTGTAAAGTTGAATGTTCTTTCTCGCTCGTATCATTAGGGGACACAGGACAGTGGGTATAGCTGCTTGCTGCCACTAGGAGGCGACACTAGGCTGAAAAGGGATAACTCCTCCCCTGCCGGCTATACCCCCTTTGGCCTGGAAAGAGCATGTCAGTTTTTAGCTTAGTGTCGTAGGAGGCAGACCTCCCTGCTTTAGCAGGGCGGCTTCCTTTTTCTTATTTTTTTCCTCGCCTGCCCCTCTGTCTTCCCCGGGAGCTAGACCGGTGTCGGATTCCCTCACCACTCGACCTCCCGAAGAAGCAAAAGTGGACCAGGGCAGCCCAGCTCCCCTGCTTCCCGCCAGCCAAGAATCTGGCGAGACCCCCCACCATTTCAGTCTCCTACCACTTCGGGTGCCAGCTGCTGAAGAGGTGACCCTGCTGGTACTCTGAGAAGGGGTGAAGAGAAGAGGATGAAGATGGGGTGAGTAGTCCGGATTGGGTGAGTATTCTCAGCTCCCCCCCCCCCTTGGTCACCTTGTGCTAAAATGGAGGACATTTTCTTCAGGGTGGGCCCCCACGTTACCCCAACGTATGTTTTTGGGCCTCTTTCCATGTCTGGGGGCCTGGGTTCCCCTATCTGGCTCCTTAGGCCCTGCGACCTGCGCTTATTCTTCCCGACCTGTGGGGTGGGCTCCCGCGGCCGGTAACTGCAGGGCGCATTCCTGTTATTCCGGGTGCCAGTCTCTCTGTTTTCACGGTTGGCAGTGCGCCAAACTTTATGCCCCGGCTTTGAGGCCGCAACTTTCATTCCAGGTATGGAGGGGGCGAGTTCGTCCCTCAGGTGCAAATTCTTCCCACCTAGCTGTCCCCATTCCCCAGGAGCCCGCTGAGCTCTGCCCCTGGTACTCAAGGCAGGCTTAACCCTTCATGGTCAGCCACCTCTTTGCAGCCGGCATCGGTTTATCTGGTATTTTCTCTCTGCAGGCCCTGTACCTTAATTTTAAGGGATTTAACCCCTTCCTGCCTCTTGTCCATTCGGCGGGGGAATTCCATAGGTGGTGTACTTGCACTACCTCGGGATACAGTACTTGCCGTATATGTTACTAGCTTTCATAGGTGGCGTGATTGCACTGCCACTGAGTGCAGTGCTTACCGTAGGCATTACCCCCCTCCATAGGTGGGTTAATTACACTACCGTTGGATGCGGTTCTGACTATCGTGCTACCCCCTTCCTTAACCGGAGGATTGCACTTCCACTGGATGCTATTCCATCAGTCGTTTGCCATTACCATGCTTCCTGTGGCATTACCCCCTTCCACAAGTGATCCGTTAACTGGGGAATCACTAGGCATCTTTGCATGCTATGATTCAACTACGCCACGACACTAGATGCCTTGGCTTCCTTCACAGGTGGGCCATGGCAACAGTCGGTACCCGCTTTTGATGCTGGGACGCCATCGGTACTACCTCTTCTCAGATATGAGTAATGTCTACGTCACCTCAAGCCAATGGTGGTCACTCCTTTCACGGCTCCTTCCGGGGGTGGACTACGAGTCTCCCCACGCCGAGCAGAGCGGGTGTCTGTCACGCCTTGCCACCGCTGGTAGGGGTTTCGTTCTTCGAACGGAACACCCTTTTCCTTTCCTGTCCCTCCTCGAGCTGGATGGCTGACCACCTTCCCCCTTCTGTCTGTAAGACCAGTAGCCATGGGTTGTACGGCTCTGGAATCCCATCTCTATTTTTTCCACTTTACCAGGGTTCCTCGGGTACGGTGGGGGTGTTGGAGGTCGTAATTGCACTTTTCCCGGCAAGAGTATTTCTCTCAGCTTGGTCCTACTCATCATTCTAGGAAGGCGGCATTCCGGGTGGCGGGATCATCCACCCGGTGTTTTTCGGAGTTGATAGCTCCTTGTACGTACATTTTTCTTTTTTGATGAACATAAGGCAGTGCTCCACCCAGTATCTTCTGTCTTTGCAGAATGTAGTCGCCGCCTTCCACGTCATCACAGACATGGGTGTCTCTTCTTTCTCCCTCACATTATAGAGAGCGAGCTCTCCATCAGCCATGTGATTTGGCCTCTAAGGTTTGCTTGTCCATGACTAGCGCTTCCGCCGTACGAACTTTACCTGGTTTTTCCTAGACGTCCTTGTCAAAGCTTGGCGGCCTCCAAAGGGATGTTTTCCAAGTGTATCTGTTTGGCAGTTGCTCGGGCATTCCGCTCCCGGGGCAAGGCACTGCCCAGCGGAGTTGTGGCCCACCTGACCAGCGGTCGGTGCTTCTCGGGTTCATCTCCTCCATGCATCAGCTTTCCAGTTGTAGAAGGCAGTGTCTTGGTCTTCGGGGCATCCTTCCTAGGCAGCAAAGTCTTGCAGGCGGCAGTGGATTACGCATCCTTGAGAGCGTTTTTCTCCATGGGCGTGTGATTTGTTTCCCTCCCCGTGGACTGCTTTAGGACGTCCCACGGTCCTGTGTCCACCAATGATACGAGCGAGAAAACAAGATTTTTGTGAACTCACCTGTAAAATCTTTCTCGCTTAGTTCATTGGGGGACACAACTCCCACCCAGTGATTTCTGTTTGCTGCAAATAATGACGGTTGGTGGGCCAGTATGGTCCTCAGTTCTGGTTCGGTCCGACTGGCATTTGTCAGTTATTGGTTGTTTACCGTATGGTTTTTCTCCTACTCCTATTGCTTGGGCACAAACTGATATGCTCTCTCCAGGCTGGAGGGATATAGCCGTCAGGGGAGGAATTATCACTTTTCAGCCTAGTGTCGCCTCCTAGTGGCAGCAAGCAGCTATACCCACAGTCCTGTGTCCCCCAATTAACTAAGCAAGAAAGAGATTTTACAGGTGAGTTCACAAAAATCTTGCTTTTTCTTTCACAAAAATGACAGGAACTTGTTCTTTATGTCTGACTGTAATGAGTCCTTTTTATATCTTCAGAATTTATCCCTTTCTTGTACTGATTTTAAAACTTTTTATTACAGCAATTCTTCCCTTCAACCTCATCGATCTGCACGCAGTGAACTTCCAAGGAGGTTGGATGCCACTGAGCCATCTGGAATAAGTGAGGTGAGTTTCGTTCTGGCCACAAGAATAAAGAGAGTAATCTGTGTAGGAGATTTCATTCACAGGTTTGAATCCTAGGCTTTCTTTAGGTGAGTTGTCTGCCTGTCCCCATTGTTTGTTTTCCACATGTTATTTTATTGCGTCCTACACTTTGTAGATATTCCATACTGTTATTCCATTATGTTTGGTTTTCCCAGTTTGATATGTGAATTTACTCTGTTCCTTTATGTAGATTGTTGACCCTCCTCCTTCACGTGCTTGCGTTTTTATTTTGTGTTCCCCATGTCCGTTGTCATTTTGTCTGTCAGGCGCCACATAGACGGAAAGCTCGTATGGCACGAACCCGATCAGATTTCATGACTAGAGGAGGTCTTGGGGGGGGAGACTCTGAGGAGGATTCAGATGAACAGGGGGAGCGGATTCCCCCCTCTGACCCAACTGTGGAATCAGGC
The DNA here is from genome assembly GCF_905171765.1 of Bufo bufo. Classification (NCBI taxonomy): domain Eukaryota; kingdom Metazoa; phylum Chordata; class Amphibia; order Anura; family Bufonidae; genus Bufo; species Bufo bufo. Next base: position 611,834,634 of record NC_053389.1, on the reverse strand, counting down.
AGACTGATCCAGGCATGTCACAGCGACTCTGAAATGGTAAAGTCCATTAACAGACACTGAACGTCTAGCATTACTCTTTGAGGGCATCCGCTATGTATAAACTTCCTCCTAATGCTTAGACTTCTATTACATATTATGTATCACCCAAGAGATGTTTTTCATCACTTCACATTGATCGTTTTATCAACTTCTAACCCTCTACTAACACACATCCTACATTTAACATTCTCTTACAATATATTATTAACCTAATACTGATTATACTGTATGTACATGTATGCAAATGTGTGTGGGGGGGGGGGGGGGGGCAAAGATGGGTTGGGCATGTTGCATTTCAAAGTACATTTCAAGGTAAATTAGTCGCTGCTAGAAGTATCTGGTAGGGGTTTTTCTTCATCTCCCAACTGAGAATACATGCACGCTAGGCAGAGCCCAGTGTGTATGTGTATAGAAAGGTCAGGAGGACTAGCTGTCTGCTAAACCACATATAAAGTTTATGGCCAGGTTTAGGCTTGGGCTACACGTACCGCATAACATGAAGATCACAATGCGATAATCAATGGAGTCGTGATGTGACACTCAACAACCCAAAACAGTTGCAAAAAATCCAGAAGTATTTAATTTTTGGTCACAAATGACTTTGCCATCATGAACCACAATGCAAGTTAACTTGTGACTGCAACTAAGACTTTTTTATTTGGGTAGTGACTATATTGTTCTATAAATGTTAAATCTTTTAGATTAGCATTAAAAAATGCCCTCTTGCAATAAGATCAGATGACGCAGGGCCTCATTTTTTCACTGAACATTTCCCAGGGACTACAAAAAAACATAAAAAGGTACTACAATTTAAGATGTTTATGGGATATCAAAAGCCTGCCTGCTGGCTCTAGTTTCTGGTCTCCCATCTATTGGGAGAATGAGGTCTGCTTTCCCCTAGTACTCCATTGTATTTTATGTGAGATGCTAAAACCGCCAAATGTTTCACTACTTCCATAAGTACAATAAAATTAGCCAAATGCTTGCATGGCCACCTGTCCACTTTGGTGGAGTGTCATACAGGGATCCAAATACCCCATTCTGCCAATATGTGCAACCCAGAGGTGCCAATACATTTCTATCTAACATGAAAAATATATGTGAGCAGCCACCAGACACAAGCAAGTCTATGACCAGTTGGTCGGGGGCAGCTCTGAATGGCATCCAGACCACATGCTGCCCCTTGGCCTCAGGTTGTACACTCCTTGGATAAGGGAAGCTTCTCACACTGGCACTCTAAAATCAATCAAAATATATATTTGAAATAAACGATTAATTGGTCTCATTTGGATACCAGGTTGCACTTCTGTACAGATTCAATAATACCCTACAATTGTGAGTGTAGTGCCAGGCACACACAAAATGATTTCTGTGACCTGCTCCAAAAAATAAAAATAAAATTGCGTGCCATAAGGGCACACCACCAATCCAGAATACTGTTAATAATCTGGAGTAGCTGTACTCAATAATTTGTGATGTTTTTGTGTATTGTTCCTACTTGTGCGTTTTTTTTAAATGTTAAAATCCTGATTTAGAAGTAGTATTTTGTGATATTAATATTTTTTATTGAGAGCATTAGGATGTGTTGGTTTGCAAACAATTTTTTGTCCTTTGAACAAACTTTTCTTTCTTTCGGCTGGCATTCACAGGTATAAAATAAAGTAAAGAATGCTTTTATATGAGGCCGACTAATAAGATGCCGTAATAGTTAGTTAGCATAATTATCCTATGTTGAATGGTTATATTTATCTTAGGCTTCTTTCACATTTGCAGCTTAGTTCCGGCAATGCCGGAAATAGATTGCTAGGTGTACGATAATCCACAACAGCACACGGCACTCACCTAAAATCTTCGCAGCTTTATTTGTAGATAAAACAAGATGGATGCAGGCACAGCACAGTCAAAAGGCTACAGCCGTTTCGCGCTTCCTCAGACCTCACTAGACCTCAGATTGCTAGGTGTAATCTGTCTATCAACATAGTTATATATGGATTTTTAGACCGCATGCTTCAGCGAACCAATCTCTCAGATTAAGACAACCTTTCACCAAAAAATGTATGCAATCTGTAGGCAGCATGTTATAGAGCAAGAGGAGCTGAGCAGATTGATATATATAGTTTTATGGAAAAAGATTCAGTAAAACTTTCCAATTTATCCATTGAAATCCCTGTTATTTTTTTATCTCCGCTCTACATGTGGGAAGTGTTATCAGTGATTGATAGCATTGTCTGTGTGAATGTGTATATAGAGATAGCTGTCAGTCACAGATGGTTGTACATGGGGGAGGTGTTATCAGGGATTTATAGCATTCTCTGTGTAAGTGTGTATACAGAGATAGCAGTCAGTCACTGATACAGTAGCTGTACACAGGGGAGGTGTTCTCAGTGATAGCATTCTCTGTGTAATTGTGTATATATAGAGATAGCTGTCAGTCACAGATTGTTGTACACGGGGGAGGTGTTATCAGTGATGGCCTTCTCTGTGTAAGTGTGTATACAGAGGTAGCTGTCAGTCACTGATAGCTGTACATGGGGGAGGTGTTATCAGTGATTGATAGCATTCTCTGTGTAAGTGTGTATACAGAGATAGCTGTCAGTCACTGATAGCTATACACGGGGTAGGTGTCGACAGGAAGTGGTCATAAGTATATAAATAGCAAAGGTTTTGATGTACAAGTGACAAGTTTTGCAGAATTTTTTGATGGTCTATAATATGCTGCATACAGATTACATTGCATTTTTGGTGACAGGTCCTCTTTAAAGGGAATCTGTCACCATGATTCTGGACTATTATCAGCAGTAATGCATGAGTTGTGCTGTACATAAGGTGTCCAGAGTCCACCATTTTTATTTTATTACTGCGTCCGTTCCCGCACTGTCAGCTCTCTAAGCTGCTCTTAAATACACAGTAAGGAGTGCTGTGCTAACATAATGGAGTTGGGCTCCTGTGTGCATGCACGACACTCCCTGACAATGTATTTCTGCGCAGCTTTAAATCCTGAAATGTAGGGCAGTAGGAAAATGAAAAATATTGATCTGGACTACTCATTTTTTACTGCAGATAATAGTCAAGGTTGCTGGTGACTAATACCCTTTAACGCAAGTATAGTAATTATTTGCAGACTATTTATAAGGGAGTGTGCCAGCTCATTTCACTTATTAAATATTACCAGCAGCCTGTAGCTGACATAAGCAGCATGTGGAGCATTTTTTTTCTTTTGCCAGTGGTTCTGTGTCACAGAAAAAGAAGTTTGACCCAATATGCAAATTTAGCATATATAGCGTGGCAAGTGCCGAACCCCTGCTTCTCCCCCAGGCTCATAATTGACATATCCCTCTCCTGCCAATGTCACGTTTACCCACTCTGAAATTACACAGAGGCACAGTGATCAGCAGATGTACATTACCAACTGTGGCAGTGGCAACATAAAATGTTCTGTGCATGCACCTAGAACATGCGCAGTACATGACACCTGGAAGAGGTTTGGCTGGCTAGGAGAAGGAGGCCTGGGCACTTGCTGGTATGTGGACCTCCCCACTGGGCACTTGGCCCATCATTTCTACATCGAATCAGACTTTTTTTTCTAGGGCTTGAAGCCACCGGCAAGGGAAAATAAAGGTATGCTCTACATGCTGTGTATGTCGGCTACATATATATATATAGTCTTCTGGCAGTAGATTAATAGGTAAAAATGAGTTGACTGATTCCCTTTATGATATCCTGTTGTACGCCTAATAGGTTGGAAACATTAGAGCATATCAATAGTGTTAAAGACGGAATCAAATCTACCAGGCCTGAGTAGAACAATGAATGCAGTAGATGTTGGCTGATCTTAAAGTCGCCATTTATCCTTTATAAGTACTACCTGTACGAACATTTGACTGTCCAGAAAATATAAGAGGTTGTAGGGTAAATGTATAAACATGATCTTCCTTTGGACAATCTTATGATATTTTCACAGGCAACTTGTATCATAGGTCTTCTGCCTTACAGATATCTTAGCTGTGTCTGAAATTTACTTATTTCTCCCAGATGTTACAGAAAATTCAGGGTGTGGAGAGGCTCAGCAAACTTCAAAAAGCTGTGTCTCAAGGAGAGATGTCCCGCTTACTACCTGCTCACCGCACTACAGAGCAAGACTCTAGGTAAGCAATTTTTGAACAGTTCTCCAAAGCGCATTTGCACTATCGCATCTCCACTGCAAGACTCGTCTTTTTATTTGGTGTTGAAAAAAGGAACAAAATCTTTTTATGTGTAGATGATATACAGTATGTACATATTGTTTGAGATTGTATATATCATTGATTTATTTGTCATGTCAGACCTCAGAGAGGAAAAATTCGCTTTTGGGGGAAGATGAAAGCAGCAGAAAAGTTGACACCACAGACAGAGGTGCTAGAGATGGACACAGATACTTTAGGGAAAGAAGGAATCCATTTCAGTGATGGTAAGCGAGTTGCTGTGCTGCCTACACATATATTTTATTTAAAAATATTTAAAAAAATGTCTGCCATAACAATACAACTGCCGATAGTTAACCCAGACTCAGTATGGTAATGATATTTTTGAGAGCAAATTTCACCCCATTTGGAATTTTCTTCCAGCTTCCCCCTGCATTCTATGCAATATTAAATGATGCTATTAAAAAGTATTTGTCCCACAAAAAACAAGCCCTCATGCGGCTAAAGTGAAAGGGGGGAAAAAAATGGCCCGGAATGCAGGGAAACTAAACGAAAAAGCAAAACCTGCAAATATTTTTATACTGACAAAAATCTAAACTTTGGAAAAAAAAAATGTTTTTCTTGGATTCGCTATATTTTGATCCTCATTACCTTTTTGTAGTTATGTCTACATAGCTGTGTGAGGGCTTTTTTGTGAGGTGATCTGTCGTTTTTTATTGATACCATTTTGGAGTTTGTGTGACATTTGGATCACTTTTTATTCCATTTTTCTGAGAGGTGAAGTGATGAAATAAAATGGCAAATCAGCCATTTTTTATTTTTTTTTCCCCATTACTGCGTTCACCGTACAGGAAAAATATGTTTATATTTTAATAGTACAGACATTTTGGGGGGTGGTGGTGCAAATGATCTTTATTTTTTTATTGTCTATTCAATTTTACTTTTAATATAGGGAAAGGATGATTATATATATAAATATATATATGTATGTGTGTATATGTATGTGTATATATATAATATTTTTATTTTTTTAACTCTTACTTTTTTTTTTTTAAGTCCCGCTAGGGGACCTGAACATGTGATCATCAAATCACTTCTTCCATAGACTGCAATGAATTACCATTGCAGTCTATGGAAGATTGAATACATTCCTATAGAGCCCTGCCACGAGTAATAGCACCACTGTGGTAGCCATGACAGCCGCTAGAAGGCTTGAGGTTACCACTGCAGACTAACGACTCCCCCGATGTCTACGCAGGTGAGCAGTTCAGGCCCCAGGAGCTGCACCAGATGCTGTGGTCACAATTGACCATGGCATTTGAAGGGTTAAATTTCAGCGATCAGCGTTATTGCTGCACTCTGTGCATCCTTGCTTTATCTTTGGATTTCTGAAGTTTTAACATCCTCACAATCTTCACCTTCTGTTGCTTTGTTCACGCACGGTCATTTCTAACATACAGACTTACTCTACTGCCTTTTGGCAGAGACTAGCCCTGTGTCCCCTACATCAGTGTTTTTACAACCTATATTTTAAATAGGCTAAGCCCTTTTCTGTTAGTGGATATTAAACATGTTTGACTTTGGCTGTCTCCCAGGGGATCCTGGATTATTGCTTGTTCCTCATAGTCCTGATCTTAGCCGAGGACGTGAGAAGGAGAATAAGGACCCATCGCCTAAGGTGCAACGTAGAAGGAGTTTGAAGATCAGTAGTGCTGCTTTGGAACCTGCACAATGGCAGGATGAGCGGGCTCAAATCATTTGCAGTGCCAGTGACTTGAAATGTATGGACGAATTTTTGCTGAAAAAGGTAAAGTTGTTTAGGCAAAAAAAAAAGGGGAGATTCTTAATTCTTAAATGTGTATCTTTATATTTATTATTCAACCTGTGAATCTTCTCCAGATCTGAGTTCCCGTTTGTCCAGGATATTAGGTACTTGAGTACTGGATACTGGATGAGAACTGGATTGATTTATCAATGGATTAATCAATAACACATTGCGAAGTACCATAAATGGTTATTTCATAAGAAACCAGACTAGCCCCAGATATCATAATGAAAGTTTTGTAATGTTTTACTCTCTCTATTCATGAGTTTTGTTTTCTCCTGCAGATCGGTGATCTGGATTCGGAAGATGGAAAGAAGGATTCTATGGTTGATGTTCTTTTCAAACGAGCTTTAAAAGAATTCCGCCAGAACATTTTTAGCCTCTATTCCAGTTCACTCATGGTAACTATTTCAAGATTTATTGCATGTTAGGGTACTTTCACACTAGCGTTATTCTTTTCCGGTATCGAGTTCCGTCCTAGGGGCTCAATACCGGAAAAAAACTGATCAGTTTAATCCTAATGCATTCTGAATGGAGAGCATTCCGTTCAGTATACATCAGGATCCATCAATTCAGTCCCTCTTACGGTATGTGGCCGGAGAAAATACCGCAGCATGCTGCGGTATTTTCTCCGGCCAAAATTCCGGAACACTTGCCTGAATACCGGATCCGGCATTAATTTCCATTGAAATGTATTAATGCCGGTTCCGGTAAAACAATGTATTAATGCAAGTGTTCCGGTAAAACGGATCCAGTTTCCAGGTCTGCGCATGCATATTATCCCTTCCTGCAGGGACCAAGCTAAACAGTTTAGCGCAGGCATGCTCAACCTGAGGCCCTCCAGCTGTTGCAAAACTACAACTCCCAGCATGCCTGAACAGCCTACAGCTATCAGCCTACAGCAGAGCATTGTGGGAGTTCTAGTTTTACAACAGCTGTAGGGCCGCAGGTTGAGCATGTCTGGTTTAGTCCAAAAGCAGTAGGAGAAGCCAGACACAAGAAAATTACATTATGTACAAACCAAGAACCAGACAGGCCCGAAAAGGCCCATAAACAAAAAACTGGGTGGAAGCTGTGTTCCCCAATATACAGAAGAGAAACAGATTTTACGGCGAGTACAAAAATCTAGTTTTCTCATCCGTCTCATTAGGGGACACAGGCATTGACCATGGGACATTCCAGAGAAGTCCCTGAGGGTGGGCCTAACTACACCCCCCCCCCCCCCCTTCCAATCAGAGAACTGCTGTTTGCAAAACTCTACGCCCCAAAGAAGCGTCAGAAGATGCAAAGGTGTGAACTCTGTAAAACTTAGAAAAAGTATGCAAAGATGACCAGGTTGCCGCCTTGCACACCTGAAGGGCCGAAGCCCCTTGATGCACTTCCCAAGAGGCCCCCACTGCCCGAGCCGAATGAGCAATCACCCGGAAGGGCGGGGCCCGGTACTCTTCCACAATAGCCAAACAAATCCATCTGTAAAAGGAAGTATTTGACGTTGCCAGCCCTTGTCGCGGCCCCTCTGGAATCACGAACAGGGAATCCGTCCACCTGAAAGATGTTGTTTGGGACAGATAGATACGCACCAGATCCAGAGTATGGAGCGACTGTTCTGGACAAAATTAAGGAAGAATAATCTCCTCATTTAGATGGAATGATGGCACCACCTTCGGCAAGAAGGACTGCACAGGGCAAAGGCCCACCTTATCCTGATGGAGGATCAGGAAGGGCGACCGATATGACAAAGAAGCGAGTTCCGACACTCTGCGGATAGAAGTAATTGCAACCAAAAAATCTACCTTATAAGACAGGAAGCACAGCGACACCTGCTGCAAAGGCTCAAACGGAGAAGATTGGAGAGAGTTGAGCACTAGATTAAGATCCAATGGATGACGGAAGGGGGGCTGCAGAAAAGTCTGAACCTTCGAAAGCGAAGCTAAATTTCGCTGAAAAAGAATGGAGAGAGCCGACACTTGCCCTTTGAGAGAGCTGAGAGCCAGCCCCAACTGCCCGACTGCAGGAAAGCCAAAAGTCGCGGCAAAGAAAAACGAACGGGAGACAGCACAAATCATAGTCTGGACCACTGCATCCGAAAAACTCAGCCTTCAGTATGGTGGCTTCAACAGTCATGCCGTTAAATGTAGCGACCCTAAATTCGGGTGGAAGATCGGCCCCTGCGACAGCAAGTCCTCCCGAAGAGGAAGACGCCAAGGTTCGTCGGCAAGAGGTTCGACTAGGGATGCGCGCCACATCCTGCGCGGCCAATCTGGGGCCACGAAAATTACGGGCAGTCCCTCGGAGGGGGACTCCCGAGTCTAGACCCTCACGTAAATTACTTGCCCACTCTCCCATAGCCTTGCTCACCCATGTAGAGGCAAACACCAGCTGCAGTCCTGTGCCCACTGCTTCAAAGGCAGATTTTGCAAACGCTTCCAGCTTCTTATCTTTGATATCAGAAAAAGAAGCCCCATTAGCAAGGTAGTAAGTTTAGCCAAGCGGGAAACTGCCGGGTCCACTGTAGGTGGAGTCAACCATTTCTTAGTCAAATCCTCCAGAAAAGGATGTTCAAGCATTTGGGCAACATGAAATGTTTATCAGGTAAATTCCACTCCTTGGAGAGAGAGGAATCAAACTCCTGGTGGCCGGGGAAACACTTGTGCGAATGACAGGACTTCCTAAAGGAAACACCCACGCTGGCAGATGACTGAGCTGGATCCTCAACCTGCAACTTCTCAATAACTGCCGTAATTAAATTGTCCACCATAGAGGATAGTTTGGGCAACTGACCCTCCGATGAGACAACATCCTCATCTGACCTTCTGTCCTCGGAACATGCTTCTTCAACTGAGGACATGTCTGAGTGAGACTCTCTAGCAGGAGGAGAAGCTGAGGACATGGGAGACACAGAGCCCCTTTTGAGATGGGAAGTTCTGGCCCGTTTTGTGGGACGGCCGCAATGGGCACAAGACCCATGATCCCTAGAGTCGGACTGCCTCGAAGTCTTCTGCCCCCTGACTCCAGCCGGATCGCCACTTTCAGTGTGCGGCCCCTTGGTGAGGGACGCTACACCGGAACAGAGGGGACTTTCGCCAGGGCGGCCGTGGTGATGCAATTGCTGGCGAGAGACAGAAGTTTGTACGGGAACCTCTTTGGGTGACCCCCTGGTCTCCCATCTTCTGCCGACAAACGTCCCAATATATCCACAATGGCTTTGTTGGTATTGGAGACATCCTATACCACCCTAGACGGGAAACGCGTCCATTCCGGTTCTTCCGTAGATTGGACAGCGGGAAGCAATGGGTCAGGAGCCAAGCCACTTGATGGCGGTGCGGCACACGCAAAGCAAAGGGAGTCTGACTGAGGGAATGGAAATTTTGCACGACCTGATGCGCAGGCAAAATGATGCACCAAAGGGACCGCCTGCTTCGGGGCGTGGGTTCAGACATAATGACACCCCTGTCACCCTAATGAGGAAAATGGGAAGGTTAGGCCCCGCCAGAAGGGACAAACAACACTTAACAAGCCTGTGTCCCTCCCAAGCAGCCAACACCATCAGCGTCCCGCCAGGTGCTTTAAAACCTGGAAGTGGGCAGAGCCCACTCTCCTTCTGCTCTGGCGCTGACGTGGAGGCAAACATAAGCCCCACCCAAAAAATTGTGTCGGCTCTCAGCGCCTGTCAGGCCACGCCTTTCACTCTCAGGCCCCGCCCCCGTGCTTGCCGCAACACACGTCATCATCCCTGGCCAAACCCAGACTCCGGCCAGGAAAAAATAAGCCGCGGAGGGGCCCCTGCAGGAGTAGGCCGCACAGAAGCCGGGGCCTCAATTAATAATTGCCCCGGCAGCCCCAGCAGATGCGCCGACCAGGAAGTGGCGCTCAGGAGAAAACTCCGCCCCCTCTCCTCTCCCTGGCGCGTTTAGAAGGACGCTGCCGTGGAAACTGATGGCCCCAAATGCAATTACCAATGGCCCCAGCGGCCCTATAGAGGCGGCGATGAGGACGCCATCAGACCAAGGAAGCGCCGCGCGTGTGGCCACACAGCAGGAGCAGCCCCCTGAGCCCTGCACCAGGTACCATTTAAACATTACCGGGCTCCCATTACCGTCCACAGTACCTAGGGCGACCACATGGGGGGAGGAGAGGGTACTGGAGGGGGCACTGTAGGCAGTCTTCTACTCACCTGTCCGAAGTCTTCTTCCCCCCTGGCTCCAGCCAGATCATCACCTTCAGTGTGCGGCCCTTTGTGAGGGACGCTACACCGGAACAGAGGGGACTTTCTCTGGGGCTGCCGGGGTGATGCAATTGCTGGCGGGAGACAGAGGTTTTTATGGGAACCTCTGGTCCTCCCTTTATTCCGGAGAGCGGGAACGAGCATGGGGTTTGGGTGAACCCCTGGTCTCCCACCTCCTACAGACACTAAGCTAAAACTGATTAGCTTGGTCCCTGCAGGAAGGGATATAGCTGAAGAGGGAGGAGCTTACACTGTGTGCTTAGTGTCCGCCTCCTAGCGGCAACAGCTATACCCATGGTCACGCCTGTGTCCCCCAATGAGACGGATGAGAAATGTTCCTTTTCTTGAATAAATGCTTGAAAGGAATGCTCACCTTTGACAGGAAAAACTATTGTTTGCTGATCTGTATATTGCTTCTCTTATTTCAAGACCTTCACAGTTCAGCCGGTGTTTCCTGTTAGGCATGCTTCTCTCAATAGTAATGTGACATGGCTGTGCAAGCAATAAGAAAATGCAGCTCAGACAGTTCCTCATGGATTAGGTTCTATTTGCATAACAGATTTTTTAACTACGTTTGGTGTCCTGGCATATGCTGGACTGGTATTGGTGAGCATACATTTTCACTGTATAGGAAAGTGTGGTGTGGTGTGGTCTGCTGTGCTTTCCTATACAGAGGAATATGTACAGGCTGGAAATCTCCTGAGTGAGGATGACCTCTGCAAAGCTAATCACATAGAATTTGATGCCCTCTGTGGCAAGTTTTAATTGGTGGGGGGGTACCTATGAAACTGGCTGACCTGTTGCATGTGCACATGGCAGCTGAAGACCTCTGTGTTGGTCCAATGTTCATATGTGTCCTCATTGCTGAGAAAAATGATGTTTTAATATATGCAAATGAACCTCTAGGAGCAATGGGGGTGTTGCCGTTACTCCTAGAGGCTCTGCCCTCTCTGCAACTGCCGCGCCCTCTCCACTTTGGTTGACATGGCCAGGTGTGATGATGTCTTCACTGCCTAGCCCTGTCAATCAAAGTGGAGAGGGTGCGGCAGTTGCAGAGAGAGAAGAGCCTCTAGGAGTAACGGCAACACCCCCATTGCTCCTAGAGGCTCATTTGCATATACTAAGACATGACTTTTCTCAGTAGTGCGGGCACATATGAACATGGGACCAACACAGATGTCTTTAGCAACCAAGCGCACATGCAGCAGGTCAGCCAGGGTCTTTTTTAAGATTACAAAAGATGTAAATCAGGTTTTCCATTGAAAAATCAGTTTAGTCCGAATAAAATAATTTTGTGTGTAAACGGACAATCTTTTTTGTTTAAATGCAGTCTTTGGCTATTGAATATTACCTAAACCATCTATTGTAATAGGGAGAAGATGGGAAAAGTATCCGATACAGGGACCTTGGAGCACTTTTCGAACAGATCTTAGACAAGACCATGAAGCAACATCAACAAAGAAGCTGGAACGAGTCCCCAGTGCGAGTGTGGATCAATACATTCAAGATTTTTCTAGATGAATTTGTCACTGAATATAAACCTCTGAATTATACACCAGGGAAGGTAATTGTTGTATAGATGAATGAAAAGGCTTGAGCTAGCTAAAAAAAAAAAAACAGGACATTGTCGTAATTGTGCATCTGTATATGTTTTTCTTACAAGACACACAAACCAGAAAGAAAGAAAAGACGGAAAAAAGAGTCAGATATTGTAAGTGCCAATTGACTGTATACTTTTCCTTGTTACTCTTTTCTCGCATTTCTATCTGCTTTATCCCGATATTTCTTTTTAGAACTACCAATTTCTTCAGTTTCCATATTTTACAGGCTTGTGCCTCTGATTTGTCAGTATTTGACCAGCTTTCTGTTATGCTTACATTTCTTCCTTTTCGCCTTTTTTATTTTCCCACTTCAGGTTGAGGAACACAATGGTCATATTTTTAAAGCCACTCAATACAACATTCCCACATACTGCGAGTTCTGTTCTTCTCTTATCTGGATCATGGACCGAGCTGCTGTTTGTAAATGTAAGATATAGGCATACAAAATGTTGCAAGTAAAATACTCCTGTGTATTGGTTTCTCAGAAGGTAATTTCTGTACCATGCTGTGCTACTCTTGAAATACTGTCGGATAGTATTCCAGTATGATAAAGTGGTCAATATTTTCAACAATGGTCTTTCCTCGGCCATGGTATATTGAAACCATATTCAAGTAGTGCCGATCTGCAGCACTTGCAGTTGGCTGGAAGATTCATCGGAGTGGGAATTTCACATTGTGGCCAACATTTATACTGAAGTCCATGAACTGATTGGCTGTCATGTAAGGACTTGCTTTATCTAAAGTAGTTTTAAACTTATTTCTCTTTAATCTTCATCTCTTGGGTGCTTTGTAGGGATCGACCGATTATCGGTTTTACCGACATCGGCCGATATTCAGGATTTTGACAGTTATCGGTATCTATTTTGCCGATATTCCGATAACGTATGGGGAACACAGATCGCGCTGCTGTCAGCGCTCTCCGTGTTCCCTCAGCAGCACAGGGGAGAAGGAAGCAGTGTCTCCCTCCCCCTGTGCTGCTGCCGCCAGTGAAGAGACAGATGACAAGAGGAGGGGAGAGGCTGTGGCCACTGCGCCACCAATGATGTTGACTTACTCATTCATTCAAATTGAACAGGAGGCCGGGAGCTGGCTGCAGAATCACATAGCCGGCTCCCGACCTCTATGAGCGGTAGCTGCGATCTGCGGTAGTTAACCCCTCAGGTGCCGCGGATCGCAGCTACCACTCATAGAGGTCGGGAGCCGGCTATGTGATTCTGCAGCCAGCTCCCGCCTCCTGTATATGAATGAATGAGAGATTTATCTTCATTGGTGGCGCAGTGTGGCCCCCCAAGCCTCCCAGTATTAATCATTGGTGGCGCAGTGCGCCCCCCACCCCCACCCCCGTATTAAAAACATTGGTGGCGCAGTGCGCCCCCCCACCCAAGCCCCCCCCCCAGTTTTAATCATTGGTGGCAGTGGCCACAGGGTCCCCTCCTCCTCCGATCGGACCCCCAGCAGTGTAAGCCTGGGGCTCCGATTGGTTACCATGGCAGCCAGGACGCTATTGAAGCCCTGGCTGCCATGGTAAGCTCCATGCTGCTGTGTGCACAGAGCACAGGGCAGCAGGGACAGTGTGAGCTCCTATTCACCCTGATAGAGATCTATCAGTGTGAATAGAACAAGGGTTCTAGTCCCTAAGGGGGCTAAAAGTTAGTAAAAAAAAAAACCACCAAAATATTAAGTATAAATAAAAAAGAAAGATTTACAAAAGAAAAAAAAACTACACATTAACAATAAAAATATTCATTTTCAGCAGATTTGTGTAGGATTTTTTTTTTTTTTTAAAATGACATTTCACAGAATATCGGTATAAATTATTGGCTATCGGCCTGAAAGTTCACAAATTATCGGTATCGGCCCTAAAAAATCAATATTGGTCGATCCCTAGTGCTTTTTTCTCCGAGTACAATATTTTCGGGCTACACTCTTAATTCCAAAACTATTGAGGGACTGCTGTATTGGATTAAATGGGCAAAATAAAGTGCCCATGTGACAATTTACCGGCTACATGGTACATTACACCTAGAGGCTCTGCGTGGTCCGAAATGTCGCTGCAACTTTATGAGAAGTCCCAAACTGTGGACTTCACCTCATTTTGTCTTAGGGATTCAAATTAGTTAATAGTCTTCCCCGTGCTCAGGGGGGTCGGCCAACCTAAGGGTGCTGCCACACGTTCAGGTTATTTTCTACAGTTTTTGAAGGTGGATTTTAAAAACAGTGGCGAAGTCATATCTGTCAATACTTTTTCTCCTTTTATCATCCACTCCTGATTTTGGCTTCAAAAACGGCATAAAAAACCTGAGTCTGTGGCAGCACCCTATGAATCAAAGACGCAGACCGTTTGCTGTTTAATGGATTCTCTACTGGGTATACGGACTATTGCCTGGGGGCCTACTCCCCTACATACCAAACATCAAAGTAACCAGCCAGAGATGTATAGCAACAGGGGTAATTCATCTGATCGGAATAAACATTACATTTATGTGCGTCATCCATGTTCCCTTTCTAAATTTAATAATATCCTGACTATGTCAGCAGTTCCCTACTTGCAAATACAGCAAATTAAAGTTCCTCATGAGTATTGGAAAATAACAGGAAAAAGGGGTGTTGGTTATATTTGGTCATTAAGACAAAAGAGAAGCATGAAGAGACAAAATGGATGGTGTTCACTTCAGGTCAGCTCTCACATTTTTTCTCCTCCTCAATACAACTTGCTCCCGTTCTCAGGAGATCTCCTCTCAGTGACTGCATTCTGGTCAGCTCCCGAGTCAGGGCCTTCTAAGCCATTCATCATCTGAGGCAAGCCGTCCCGAGCACCTTGTCCCTTCCCCTGAGCCTCCTGCAGTTCCCCTTGTAGGGAAGTAACCTTGAGGTGGAGTAATTGATCCATAGACCTCAGAGTCTAAAGCTGTCATGTCTAGGTCTGCATAGTCCGCTGCTCATCAGGTTCGTCAGATTCATCAGGCTTGATATTCACTAGGTACATAGGTATGTGCAGCCCAAGTCACTTCTAACTGGTGCTGTCTTCCAAGTCCTGCTGGTTCAGTTACTGGGATTCTGATGTTACCTTGCCTGCACTGCATCCTGGACCATCATCACCACTAAGGCACCATGCAGTGACTTTTTCAGTTTCCCAAGCATCGGAAGTGGTTGCATTCTAAGCTACAGATGGGGCCGCAGTGAACCTGGCATTTGCCCAGAGAGCTGTATACTGATGCTAAATCTGTTCACTACCCTGTATAAAATCAGATGCAGAATCATGGGGCATCTGGCATGTCTGAATCTGCTACCATTTAGATCTCATGAAGATGTGCCATGTTAGGCCTGAGCTGGCTTCTCTTGTAGTGATCATTATAGATGCATGGTAAATGTTAGAAACCTGATGTTTGCTGGTTGCTAATCTGGTGCTCTCTTTTAGTATGTAGATTTGCTTGTCACAAGAAATGCTGCTCCCAGATCACCACATCCTGCAGTAAAAAGGTAAATGTTTTGTTGTAGTCCTATAAATTACGATTGTATTTAGAAGGATACCATTTTTTTTCTTTACTGTTAAGAACAAGGTCTAAAACACAAATCTGTTATGAAGGAGAATATAATATATAGTACATTGTGTGTACTGTACTGAACTCGTGAAAAACAGCACATTTTGCAGAGGTCAGTCAGTGCTTTCCTAGATGATGGCCAATGATCGGCAGGTAATCGGCTGATGACTAGGGTGGCTGTTTTAATAGAAAAGGGTTTGTATCTTAAGACAACATAGACAGGTTACAGAAGGAGGGAAGGCAAAGGTAGCTTGCAGTCATGTATCAGGTGGTGGGGTGCTGTGCTGCTAGGACGTAGTACTAGAGAGATGTTGTTGTTTTTTTGGGTTTGTTCAGGAAAGGCAAGAAATACATTTGTAGTTTGTTTCATCCATACTACTTTGTCTTTTGCTTATTAGTATGACCACGAGTTGTCCAACCGTCACTTTGGGGTGGAACTGTCACGTCTCACTAACGAAGATCGGACAGTTCCTGTGCTTTTGGAGAAACTCATCAGCTACATTGAAATGCATGGCTTGTATACAGAGGGCATTTACAGGAAACCAGGATCCACTAATAAGATTCGGGAACTGAGGCAGAACCTTGACACAGGTGAGAAGCGCTTACCATTCACAGTCCTCATTCTGTTCTATTCAGCACTGTCGGTCCATGGCTTAATTTGTCATCACAGAACCACTTGGTTTATGGTAACAAAGGTCTATGAATCCTATTTATAATAAAGTGAGAATAGGGTTGGACCGATGGAGGTATGGTAATTTAGTAAAAGTACTATACTAATAATTTTATATGTACCACTTGACCACCGGTAACCCCTTAGTGACCACCAATACTCTTTTTTTTAAGACAGTCAGTAAGGGGTCTTAGACTTGGCCTCCGTAAAGAGTAAGAGTCTAAGTGCTGCACGCGTATCCTGTGCAGCAGAGACCAGGGGGATGGCCTTAACATTGGAGCCACGCCCCTGCTCTAATGGGCCGGACTGGCAGGAGCGCCGATCCGGGCTGTTTAATCCCTTACATGCAACTGGCAATAGTGGCCACGGCCTGTAAGCTGTTACAGCGGAAACAGACTCCCTGTGTCTCCCATCGGCACCCCATGAATAAAATATCAGTGCAGGCAGGCTAAGGCCTAGTGAAGGCCCAAAGCCTGGCTCCAGCGTTTCCGAGCATATGCCTCCAGCGTGTCCAAGTGTGTAATCATGTATTTCTTACCGTGAACGCTGTAAAAAAAATAGTTGATTAAAAAAAAATATATATATATCTTTGAGACATAAAAGATATATACCGGTAACTAAGGCTACATGCATACGACCATATGTGTTTTGCAGTCCGGAAAAAAAAAAAGGATGACATGGCATCCGTTTTTTTTTTTTTGCGGATCCATTGTAACAATGCCTAAAACGGACAAGAATAGAACATGTTCTATTTTTTTTTTTTTGCGGGGCTACGGAACAGACATACTGATGCGGACAGCACACGGTGTGCTTTCCACATTTTTTGCGGAACCATTGAAATGAATGGGTCTGCATCATATCCGCAAAAAAACCGGAATGGACACTGAAACAAACAACGTTTGTGTGCATGTAGACGAAAACATATGAATAAATGAATATACAAATAGATAAACCCCTATTAATCTTATAGTCCTGGTCTAATCTAGTCTAAATAAAAAATAAAATTAGATTAAAACATGTGCTGCGGGGCTAGTGCTTGCACTTCAGAAAACTGCGGTCACTATGCTTAGTCTCCAGGATTGTTGTTTTTTGCTTATTCGCCACTAGAAAATGAAATAAAAAATTATTTTAAAAGTCTTATGTACCCCAAAATGATACTAATGAAAATACAAGTCATCCCGCAAAAATCAAGCCCTGACACAGCTCCGTAGAACGAAAAATAAAAAAGTTTTCCGAAAACATTTTCAAGGGATTTTATTGTGCAAAAGTAGTAAAGCGTTAAAAAAAACTATATGTATTTGATTGTATGTATTGTAATCACACTGACCCAGAGTAGTTATGTTATTTATGCCGAAAAATGAATGCCGCAAAATTTATAACGTAAAAGCTCAGTGGCAGCATTGCTATTTTTTCCCATCTCCCTCCCAGAAAGAGTTAATGAAAGTCAATCAATAAGTTACACCTGCATAAAACAAACCCTTATACGGCTACATAGACGGGGAAAAAAAAAAGTTGTTGCACTTTGATGAAATAATGAAACATTTGCCTGGTCATTAAGGAGTTAAAACACACTCTCCCTCTCTCGACTTCACCATATTTCCCGTCCTCGCCTGTAAACTTCCTTAATAGATGCGTGGTCCATGGTCCCATGTGCCTCTGCAGGCAGCGACTGGCCTCAGTGTGACATTTCCCCAAGTGACCAGTCACTGGCTGCAGTTTCGCACATAACCCAATCCGTACACGAAGTACGCAGACTGGAACAGAAAGTCTGGTGAAGAAATCCTGGAAGCCATGGATCCGGAATGAAGTGGCAGGGACCAAGTAAGTATACATCGCTGGGTGGGGATGTCAAAAAATATAATAATATCCAGGATAACCCTTTTAATGTAAATAACTTATATGAATTTTTTATGAAACCTCTATTTTTTTCTAGCGTTAAAGAGGTTGTCCGGTCCAAAAATCTAAATTCTTTTTATGTGCTCCTAACGCCCCTCTCCATGCATACATATGTCCCCAATACCTGTTTTTCATGTCTGAGCTTTTCTTTCTCCCTGGAAGACATCAGACTATCCTGACAGATCTGTTTACTTTCTCCCCTTCTTGTTTTGTTGAATACATAACTTTATTGATACACAAGCCTGGCTGCACTGCACAGAGTCACAGGTTGGCCACGCCCCCCACTCTGCTCTGCCTGCAGCAGCTCCACCCACTACAACTCCTGGGTCCATCTTTCTACACACAGCGTCTAAATCCCATCACTGACCGTCCACAGGCTCTTCCCTCACCATATCCAGAGTGTGATAAACAGCTGGAAGCAGCAAGCACACCCAAACACATCTGTATCTAATCCTATCCTGTGTGATACAACCTGCTGAGCTGTGTATCTAAACTCATCACTGACCGTCCACAGGCTCTTCCCTCACCATCTCCAGAGTGTGATAAACAGCAAGCACATCCAAACACATCTGAATCTAATCCTAGCATGCATGTGCGCCTGATACACAGCCTGGTGTGTGTGATGCAGCCTGCTGAACTGTATATCTAATCCCATCTTCTATGATACAGCCTGCTGAGCGTTGTATCTAATCCCATTTTGTATGATCCTGCCTGCTTAACTGTGTATCTAATCCCATTTTGTGTGATACAGCCTGCTGAAGTGTATATCTAATCCCATTTTGTATGATGCTTCCTGCTGAGCGGTATATCTAATCCCATTTTGTATGATGCTTCCTGCTGAGCGGTATATCTAATCCCATTTTGTATGATCTAGCCTGCTGAGCTGTGTATCTAATCCTATCTTGTATGATCCTGCCTGCTGAGCTGTGTATCTAAACTCTTATGCACATGACCATATCCATTTTGCGATCCACATTTTTTGCAGTCCCATTGAGTTCTATGAGTTTGAGGACCAGAATTGGACATGCTCTGTCTTTACTGGAACTGACATACGGATGTAAAAAAACACACTGATGACGTCCCTGTGCTTTCCACATCCGTATGTCAGTTCTGCAAAATATACAACATGCCCTATTCTGATCCACATAATGCAGATCTAAAACCCATAGAACTCAATGCAAAACAAATGTGAATTGCACACGGACAGTGGCCTTATTTAGTGGATCCGCGACCTGCAGACCGCAAAACAGATATGGTTCCGTGCATAAGCCCTATCACTTATACTGAGCGCCCATAACAGTGACCTCCACAGCGCCCCTGTGACAGTGACATCCACAGTGCTCCTTATTTGCCATCCAGTGCTTCCATTGCCATCCTCATGTGCCATCCTGTGCCCCTTGTGTACCAGCCAGTGCCCCCATTGCATTCCACAGTGCCCCTCATGTGCCCCCTTTTGCCATCCACAGTGCCCCTTGTGTGCCATCCAGAGCCCCCATTGCCATCCACAGTGCCCCTCATGTGCCATCTAGTGCCCCCTTTGCCATCCACGATGCCCCTTGTGTGCTATCTAGTGCCCCTGTTGCCCCTCGCTTGCCATCCACGGTACCCCTTTTGTGTCACCCAGTGCCTCCTTTGCCATCCACAGTGCCCCTTATGTGCCATCCAGTTCCCCCATTGCCATCCACGGTGTCTCTTGTGTGCCATCCAGTGCCTCCTTTGCTATTCAGTGCCCCTCAGCTTACATTGCGTTGTGTATCAGTTAGTACAGGCTTCTCATAGAATCCTGTACACTGAAAAGACGGCCGGTCCCGAAGCATGCGCAGTAGTGTACATGAGTCGGGACCTAAGAACGCCGGCAGGAGGCAGTGACGTCAGCGATGACGTTCTGTCTCCTGTCTCAGGCAAGAAAAGAAGAAGACGGCGCTGGAACGGAAGCCTGGAAACTGCGTTTGGAGCGGTCGCGTGACCGTGAAGAGGATCCTATGAAGGGCTGCTCTGTGGAGGGTAAGTATACCTGTAATATACTTTCCTCCACAGGTAATTAACGTTCCCCAAGAAGAGGCCGGAGAACCCCTTTAAGTATAGGTTGCTATAGCATAATTTTTCTACAACTGCCTCGGTTTCCTTGCAGGCTTCAACACTTCCTATTTGATGCAATTTTCAGTATGTGTTTTGGTCCCTGTAATAACTTTAACATGCCGCAGACTGACAGGAGACATGGAAGAAGTCAGTTTCTGGTTGGAAGCTCCATTTTTGCTTTAGGAATTACCTACTATAATTACTGCTTAGTTGCTTTGCTTAAAATCTGCCATTTTCCTTGTGTTTTATCTCTGCTGCAGATATTGACGGTGTGAATCTGGATGACTACAATATCCATGTGATTGCCAGTGTCTTCAAGCAGTGGTTGAGGGAACTTCCCAATCCTTTGATGACGTTTGAGCTCTATGAAGAGTTCCTTAGATCTATGGGTAAATAATGGCAGACATTTATAGGGGGGTACAGTGAGTCATGCTTTTTTTTTTTTTACACCCCCTGACTGTAATTCATTTTTGATTATGGTCATATAACCCCTGTAATATGTTCAATGCAGAATTAAGTGGTGCCGTTGCTTAGCATGCCACAAGTTTAATATTGGAGGGCTGCATCGGGCTTTTGTGACATCCAATGTGTCTCATCTCACTAACAACCGGTTTCTTTATGCCTAGAAACTGGTTTACAGTGACTATATACTATAGATGCACTAGTTCACTATTATCCAGTGTTACTTAGTTCGGATTTTTATTTTATTTTTTTATCTCGAAGGTCTTGGTGATCGTAAGGAAACCGTGAGGAGAGTGTATTCTGTAATAGACCAGCTCTCCCGGACACATCTCAGTACATTGGAGAGACTCATCTTCCACCTTGTCAGGTTGCCACTGTTACTTTTGTAATTAATATGATATGCTTTGTATAACCTGAGCAGCAGATAAATGTGTGTTTACCAATGACTGTGATCTTTTAGGATTGCCCAGCAGGAGGAAACAAATCGCATGTCTGCCAATGCACTGGCAATTGTGTTTGCCCCATGCATTCTCCGTTGTCCAGACACTACAGATCCACTGCAGAGCGTACGGGACATTGGCAAAACCACTGCGTAAGAATCATCAGTTTGTTGATTTAGGATGTTTCTATCGGCCTTGTAGCATCCTCATCCATGTGATCAATAGTAATGCCTTTACTTAACCAAAGAAACTCTTGCTGAATTGTATGGAGTAAGGACTCTTTTACAAGGGTCGATCAGTTGGATTGAACATCATTCCCGATGATTGTCATTGTGAACCTGCTGACAATTAAATGCTCGTTTGTTGGGTGATCTCATCTTTTATGCGGCATTAAAAATCATTGGTCGGGGATGTGCTGCTAAAAAATGAAAACTGTATGGGGATGAATGATCCTATTAGAGATTATTCAGCCCCCATACTCAAAATGATTGCCACATGTATACGACGCTTAATGAGCACCTATTGACATGTTGTATCATTGATCCGCGATCATTTATAAGCAGAAATCTGCTTATGTAAAACCATAAGTGTAACCTAGTTGCCCTATTATTAAGCTATCTTTCCATTCCATGTACCACTTTGATTAATAATGACCCATTGCTCTTTCTGCTTGTCTTGGTTTAGTTGTGTGGAGCTGATTGTTGTGGAGCAAATGAATAAATATAAAGCACGTCTGAAGGATATCAACAGTCTAGAGTTTGCAGAGAACAAAGCCAAGAGTCGCCTGTCCCTAATCCGCAGGTCCATGGTAAGAAAATATAGGCTCTAGTGGGATACGTTGGGACAACATCATTACAACTAACACTGAGACTTGCCCTTTCTGCTCATCATCTCCTCGGCTACTCTCCTGCTTCTAACCTTCTGCTCTCCTTTCATCTCCTTTTTCAATCCAGAAACCTGTACTAATTGCAGTTAGATTTATGAGCATTAATCGCAGCACCCTGCCGGTATGTATACGAATATCAGGCTGTCTGTGACGCTCATTTGTTGTGTCCCCATTAACACAAGTGCACTCACACTGTTATGTGTTCACCTGAACAGCATGTCCTGTCCTCATCTTGACATTACTTTCATTGTAAAGAGTCACTTTACTACCCACCTTAGGCCGAATGCACACGGCCGTTTTCCGTGGTATGCCGGGCTGGATTCCTGCTCTGAACAGCAACCAATGATGCCGTGCTCTCTTGCTCTGAACAGGAATCCAGCCCGGCATACCACGGACCGCTCTCGGCCGTGTGCATTCGGCCTAAGGTCCCTTTTACATGGGACGACAGAGCAGCAGATTATTGGGAAGGAATCATCTGCTGCTCGCTGGTGGAAGAGACTGTTGTATTTACATTCAGTGATCTCCTCCAGAGTATGGGGAGGAGCGATCGCTAATGCCACCCCTCATACACGTTGTTTGCCGGCAGCAGATCAAACAAGATCTGCTGCTGTCAAACGACGTTTTTGTCTATGCGAAACAGCGGTACACCGCCAGAAAATCATTAATGAGAGTTCCTATGAACGCTTGTTAACGATTATCTTTCAGATTCTCGGCCCGTATAAAGGGCACTTTAGAAAAAAAAAATATTTTCTGGGGTTGACAGTGTCAGGGGTGTGGAAATTAAAAAATAAATAAAATACTTGTCGAAGGACTAAAGCGGGGGCTGGATCTATTTGTCCCTCATGACAATCTACTTGTCCTGATACAAAAAATTATTTTAAATCAAAACCATATTTTAATGCACCGCCACGGTTCCTTATGCAGGGAGGTGGCTGGCTTGCGTTCCAGTCTTTGTGGTGTGAAATGACTCTAAGTTTAGTCCTGGTTCACACCAGATGATTCTGTCCAGAATGCACTACATCGCGGCCGACTCACTATGTTGTGGGGCAGGAGGGGGCGTGACGATCCATTGAAGTGAATGGCACCAAAGCCAAAGCCGCAGGCGATCGGATGCACGGGATCGCAAGGCACAATTATGCCTGAGGTCCAGTCAAAATGCTGCTTGCAGCATTTTGTTTGGACTGGACCGCGGGCATAATGTGCCTTGCGATCCTGTGCAGCCGATCGCATTGCAGCCGTTGGGCATAGTTATGGTGCCACATGGTTATGGTGCCAATCACTTCAACAGACCACTACGCCCTCTCCTGCCCCACAATATAGTTAGCCGGCCGCAATGCGGTGCAGTGCATTCTGGACAGAATCAGGCCGGAACGCACTGCCTGGTGTGAACAAGGCCTTAATGTGATCACAGCAATTAGTTTAGTGCACACTCTTGCTCTTAGCACATTACTACCCTTACCTCTAGGTGGTTTAGGCAAATTAGCTGCTGATGTGGCATGGAAAGGACTTCCCCCTCACCATCCTAGTTTGACAACACCTGCACAAAGGGGGTCCTCTGAGGGATGCTGGCAGAGTTGAGAGTTCTATCAATGCCCCTGGCTCTGTAAGGCTCTGTCACTGCTCCTCCCCCCGAGTCCGGAGATGTGACAGAGCCTTTCATTGCTCCACCCCTCCAGCTCTGTCATTTCTTCTTCCCCCACACTACACCATGCCCCCCCCCCCCCCCCCCCCTTCCTCCGCTCTGTCACCGCGGCTGCGTCACTGCTCTACGCCCACTGCTCGGTCACCGCCGCTCCATGCCCCCAGCTTGTCGCCGATCCACTGCTCCGGTAAACAAAGCCATCTCAGCCCTGCTAGTTGCCCGCAGCAGGGCTAAGCTACTGAACAAACGAACTGCCCGGCGCCCGGAACTGCATGTCCCGGGCGTCGGGCGATAACGATTTCCACACCCCTGCAGTGTGTTAGGTTTATACTCCTTGTGCATGATTCTTCATTCACAAATCATATTTATTCAGAAATAGGCACTACCTGAATTTGATTTCGTGTGTCCCATAGGTATATCTTTATTTTTTATTTTTTTTGTCTCAGTTCATGTACTGTACATACTGCACATTTTCTATAAAGCAACTGAAGTAATATTAACATCCCATCTTAAAAGTAAAATAAAAGGTGTAGTGGTGGTTAGATGAGGGCGTCATTAACATATTTAATCTATATGGAAAGATATGACAATATAAGGGAATCTTAATCATGAAGAGTTCCATGGTGCATAACATTACACCTTATTAAAGCATGGCTCCAGACAACGTTAAAGAGAGTCTGTGACCTACTTTCAGCGTTTTACTCCGCTCATATCACTTTATCACACAGTTGCCCAACATAAAAGTAGTACTTGTATTGTGTCTTTCACACGTCCACAAGCTGAAGAAAACACTTTTATAAAGATATGCAGATAAGGTCCCGCAAGTGCCCAGGGGGGTGTTATGGCCACATGTCCCCAGGCCCCTCTCTGATGTGCCCAGTTAACGCTCCCCTTGGTGTCCTTTGGCCCGCCCTCCTCTCCTAATTGAACATCCTCCTCTGGCTTAGATCACGTGCGAGCGCCGGTCACCACCAGGCCCACGCATGCGCACTGTTAAGATCAGTGCCTCTGCCCATAGTGGGCAGAGCAGTGCGCATGCTCGGACCCAGCAGTGAACAGCGTTCGCACGAGATCTAAGCCAGAGGAGGAGGATGAATAAGGAGAGGAGGGTAGGCCAAAGGAATCCAAGGAGAGTGGTTATCTGGGCACATCAGAGAGGGGCCTGGGCACTTGTGGCCATAACACCCCCCTGGGCACTTGCGGGACCCATTCAGAATATTTTTTAGAAAGTGTTTTTTTCAGCTTGTGGATGTGTGAAAGACACGAGAGGTACTATTTTTATGTTGGCCAACTGTTCTGTAACGTGATGTAAAACACTCAAAGTAGGTGACAGACTCCCTTTAAGTGAGAGCTATCGCAGAATCTTCATGGACAGTAACTGTTTGCTTCCTTTCTGTTATAGCTTCAGTTATGTCTGGTTCCAACTACACCTGCCTTTTAGTTTCTTGTCCGGTTCCGTTGTCAGCCATATTGATTCTCTGCCCTCTCAGCTCTACTGGTGGGTCATGGAATGAAGGAGTTATACGCTCGTTCTCGACAATGTG
The DNA here is from genome assembly GCF_905171765.1 of Bufo bufo. Lineage (NCBI taxonomy): Eukaryota > Metazoa > Chordata > Amphibia > Anura > Bufonidae > Bufo > Bufo bufo. The sequence goes on along the minus strand of NC_053389.1, from coordinate 611,809,602 downwards.
CCCGTCTGAAGGTGCATCAGATCACCAGATATACAAGCGACACACTCATTTATCAGTTGATCTGTTGTTCATGCAGACACCTATATTAACAATGCAATAGCGATCTCTTGTCTTCATACTGTGAAAGTGATCGCTGCATGTAAGTGCAGTGCTTCACCTCCACTGAAAAAGCAGCCGACTGTCGGGAAGGAACTCTTCTCCTTGGCGCATGTAAATGCGCCTTAAGCTGCTGCCAGAGGTATCTAGTAGTTGCTTATCTCACCTTCTCCTTCTTTCCTCCAACATCCGCCATTTGGAAAAAGTTGAGACACCCTCACACACATTAGATGATCATCCATTCTTGCCGAGAAGACTAGTTAAATAGTAACAACAGTGGAAGTAACTCGCAAGTAACTCGCTTCTCCTCCCGCCTATTCAGGTTTCAAAAGAATACAAATAGCTGGCAGCCGGAGATATAACTACAGGAAATAAAATTTGACAGATTTTCATTTAAAAAAAACTCAGTTATAAGGTATATTCTTCCAGGGTAGAAAACCGTGCCATTAGTGTTTCCTCTTGAGTTTTTCATATTTGTAATTGCAGTTTGGAGTACAAATAATATCAATTAGATTTTTCCATAGTCAAACGGATCCATAGAATAAAGTTACCGTAATTATACTGCTGGCCTGGGTGAACACTGTAATAAACAAGTTGTATGTTCTACAAAATGGAACCAATGAAAAGTGGAGCTTGTCCCTCAAAAAAAACTAGGCCTCACACAGTTGATGGGGAAAAATGTAAAAGTTATGGCTTTCAGAATATTTCACAACAAAAATAATATTTTTTAGTGCATTAATGATGCAAAAGTAGTAAATTGGGTATATTTGGTACTGCTGTAGCTATATGGACTTACAGGATCAAAGTAACTTGTTATTTATGCTGCACAGTGAATGACTCAAAACTTGAGCCTCAAAATTTAGCCAGTAATAAATACAACTCATCCCGCAAAAAAAAATGGCTAAAAGCCCTCACACACCGCTAAAGATGAACAATAGGCCAGTCGGTTGTAAAGGAGTTAAAAAAAAAAAAAAAGGGGGAATGTCAAATATACATTTTCATGTGGTGACAGAATACTAGGCTTCCATATTCAGCACCTTGATGAAAAATGCACATTGTATGGAATTATTTACATTCATGGTTTGCTCTTTATTTAGGGAAAAGGAAGGCTTCGCTCAAATCTGAGCCCTGTTATTTCGGGCCGTTCCCCTGTTCCAGATGCATCTGGTGACCATGGGTTATCCACCATTCCTTCTGAAGATGAGTCTTCAGAGCAAAAAGAAGCAGCCATGCAACAAGAAGAAAGAGTTTTGGCCCAGCAGATAGAGACTCTGCAAAAGGAGAAGTAAGTGGTGAACCACAATGTCCATTTTCTAGCATGATGTTTGATCAGTGCGATTCAGGGCATATATGGTGTATGATATGTTAATATATCGATTTTTACAATCTTGTATATTATATTTAATGTCTAAGATGTTATATACTGCCCCAACACTGCTAGATAATAATTAGTCATTCAAGAGGACCTGCCACCTCTCCAGACATGTATGTTGTAGTAACTACTTGCATTCTCCATGTAATGATTCTGGAGCATCTATTCTTATGGCTCCATGTTGTGCCATTCCTCTGTTATTTCTATTAGAATGAATTTTCAGCAGTTTACAGTAAAGGTACAGATGGGTGTTACCAATTGGGGTGTCTCCCTGCACAGTCTGACTCCAGCAGCATGGTCAGACACACCTGTAACTGGTAACACCCAGCAGTATCTTTACTGCAGACTTCTGGCAATGTATTAGTAAACTTCTAGCAGGAATAATACAGGAATGGCACAACATAGTCATAAGAATAGGTGCTCCAGAATTGGTATTACACTGGGAATACAAGTAGAAGCTAAAACTGACATGTCAGGAATGGTAACTGGTTCTCTAAGTGTCTTTCCAATTGTCTACTTTTGGGAATAAAGGGCAGAATTGGGTTCCTTGCCAGTAATTTATTATGACCATGTATAAGCATGTAGCTACGGTGGAATATTATTTACAGAAAAAGTTGAGGTAACACGATATTATGTAATGTATATTCTGCTGCATATGACAAGCTCTATGTTTTACTGTTGGTACTGATGTGAACCTTCCCCTTAAAATATAACTTTTAATATGATCTAATAAAAACAATATGAACCCAAATATAAGTCAATGAAAAACAAAAATGTATAATAACTGTTTGCTCCTGAGATAGAAACTTCATATACTATGGGGGTCATTTATTAAAAACTGATGTAAAGTATAACTTAGTACAAAGGATTAGCAGGCACACCACCTTCAGGAAGAAATGTGGAATACTAAGTAATACTGTATTTGACTATTTATTGGTAAACACTTCAATGGTATCACACAATGTGCATTAAAACACTCAATAAAACCACTAAATAAAACATTAAAATATCACTGAATGGCCAAGCAAGGAATGTTCAGAGGTGTAGCTCTCTCAATCAGTGCGGAGTCCAGTATGAAAAGTCTCCTGAAATGTATCACTATTATCGCAAGGAAGATCCTGAGGATCTTTATCCTGAGGAAGAGGCAAGTGGCCTCGAAACGCGTCTAGCGGACTACGCATTTTCCACATCCAGTACTGGTCCGGACCTAAAGTACAGAAGAACTCCTGTGAATAAAGAATATATCTCTTGAAGCGGCTATTTGCCAATATAGACGCCCACTGTGACATAGGACCTGGGCATTTACAACACTATCTGTTGCTGCGGTACAAGGACCTGTGTACCACGTGATCTGACGTTTGCACCAGCTGACCTGACCACCTGATCCGTCCATTAGGATCACCTGACGTAAACACGCCCCCCAAGCAACGGAGCCGAGTGTTCCAGGCATATTCATTCGGCATCCAGCGTCTCGGTGATTGCATCTTACCTTTACTTCTCCAGCGATTCTGCTGACCAATACTACGGAGTGGTAAGAGTCTCATAGAGACAATTTGATAATCTTGGCAATTAGTCACCCAGACGCCATTGGGCGGCTTATGAGAGAAGTGGAGTAAATCTATATCTTTTGTTGCTGCTGGACATTTTCATGCGATAATAGTGATACATTTCAGGAGACTTTTCATACTGGACTCCGCACTGATTGAGAGAGCTACACCTCTGAACATTCCTTGCTTGGCCATTCAGTGATATTTTAATGTTTTATTTAGTGGTTTTATTGAGAGTTTTAATGCACATTGTGTGATACCATTGAAGTGTTTACCAATAAATAGTCAAATACAGTATTACTTAGTATTCCACATTTCTTCCTGAAGGTGGTGTGCCTGCTAATCCTTTGTGCTACATTTTCATTTTCTAACTGGGTGGGTGACCCAGTGAGCAGTGAACCCACCGCTATCCGTCCATCTAAGTGTTGAGCCTCCCTACTTTGCCAGTTATTTAAAGTATAACTTAGTTTCCCATAGCAGCCAATCAGATTCCACCTTTCATTTTCCAAAGGAGCTGTCAAAAATGAAAGGCGGAATCTGATTGGTTGCTATGAGCAACTAAGCCAGTCCTAATTTACACCTGTTTGATAAATCTCCCCCTATACGTTGAATACCGCAGAGATCAGTAAGTATTTAAGTAAGTATATTGATCCTTCTTACTAAGGCCTCTTTCCCACGGGCGTGTGCTGCGGCCCGCTGAGGCACGAGCACAGTCCGTGGGGCAGCCGCAGCGGATCACGGACCCATTTACTTGAATGGGTCCGCGATCCAGCCGTTCCGCAAAAAGATAGGACATGTTCTATCTTTTTGCGGAACGGAAGTACAGGACGAAACCCCACGGAAGCACTCTGTAGTGCTTCCGTAGGGTTCCGCACCGTTCAGCATCTCCGGATTTGCGGACCCATTGAAGTGAATGGGTCTGCATCCATGATGCGGAATGCCCACGGAACAGCACCCATGTATTGCGGGTCCGCAATGCGGCAACGGGGCGCACACGCCCGTGCGAAAGAGGCCTAACAGTCCATTCCGGGTGCACACTCTGAGACGAAGGTCAGGGCTGATAATCGGGAACAACTACCCCCGTTCCTTTTAAGCCCCTGTACTACTCCCTGCCTACAGTCATAGCACTCGCCCTGAAAGGGAGGACCCCACCTCTTAGTGGCTAAACCCTCACTCACCTCTACAGTGACCAAGTACTATTTCTGGGTATCATGACGCATTTCCCCTGACTCCCACAACAGTTCGGTTCATCAGAGTAACAAAAGTAGCAGCAATATAAAAAAGTAAATATATCTTTAAAATGAAGGAGCAATGGCATTCACTACTGATAAATGATTATAAGGTGGAAGCAAAGCGCAATGGCTTCCCAGATATCTATGCTGGCATCAGATGTAGGAGTAGGAGATGTATAACAGTGATAGATGTCTGATTGTTATGGCAAGTTTCCTTAAGGACCCAGTTAACACAGACGTTTGGTAAATCATATAATGGTGATAGATGGACAAGAATCTAATCATATTTGTACCATATTGTTCAGCAGTACATGTATATTATATTGCATTTTTTTTATTCATTATTATTTATAGCGGTCATGAAAAAAGAAAACCCAAAAGACTAAGCGTTAAATATAATGGAGTTGTTGTATGCTGTGGTCGAGCAGGCTGAGATAGAGTTTTGGGGGGAAAGGATTCGGCAAATCTTGTAATAATTTACATTTAAATTTCTGCTCCTTCTGAGCTCAGCAGCCATGTGAGGCGTCCTGCGAGTGATTGACAGCCTTCCGTGTGTAAATGTGTATACATAGATTGCGGTCAGTCACAGAAAAAGGCTGCCCACTTGGCTACTGAGCTCAGGATGAGCAGAGATTTAAATGAATAAATTACAAGTTCCCATAAAACTATATATAATCTGCTCAGCATCTCCAGGACTATGACATACTGCGGATTGTACTTCATTTTCATGGTGATAAGTTCTCTTCAAGGAAACAGCCAAGCAACTCCTATAGACTTTAATGGGAAAAGGTGCAGACATGCATGGCCACCAATCTATTCATTCATGTGGTGGTTCATAGGAGCACCAATACTCTCAGTAGGGATATTTTAGTATGTACTTAGGATGATTCATTAACTTCTGTGGTAGGGGCCATCATGGCTGGCAGTGTGTGGTGAGAGCTCTCTCCCAAACTTCCCGGAAAACTAACACCCCCGCTAGAGAGGGACACCCAGTCCCCATCATGTAGGCTTTTACTCGGCCCTCCATATACATGGAAAAATATCTGACCACCATGGGGAGCAAGACCAAAGCAAAGGGTACTGGAAAGACGGGGAAGGCCGCGCCAAGCATATCAGCGCCAGTAATGGCGGACAAAGTAATTCCAGCCCTGACACACTGAGAGCATCTGATGGAGAGGAATCTGAAGATCACGCTCGGGTCGACTACAAGCGCCTGGCTATGGCAGTAGCAATGAGAATCCTACCTGACTTGCAGGAGTCGCTGACATCTACTGTGGCACAGTAATTTCTAAAATTACAGGCTGAGGTGACGCAACATGCACACAGGCTTGACACGATGGAATCCACCACTAGCCAAATGGAAGCAGATTTAAATATCACCAGTAACAAGCTACAACAGGCTGAAAGCAAGCTAAAAATAAAAATGTCGGACAAGGTAGATGACATTGAAAATAGGTCCCGACGCAGTAATCTCTGCATTGTGGGGATCCTGGAGCTGGTGCTCTTCCACGAGTTGGGGAACATATGTGAAATGGAATTACCGGAGGCTTTGGTCCTCCAGGGAACTTTTAAAGTGGAACGGTCACATAGAATAGGCCCAGACATTAGAAAAGAAAAAAACAACTCGCATCGCCATAACCAAGGGCCCCAGCCATGACAACGCCCCAGACAAGTTTTCGTCAAATATCTGGACTTTTCCTAAAAGGCGACCATCTTGCGGACATCTAAGAACATGAAGGAGCCCGTCCTCATCAGAGGGCACAAAGTACTCATCTCTAATGACTTTTCAGCAGATGTCCTGAGGCGGCGTAAAGCTTTCACGCCTCTCTGCACGGACCTCTACAACAAAAAGTAAAATTTCACTCTACTGTACCCTGCTATATGGAAGCTATTCAGACCTGATGGCTTGAAAACATTGCATCACTCTCCTGAGGAAGCAGCCAAGACCCTGGAAAGAAGAGAGGTGCCGATGGGGAACCCCAAGATGTTCCCACGAGGCTCCATAGATGACTGGGATACAGAGGCAACAAGGCAGATACCAGCGCCAGTCCGGATTTCAGAAAAACATATGAAAGAAAAGAGTGGTGGAGGACCTTGATCATAGAAGTGTCTAAATGGACACACGTCTGCAATTATTACTTGATTGTACCCTTTAACTGTCATTCATGGGTAATGGAGAGATAGTAATGCTATTGATTCCATATCTGTTATAGTTTTGTTATTTGTGATGGAAAAAAGTGAAGTCCTTAGACATCTAAACCTAGAGGTGCATTTTGACTCCTTAACCCTCTGGGATGTCAATATATTTTTTTTTTCTATGTTAATATTTTAGTTTGAATTTTTTTTATGGGAAATTGCTGTTAAGGGGGACCTTTCTCAGGTTGACACAGAACAGAGCCGATCCTGTTAGACAGAAAATTACACAAATATGTTTAGTTTATGAGGGTAGCTTCATGGAATGTAAAGGGGCTGAGGTCCACTAGCGTTTTATGATGCTGCGCCACTTAGAGAAGATGAAGGCGGATGTGACCCTGCTCCAGGAGACACACGTGTCTCAGCAGGACTTCTTTAGAATGCAAAGGTGATTGGTAGGTGAGGTATATGGCTCATCAGCAGTTGGATCAAAGGCAGGGGTTATCACACTGATACGAAAACACTTGCCATTCACAGCACAGTCTAAACACTCAGATGACATGCATCATTTTCTACTTCCCCAACAGCTGAAATTAGTATTTACAATGTGTATGGCCCAAACAAGTCCAATGGCCCCTTCTTCCAGAGCCTCACACAACGTGTTCTAGAAGACCCGATATCATGCAAGGTGATTTCAGGGGACATGAACACAGTGGTTAATCCAGTGGAAGATAGAAGGCAGAGTGGGGACACTAGAGGGGGTCTGAGAAGGAGAGAACAGGCACTACAGAAACTAATGATTGATTCACATCTCATAGACCTATGGAGAACTTTACATCCAGAAGGTAGGGAATATACACATTTCCACACACCCATTCTTCCTGGTCCAGGATAGATTATATTCTTGTGTCGCCTTTTCTAGCAACTAATATTGAGGACATGGTAATATCAGACCATGCTCCTCTGACCCTAAACATGCAAGACCATGTTCCTAGGGGAGCTGATTGCATTTGGCTATCCCCAAATAGGTATTCTAAACTGAAGGGATGGTGGCAAGAATTTTTAGACAATAATTCCACAACCACAGATCGCCAACTACTATGGGATGTGGGCAAAGCTGTGCTAAGGGGACGACTGCTCTCCTATATGGCATATAGGAAAAAATATACATCTACTCAACTAGCCCAACACAGCCTAAAACTGAGACACGCATATGTAGCTTTTATCGCTACACCAACACCGCCAAACAAAAAGGCCTGGCAAGAAGCCAAATCTCAATATGAAACTTGGTTGCAAAAAAAAAAAAAGAAGACCTTTACGGTACCCAAAGGGAGGCCCAATTATACAGATATGGAAATAAGGCTAGGAAATTGTTATCTAGACTTGCAAATGGCCCCTTTACTTCTACACCGATTCTGGCACTAAAATCAAAAGAAGGTACATTACACCATTACCCACGGAAAATAATAATCTGCTAGATTATTATAAACAACTATACTCCGACTCCACAACGTCTACAGGGGATGCCAGGGAGTGGTTACGCTCCATACCTCTACCTACATTGACTAATGATCTGAGACTATCCTTAAATGCTCCTATAACTGTAGAAGATGTTCAGACAACTATTAAAAACCTGGCTCTGGGTAAGGCGTCTGGTCCAGATCTCACCCTTACTGCAACAGGTATATGAGCGATACATGGAAGGAACAGAAATGCCACTACATTGTAACACGGCATATATTAAAGTCCTACCTAAGCCAGGTAAAGATCCTACATAGCCAACATCCTACAGACCAATCTCACTGATAAATGTGGACATTAAATTGTTATCCAAAATACTAGTCATGAAACAGTTCTTGATCATGTCACGAGGCACCCAGCTATATTGACAATAGATGCAAAAAAAGCCTTTGACAATATCAAATGGAGTTGGCTAAATTTGGTCCTAGATAAAATGGGAATTGATGGAGCCTTTCGATCATATCTCACAGCACTATACGGGAACCCACATGCTAGGGTGTACACCCCAGGCTTTTTTATCCTCATCCTTCCCATTGCAAAAAGGCACCAGACAAGGATGTCCGCTCTCACCACTGCTCTTCAATCTGGCATTAGAACAACTATCCAGAACCATCCTCCTAGCAGGGAACATACAGGGCATACAGATCAAGAAGAGGTCAAACATGCTTTGTTTGCAGATGACATCTTGTTCTTCCTGACAAGTCTACACAGGGACCTATCACATGGATTTGCACTGTCCTCGCATTTTGGGACGTTCTCGTGCTTCAAAGTCAACCAAAATAAATGTGAGCTTCTAGATCTATCTATCCACATCAGCAAGACTTCCGATAGATACATAGACATTCAAATTGGCAGAACACTGGAAACCATATATTCCCTAAACTATCCACCTCTAATCAGGTCAATAATGGGAGACTTGAGAAGATGGCATCATCTGCCTTTATCATTCTTGGGTAGATGTAATCTCCTAAAGATGATGAGCTTTCTGATACTTCTTTACCCACTACAGACCATTCCCCTAATGCTCAAACGCACTGATATAAAACTCCTTGAGAAGAAATTTAGTACTTTTATCTGGAAATAAAAGTACCCGATATCGGATCATATAATTTAGCTAGCCTATTACGCCACTGTATTGACTGGATCAAAGAATCCAGTAACTACTCAAACTATACACTAGAATCTGCTTTAGCACACCCCTAGAAATTAAGCAGCCTATTACATACTTCATTCTCCATGCTGCCACAATCAATCAAGAAAAGTCTTCTGCTAAGAGATACCATAATGACATGGAAAGTAGTTCGCAAAAGCTATGGCCTGCCGTACCAGGTCTCCAAATACCTTGCCCCATTGAAGAGGATTGTGGTGGTGGGGGGAACACAGGCTAAAATTAGTGCACCCCATGACTCTACGGCACAGAAGACTTTATCTGACTTTTAGCATCCAGAAGAAAAAAGGTATTATACTTTTAATGAGTTCAAAAACAAATATAAGTTAGAGAACTCACCCTTCCTAGCCTACCACCAAATAATTAGCTCTTTACGGGCAAAGCTAAAAGACTATTCTGGGGAAATGCGAGTCAATGAATTTGACACACAGTCACCTCAACAAGGGAAACCAAGTCTAGCTATCCTGTATGCCAGCACTAGGGATCGAATTATGCAATCATCGGATTTTGCAATATTCAAAGGTTGGAAATCTGACTACCCTCAATAATGTCATCCTGTCAGGGTGGACTCGGGTAAGAAAGGAAACTGTTAATGAAGTGTGGAGGGAGATGCAGTTTAGGATCATAAATAGGGCAATATATGGTTTCTGGAAAAGCAAAACTAATATACCGGTAAACCATGGCAGACTGGTAGCGTGGCCCAAATGTAAATTGGAAGCTACCGACCTGTACGATGGACTTTGGGCATGTCTGGCCTCCAGACGATATTGGAGCCATCTGAATGAGCTACTCAAGCACAAATTAGCGAGTAAGTTCAAAGAGACACCGGAAATTATACTTTTCCAGGCATCAGAGAAAAATGACAACCTGCCAGAGATTGTACACCTATTCATCCAGGCAGCTAAGAGACGTCTTCTGTATAGGGGGCTTGACCCAGAATGTCCTAGTGCGACGGAAGTGATAGCCCAGGTGAAACATTGTATGTTGTTAGAAATAGTTGAAACTGAGAGAAACAAGAAACTCGAGCAACTGCATTCTTCAGGAAATGGAGACAATTTATTTGTGCATTTTTGCCAGAAACAGACATTCATAAATTAGCATCCCCTTTTAAAGATTCAACATGGTGTCTCAAGGAGGACATTGCTGGCACACTGGGGAAGCTGAAATGCACTAACATAACAACTACTCAATAAAGGTGAACCAAAACATGCAGGAGACTCCATATTATAATATATGACATGAGAGATTAGAGATTGACCACCTGAGGAAGGGGAGGGAACGGGTTGTTATGTAAGATTACTCTTGTACATGTAAAAATGACATAATCTTGGTAGGGAAAGCAGGTAATCTGAGTTTTTTTTGTTTACTGAAAAACCTTAATAAAAATTTTGTTAAAAAAAAAACTTCTGTGGTAGGAAGTCTCCTTTACATTTAAATAAAAGAGGTTGTGCAGGGTGAGCATATTGATGACCTTTAAGCGCTGCAATAAAAATAAGGGGGGTTATTTATCAAAACTGGTGTAAAGTAGAACTGGCTTAGCAACCAATCAGATTCCACCTTTCATTTTGGACAGCTCCTTTGGAAAATTAAATGAGGAATCTGATTGGTTGCTATGGGCAACTAAGCCAGTTCTACTTTACACCAGTTTGATAAATGACCCCCAAAAAGTTTTCATTGTACAAAAGTAGAAAAAATAAAATAAAAACCACATAAATTTGGTATTGTACTGTTTCATATCTTGTGAGACATTTTCCTTTTAAATTTTCGTACATATTTTTTTCATCTACATGTTTTTTTTTTTTTTTTTTTAATAGGGAGGAGCTTGCCTATGAAATGCTAGCTTTAGAGCCAAGGGCTTCAGATGATGAGACCTTGGAGTCTGAAGCATCTCTTGGGACTGCAGACAGCTCGGAAAACCTCAACTGTGAGTCTGAAGGGGCAGCATCCATCAGAGCAGGTAGTTATCTCTTCTTTTGTGCTAGGATGAGAGCATCGATCTACCTGATCCACCAGTCAGTAGAATAGAATAATTGAATGCATTCACTATGAACAAAACACATACTCAATAAATCAATTTACCTATTGGACAGGTTATGGCTGGTGTATTAAGAGGATCAATTCCCTCATCACTAGGCATATCGTTACAATATGTCATCAGTATGTGTTTCTCATACAGTCCTGAACAAAAGTTTAAGACCACTTGAAAAATGGCAAAAAATCATATTTTACATTGTTGGATCTTAACAAGGTTCCAAGTAGAGCTTCAACATGCAACAAGAAGAAATGAGAGTGAGACAAAACATTTTTTGAGCATTCAATTAATTGAAAATAACGATTAAACTGAAACAGGCTGTTTTTCAGCTGATCTAAATTTTAGGACCACATGCCTTTAAAAGGCCAAATCTGTGCAAAGATGTGGATTCATTGTCATTTTCTGTCAGGTAGTCACACGTTGTGATGGCAAAGGCAATAAACTCTCCCTTTTTGAATGTGGTCGGGTTGTTGAACTGCATAAGCAGGGTCTCTCACAGCACGCCATTGCTGCTGAAGTGGGACACAGTAAGACAGTCATTTGGATTTTCTTAAATGATCCTGAGGGTTATGGAACAAAAAATTTCATCAGCACTAAACCAGAGGATCCAATTGGCTGTCCGTCAAGACACTGGACGATCCTCGACCCAAATTAAGGCCCTTACTGGTGCTGACTGCAGCCCCATAACCATCAGACGGCATCTGAGACTGAAGGGCTTCAAAAACAAAAAAACGTCTTCAAAGACCTCGTCTCCTTGAACGCCACAGAACTGCTCGTTTGGACTTTGCAAGAAAGCACCAAACATGGGACATTCAAAGGTGGAAGAAAGTTTTATTCTCTGATGAGAAAAAAATTAACCTTGATGGTCCTGATGGTTTCCAACGTTACTGGTGTGACAAGCAGATCCCACCTGATATGTTTTCTACACGCCACAGTGGAGGGGGCTCCATAATGATCTGGGGTGCTTTTTCCTTCAGTGGAACAATGGAGCTTCAGGAAGTGCAGGGACGTCAAACGGCCGCTGGCTATGTCCAGATGTTGCAGAGAGCATTCCTCATGACTTAGGGCCCTCGTCTGTGTGGTAATGACTGGGTTTTTCAACAGGACAACGCTACAGTACACAATGCCCGCAGGACAAGGGACTTCTTCCAGGAGAATAACATCACTCTTTTGGCCCATCCTGCGTGTTCCCCTGATCTTAATCCAATTGAGAACCTTTGGGGATGGATGGCAAGGGAAGTTTACAAAAATGGACAACAGTTCCAGACAGTAGATGGCCTTCGTGCGGCCGTCTTCACTATTTGGAGAAATGTTCCCACTCACCTCATGGAAACGCTTGCATCAAGCATGCCGAAACGAATTTTGGAAGTTATAAACAATAACAGCGGAGCTACTCATTACTGAGTTCATGTTTGGAAGTTGGATTTTGATCAGCTGAAAAACAGCCTGTTTCAGTTTATTCGTTGTTTTTATTAAATTGAATGCTCAAAAAATGTTTTGTCTCACTCCCATTTCATTTTGTTGCATGTTGAAGATCTACTTGGAACCTTGTTAAGATCCAGCCATGCTAAATATGATTTATTGCCATTTTTCAAGTGGTCTTAAACTTTTGATCAGGACTGTATATGGCTTTCACCAGCAGATCTGCTTTAACAATATATTTGCTCTTAAACATTTTGTAAAACTTTTTTTCTGCATTACCTCTTGCAGAAAGAGCGCTAGTTCCGCGAGGTCCACGGTCAGAGGCGACAAGAGTACGGAGACCAGTGAAGAGAGATAATGACAGCACAGATGGTGGGGACCGCAACCTTTCTTCTCCCATCGCTTCATCTTGCTTACCCCACCTTGGAAAAAAGAGGTTCCACTTACATTCTAAATCCCCCTTTTACCGGGAACCTTCTTCAACAGACTCTCAAGACTCTGGGGCCCCTGTACACTTTACAAGCCGTGGAACTTTTAATCCCGAGAAAGGACGACAGAAATTAAAGAATGTCAAACAATCTCCTCAGAAATTGAGGGATCCTCCAGAGAGTGGGGATCAAAGGATTCTGGGATCAGATGGCAGCTCACAATCTGTTGTCTTGTTTGGGAACAATGAATTTATGGTGTGAAGGAAGTATATTGTTTCCCTTGTTCTTTCTTGCCAAGAGCTGTGCCCCTCACATAGCTTTATCCTGGTGCCTGGTTGCAAAACAGGCAACAACCATCTGGCATGCGCTGCCAACACATATCAAGGACCAGGCGGGCCATGTTTAACAAAAGCCTTATCCAGCTAGCCCATCACCGAATTTTTTAACACTCCCTTTATGAAGACAAACTGATCTGAACAAAAAGAAAGAGGCTTTTATTATAAATATTATTATATTAATATTATTAATTTTATTTGTGGTTTCTAAGCCCAATATAAATAAACCATTCCCTTTAATTTAAAGCAGCATCTGCACTGTGGTTACATAAAGCTTTGTAAAGTTGAAGCCTCCTGATCTGCATGGCTCAACTTGTCTGTGGGGAAGACCCCCACAGTTTGTCTTTTTATCTGCACTCCAGAGACATTGTTCAATACCCACGCTGACGGCAAACAGAAACCTGTGTCCCTCTCGAAGACAGTATATTCCATTAGTTTTGTGGGATCCACAGCGTATGGGCTCGAGAGAAGATTTTTTCCAGAAAGTGGATACTCTGCTTGGAGTCCAGCGTAATCTTTGCGCAGAAGAGGATTTATGTGAATCAGACAGAGACTGGGCAGCTTCCTCTTCACACGTAAGCCTTCTGGCTGCACATTCTACCACGACATAAGCCTGCTGAGCCTTATAAAGGGCAGACACTTCCATACTGAATGTAAATGCCCTGCATCTGGTAGATGCCACTGGGTGCAATGGGAGACTGTGCTATCATATGTATTCAGTACAATCTGTGTAAATTTCCGGCTGTAAGATTCATTACATTGCAAGCAAACCCAGAGCTTATTAAAAGAACAAAAGCTGCAGAATGTTAAGTAGTCATATAGTATTATTTCCTCTATTGCTGTATAACTACCAGTTTTAGGCCTCATGCACATGGCCATACCGTGCATTGGCGACCGCAATTGCGGTACCCAATGCACGGGCAACATCCGTGCAGCGGGCCGGACTGTCATGGATGAGATTTGCAGATAGCTGGAACTAATAAATAAACGAGCGACTGGCTTGATCCCAAACTAAGGAGCTTATAGGTGAGCCCTATAAAACCCTAAGAGCTCTCCCTGACTGCTATGCACATACAAGGGTCTCGATGGTAGACGATTGCATGCCCACGTACCTAAGCCTGTGTGACACCTGAAAACCCTATAATAGTGAGGGGACACGACCACCGGCTCCCTGCACTTAATACGGAGGGAGTCAGGGTCACCTAGAATCAAGCCAGCAAGCAAACACAATAAAGTAAAGGACTTATCTGAGCAAACAGCAGACGCAGCCTCCAGCAGTGAACACTTCATCCAGGAAGTAGTATAAACCGCAAAGTGAGGCAGTATGGGAGGGAATATAAAGGAAGACGATTATGTCTAAATAAGTGACACCTGGCAGAAGGAAAGGAGATGAGAAAGTGAAACCAAAACAAAGAACATCATACAAGAGGTAGAGAAGAACGTCTGCCAGACCTTCTCACAGAACTGGCGGTGACAGTACCCCTCCCTCTACGGGTGGACTCCGGACACTCAGAGCCCACCTTCTAAGGATGAGACCTATGGAAAGCCCTGATGAGACGAATGGCCTTAATGTCCGCCACTGGGACCCACATCCTCTCCTCAGGACCATAACCCTCCCAATGAAGAAGGTACTAAAGAGAACCGCGGATAATGCGAGAATCCACAATCCTAGAGACCTGAAATTCAAGGTTACCATCAACAATAATCGGAGGAGGAGGCAAAGAGGAGGGTACAGTGGGTTGGACATAAGGTTTTAATAGGGACTTGTGAAAAACATTATGGATCTTCGAAGTCTGAGGAAGATCAAGACGGAAGGCAACGGGATTGATGACGGACAAGATCTTGTAAGGCCCAATAAACTTAGGACCCAACTTCCAGGATGGAACCTTCAGTTTGATATTCTTTGTAGACAACCACACCAGATCACCCACATTCAGGTCCAGACCAGGCACACGTCTCTTATCCGCCACACGCTTATATCTCTCACTCATCCTCTTCAGATTACCCTGAATCTTTTGCCAAATAAATGACAAAGACGAGGAAAATCTCTCCTCATCAGGTAAAGCAGAAGACCCCTCTCCAGAGAATGTCCCAAACTGCAGATGAAACCCATATGCACCAAAAAATGGTGACTTAACAGAGGACTCCTGGCGACTTATTTAAAGCAAACTCCGCAAGGGACAAAAAAGAATACCAATCCTCCTGATTCTCCGCCACAAAACAGCGCAGATATGTCTCCAGATTCTGATTGACACGTTCGGTCTGACCATTCGACTGTGGGTGAAAAGCAGAAGAGAACGACAACCGAACCCCCAAGCGAGAACAGAAGGCCTTCCAGAATCTGGAAACAAATTGCGTGCCC
This sequence comes from Bufo bufo, assembly GCF_905171765.1. Taxonomy (NCBI): domain Eukaryota; kingdom Metazoa; phylum Chordata; class Amphibia; order Anura; family Bufonidae; genus Bufo; species Bufo bufo. The sequence continues at coordinate 611,793,954 of NC_053389.1, read as the reverse complement.
CTATCAGAAACGATGTCTGAAGGGATGCCATGCAATTTACCAATATGATCAACAAATACGACTTAGCATTGGGTAACCCAGGAAAGGGAATGAAATGTGCCAGTTTGCTAAAACGGTCCACTACCACCAGAATCACAGTCTTCCCCGAGGAACGAGGCAGGTCCGTAATGAAGTTTATGGACACATGCGTCCAAGGATGGGAAGGAATGGGTAACGGGAGGAGAGAACCCGATGGCCGTGAATGAGGGACCTTGGCACGAGCGCAGGTCTTGCAGGCTGCCACAAAACCCTCAACCGTCTTACGAAGAACCGGCCACCAGAATCTCCGAGCAATGAGATCCACTGTGGCTCTACTCCCCGGGTGTCCAGCAAGGACAGTATCGTGGTGCTCCTTAAAAACCTTGTGTCGTAGAGCGAGAGGCACAAACAACCTCCCAGGAGGACAAAGATCAGAAGCCTCTGCCTGGGCTGCCTGAACCTCTGCCTCCAAATCAGGATAAAGAGCAGAGACGACCACCCCTTCAGCCAAAATGGGACCCGGGTTTTCAAAGTTCCCCCCTCCCGGAAAACAACGTGACAGGGCATCCGCCTTCACATTTTTATCCCCAGGGCGGAACGTAACAACAAAATTAAACCTAGAAAAGAACAAAGACCATCTGGCCTGTCTCGTGTTCAGACGCTTTTGCGATTCCAAGTAGGCCAGATTCTTATGGTCGGTAAACAAGGTAATAGGGTGTCTGGCTCCCTCTAACCAATGGCGCCATTACTCAAAAGCTAATTTGATGGCCAACAACTCCCTATCTCCCACATCGTAATTTCTCTCTGCAGATGATAGTTTCCTTGAGAAAAAGGCACACGGTCGCCATTTGGCAGGAGAGGGACCCTGAGACAAGACCGCACCCACACCCACCTCAGAAGCATCCACCTCAACAATAAAAGGTAGAGAGACATCAGGTTGTACCAAAATGGGAGCGGAAGCAAAACTCTCTTTAATACTAGAAAATGCTTTAAGCGCATCTACCGACCACGAGGAAAAATCCACCCCCTTTTTAGTCATATCAGTGAGTGGCTTAACAGAGGAATAATTCAAAATGAACTTTCTGTAATAATTGGCAAAACCCAAAAACCGCATCAGCGTCTTCTGATTCTCAGGAAGCTCCCAATCAAGCACAGCGCGGACCTTCTCAGGGTCCATCCGAAAACCAGAAGCGGAGAGAAGAAAACCAAGAAATTGAATCTCCGGAACCGCAAACACACATTTTTCCAGTTTAGCGTACAATTTAATCTCCCGCAGAATCAGCAAGACCTGACATAGGTGGTCCCGATGAGTCTTGAAATCAGGAGAAAAAATCTAAATGTCATCTAGATACACCAGTACAAATTTCCCCATTAAATGATAAAAAATGCTGTTCACAAAATGTTGGAAGACGGCCGGAACATTCATCAAACCAAAGGGCATAACCAAATTTTCGAAATGACCCTCAGGGGTATTGAAGGCCGTCTTCCATTCGTCCCCTTCCCTGACCCTGACTAGGTTGTATGCCCCTCTTAAATCCAACTTAGAAAAAACTTTAGCCCCAACAATCTGGTTAAACAGGTCCGGGATCAGAGGAAGCGGATATGGGTCACGAATCGTGATACGGTTCAGCTCCCTGAAATCCAGACAAGGTCTTAAAGAAGCATCTTTTTTCTTAACAAACAAAAAAATAGCGGCCACAGGTGACTTCGAGGGTCGGATGTGTCCCTTTCTCAGGCTCTCAGAGATATAAGTACGCATAGCGACCCTTTCAGGTTGGGAGAGATTGTATAGACGTGATTTTGGCAGCTTGGCGCCTGGGATGAGATTAATAGGGCAGTCGTACTCCCGGTGAGGGGGCAACTCCTGGACACCACTCTCGGAAAACACATCCGAAAATTCAGAGAGAAAAGATGGCACAGTCTTGGTAGAAACCTCTGAAAGAGATGCCGTGAGGCAATTCTCTCTGCAAAACTCACTCCAACCATTTATTTGCCTTGCTTGCCAATCAATTGTGGGATTATGTTTAGTGAGCCAGGGTAGCCCCAACACTAGAGGAGTAGGTAATCCGTTTAAGACGAAACATGACATATCCTCAACATGAGCGTCACCCACAGTCAAACGGATATTGTGAACTATGCCCTTTAACGATCTTTGGGAAAGTGGAGCGGAATCGATAGCAAAAACAGGTATATCCTTTTCCATAGTGCATACCTGGAAACCATGCGTTGTTGCAAATTGATTATCAATGAGATTGACAGCTGCTCCACTATCTACTAAAATCTTACAATGTTCTTGCTGTCTAGCGCCACCCTGGCAGGTAGGAGAAAACGGGAACTACAAGCAAACGGCAAACCTTCAATTTCCGCATCAACCTTGCCAATAGTAGCAAATGGAAAGTTTTTAGAGGGTTTTCTTTGTTTTGTTTTTATTACCCTCAGAAAACTTCATGAATCTCCTAGAGGGACAAACATTAGCTAAATGATTTATACCCCCACAACAGAAACAAACCCTCCTCTTAGAGCTGAATCCTCTACAATCAGAGGCAAGCAAACCCAGCTGCATGGCCTCCTCCTCAGAGGGGATTGAGACAGAGTGAGACTGAATGAGACATCCCCACTGTCCTTGGGCTGAATATGACAGGAAAGAGAAGTCTCCTCTCTCTCTCTAAGACGCCTGTCAATACGAACAGCTAGAGACATGGCTGACTCTAAGGACGCTGGTCTCATGAAAAGCGAATGCATCTTTCAATCTTTCTGAAAGACCATGGCAAAATTGACTTCGAAGTGCAGCACCATTCTAACCAGTATCAGCTGCCCATCTCCGAAATTCAGAACAATATATCTCTGCGGACTGTTTACCCTGGCATAAAAAACGCAGTTTAGATTCAGCCAGAGCAATACGATCCGGGTCATCATATATCTGCCCCAGGGCTACAAAAAATTCATCCACCGATCGAAGGGGCCGTGCCCCCACCAGCAGCGAAAAGGCCCAAGACTGAGCATTATCCCTGAGCAGCGAGATGATGATCCCCACCCTCTGCTCCTCATCACCAGAGGAATGGGGAAGTAGGCGAAAATAGAGTTTTCAAGCCTCTCTAAAGCGAACAAAATTCTCACTACCCCCGGAGAACGTATCCAGAAGCGAGATCTTAGGCTCGGAACAAACTCCATGAACGCCAGCAGAACCGGTCACCTGAAACTGAGACACAGTTTTACGGAGATCTGCTACCTCCAGCGAAAGACCTTGCATGCGGTCAATCAAGGCTGAAACCGGATCCATGCTTAAGACGGTTATGGCGGTTTATAATGTCATGGATGAGATTTGCAGATAGCTGGAACTAATAAATAAATGAGCGACTGGCTTGATCCCAAACTAAGGAGCTTATAGGTGAGCCCTATAAAACCCTAAGAGCTCTCCCTGACTGCTATGCACATACAAGGGTCTCGATGGTAGACGATTGCATGCCCACGTACCTAAGCCTGTGTGACACCTGAAAACCCTATAATAGTGAGGGGACACGACCACCGGCTCCCTGCACTTAATACGGAGGGAGTCAGGGTCACCTAGAATCAAGCCAGCAAGCAAACACAATAAAGTAAAGGACTTATCTGAGCAAACAGCAGACGCAGCCTCCAGCAGTGAACACTTCATCCAGGAAGTAGTATAAACCGCAAAGTGAGGCAGTATGGGAGGGAATATAAAGGAAGACGATTATGTCTAAATAAGTGACACCTGGCAGAAGGAAAGGAGATGAGAAAGTGAAACCAAAACAAAGAACATCATACAAGAGGCAGAGAAGAACGTCTGCCAGAGCTTCTCACAGAACTGGCGGTGACACGGACCCATTCAAATGCGGACCTATTTGCGGTGCGGAACAACAGAAAGAAACACCACGGAAGCACTCCGTAGTGCTTCCAGTGTTCCGTTCCGCATCTCCGGAATTGCGGACCCATTCAAGTGAATGGGTCCGTGATGCGTGTTGCACACGGCCGGCGGCCGTGGATTGCCAACCCGCCGTTTGCGGGCCACGACCGTCCAACGGCCGTATGCATGAGGCCTTAGATATACAGTTGCACTGCATACCCCAGGCAGAATTTGTAAGATGTAGCCAACCTTTTTTTTCCCTTTCTTCTCAAACTGTATTTGTTTTCAATAAAAAAAATACAAGGGAAATAAAGTGGGAAGGAGGTAAATAGGAGGGATGGTGTCTAGCGTATATCCATTATAAAGCAGAAGACAAATAGTACCGTATTAATAAAGTGACAAAAAACGTCAGAAAGCTGGAAGTCATCACTGATGTACATCTACCAGAATCAAAACTGGACACTGTTGAAGTCACAATACAAGAACATCATCTCAAAATCTTAAGTAATTCGATTTAACAAAGAGGTAAGGAAGAGGGGAAGCAAGTAGGAAATATGGAAAACACATGAGCAGAATTTGAGTGATGAGGAATGTTCATTTTAATGTGTTTGACGTTAAACTGTTATAGATCATAGAATAGCACAACCATTAAAGGGGTTTTCTGAGATTTTTTTAGAGATTTTTTTTTCATCAGATCAGTATCTGATCAGTGGGGGTCCGATACCCGGGACCCTGCCAATCAGCTGCATAAGAAGGCAGCAGTGCTCCTGGCTCTGCTTGTCCTAGGCTAGGAACAACATGTTCATCATTTACATGGCCTAGATTCAGCTCAGCCCTATTGAAGTGAATGGAGCTGAGCACAATACCAATCACAGCCGCTATACTATGTATGGTGCAGTGCTTGGTGAGCTGCGAGAAGGCATCTGATCAGCATGGGTCATGGGTGTCGGACCCCCACTGATCAGATGCTGCTGACCTATCGAGAGCATAGGTCATCAGTAAAAAAAATAATCTCAGAAAACCCATTTTTTTTTAAATCATAGTAGTAAAGCAAATATTCCCATTCAGTGTACATACCTGTAGTTCCTAATAATGTGTCACCAAATACCTGGAAATGCCTATGTAGATGTGCTCTTTGTCCAATCGTGATAGGGTCTCCCAATTTGGAGTAATACGTTTTTTAACGTATTAGTATCAGTCACTATAAGAGAACATGGTGCGTGCAAAGCGCAGTGCCCGCCTTGTTCTAATAAGCGGTCACACAGTGGAGAAGGAGGGAAAGCCACTGCCACCAATGAAAAAGCTGAGAGCTGGTAGGAATTTGTGAACCCTTAGGCTGAATTCACACGTCCGTGGAACATGGTCCATGATTTACCGGACTGGCATCCTACTTAGTGCAGGAGCGCACAGCGTCATTGGTTGTTATGGATGCCAGTGCAGGATGCCAGTCCGGTATCTTAAGGACCGTGTTCCACGGATGTGTGAATTCAGCCTTATGCAGTCTCCTGCTAATTAAAATTACCTTGGTCGAATGGGAGGAATGCTAATACCAGAGTGCAAAAAAGGAAAGGATCTATAAAATATCCAAAAACAAGAATGAACCTGGATCACACCTCCTCATGCTATGTTTTGATCTAATATCTGCTTCTCAGCATAATTAACCAGTTGCCGCAACTGTAACGCCGAAAGGCGTCATCGCGGCGGCTCCCCCAGGCTACGCTAACGCCGACTGGCGTCATCTCGCGTGAGCCGAGATTTCCTGTGAACGCGCGCACACAGGCGCGCGCGCTCACAGGAACGGAAGGTAAGAGAGTGGATCTCCAGCCTGCCAGCGGCGATCGTTCGCTGGCAGGCTGGAGATGTGATTTTTTTAACCCCTAACAGGTATATTAGACGCTGTTTTGATAACAGCGTCTAATATACCTGCTACCTGGTCCTCTGGTGGTCCCTTTTGTTTGGATCGACCACCAGAGGACACAGGTAGCTCAGTAATATGTTGCACCACTACACTACACCCCCCTTCCTGTCACTTATTAACCCCTTATTCACCCTTGATCACCCCTGATCACCCCATATAGACTCCCTGATCACCCCCTGTCATTGATTACCCCCCTGTCATTGATCACCCCCCTGTAAAGCTCCATTCAGACGTCCGCATGATTTTTACGGATCCACTGATAGATGGATCGGATCCGCAAAACGCATACGGACGTCTGAATGGAGCCTTACAGGGGCGTGATCAATGACTGTGGTGATCACCCCATATAGACTCCCTGATCACCCCCCTGTCATTGATTACCCCCCTGTCATTGATCACCCCCCTGTAAAGCTCCATTCAGACGTCCGCATGATTTTTACGGATCCACTGATAGATGGATCGGATCCGCAAAACACATACAGGCGTCTCCCTGGAGCCTTCCAGGGGGGGTGATCACCCCATATATACGCCCTGATCACCCCCCTGTCATTGATCACCCCACCCGTCAGGCTGCATTCAGATGTCCGTATGATTTTTACGGATCCACAGATACATGGATCGGATCCGCAAAACACATACGGACATCTGAATGGAGCCTTATAGGGGGGTGATCAATGACAGGGGGGTGATCACCCCATATAGACTCCCTGATCACCCCCCTGTCATTGATCACCCCCCTGTCATTGATCACCCCCCTGTAAGGCTCCATTCAGACATTTTTTTGGCCCAAGTTAGCGGAAATTATTATTTTTTTTCTTACAAAGTCTCATATTCCACTAACTTGTGTCAAAAAATTAAATCTCACATGAACTCACCATACCCCTCACGGAATCCAAATGCGTAAAAAATTTTAGACATTTATATTCCAGACTTCTTCTCACGCTTTAGGGCCCCTAGAATGCCAGGGCAGTATAAATACCCCACATGTGATCCCATTTCGGAAAGAAGATACCCCCAGGTATTCCGTGAGGGGCATATTGAGTCCATGAAAGATTGAAATTTTTGTCCCAAGTTAGCGGAAAGGGAGACTTTGTGAGAAAAAAATTTATAAAATCAATTTCCGCTAACTTGTGCCAAAAAATTTCTATGAACTCGCCATGCCCCTCATTGAATACCTTGGGGTGTCTTCTTTCCAAAATGGGGTCACATGTGGGGTATTTATACTGCCCTGGCATTTTAGGGGCCCTAAAGCGTGAGAAGAAGTCTGGGATCCAAATGTCTAAAAATGCCCTCATAAAATGAATGTGGGCCCCTTTGCGCATCTAGGCTGCAAAAAAGTGTCACACATCTGGTATCGCCGTACTCAGGAGAAGTTGGGCAATGTGTTTTGGGGTGTCATTTTACATATACCCATGCTGGGTGAGATAAATATCTTGGTCAAATGCCAACTTTGTATAAAAAAATGGGAAAAGTTGTCTTTTGCCGAGATATTTCTCTCACCCAGCATGAGTATATGTAAAAAGACACCCCAAAACACATTGCCCAACTTCTCCTGAATACGGCGATACCACATGTGTGACACTTTTTTGCAGCCTAGGTGGGCAAAGGGGCCCACATTCCAAAGAGCACCTTTAGGATTTCACAGGTCATTTACCTACTTACCACACATTAGGGCCCCTGGAAAATGCCAGGGCAGTATAACTACCCCACAAGTGACCCCATTTTGGAAAGGAGACACCCCAAGGTATTCCGTGAGGGGCATGGCGAGGTCCTAGAATTTTATATTTTTTGTCACAAGTTAGCGGAAAATGATGTTGTTTTTTTTTTGTTTTTGTTTTTCCTTACAAAGTCTCATATTCCACTAACTTGTGACAAAAAATAAAAACTTCCATGAACTCACTATGCCCATCACGAAATACCTGGGGGTGTCTTCTTTCCAAAATGGGGTCACTTGTGGGGTAGTTATACTGCCCTGGCATTCTAGGGGCCCAAATGTGTGGTAAGAAGTTTGAAATCAAAATGTGTAAAAAATTACCGTGAAATCCGAAAAGGTGCTCTTTGGAATATGGGCCCCTTTGCCCACCTAGGCTGCAAAAAAGTGTCACACATCTGGTATCTCCGTACTCAGGAGAAGGTGGGGAATGTGTTTTGGGGTGTCATTTTACATATACCCATGCTGGGTGAGAGAAATATCTTGGCAAAAGACAACTTTTCCCATTTTTTTATACAAAGTTGGCATTTGACCAAGATATTTCTCTCACCCAGCATGGGTATATGTAAAATGACACCCCAAAACACATTCCCCAACTTCTCCTGAGTACGGCGATACCACATGTGTGGCACTTTTTTGCAGCCTAGGTGGGCAAAGGGGCCCACATTCCAAAGAGCACCTTTCGGATTTCACCGGTCATTTTTTACACATTTTGATTTCAAACTACTTACCACACATTTGGGCCCCTAGAATGCCAGGGCAGTATAACTACCCCACAAGTGACCCCATCTGCTGGTGTGGTGCCGGTGGTCGCCACGCAGTGCCTAGCCAAATTTAGAGTAGGTTCCCACTCGAGGAGGCAACCTTGTCGTGGTGAGTGGGCCTATGCTTTTTTATCAAAATGTGTACTAATGCCTCATGTTTATTAATGTTTTTTTACACTTTGTGCACTCATAAGGTCATACTAAACCTTTTGGGGGCATTTACACACTACATTCTTTTTATTCCTAATTTCTCCTATAATTGGGGCTGCCCTATCGGCCCTAGTTACAGAGGGAACACAGTCCCCACAGTATTACAATTCCCTACAACCTTACTGCAGAACTGACCTGCAAATACCTAAACCCCAGTAGTCATATCATCCCTAGGTCACATTGCTGCTTCCTGATCTGTATATGCAGCGCTCATTGACAGTGATAAGAGAAGGCAGGGTTGGTAAAACCACGACCTTCTCTATGGGGAGCCCTGCTATCAATAAGAGCGGCCTCCCTGCTCCTGCGGTTGCACGAATGGTGTGCAGCTCCCAACTCAGCAAGGATGTTCAGGAAAGTCTTTGCAGAGATAAGCATGGACCGCCCTGATGGTTAGAGCAGGGTCGTACCTATAGTGGAAGCAGGGGAATTGGCTGCTACGTGGCCCGAAGTCAGAAGCCTTACCGGAAGACGAACTAAAAGATTTTGTCAGTGCCCTCTACAATGATATTGTATACAGTGACATGACAAACAGTATATATGTGTAGAAAATGGACGGAGCGGCTGCTGGGCCTGGTCTGAAAGAGTGATCTTGACTTGGCTGGAGGTAGCAAAGAAGTTGGAGAGGGGGAAGTAGATTAGAAAATTTGCTGTGAGGCCTAGTCAGTTTTATAGTCTATGGGGGTCCGGAAGTGGTTAACAAATGGTGTTCTGCAGGACTAATCACTCATATTTTACGACAGTGGTGCACATCCTACAAATTCTGCATGGCCTATGTAAACTTATGCGCACAAGTGTAAATAACTACAATGTAGTCTGTGAAGGTTGTTGTCCTGGATGATGCCTGTGGCCTGGTCTGGACTTTTACTTGATGGGATGCAGATCTGTTTGGCATGAATAACTTCCTAACAACACCTTCTGACCATGACCGAAAAATTCTACATGGTAGCATTAATCTGCCAGTCAATGTCTGTCTGTCACACTTGTTCATGTTACGAAAAGGCACTAACTGCCGGGCACAAAGTCATCTATAGTGTATAGTAAAATTAATGTTAGTATGCCGTGGTAGAAGTTTAAAATATATACTATGACATACTGGTATAATCTCAGTGGCCTGTGCTGCAACACAAGCTTCCTTTGTTATTAAGCAAGTCAGATTGATCAATGCAGTTAGATGTAATAGAATGATGTTCATGCTGAATGACATACTTATCGAGGCCCTGACACATTTTGCAATGCCAGCAACATTGACTTTAATTGTGTGAAACTTATTTAGTCCTCATTAGTTCAAGGCTGAACCTGGATATAAGCTGTTCTTTATTCCCTGACTACGTATGAGTGGAGCATCAGAGAATTTTCTTACTCTGATGGCCCCCCTTGCCACTCTGTGTCGTGCAGCACAAGGATCTGTTTGTTTTGTGCCGGTGACGTACCGGACTTCTAATCACTGTGCTAAGTGGAGAGTTCCGCCTAACAGTGAGCCCCGTGATGACACTGACACAGATAGATGGTTTGTAGGTGGGTACGATGCACAGTAGCATAGTATCCGCCTTCAAAACAGCCTCTGGCAGTTATATAGGAGCGCGCATCTGTGCCGGTGACATTACGGGGCTCACTTCTAGGCAGAAGTCTCCACTTAGGCTGAATGGCAGCATATGACGCCATAATTTGCAAATTTATACTAACGAACAGAGCACATTTATTAATACCATCATTAAAACAGCACCACCACAGGTAAAATGATGGATTACATGACGGCCATTTAAATCAGTGCAACACATCGGCACGCTTGGTACTTAACTTAATGATTTTTGGGGGAATAAAGCAATACCGACTTCGGGGTTATCTGTATGTTACCTTAGGCTACTTTCACACTGGCATTTTGGCTTCCGTTTGTGAGATCCGTTCAGGGCTCTCACAAGCGGTCCAAAACGGATCAGTTTTGCCCTAATGCATTATGAATGGAAAAAGATCCGCTCAGAATGCATCAGTTTACCTCCGTTCTGTCTCCATTCCGCTCTGGAGGCGGACACCAAAACGCTGCTTGCAATGTTTTGCTGTCCGCTTAAAGAAATTGAGCCAAACGGATCCGTCCTGGCACACAATGTAAGTCAATGGGGACGGATCCATTTACTCTGGCACAATAGAAAATTCATGACGGATCCGGCCAAAACGCGAGTGTGAAAGTAGCTTTTGGGTCTATTTACACGTCTGGGAATGTGTCCGCATCCGTTCCACAAATTGCGGAATGGGTGCAGACCCATTCATTCTCTATGGGGCAGTAACGGATGCGGACAGCACACAGTGTGCTGTCCGCATTTCTGGAGCGCGCCCCCGATCTTCCGATCCGCGGCTCCGGAAAAAAATAGAACATGTCCTAGTTGGCTGGGTGTATTGTGGATCCGCAGTACACTACGGACGTGTGAATGGACCCTTACACTACTTGTTAGTTTAAGAAATTAGTGGGGAAAAGTGGAGCCTGAACATACAGCATTTTGGCCACAGGCTGTTTTTGAAATTGGTTGATGGGTTGACTAGTCTAACACCTACTATTGGGGCAGTATTGTGTACTGTATCCACACTAGCTATTAGATGAGTATCCTGAACTCCTCCTCTATTAACTCATAATTCCCTAATACAGTATTTTTTAATTGGGGTTTTTAAACCTGTCCAACCCATTTAATGGGCAAGACTGCAGCATAAAACTGGCCCAGACGCCACAGCTCTAGCCCTTTTTTTGTATGGGATTTGCATCCTTTTCACACTTTTTCCAGAAAGGTATGAATCCTTTCTGCGGCAAATTCACAATTTCACATTACTGTTTGGCAGATGACGTGAATTTATGTGTTAAAAGTATTTTTTAATACAAGCTGTAAAACATAAATAGACATATTCAAGCCTAATATCATAATAAAGAACATGAAAATTCACAGATTGTAAGATAAGACACGTGGATGTGGTATGGACTGTGAAGCACATATCACGATCTCAACCATTTGTACTAATAGCAATTACTTTCTCTGGAGTCAAGATGTGTCACTTCAGAATACACAGTAGTTTAAGAATTGTGAGTTACAGCAGTATCACTAATCTGCCATACGTCGTGACCAGGCTACAATCCTCTTTCCCAGTGTGGCACAGGTTTGGGGGGTTACTGGTTCTCATTAGCACCTATGTCATTTTATACACAATTGCTTATACGCCGAACTTCTCTCCTAAGGGGCCTTTGTCTGGATATAGATAATACTCAGTCTGTGCCTTGGGGGTTGCATTGCCATGTTCAAGTGCCATTAATAGAGGCCATTGTCTCTGCATCTCTTCTGGCCAGCATTGATCTGCAGGACCTTGTACCTTAATACTATATTAGCAGCCCTTTACTCTCCAACAAATGTACTGTAGCATCTCATACTCAGTTCTTAAACATGTCACAGAGAAGTTTTTCCATAGGGGTGTTCCCAATAGTACGATGGAAAAACAGAAGCTCAATGCGTTCAGAGGAGAGAAATCGTAGAGATGGAGAAAGGAGAAGCAGTTTTCCAAATCTGACAGAGAAGAAAACACAATCACAAAATATAAATAAAAATATAAAACATTACACAAAATTTTAAAAATTTAAATCTTCTCCCACTTTCCGAAAATTACATATAAAAATAAGCAATGAAAAAATTAGCATATTCAACTAATATAAAAATAATTATCCTGCACCCTGCTCCCCCAAAGAAAATTTATAAAAAGTGATCAAAAAGTCACATGTTCCCCAAAATGGTACTAATGGAAAGTAACATTGCCCTGCAAATTACAAACCCTCACAGTAAGGCCCCCTGCACACGAACGTGTGCTTCCCGTTGCCGTATTGCGGACCGCAATGGGTCCGCAAATCCGGAGATGTGGAACGGAAGCACGGAAAAGAACCCTACAGAAGCACTACGGAGTGCTTCCGTGGGGTTTCGTCCCGTACTTCCGTTCCGCAGAAAGATAGAACATGTCCTATCATTTTGCGGAACGGCCGGATCGCGGACCCATTAAAGTGAATGGGTCCGCGATCCGCTGAGGCTGCCCCACGGACTGTGTTCGTGTATTGCGGGCCGCAGCACGGCCACGGGGGCCTAATCTGGAGACGAAAATATTTTCTGTAATTACCTAACAGGCTGGGTGGGATAATGACTTCTTGTATGTTGAGCCAACATCATTTGTGATTGATCTTGCAAGTTTTCTACTTGTTCAGGGTCTTTTAGGCCTCTTGTCTCTAAAATACAATAATAATATTTGATGTTATATTACATTTTGAAATGTACAGTATACAGGATCCTCTGTCTAAATAATAAAAACATACTGTATTTTTCAGACTATAAGAGGCACCAGACTATAAGACGCACCCGGGATTTAGAAGAGGAAAATAATAAAGTATTTTTCATCAGACCTCAGATCAGACATCAGATCAGACCCCAAAATCCAGGCTCAGCTCAGACCTCTATCAGCCTCAGTTCAGACCCCCATTAACCTCAGCTCAGAATCCCATTAGCATCAGCTTAGACCCCTATCAGCCTCAGCTCAGACGCCCCATTAGTCTCAGCTCAAACCCATCCATCAGACCTCAGATTGGACCGCCCCATCAGTATCAGATCAGACCCCATCAGACATTAAAATAAATAAACTTTCCTCTCCTGCTCCGGACGCCGCTGCCATTCTGCAAATCCACTCACCTCCCTGGTCTTCTTCCAGCACACGCTGCACTGTGACCTGACATCACACAGCTTCAAGTCATAGTGCACGCCTACGTCAGGACAGAGTGTAGAGCAGGGCATGGAAGAAGACCAGGGAAGGTGAGTGGAGTCAGTGCATCGCTTCCCTCACCACGCCTCTCAAATGCTGATGACTGCTTCCATAATGGAAGTAATTAGCATTTGGACTATAAAACCTACTGTCACTTTTGGGGGGAAAAAAAGTGCATTCTATAGTCCTAAAAATATGGGAATTTTCAAAACTTTTCATATAGTTTATGTTAATTATGTACAATTTTGCTTAGGTAGAGCAGTTATATTATAATAAATTATTATATAACATGTGATTAGGGATGAGCGAACTTTAAGTTTTGAAGTTCGGGTATATGGTGAATTGCGTTATGGATTCCGTTACCACGCACCATAACGCAATTCAATGACGGAATGCCTTTAGGGGCATTCCATTATGCTTTCCGTCATAATAGAAGTCCATAGACAGCATAACGGTTCCGTCCGGTTTTATGTTATGCAGGAGTCCTCTCATTCATACATGTCATTGGTTATATGACCTTAATTCACATAAGCATAGAGAAGTCTTAATAACATTTTAGACTCAATTACAAATAAATATAACATATAATAATAATGGTATATTTACATGCTGCAGATTTGAGGTGTTTCGTTGATTTTTAAAGGGTTTGCAAAAATCCATGCAGAAGCAACCACATTCAGATGTATAGAACTGATTTTCAGTCACAGAAATATCTGCAACATGTGAATATACCCTAATTGTTCCAGGAACTTGATGAAGAAAGAGTGTCAAAACTTTACACATTAGGGCAGCAGAAATATGGCACTTTTGTATAACTTGTTGGTTACCTTACTTTACACCACAATTTTGGAGCACAAGTCATGCCCCCTTGTCATGCTGGGAAAAGAAACAAGTGTGCCAGGCAAAGTGGATTATTCTTTGATGTGTCATTATGAGCAAGAAATGCAGCAAATTTTGGTGCATTAGCAAATTAAACTCATTGTTAAAATCCATTTTAGGCTGTGTGCACACTGTGTCAGATTCATACATCAGGTGTATGTGCCGGAAAAGCTTCTGGTATATACATTAATTGTATCCATTCACCTGACAGGTCAAAAGTGTGTCCCTTTGGCCTCTGTCAGGGTGGTATGCCTCAGTATACTTTTTTTTCTTAATTTGTATTAAAAAAGACAGCAGACTGCTTTCCTATAAGAAGATCCACTGCCAAAAATATACTGCATGGTACATGGATTTTTTTTTTTTTTTTTTTTAACAACTGGGGTCTGTGGTTGACATAAGTCACTGTATGGCTTTACAGTAGCATACATCAGTGCTTTCCGCCAGAAGTTTATTTCTGGAAGTCTTTCTGATGTATTCCTCCACTGAAAAGTTCAAAAAGTTCAGAATGTTCACTGTGCCTAATAGTGACTTGATTGACACCATAATGACATTATCCACTTTGATCAACCCTTTTTTTGTTAGAGATATGACCTAATAATAGGCTGATCCTGCTCCTCAAACCACAAAAAAATGTGTAGGAACCCAGGTGTTCAAATACTACTCAATGCCACCACAGGATGAACATAGCAATATTTATATTTGAGCTGTTTGTGTAAAATATGGACATTCTGAATCCTCTAAAGTCAAATATGTTTGTAACCACTCTACACTGCGTACAGAATTATTAGGCAAATGAGTATTTTGACCACATCATCCTCTTTATGCATGTTGTCTTACTCCAAGCTGTATAGGCTCGAAAGCCTACTACCAATTAAGCATATTAGGTGATGTGCATCTCTGTAATGAGAAGGGGTGTGGTCTAATGACATCAACACCCTATATTAGGTGTGCATAATTATTAGGCAACTTCCTTTCCTTTGGCAAAATGGGTCAAAAGAAGGACTTGACAGGCTCAGAAAAGTCAAAAATAGTGAGATATCTTGCAGAGGGATGCAGCACTCTTAAAATTGCAAAGCTTCTGAAGCGTGATCATCGAACAATCAAGCGTTTCATTCAAAATAGTCAACAGGGTCCCAAGAAGCGTGTGGAAAAACCAAGGCGCAAAATATTTGCCCATGAACTGAGAAAAGTCAAGCGTGCAGCTGCCAAGATGCCACTTGCCACCAGTTTGGCCATATTTCAGAGCTGCAACATCACTGGAGTGCCCAAAAGCACAAGGTGTGCAATACTCAGAGACATGGCCAAGGTAAGAAAGGCTGAAAGACGACCACCACTGAACAAGACACACAAGCTGAAACGTCAAGACTGGGCCAAGAAATATCTCAAGACTGATTTTTCTAAGGTTTTATGGACTGATGAAATGAGAGTGAGTCTTGATGGGCCAGATGGATGGGCCCGTGGCTGGATTGGTAAAGGGCAGAGAGCTCCAGTCCGACTTAGACGCCAGCAAGGTGGAGGTGGAGTACTGGTTTGGGCTGGTATCATCAAAGATGAGCTTGAGGGGCCTTTTCGGGTTGAGGATGGAGTCAAGCTCAACTTCCAGTCCTACTGCCAGTTTCTGGAAGACAACTTCTTCAAGCAGTGGTACAGGAAGAAGTCTGCATCCTTCAAGAAAAACATGATTTTCATGCAGGACAATGCTCCATCACACGCGTCCAAGTACTCCACAGCGTGGCTGGCAAGAAAGGGTATAAAAGAAGAAAATCTAATGACATGGCCTCCTTGTTCACCTGATCTGAACCCCATTGAGTACCTGTGGTCCATCATCAAATGTGAGATTTACAAGGAGGGAAAACAGTACACCTCTCTGAACAGTGTCTGGGAGGCTGTGGTTGCTGCTGCACGCAATGTTGATGGTGAACAGATCAAAACACTGACAGAATCCATGGATGGCAGGCTTTTGAGTGTCCTTGCAAAGAAAGGTGGCTATATTGGTCACTGATTTGTTTTTGTTTTGTATTTGAATGTCAGAAATGTATATTTGTGAATGTTGAGATGTTATATTGGTTTCACTGGTAAAAATAAATAATTGAAATGGGTATATATTTGTTTTTTGTTAAGTTGCCTAATAATTATGCACAGTAATAGTCACCTGCACACACAGATATCCCCCTAAAATAGCTAAAACTAAAAGCAAACTAAAAACTACTTCCAAAAATATTCAGCTTTGATATTAATGAGTTTTTTGGGTTCATTGAGAACATGGTTGTTGTTCAATAATAAAATTAATCCTCAAAAATACAACTTGCCTAATAATTCTGCACTCCCTGTATTCAGTCTACAGATCTAATAGAATTCCCTAGGGCTAGAGAAAATGCAGTTATCTCCTAGCTAGCACTACCTCTTGGAAGTGGCTCCCTATGAGTCAAAATCCAACTTGTCAACAAGCCTTGGGATTTGACAAAGGAATATAGCCAAGTCAGATATCCATCCACAGACAGCTGTTTCGGGGTGCTTGCCTCACGTCAGTACAGAGTAGAATTCTGGGTGGCTGGGTGCTGAATCTCTTTAAAGAAACCAACCTGCCTAAGCCGCTTTCAAGGCATCGCACCCAGACAGCCAGGATCCTACTCCCTACTGATGAGAGGTAAGCACCCCAAAACAGCTGTCTTTGGCTGGATATCTGACTTGTCAAATCCCAAGGCTTGTTGGAAAGTTGGATTTTGACTTATAGAAGCCACTTCCAAGAGGTGGCATTGGCAAGATCGTTCTCTTCCTTGGGAGATACCTCTGTGCATATTTGTTTCCCATGGAGCATTGCCATACCCTGGAGTACTTCCAGCAAGTCTCCATACAGGACTGGTCTCTTTAAGGAGATTCCGCACCTTGCCCAACATCGACGTCCGTGTTTTAAACATTTCCATATCTTAAGAGATCCACTTGAAGTGGTATAAATGTTTATAAATAAGGAAAGATATCACTATTTCATATATAGGTATAGAAGTATGTACCTGGCTTAAAGAGGAGCACTGCCTTCATGCAAGCAAATTCTGTTGCATCAACACTGAGTGACTTAAATCGACTGATTGTTTCTTGAAGGATTCGAATATCCACACTGGAGGAGACAGATTTCCCATGGACATTGGAAGAGAGGTCAGGCACAGACAACAAAGGGCAGCTCTCGAGGGGCATTGACCACTGGATAGCACACAGCAAGAACAGCTCACTCCATGCTTCCTCCAGGAGAATTACCTGCAGAAATAAGATATGGTATTTTATACAAGCTTTCATTTTTCACATGTAACGGTTAGCACAGCAAAGCATTTGGTTCTTATTAATATACCGTACATGTATGCATATTAATATACCGTACATGTATGCATTGACTTGGAAAGTAGTTTGGATCTGATAGTGATGTACTCTGGAGAGTCTGAACTGAAAGTTATCAGTGTTCATGAACTTCCTAAACTGCCTCAGTAAAGAACACTGGATTTGTCACCCATACACTGGCCTGAATATTGTCTTGCACCACCATTGCACCTCTGTCATTATCGGGCTCCGCACTTGCCCTCCTGCATCAATCACACCCTGCCAAACATCCACCATCAAGGGCAACCCAACTACCACCAGGCAGGAGCTCCAGAGTGTAAGGGAGTGCCTCATGGGAAGAAAAGGTGCTCCCCTCCATTCACTGCCACACAGAATGAGGATAGACACCGTAGACCACTACTCCTCCTATCAGTGTCACCACTACCACTCCCATCCTCCTCACAGCACTCTCCCCTGCTTTTTTATGTTCAGTATTTTATAGTAGTTTTAAATTGATTGTGCTTTATATGTTCTAGGACATCAGCTGTAGCAGGTGGATTTGTGACTTACCTGATCCCTGAAGGGAAGGTTAGAGAAGACTGGGAGGTTCTTGGCCCATTTCACTGCCATAAAGAGAAGCCGAGCAGATGTTTCATATACCCCCTCTGGACTGGATGTGATAAATGCAGACATCTGAAAGTCACTAGGTGTACGTTCTGGTTCATTACTTGTAACATCAATAGTCTCATCAGCTAGAACAAAGGATAAGGAAGGGCAATAAGCTGGCATGTCCTAGGGCCATGTAACAGTTTATAATAGGTTATTATTTTATATATGCAGGAAATCTATGCATAAATCCTTCAGATGAGCAGTTTACTGAAACCACATTACACTTTTTTTCCCAGATGAAAGGCACCTAAACTGTATATCAGCCATTATAGCTGATTATATAGTTTAGTTATACCAGTCTCGTTATCTGTTGGGGGACTGTAGTCTGGATCCACGCTAGCAAACCCTTGGGAGCTCCTGGTGTACACATTGGTAAATTAACAACTTATATTAAATTCTCACACTCATACCTTCTTCTGGTTCAAGTTTGGCGCAAGTTTCTGCTGTCATCAGACTGGCCATAAACCTGTGATTGTGGGGTGGGCTTAGAGTCCCTGATACTGTATTTGGAACAGGGGAACGTAAGTGGTTTCCTTGTGGACATGGTGGAGGAGGCTCTCGAGTTGTAGCTAAGTGTTCGTGATGGCTCTCTGTGTCCAGGTCAATACTGTCTAAGCGAATCTGAGCTGTGCTGCGAGGCTGGCGCTCATTCTGGACTGCTATAAAAAAGGAAAAAACACAGATCAATAGAATATTCACAAGGTGATATAAGAGCGGGCACTGAGGACAGTAACAAATGATAGTCTGCAAAAGCTCTCTAATAACCAATATACAGAGAGAAGAGCACTTGCCATCTTTATTCATGCCCGTTTGAAGACATTTCTTTAGCCTGCAGGCCTGGCACTGATTTCTGTGTGCTTTATCTACTGGGCACATTCCTGTTCCAGCCTGACATCTGTAAATAACAGAAAGCAGAAATGCATGTTATAGTAACCCATTATGCTTCAGTAGATTTAAATTCTATCTGCTAAAACCTTATATAGTAGTAATGTCTACAGCCACACTACATAATGGATGGGTATGATGTAGAGCATTGCTCCAATATGTGCACAAATGTAAGAACTTTAGAAAACTGGCCACAGTTGTGATCAGATATGCACTTATTTCCAAATATTTCATCAGAAACAAAAATTGAAATGACCCATCTACGTGAAAGCAGCAACAGTGTGGTCGGCCAAGCATAACCAGAATGGAGCTAATGCACTAATAATGGGGAAACAGCATTCCTAGTTGTAGATTCTCAGCTTCGTACATGTGAGCAGCCATGTCATACAGGCTTGCATTGGGTCCTTCAGATTGTGTCTATCAAAAGACCCATGACTTCATGATCTAAAGCAGGTATTGGCAACCTCCGGCGCTCCAGCTGTTCTGAAACTACAACTCCCAGAATCCTCCTTTCACTTTTTTTGTGAGTTACAAGAACAGATAAGCAAGTGTGCATGCTGGGAGTTGTAGTTTCACAGCAGCTGGAGTGCTGAAGGTTGCTGAACCCTGATCTAAAGAATTGGTGAGCAGTATGGATCTTTCATCTAATGGCAGGCCGCAGGCCCCTGTATAATTCAATAAGGAGGCTGTTTTACTGCATATGGTTGGATGCCAGCCTTCAGTGGTGGCAGAGGTCTAGTGATCCCCACACTGAGATATACCAGTAGATCACCAGTGATCTAACAGTTTAAGTTGTCTTTAAGTGATTTTAATGTGGCACCATAGATTGTACCTACTAAACTTCTCACTGATCAGCGACAAAAACCTACCGGTAGATAAGTTTCCGGCGAACACTTCTCTTGAAGAATCCACTGCAGCCATTACAAGCAAAGATGCCATAGTGTTTTCCACTGCTGCTGTCCCCACATACCCTACACAGTAGTGCAGGGCTGGGTGCAGGGCCTGGCGCAGGACTAGGAACTACAAGAAAAAAAGTTAAATTGTGAACTCTACTAGGGTAAGTTAAACTAGAACATGGAAACATGTTAAACTCAGTATAAGCACACTATGTATTGCCTACTATAATATGAGTAGCATTTTAAAGAAAATTTGGGAAACGTTTCATAGGTAATCCATACAGTTTCATAAGGGAGTATTTACACACCAGATTTAGTGCATAGTTTTCTATGACTGAAAATTGGTTCCATTCATGGATTTCTGCAAACCTTACTATGAAGATTCTGACAGCTGCAGAAACGCTAGAAAATATACTCGTGGAAACACATATAGATTCTTATCTATAATAACATGTATTTCCAATTATTCCCATATTCTGCAGTAATACACACAGGATGTAGCGTTCACATTACGGCAATAATCCAACTACAGTGCTGGTGGTCACAGGTAGGTATGATTGTGCCGCTTTATTCACTGAGGTGGTAAGACTGCTCCTTTTTCTTTCTTTGTGCATAGGTTGTGACATTAATTCACAGTAAGTGTATACAGCTACGTTGGAAGAGTGATGTTACAAGAGTGGAAATCTTTTATGACTGTTTTTAAAGGTTAAAGGACATATTAAATGTTAAGATTTAGATTTAATTCACCTTTATTTGGAGGCATGCAGTCCTTGTTGTGACTTTTTTAGCGTTCACATTAGTCTCAATTGCTAGTGAGGCTCACAGTCTGAGTTATATCTTACACTCGATAGCGATATGGAAGACACAGGTTGTCTATCAGGAGCTGTTTCCACAATAACGAGAACTTGGAAGACTTTCTTGATATTTAGGAAATAGAGATGATATCCTAAATATCAAGAAATTCATTCTAGATATCTTTCCTGTGGGAACATTGCTCAGTTGATGAACCATGTCTTCCATATTTCTATCAAGTATCTCACATTGGACTCTAAAGAGAAAACCAGGAAAGGCCAGTGGCTTGCCATTCCTCGAAAAGCAATCAGCTATGTGGCTATGACAGTTTTGCCTTTCTCCACAAGAAGGCAAATACAGCTAGTGCAAAATACTCCCATGAGGACACATGAAGCATGTTCTCTACCTTTTTCCTAAGCTTCCCATTACCATTGATCTCTACTCTGGTATGTTACACACATATATGTTATGGCAGGTTTTCAATAAGCCTATCTGAGTTTTGGAATAGGGATAGAAGACAAAAGGAGAACATAAAGGACAACATACAAAGTCTATCCAAATGGTGATCCAGTGTTGGTACATTGACAAGCATCACTATTTTACAAGACTTGGTAATAAGACTAATAACAGATAAAATTAGTCATATTTATCACTGTGCTTCAGAAGGTATTAACATATTGTGCACTGGGAAAAAAATCTTAGGTATAGAAGTGTAAAAATATGTTCTTACCTGACTGACTGTCATCTGCACTGGTACTAAGCACGGAGCCTGTGGGTGAACTCATTTCACCTTAACTTTCTAGAATCGTTCCTGAGATGATTCTCCTCTTATCAGGCTGTAAGCTCCTTTCAGCCCCAAAGATGTGAACAGAGTGCCACTATGACTTTTGAATCCCCTTTCACTAGTTTTAAACGTTATACCGTATGGAACAAGTCATTCCTGACTGTGACACAAAATACAAGATCCAAGAAGTACAGTAGATGGAGAAGGAGGTGATGCAACAGGATAGATACAGCAAGGATGGAGAGGTTTATCTATCTCTTGTTCCTTGTCTCTCTTGAGGAGTTTTCTTAGGGCCTGAAGATTAGCTCTTAACGCTGTGTAAGCAGATGCCTCTTGTCATCCTCTTAATCTTTACCATCTAAGAGAAGGTGGAGCCATCATCTCTACCCCTGTGAAGACGTGTCCACTCTGTTTCATGGACATTGGCAATTCAGAGATTTTCAAACCTCACCCTGAACTTTTTGACATATAGTACTGTAGGTGTCAGCTATGCTGGAAAATATTGTTCATGCTGCCAGATTAAACATCTTCATGGATGATTGTGGTTTGGGAAAATCATTATTAATTTTACAAGTCATTGAAGGCAATATTATCTCTACGTTTTTCCTGTTGATATAATGAGTAATATGAATGTATAAACAACCATAAATATATGAAAACCAAGATGGGACCATGACCTAGATTTCTCTAGTGTCTTTTTCACACCATTGCATCCTCTTACCTCTGGTAATGGAATCTGGAATCTACATTTTGGCAGAAGGTGGACAGTTTATCATGAGGCTGCCACCTCATGCCTGCTGCTAAGACTTCCAGGGTTTGGTATTAAAAGAAATAAACAGCTAAGAAAAGTACTGAACTACATTATAATCTTTGAGATTGCAAAACAATATTCTAGAACCCATTAATGGTAAAGAAAAAGGTAACCTTGTATAGCATTTACTTATAAAATTATTCCTTTCAAGAAAGTAGCAGCTGTGAGGTCAGACAAATGCTGGTAATTAGAAGCAATCCCCCAATAATCCATTTATCTAGAAATTATAGAGCAAGCAGAAAATACAAAAGATAATTAACTAACAAATATGCCCAAAGCTCAGGAATCATGTGGCAGATGGTGGGTTTACGGGCAGAGCACAGTGACTGAGGGTCCTCTCTATAGATGTGTTTATGTAATCTCCAGGGAGAAAACATTGTGATCAGGGGCGTAGCTATAGGGGAAGCAAAGGAAGCGACTGCTTTGGAGCCCTGACCTAGAAGGGGCCCATCCAAGAGGAGGAGGAGGACTAAAAGATTTTGGCAGGGCCCCCTCAACAGTATTACACAATGAAATTATATACAGTGACAGTATAGACCAGGCATCCTTAAACTGCGGCCCTCCAGCTGTTGCAAAACTACAACTCCCAGCATGCCCGAACAGCCTACAGGTATCAGCCTACAGTAGGGCATTGTGGGAGTTGTAGTTTTACAACAGCTGGAGGGCTGCAGTTTGAGGATGCCTGGTATAGACAGTGTAGAAAACGGATGGAACAGCTGGCAGCCCTGGTCTGAGAGAGCGATCTTTACTAGCCACAGGAATGGGGGTGGCATGAAAAGAAGGGGTTGCGAAAAAATTACTGGGGGAGGGGAGCCCCATTCAAAAATTTGCTGTGGGGCCAGGTCATTTCTAGTTACGCCACTTATTGCAATCAATGGATTTTTTATGCCGTATGATATTTTATAAGTACAACATGTTCCATTTTGTGTATGGGTGGGAGCTAATAGTAAAAAAATAAAAAAATTATCAGATTGCCCTCTCCATCAGTGACCACAGTGATCAAACCTGATGAGCCAGGGGTGTAATTATATACATGAAATATAACATTGCTATAAGGATATGTATTTGGGGAAACAGACACATTATACATGAATTCTAAATGGTATTAAGCAACAAAAGTAAGAAAATGGCATAATAATAATAAAAAGAAACCCGTGGCTATATAAGCACAGAATCAGTATCTACTGCAATCCCTCATCACTTCTGTGAAGGGATCAGAAAAAGAGCATGTTCAGAGCCAACACATAAATCACATAATCCTCTGCTAATACGGTTACACATTGCATTAAAGTGAGACGCAAGCAATTACTGTATGAGCAACAACAACACAGAGCACTCCCTCCCCACACCAGAAATTGTAAGCCTTATATGCCGAAAGGTTAAATTGGCTAAGTCAAGATCATTTTCCCAACTCTGACGCTCTTGCTTAATAATATGAGATCAGTATAGAGTTACAAGTCAGATCTAACAAAACACTAACAAAGGTTTTCTACTCATAGACCATAAAGTATAAAAAAAGAAAAAGTACTTAAAGGGCACATCCCATTTAGCACCCATTTACAATTAATTACTAAACATAACGCTGCTTGCGTTCGGGTGTCCGCCTGGCCGTGCGGAATGGAGGCCAAGCGGAGCCATCCTGATGCATTCTGAGCGGATCCGCATCCACTCAGAATGCATTGGGGCTCTACGGATCCGTTTGGGGCCGCTTGTAAGAGCCTTCAAACGGAGCTCACAAGCGGAACCCCGAACGCTAGTGTGAAAATAGCCTAAGATGTATGACCACCTTAACAGTAAGTAAATAATAGACCATTTAAGATGAATCATATACCTGTTGTATGACTATGGGCACTTGATATTTTAAGCCCATGCCCATCATTTCACCATTAATCTGCATAAATATTGAATTGCAGCCAAACGGATCCGTCCAGACTTACAATGTAAGTCAATGGGGACGGATCAGTTTGAAGTTGACACAATAAGGTGCAATTTCAAACGGATCCGTCCCCCATTGACTTTCAATGTAAAGTCTGGACGGATCCGTCTGAATGCAGCGCATTGCACAGACCTGTCACTTACCAGTAGGAGGAGCGCCGGCCGGCCACAGACAGCACATGTAAGTATAAGCTAAGTAATACTGGGGAGGGAGGAAGGGAAGGACAGGGGGCCGCACTGACCACCAATGCTTTTAATACTGGGGAAGGAGGGAGGGGGGCCGCACTGGCCACCAATGCTTTTAATACTGGGGAAGGAGGGGGGTCTGGCCCCTGCTGCCTAGCAGCACCCGGACAGGGGGCTGAGATACGCACATTTAACCCCTCAGGTGCGGCACCTGAGGGGTTAATTGTGCAGATCACAGCCCCCTGTAAGAGATCGGGTGCTGCCAGGCAGCAGGGGGCAGTTATGTACACAGTTCTTAGTATATTCTAACTTGAAGCATCCCCATCACCATGGGAACGCCTCTGTGTTAGAATATACTGTCAGATCTGAGTTTTCACGATCGTGAAAACTCAGATCTGAAAAAGCTGTTATGCAGACGGATCCGCACTGAATGGATACCATCGTTTGCATTTATAGGTGCGGATCCGTCTGTGCAGATACCAGACGGATCCGCACCTAGCGCAGGTGTGAAAGTAGCCTTAAAAATTGTTTATTTAGAGATGAGCGAATCAAAGTTGACGAAGTGGAATTCGATCTGAATTTCAGGAAAAATTCGATTCGCACCGAATCCAAATTTCCTCACGCTTCGTGGTAACGAATCACATTTTTTCCTAAAATGGCTGCTGCACATGTGAGGACATGGAGCAAGGAACTCTGGGAAGGCAGGGTCACCCATAATGCCATGTATGCAGCCATTCAGCAGGCAGCCAGCCCTGTGATGTCACAGCCCTATAAATAGCTGCAGCCATCTTGGATTCTGCCATTTTCCAGTGTACTTAGTGCAGGGAGAGACATCAGCAGGCGTTAGGGACAGTGCTAGAAAAAACTTAATTGTGCTAAAAAAAAGCCATTTACAAGTTCAGGGAAAGATTATTCAAGGTGTAGGGAAAGGATAGGGAGGAATCATTCCACAGCATTTATGTTGAACAGGGTTCAGTAGGTGAGGTTACAGCCTGAGGTAATAGGAACAATCCTATTACACCTTGCTGCACTGACTGGGCACCCAAATTTCCATTACATAGCTCTGTAATTCCAGCAAACCGTTCTTGTTATTGAGGTGCAAGTGCTGATTGATACAGGGATTAACAGGGTTTATTACAAGGAAATGTTTCTGTCTTTTTTGCCCTTGTGCGGTGCAGTTATATGTTCTAAAGCATTTTTTGGCTTGTATTAGTGGGGGAAAAAAGGGCTTATTAGCCGTTGTGTGGTGAAGTGTGAAAATTACAGCCCTTTTTGTCGTGTATTAGTGGCAAAAGAAAAATATATTTGCCGTTCATCGGTGCAGTTATATGTTCTAAAGCCCTTTTTGTTGTGTATTAGCCGCAAAAGAAAAATATATTTGCTGTTCAGCGGTGCAGTTATATGTTCTAAAGCCTTCTGTGGCGTGTATAAGTGGAAAAAAAATAAGGGCCTATTTGCTGTTCAGATGTGCAGTTATATGTTCTAAAGTCCTTTTTGTCGTGTATTAGTGGCAAAAGAGAAATATATTTGCCGTTCAGCGGTGCTGTTATACGTTCTAAAGCCCTTTTTGTCGTGTATTAGTGGCAAAAGAAAAATATATTTGCCGTTCAGCGGTGCAGTTATATGTTCTAAAGCCCTTTTTGTTGTGTATTAGCCGCAAAAGAAAAATATATTTGCTGTTCAGCGGTGCAGTTATATGTTCTAAAGCCTTCTGTGGCGTGTATAAGTGGAAAAAAAATAAAGACCTATTTGCCGTTCAGTTATATGTTCTAAAGCCCTTTTTGGCATGTAATAGTGGCAAAATAAATATATATTTGCCGTTCAGCAGTGCAGTTATATATTCTAAAGCCTTTTGTGGCGTGTATAAGTGGAAAAAGAAAAATATATTTGCCGTTCAGAGGTGCAGTTATATTTTCTAAAGCCCTTTTTATTGTGTATTAGTGGCAAAAGATAAATATATTTGCCGTTCAGCGGTGCAGTTATACGTTCTAAAGCCCTTTTTGTTGTGTATTAGTGGCAAAAGAAAAATATATTTGCCGTTCAGTGGTACAGTTATATGCTCTAAAGCCCTGGGGGGGGGCTGAACTGGAGGAGGAGGACATTTGAGCACAAGCAATATGTAGCAAAATAGGTGCTTTTTACACACAGGTGACAGGAGAGGAGGAGCAGGAGCAGTCAGAGGAGCTACAGAGCGATGAGGAAGACGAAGCAGAGGACACAGACACACCATGGCAGTATGCAGTGGAGATGGAGACTGAAAGTATCCTTTCCTTCTCAATGCACCTTGATTCCTTTCTTTGTCCCCGGAAACAGGCCTGGAGAACTATCAGTGACACATAGTCTGATGTCAGTAACAGCTCTGAGTTTATTCTTGACCATACGGGCCTTTTATACATCCATCCGTACATACAAGAACAGCAGCGGCTCTCATTACAATAGTGCTGACTAGGAACAGTTCCTTATACAGACAGAAGGTCAATGTAAATATATATTCACCCTCTAGTATGATGTCACCCAACCTCCTGTCCTTCATACAGATCATATAGCTTATTCTATTTAACCCTTCAGAGACAGGGAGTCCCTCCTAGTCACTTGCACAAATGGCCCGATGCATGCTCACTTGCTTGCGTAGTGACAGCCGAATTGTCACTATTTGGCAGAGGGATGACTTCTGGCTCTCCACCTTGTTGGACCCTCGCTACTGATCCAAAATGGGGGCCTTTTTTACACCCGTTGAGAGGGAGGACAAACTGAACTACTATAGAGACATCCTATGTAGTCAGTTGGCCGCTTCCTATCTGTGCCATCGTCCATCCTCTTGCAGGTCTGACCGGGGGGGGGGGGGGCCCTCTGTGCTCACGTTTCACTGCCATGGCTGCTGGGGAGGGGTGGGCGGGGGCCATAGTTACCCCAAAAAGAACTCGCCTGTCAAGATGAATCAGGCGTGGATCAGCCAGGATTTCCACCCACCAATGCCTGATGCATCAGACTAGATCATCCATGGTGCCACACCAACACTTTGACAAAAGAGACCGGTTTCTTCTGGCTACCTGCCTCAGCTACTATTCTGATGCTGCCACCCACCTGATCTCACACATCTGATGCGAAATGCTCCTTCTTTCACCCACTATCTTCAGATGGTACTGGTATTGCCACCCACCTCCCCACTCTGTCACCGGGTCACTCTGTGGTCTCCTGATGCTGCTGCCACCTCCACACTATGTCACCTTGCCACTCTGTGGTCTTCTGATGCTGCTGCCACCTTCACACTATGTCACCTTGCCACTCTGTGGTCTCCTCATGCTGCTGCCACCTCCACACTATGTCACCTTGCCACTCTGTGGTTTTCTGATGCTGCTGCCACCTCCACACTATATCACCTTGCTACTCTGTGGTCTCCCTATGCTGCTGCCACCTCTGAACTATGTCACCTTGCCACTCTGTGGTCTCCTGATGCTGCTGCCACCTCCACACTATGTCACCTTGCCACTCTGTGGTCTCCCCATGCTGCTGCCACCTCCACACTATGTCACCTTGCCACTCTGTGGCCTCCTGATGCTGCCACCACCTCCAGACTGTCATTGTGCCACTCTGTGGTCTCCTCCTGATGCTGCTGTCGCCACCTCCTCACTCTGTCATTGTGCCACTCTGTGGCCTCTTGATGATGCGGCTGCTGCTGCCACCTCCAGACTGTCATTGTGCCACTCTGTGGTCTCCTCCTGATGCTGCTGTCGCCACCTCCTCACACTGTCACTGTGCCACTCTATGGCATCCTGAAGCTGCTTTCACCTCACCACTATGTCATAGGGCCACTCTGTGGACTTCTCATGCTGTTCCCACCCTCCCCACTTCATGACTGGGCCACTATTTTGCCTTTCGGCCTGGCTGACATTATCATTTATTTGACCCTTCTTCTGATCTGTCAGAAGAAAAGAAAAATGAGATGCACAACGAATCCTGTCTGTGTAGTAGCTGTAAGGCCTGTATGGTCCCATCAGAATTGGCTTGTGATTTGGTAGCCAAAAGAAGGAGTGGGTACATTAGCAATACTGATTGATTACTGACCAAATGCTGACCGAGTGAAGGCGGATGCTCAACAGACAGGATCCATTTTTTGGGGGTTATTGTTCTGACGGATCAGAGAAAGGGCAAAATAATCAGTGACGTCAACACAAACTTACTGCTGACACCCTCTCCACTCTGTCGGGGTGCATTACTTGTATAGGCGTTTAATAGAACAGGTTCTGTAGACATCTATGTGAAATCAGCCGACGACGGTGTAAAAGGAGTGCGCTTCTTCTTGGCACTAACATCGACCTGTAAGGCTGAGTTCATACTTCAGTTTTGACCCCGTGACTGTCAAAATAAGTGAAGTGTGCGGGTGGTGTTTTATCAAAAATGAGTGGGACACACATCCCTGTGACTCCGAAACTTTGCCTGTTTGGTTTGTATAATGATGTAAAAGGTCCAAAGAACATAAGAATCTTGTGTGCGGCTTTGCTGGCCTCAGCTAGACTCCTCATTGCGACATATTGGAAACAACAGGAAATACCTTCAATCCAGAAATGGATTGTTAAATGTGACCAGATATGTAGGCTTGAGCAGATAGTGCATTGGGACTCTGGATCCCCGCTTAAATTTGAGACCATCTGGAACCCCTGGAGATCTTATAGACGATTTACTCTGGATTAATTACGTTAAAATAAAAATATACTTAGTATACTTGAATAACGGCCCTTGCACGATGATGAGCGAATCTAAGTACATATGGATGAGACTTACAGATAATAAAAACACAGCATCCGACTGTCCTTAACATGTTGATGTTATATTTTTAAAGAGCGAACATCTTATGCACCACTTATCTGCTTCACCCCCCCCCCCTTCCTTTTTATGTTTCCTTTATCTTTCCCCCCTCCCACCTACCTGTTTATGTCTAATATCTGTTTTTTATGTGGTTACTTATAAGCTTAACTACATGTGGTGATCAACACCACGTGATTGAACACGTTACGTAAAGATTGATAATGTCCGAAATGTTTGTTTACAAGAATATTGACAATATCATAGAGCTATCCCTGATACACGTTATTTCATCTTGTATTTGTATCTTATTTGATCTGAACGGATATATATGTATCTATTGTATCAAACAGTCAATATGTTTGTTTTATTGGCTGACAAAACAATAAAAAGAGTTTTAAAACAAATAAGTGAAGTGTGCAGTGATTCTAAGAGCGACGCCAGTCATCTGCATGTCATACTGACTCTCAGTATTATTTCACTACCACAGCAAACTCCCTATGTGTGTTACTGCAAGGCACAGTGTTCTACACCAGTGATGGCCAGTTCGCAGTGTTCACCAGCGAACACATGCAGGCTGCCATCTTGACTCACAGGTCCGGCGATGCACAGGTAAGCCCTTACACCTGTGCCGGGAGTCGGTCTGAAACAAATGCGGTCACCGGGAGCAGGCAGTTCCGAGAACAGCCGCCAGGGGCCTTCATCGGGCTGTTCTCAGAACTGCCTGCTCCTGGTGACCGCATTTGATTTCAGACAGGGCTTACCTGTGCATCGCCAGACTTGTGAGTCAAGATGGCAGCCCGCGTGTGTTCGCTGGTGAACACTGCGAACTGGCCATCACTGTTCTACACCACTATAAAGGCTCTCTGCAGCCAGGAAATTGCCGTTTTTTAACGCGATTTGCTGTGAATAAATTCGGATCGAACCAAATTTTTCTTAAAAAATTTGGCAAACCGGCCGAATCGAATTCTTTCAAAGTTCACTCATCTCTAGGTTTATTCAAGCACCTAAATGTATGGATGCATGCAAGCATAGAAAGAAGGACTAAATAATATAGTAAACTCTGGTGGCCTCTAGTGGTTGCAGACAGTGTTATCTGAGGGTGCCTTCACAACTGAAAATCAGTTCTATTCATTTGAATGGAGTTGTTTTAGCAGCAAGCATGCAGGTCCCATTCAAATTAATGGAACTGATTTTTCTGAAATTTTGGCAAAAAATCTGCTGCGTGTAAAGGCACTCTAAAGCAAAATTTTGTTTCAAGTTGCTATGAAATTGAAAAGTCCAGATTGGTGCCCCTGATTTTTCCATCTATAGAATAAAATGGAATAATTAATTTATCAATCAATATCAGCCTCTTGCAGAAACATCACAGCTCTGTCCACTAGTGTAGTCGACGGCAGTGATTACTGCGGCGCTGCTTCCATTCACTTCAGTGAACAAAGCTGTGAAGTTACAATGTCTGTTTCTAGCACCCAGAGATCCTGCAAGGTTGTCCAAATCCCACTGACATTAAGGATATGTCATCAATTGTTCAGTTTTAGAGAACCTCTTAATAGGATATTTTGACCTCCCAAAAATGTAGTGAATGCCAGGAATCTGTCAAATACAATGAAAAAAAAAAAAAAAAGCAGCTCACCTTTTGAAAGATGAGATGCTCCAGTCCCAGTCTCTTTCAGTACCTGTTGGCCCACAAGTGGTGATGTCCCGTCTTTAGTCATGTTGACCACTGCAGCCATTCCATGGCTTTAGCTGTGATTTGCCCCAGAGAGCCAGCCAGGTAACCACAGAGGCCCAGTGATCACAAACTGGAAGCCGGAGGAAATGGAGCCACTTTCAAAAGATCAGACTTTTATTTGGTTTTAAACAGATTCCTGATACTACATTTTCGGCAGTACTTTGGTCAGTATTTGTAAGTATTTTTTTATCAGCATTTGTAAAACCAGGAGTAAGCCTACAGAGAAAAAGTGTAAGGGTCCAGTCACACGTCCGCAATTTCGTTCCGCATTTCGCGGAACGGAATTGCGGACCCGTTCATTTCTATGGGGCAGCACGATGTGCTGCCCGGATCCGGAATTGCTGACCCGCACTTCCGTATCCGCAATTCCGAAAAAAATAGAACATGTCCTATTCTTGTCCGCTATTGCAATAAATAGGCATATTTTATTAGTGGCGGCAATGTGCGGATCCAGCATAGATCAGCAAAAACGCTTCTGTTATGATAATGCAACCGTCTGCATCCGTTATGAATGGATCCGGTTGTATTATATCTAAAATGGCCATAATGGATTCGGCACGAAAACCATTGTAAGTCAATAGGCGCTGAATCAGTTTTCTTTTGTGTCCGAGAAAACTGATCCGGCACCATTGATTTACATTGTGTTTCAAACCAGATCCACCTTGCTCCGCATCTCATCCCGGACAGAAAAACGCTGCAACAAAACGGAATGGAATTCATTCTGGTGCATTCCATTTCATTCAGTTCAGATGACAATGAATGTAGACAAAACTGAAGCGCTTTCCTCCGGTATTGAGATCTTATCATAGATCCTATTATGGATCTCAATACCGGAAAGGAAAAACGCAGATGTGAAAGTAGCCTAGTGTTTTGTACTGCTCCTGGTTTTGGCTTTCAAATAAGGCCTGATGCACACGACCGTATGTATTTTGCAGGCCGCAAAAAACGGATGACGTCCATGTGTATTCCGTATTTTGCGGAACGTAACAGCTGGCCCCTAATAGAACAGTACTATTCTTGTCCATAATGCTGACAATAATAGGACATGTTCTATTTTTTGGCGGAATGAAAATACGGAAATATGCACACGGAGTAACTTCTGTTTTTTTTGCGGACCCACTGAAATGAATGGTTCTGTTTACGGTCCGCAAAAAAAAACAACGGAACGGACACGGAAAGAAAATACGTTCGTGTGCATGAGCCCTAATACAGATGAAAATACACAAGTGACCTTAGAGATCTTGTTTGACATTGTTTTAGGCCACACCTAAAAACCCTAATTTCATTCATATTTTCCCTATTAAATCTAGTGAATCATAGAAAATCTGAAAACCTAAAAGAGGAAAGAGTAATTGGGAACATTTTTGTAATGTAATGTTTATTGCAATATGTGTTTTTGTATTAGTAGAATGACAAATATTCTTTTTAGCTCATGAAAATTGTCGGTTTTCCTGGAGTTGACAGTTAAAGCAAAGGACAAAACATTAAAGGTACCAGATACGGTAGATATATAGTTGAAAAAAGACATACTGTATTTTTCGCCCTATAAGACTCACCGGCCCATAAGAAGCACCTAGGTTTTAGAGGAGAACAATAATAAAAAAATATTTTCCTTTACACCTCAGGTCAGACCAGCAATCAGACCCCCAATTTTAATCAGACCTCAGCTTACAGCCCTAATCAGACCCCCAATGTCAATCAGACCTCAGATCAGACCCCCAATGCCTCAGATCAACCCACCAACCTTCAGCCATCTATCAGCCCCCATATGCCAGCCATCTTTCAGCCCCATATATTCAGCCATCAGCCCCCATATGTCAGCCATCAGCCCCAGCACAAAACTCACTTACCTCTCCTGCTCCTGGACGCCACCACTCCTCACCATCGCAATCCTCTTCATCCTGCTGTTGGCTGTGTATTGCGGCGCACAGTGTGAGGTCACAGAGCGCCCGCACGCTGTGCGCAGCCCTGCACAGCCAATAGCCAAGCCGCGGACCAGGAAGAGGTGAGTACAGAGCCTTCACAGCTTCCCGTTCCCCCGGTACTAATGAAGTGCTTCCATAATGGAAGCGCTTCATTAGTTTTTGCCCCATAAGACTCACTTTGTCTTATGGGGCGAAAAATACAGTAAGTCCTTCAAGTTCAACCGGGGGACAGGTGAAGAAATAAGGGAAGTGGAGTGAGAACAAGACTTCTACACATTTGCATTAGAAATATTCTAGGAAATCATCTAAGTCTGTTTTTAAAATTGTCCATTGTTCCTGCTGTGACCACGTCCTGAGGTAGACTATCCTACAGATTCACAGCTCTTATAGTGAATAAGCCTTGTCACCCCTGGAGAGTGTACTTTTTGGGTGCCTGCACATGGTGTGGATTACTTGCGGGAAAACCATGTACACTTTGCTTATGTGCAGAAAATGGCTTGCTGTGCGGATTTTGAAATCCACAGCATATCAATTGTTGTTGCATTCTTTTTGTGCGGATTTCACCCTTTTCAATGGATGGGTGTGATCTGCGGTAAAAAACACATCAAATCTGCACCAGAAACTGGTACCCAGAACTGAACTGCATATTCCAGATGAGTCTGCACCAAAGCTTTGTAAAGTTGTACTATTACATCCCTATCCCACGAGTTGATGCCACATTTAATTTGACAATATACTGCTTAGAAGCAGCTGACATTAAAACCTGTTATTTACTCTATGATCTACAGGTAAACCCAGATTCTTCTCTACTCCCCCAGTGTCCAGGTCAGCTTGTAGTTAATGGACATCTTCAATAGACTGCACAGTATTACATAGCTTGGTGCCATCTGCAAAAATAGAAACAGTGTTATTAATATATACCGTATTTTTCAACCTATAAGATGCATTTTTTGCCCCCCAAAGTGGGGGAAAAATGTCAGTGCATCTTATGGGACAAATACTAATGAGCAGTTCCATTATGTAAGCGATCATTAGTACAACAAGACTGGGAAGTGGTGAATACATTGCTGCCTGTGCTGGCTCTGCATTCACCTTTTCCTGGTCTTTTTCTGTAGGCTCCTGTGCTGTGACCTGCACACAGCGTGAGGACGTAGGTGCACTCTGTAACATCATGCTGTGCAACATCAGGTCACAGCACAGAGCTCTGTATCTCAGGATCGTTGGCGTCACAGGAGAGGTGAGTTGATATTTTTTCTTTATCTGAGGTCTAATTAACTATGGGGCTCTGATTAACATTGGGGGTCCGATCTGAGGTCTGTTTGGGGGTCTGAGCTGCGGTTTAATTAGCACTGGGGGTCTGAGCTGCAGTCTAATTATCATTGGGGGTCTGATCTGAGATCTGAATAACACAGGGGTTCTGATCTGAGGTCTGATGAAAAATATTTTTTTCTTATTTTCCTCGTCTAAAACTGTAACGGATCACCTTCCGTTAATGGATGCTTCCTAGCTTGCGCCGAGGACCACAAGCACCGCACTGGACACCACAACCACCGCAGACTCCACAACCGCCGTAGCTTAACTGGAGCCGCGCCGTCTTCCTTCCACCCTGAATGAACCTCCAGCATTCAGGACTGTGTGGGAAAGTTCTCTCCTCCAGGAGAGGGTATCAGGGACAAGAAGAAAGAGATTAAAGCTCCAGGGAATATTCAGAGCATAGCAATCCCCAGCGTGATACAGCTATTCCCTCCAATAACGAGACAAGGCTACGTTTTGAGGGATCAAGAAGAACATGAACACTTTATTGAGGGCTACCCGCCCGTATTTATACAGGTCCCCATCTGGTGTACACGCCCCTAGGGGACCAGAAGGAGAACTGTGACACAGGACAGATACGTAGCACTCAGGATACACAGACACAACACATCCCCACAATGCATCATGGTTTCCTCCTCTCTGCCCTGGAGACACCCGAAGAGCAATTCAATTATCTCTCAGGACAAAGGGAAATCACCAATACACATGTGGGAACAACAGGACAGGAATCACCACCCAAACACACAATGTCACACCCTCCCAGTAAACACAGACATTTAACCTATTCCCAGATAGCTCAGGTCTGAGGGCATATCATTAGGGGAATGCCGCTCAGAGTACACAAATACAATAAAATTAGCTATCTGGGTGTCATTTTTAATCCATACGGATGGGTCTGTCACAAATTCCAACCGCGTTTGGTCCTATTAACAGTCCAGACATGCGGCATAGTTCTGTTACACTGTTCTTGAAGGGTAATATGTCCCGGGGCCATAGTCGTAGGGCAGGAGGCTAGCCATAGGTTTTCTACAATGCCCAGTGGCAAATGGTAGTTTGTCACACATCTCCCCTTTGGGGGGAAGACTAACCAGGCACCTGACCTTCTGTCTGTCAGTGCCTCCGTTAGTCGATCCACCAACCCACAGTAACCAAATGCCCGAGTAGCCCACCCACAACAAACAGGTACAAGGGTGACCCACCCACAAGAAATAGTTACTGCACCTGGGTATTTTGCTGTGGGGACTTGAGGGAGGGCAGAGGCCGACTGCACTCTGCCCAGCTACCAGCTCTTCTGCTGGGGTGCTGAGACCATAGTCCGGCTCAGTAGCCAGAGGAACATGGGAGTCAGTAGGGGTTAACATCACCTTTGTTAACCCTGAGGCCACGTTAGGTGTTAACTGGGGAGGGGAATTTGTACTTACCCCCACTCCTCCTGTTGTCCTGGTGAGGGTAGTGGGGGATCTGGACAGGCTGTCCAGCATCCCGGTAGGTCAGGCGCAGAGACCACGGTCCCATCTGCGCCGTCTGGGCGATTGGTGTCTCCCCTTGTTATGGTAAGCTGCCGCTGGGGAGAGAGGGTGCTGCGCTCCTCTCCCTGAAACACAGGCTGCCGCTGGGGAGGAAGGACGACACTTTCAGCTCCCTGGGGTTCACACTGCCGCTTGGGGGTAAGGACGACACCTTCGGCCCCCTGGGGTACACACTGCCGCTGGGGAGGAAGGAGGGCACCTTCAGCTCCCTGTAACACACACTGACGCTGGGGAGGAAGGACGACACCTTCAGCTCTCTGGGGTTCACACTGCCGCTGGGGGGGAAGGACGACACCTTCGGCCCCCTGGGGTACCCACTGCCGCTGGGGATGAAGGAGGCCACCTTCAGCTCCCTGTAACACACACTGCCGCTGGGGAGGAAGGACGACACCTTCAGCTCCCTGGGGTTCACACTGCCGCTGGGGGGGAAGGACGACACCTTCGGCCCCCTGGGGTACACACTGCCGCTGGGGAGGAAGGAGGTCACCTTCAGCTCCCTGTAACACACACTGCCGCTGGGGAGGAAGGACGACACCTTCAGCTCCCTGGGGTTCACACTGCCGCTGGGGGGGGGGAAAGGACGACACCTTCTGCCCCCTGGGGTACACACTGCCGCTGGGGGGGAAGGACGACACCTTCGGCCCCCTGTAACTCACGCTTTTGCTGGGGCGCAGGGACGGAATACTTCGCTATCTCTGCCCGATATTCTGCTTCCTTCTGCAGATACTCCACCAGTTCTCTCCTCACTTTCGGTACAAGTTCCTCTGTTAGGTGGGGCCCGTAGATAGCCAACCGCCTCTTCAGTATAGCGTCAAACCGTACGTGACTATACCAATATTCCAGTTTTGCTTGGTGTTCCCAGGATGCTGCTCCTCGCACTAGGGAAGCCATCCCACCACTTGCCACCAATGTAACGGATCACCTTCCGTTAATGGACGCTTCCTAGCTTGCGCCGAGGACCACAAGCACCGCAGACTCCACAACCGCCGTAGCTTAACTGGAGCCGCGCCGTCTTCCTTCCACCCTGAATGAACCTCCAGCATTCAGGACCATGTGGGAAAGATCTCTCCTCCAGGAGAGGGTATCAGGGACAAGAAGAAAGAGATTAAAGCTCCAGGGAATATGCAGAGCATAGCAATCCCCAGCATGATACAGCTATTCCCTCCAATAACGAGACAAGGCTACGTTTTGAGGGATCAAGAAGAACATGAACACTTTATTGAGGGCTACCCGCCCGTATTTATGCAGGTCCCCATCTGGTGTACACGCCCCTAGGGGACCAGAAGGAGAACTGTGACACAGGACAGATACGTAGCACTCAGGATACACAGACACAACACATCCCCACAATGCATCATGGTTTCCTCCTCTCTGCCCTGGAGACACCCGAAGAGCAATTCAATTATCTCTCAGGACAAAGGGAAATCACCAATACACATGTGGGAACAACAGGACAGGAATCACCACCCAAACACACAATGTCACACCCTCCCAGCAAACTAGGGATCGACCGATTATCGGTTTGGCCGATATTATCGGCCGATATTGAGGATTTTGAACATTATCGGTATCGGCATCTATTTTGCCGATATACCGATAACGTATTGGGAACACAGGGGAGAAGGAAGCAGTGTCTCCTCCCCCTGTGCTGCTGCTGCCGCTGCCGCCAATAACAGAAGAGAAGACAAGAGGAGGGGAGGGGCTGTGGCCGCTGCGCCACCAATGAAGATAAGCCTTTCATTCATTCATATACAGGAGGCGGGAGCTGGCTGCAGAATCACATAGCCGGCTCCCGGCCTCTATGAGCGGTAGCTGCGATCCGCGGTAGTTAACTCCTCAGGTGCCGCGGATCGCATGCTACCGCTCATAGAGGTCGGGAGCCGGCTATGTGATTCTGCAGCCAGCTCCCGCCTCCTGTATATGAATGATTGAGAGACTTATCTTCATTGGTGGCGCAGTGCGCCCCCCCAAGCCCCCCAGTATTAATCATTGGTGGCGCAGTGAGCCCCCCACCCCAATCCCGGCCAATAGTAAAAACATTGGTGGCGCAGTGCGCCCCCCCCCCCTCAACCCAGTATTACTCATTGGTGGCAGTGGCCACAGGATCCCCTCTCCCCTGCTCCTCCGATCGGAGCCCCAGCTGTGTAAGCCTGGGGCTCCGATCGGTTACCATGGCAGCCAGGACGCTATTGAAGCCCTGGCTGCTATGTTCAGCTCCATGCTGCTGTGTGCACAAAGCACAGAGCAGCAGGGACAGTGTGAGCTCCTATTCACCCTGATAGAGATCTATCAGGGGGAATAGGACAAGGGTTCTAGTCCCTAAGGGGGCTAAAAGTTAGTAAAAAAAAACACAAAAATATTAAGTATAAATGAAAAAGACTTTTTATAAAAAAAAAATACACATTGACAATAAACAAAAAAATACACATTAACAATAAACATTAATTTTCAGCAGATTTGTGTAGGAATTTATTTTTTCTCAAAAATGAAAATTCCCAGAATATCGGTATAAATTATCGGCTATCGGCCTGAAAGTTCACAAATTATCGGTATCGGCCCTAAAAAATCTATATCGGTCGATCCCTACAGCAAACACAGACATTTAACCTATTCCCAGATAGCTCAAGTCTGAGGGCATATCATTAGGGGAATGCCGCTCAGAGTACACAAATACAATAAAATTAGCTATCTGGGTGCCATTTTTTAATCCATACGGATGGGTCTGTCACAAATTCCAACCACGTTCGGTCCTATTAACAGTCCAGACATGCGGCATAGTTCTGCTACACTGTTCTTGAAGGGTAATATGTCCCGGGGCCATAGTCGTAGGGCAGGAGGCTAGCCATAAGTTTTCTACAATGCCCAGTGGCAAATGGCAGTTTGTCACAAAAACCTATGTGTCACTTATGGGCAGGTGCATCTTATAGGACAAAATATATACTAATTAATAAATACGTTAAATAATAGGGGACCTGGCTGTGAACTTTGGGGTATACCACTTATAACTGGGTATCATTCAGAATACAGATCATTGACCATGACTTTCTGGTCCTTCAGACAGTTGTCAATCCTATTACAAACTATACTTTCTAAGCCTAAGACCTTATTTTACCTATTAAATGTTTATGAGGGAAAGTATCAAATGCCTTTTCAAAGTCCAAGAACACTATCTCCACAGCTGCCCTTTTGCCCATGCTTCTACTCCTTTGTACACCTTGCTGGCTATCATTTGTCTTACATGTTATTTGATCTGCACTTTCATAGCCATATTGTTAGGCTGTGTGTATAATACTTCTTTATGAATTTTTGCATTTGCACGTTATAATACCTCCGTAAAAGTACTGTTTGCACTTGCACTTTATTATATTTATCCCGCCGTCCGGTCACCACCACTGTGTGTTTGTTTTTAACCTTTTAAATTTATTTCTGTATGCTAATCATGTCTGTAATATATCTCTTATAATATAAAAATGAGTCTCTGTCTGCACTCCTGTCTGTCTGTCTGTTCTTTATGCGTGACCAAACGACTGGTACAATCTTCACCAAATTTGGCACACAGGTACATCAGGTGTCCGGGAAGGTTTTAGACCAGGTCTCAGCTCTCTAGGATGTACCGTTCCTGAGATATTCCCAAAAATTGACCTGCATTAGCCAATAGAAGCCTGCAAGTCTTTCACTCATATCCCAACTGACATACACACGGTCACTTGTCCCTTATCAGCCAATAGAAGCTCGCAGGTCCTTTGTCTCCACATAGATACAGTTTTAAACCAGGTTTCCATAACAACCCAGCCATTTTTCTTCACTGCTGCAGGTCAGCTTTAAAGGGCAGGGCGCTGTGGACACTGTTCAGGGGGCAGGTAGGGTGGCTATTCAGGCCATCCTCAAAAGACGGATTTAAAAGCCCACCCCCAGGTCCCACTAAGCCACGCCCCTCCCAGTCCTCAGCCAACAAGGATTTAAAAAATTAAGTTATCAACTTCTATCAGCTGCAGAGGTGGGAGGGACGGTGACTTTCTCCCTGCAGCTCACACACAGACAGCACAGTGCTGCTGTCTTAGAGTGAACTGTTCAAAGGACATGCCCCCAATCTGGTTAAACCATGCCCACTTCTCAGCCGACAGGGATTGAAAAATTGAAGTTAAAAATCAACTTCTAGGTCCCGTTAAGCCACACCTCAGATCCGGTTAGACCACACACCCTCCCACTACTCAGCTGACAGGGATTGAAAAAATGAAGTTAAAAATCAACTTCTGTCAGCTGCAGAGGTGGGTGGGATGGTGACTTTCTCCCTGCAGCTCACACTCAGACAGCACAGTGCTGCTGTCTTAGAGTGAACTGTTCAAATGGAAAGTCCCCCAATCTGGTTAAACCACGCCCCCTATCACTCCTCAGTCAACAGGGATTTAAAAAATGAAGATAAAAATCATTAAAACCTATGTAACACCACAGATAACAGTGATAACTCTCTGTGTACAGATAATGTAGTAAATGTCACCTGCAGTCCTATGTAACACCTCAGATAACACAGTGATAACTCTCTGAGTACAGATAATGTAGTAGATGGGTGTGAGGCCCCAGAATTCAGAACACGCACAGTGTGACCTGAAGTCTGGGGCCAGGATGCTGCAGGGTGGGCCAAATTCTCAATCTCCTCCCCCAACCCTACCGTGAAACAGGTATGTGGATGGACATTATATACAGTAGAATACAGCACCATACCTGTTACATCCAGTGACGTCTCCTGTGATGTAGACTTTCCTCAACGTCTTAATTCAGAGATAAGACCGCCATGATACCTTCTTTCAGCCGCTTCTAGTTTCTGCAGAGTTTCACAGAAATAAATTTAGGTTGCTCACTTTACTATCATCCTCTCCTTCCTGGTGTCGCAACACTGTCATCATGCTGCCCCCCAATACTGTGCTAGAGCCATACAGATAGTCCCCCATTCCCCATAATATTATTCCCCCTGTATGGTATAATGGGCCCCTCTGTATTAGTATTATTATTAATATAATGGCCCCCTCTTTGTTATTAATATATTGGCCCCTCTTTATTTTAATATAATGGTCCCCTCTTTATTCTTAATGTAATGGCCCCCTCTTTGTTATTAATGTATTGGCCCCCTCTTTGTTATTAATGTAATAGCCCCCTCTTTGTTATTAATGTAATGGCCCCAGGGGTCGAGTCGAGGGGGAACGGCGTTCCTGCACTTTTTTCATGGCAGGAACGCCGTTCCCTTTCAGGGCAAAAGGACCAGGAGGAAGCGGTGAAGGCTTTGTACTCACCGCCGCCTTCCTGGTCCTCGGCTGTCGGCTGTGAGGGCTGCGCACAGGAGCCGAGTGAGTCGCCCTGTGACGTCACTCCGTGCGCAGCCTACAGCAGTAGAAGAGGAGCGTCTGCGTCCAGGAGCAGGAGAGGTAAGTGGTTTTTTTTCTCCATATTTTATACCAGTGTTTCCCAACCAGTGTGCCTCCAGCTGTTGCAAAACTACAACTCCCAGCATGCTGGGAGTTGTAGTTTTGCAACAGCTGGAGGCACACTGGTTGGGAAACACTGTTTTATACTATAGGCTGAATGGAGAGGCACTGACTGGAGGCTGGTGGAGGGGGCACTCGGGGATGGTGGATGGGGCAGCACTGGGCGCTAGTGAATGAGGCCCTGGGGGCTGGTATAAGGCACTGCTGCGCACAGGAGCCGAGTGAGTCGCTCTGTGACGTCACTCCGTGCGCAGCCTACAGCAGTAGAAGAGGAGCGTCTGCGTCCAGGAGCAGGAGAGGTAAGTGGTTTTTTTTCTCCATATTTTATACCAGTGTTTTCCAACCAGTGTGCCTCCAGCTGTTGCAAAACTACAACTCCCAGCATGCTGGGAGTTGTAGTTTTGCAACAGCTGGAAGCACACTGGTTGGGAAACACTGTTTTATACTATAGGCTGAATGGAGAGGCACTGACTGGAGGCTGGTGGAGGGGGCACTCGGGGATGGTGGATGGGGCAGCACTGGGCGCTAGTGAATGAGGCCCTGGGGGCTGGTATAAGGCACTGGGCGGCTAATGGAGAGGCTCTGGGGGCTGATATAGAGGA
The DNA here is from genome assembly GCF_905171765.1 of Bufo bufo. Classification (NCBI taxonomy): domain Eukaryota; kingdom Metazoa; phylum Chordata; class Amphibia; order Anura; family Bufonidae; genus Bufo; species Bufo bufo. The sequence goes on along the minus strand of NC_053389.1, from coordinate 611,752,164 downwards.
CTGGGGGCTGATTAGAGGCACTAGGGGCAGACTAGAGGCACTGGGGGCTGATTAGAGGCACTGGGGGCAGATTAGAGGCACTGGGGCTGATGAGATCTGCTGGGGGCTGATATAGAGGCACTGGGGGGCTGATGAGAGGTACTGGGGACTGATGAGAGGCACTGGGGGCTAATATAGAGGCACTGGGGGCTGATGAGATCTGCTGGGGGCTGATATAGAGGCACTGGGGGGCTGATGAGAGTTACTGGGGGGCTGATGAGAGGTACGGGGGGGCTGAGAGGCACTGGGGGCTGATGAGAGGCACTGGGGGCTGATGAGAGGCACTGGGGGGCTGATATGAGGCACTGGGGGCTAAAGTAGAGGCACTAGGGGCTAATGTAGAGGCACTGGGGGGCTGATGGAGAGGCACTGGGGGCTGATGGAGAGGCACTGGGGGCTGCTATGAGGCATGGGGCTCTTATCTGAGGTCTGATTGGGGGTCATTCATATTGGGTTCTGATCTGAGGTCTTATTGGGGTCTTATTAACATTGGGGGTCTGATTGGTGGTCTGACCTGAGGTGCAATGAAAAATATTTTTTTCTTATTGTGCGGTGCCCAATTCCAGCCCTGAGCCCAGCTGCCCAGAGCACTGATTCGGGGCAGCTTGGAGAAAAAAGGCCTCACAGTCCCACACTCCTTCTGCTCGGCCAAGCCTGTCAGCACCCCTGAGTCTTCAGAACTGTAAGTACATTTTATATAAGGGGAGTTTTTGTTTTGTTTTGATCACAATGTGTACATTTGGCTCAGTCCGCAGCGACACAAATTACAGCATGCTAGATTTTCTGTGCTTTTTTTTTTCCCGCTAAACGTAGCTTTCCAAATCCCATTCACATGTATTGTATTTTAAAGGGGTTTTCCCATCTCAGACAATGGGGGCATATCGCTAGGATATTTGCAGTGGATCTTGGGTGAGTTCCCACACTTTTTTACCCAGGACTTGACCCCTGAATGGCCCCCTCTTTATTATTAATGTTTTGATGTCCTCGGTGGTCCTCCTCTTTCTGCTCCTCCCCCACCCCATTAGTGCCCCAGTACCTCTGCAATTAGGGTACAGTACATTAAAATAAATAAATAAATCAATACTTACCTCTCTCCATCACAGCTTGTGGCATCCCGGCCACGAACGCCTCACTGTGTCATAGGCTCCAGTGACCCTTATTGATATTCCTGCTGCCTGGCCTGCCCAAGGACCCCCCCCCCCCCCCCACACACACACACACACTACACTATGTTTGTATATACATATATATTTTACAGATTTTATTAAAAACTTTGTAAATTTCAAAGGCTACAGCTGACCCCTCAGATTTGTATATTTTAAATGCCCTTTTTAATTTGTTGCCCTTTATACAGTAGCTGTAAGCCAAGTGAGGTTTAATTTTAGCCATTTATACTCATTACATACAGGAATAAATATGCAGTACAATGACCCAATGTAGATTTAAAGCTCGCCCATTCATCCTCTGTATTATGTGACAATAGCTGTGCCCAATCTATGTCCAGAAGTGCTGACCTCAACAGAGGGAAATTGGCCTTTTTTAAATTAAGTGTTTTTGTCCCTCCAAGTCAAAGTTTGTTTTTTACCCTTCAGGGGGAATATAATTATATTGTGGTCACTATTACTCAGTGTCTCAGAAACAGTGATATCCTCAACAAGCTCTGAATTGTTAGAAATTACAAGATCCAACAGAGCATCACCCCTAGTGGGAAATTCTACAAACTGGCCCATAAAGTGGTCCTGCAGCAAGTTGAGGAATTGTCTCCCCTTTGCAGTTAAGGCAGAACCATGAGCCCAATTCTGCTAAAATCTCCCATTATGATCAGTGCACCCACCTGTGCAGCCCACTCTATTTGGTTATACAGCTGAATTTCTATCTCCTCTGTGATATTGGGGGCGGGTGGTGGTGGTGGTGGAGGGGGGTCTATAGATTACAGCAAGTATCCTTTTTTCAGTGTTTAACCCATAAGGTTTCAACATCCTCACCATCCTCGACCACAATTGCCTCTTTCACATAATCCACTTCCTATTTGACCTGTCTTTCCTAAAGAATTTAAAAGCCTGAAGATCACTATCCCAGTCATGTGAACATACCAGTCAAGTCTGAGCTATACCAATTAAATACAGTTGCAAGAAAAAGTATGTGAACCCTTTGGAATGATATGGATTTCTGCACAAATTGATCATAAAAAGTGATCTGATCTTCATCTAAGTCACAACAATAGACAATCACAGTCTGCTTAAACTAATAACACACAAATAATTAAATGCTACCATGTTTTTATTGAACACACCATGTAAACATTCACAGTGCAGGTGGAAAAAGTATGTGAACCCCTAGACTAATGACATCTCCAAGAGCTAATTGGAGTAAGGTGTCAGCCAACTGGAGTCCAATCAATGAGATGAGATTGGAGGTATTGGTTACAGCTGCCCTGCCCTATAAAAAACACACACCAGTTCTGGGTTTGCTTTTCACAAAAAGCATTGCCTGATGTGAATGATGCCTCACACAAAAGACCTCTCAGAAGACCTACAATTAAGAATTGTTGACTTGCATAAAGCTGGAAAGGGTTATAAAAGTATCTCCAAAAGCCTTGCTGTTCATCAGTCCACAGTAAGACAAATTGTCTATAAATGGAGAAAGTTCAGCACTGCTGTTACTCTCCCTAGGAGTGGCCGTCCTGAAAAGATGACTGCAAGAACACAGCGCAGACTGCTCAATGAGGTGAAAAAGAATCCTAGAGTGTCAGCTAAAGACTTACAAAAGTCTCTGGCATATACTAACATCCCTGTTAGCGAATCTACGATTTGTAAAACACTAAACAAGAATAGGTTTCATGGGATGATAACACGGAGGAAGCCACTGTTGTCCAAGAAAAACATTGCTGCATGTTTACAGTTTGCACAAGAGCACATGGATGTTCCACAGCAGTACTGGCAAAATATTCTGTAGACAGATGAAACCAAAGTTGAGTTGTTTGGAAGAAACACACAACACTATGTGTGGAGAAAAAGAGGCACAGCACACCAACATCAAAACCTCATCCCAACTGTGAAGTATGGTGGTGGGGGCATCATGGTTTGGGGCTGCTTTGCTGCATCTGGGCCTGTACGGATTGCTATCATCGAAGGAAAAATGAATTCTTAAGTTTATCAAGACATTTTGCAGGAGAACTTAAGGCCATCTGTCCACCAGCTAAAGCTCAACAGAAGATGGGTGTTGCAACAGGACAACGACCCAAAGCATAGAAGTAAAACAACAACAGAATGGCTTAAACAGAAGAAAATACGCCTTCTGGAGTGGCCCAGTCAGAGTCCTGACCTCAACCCGATTGAGATGCTGTGGCATGACCTCAAGAAAACGATTCACACCAGACATCCCAAGAATATTGCTGAACTGAAACAGTTCTGTAAAGAGGAATAGTTACAAATTACTCCTGACCATTGTGCACGTCTGATCTGCAACTACAGGAAATGTTTGGATGAAGTTATTGCTGCCAAAGGAGGTTCAACCAGTTATTAAATCCAAGGGTTCACATACTTTTTCCAACTGCACTGTGAATGTTTACATGGTGTGTTCAATAAAAACATGGTAACATTTAATTCTTTGTGTGTTATTAGTTTAAGCAGACTGTGATTGTCTATTGTTGTGACTTAGATGAAGATCAGATCACATTTTATGACCAATTTGTGCATAAATCCATATCATTCCAAAGGGTTCACATACTTTTTCTTCCAACTGTATCTCAGACAAGCATCATATACTCCCCTTTCTCTCTGGAGCTGGTCTAGTCCTCTAGTCCTCCTGTTGCTGCTTGTTCACAAACTGCAGAGGTGACATGCAGGTGTACAGCAGACCACTGAGGACAGTGATTGCCTGCAGCAGTCACATTTCATTTACCAGCATATCCTCACTGCAGTTTGTAAATAAGCAGTAGTAGGAGTATGGGACCAGCAATGCAGTGAATGGCACTGGAGATAGTGGAGAATAGAAGATGAATTTGTACTTTCGACTATTGTCTGAGATTTTTAATTATCTCAGACAACCCCTTCAAGATTCATCTGTCCTTTATTGACAATCTTAACTGACTGAAAGTCAAAATAATTGTGGGGATATGTTATTGTAAGGAAATGACGCAGGCTATCTGTGCTTCGTTTATGCAGGATAGATTTATTATGCGACATGTTGGGAGGTTGTACCTATGTGTGACAACTTGCATTGGGGACGTGGAGTTCAGCCTGTTACTTGCACTAGAGCGTGGTGTCTATAATTCTCCTGCGTGTAATTCTCCATCCTCTGTCTGATCCGGATTAGTATCACCTGTCAGGTAAGGGTGACTGAGAGCTCAGAGAATCAGGGAACAATCCTTACACTGTGCAATCTGCATCAGCATTCTTCTCACAAACATATGTGCTACAGCAATAAAAACCCTTTATTTATACTGCGGAAATAAATACTATTTATGCATATAACAGACATAGGCCACTTACACATGGCAGTATTTTGTATTAGTATTTGTGAGCCAAAACCAGAAGTGGTCCATAACATGTAAGTGGTACAGATCTTTCCATTATAGATTTTATCTGTGTAGATCCCACTCCTGGTTCAGTCTTACAAATATTGATGCAAAATACTGACCACATACTGACCATGTGCAGTGTTGGACTGAGGTGCCTAGGGCCCACCAGTAAAATTAATTCTGGGGCAAAATGTACAAGTTACATGTATATACTATCTGCTCGCACATGAGCAGGCAGCAGCGAGACACTCAAACTGATTGATAATTGGGTCCCCTGCAGGAGTTCGACAAGACTGGGGAAAGAAGATACTGGCTGGCGTGCCTCTCTGCCTAGAAGTCTTCTCAGCCGCCTGATACATCTACAACTGGATAGTCTCTGTAAGCTGCCAATTCATAAGTAGTGCAGTTAATCTACTGTGCCATGTGCCACTTGTGCAAGGGGTTGGGGACAGGGGGCTCACCGGAGGATTCACCTGTTCCCCTGTATGCCAATCCAAGCCTGACCATGTGAAAGTGGTCACAGTGTGCATAAAATTGGAAAGGCTGTTTGTATCCAGGTTTTGTATATCATAGTATAATAGGTCAGAATTTAAAAAGTCAGAATATATGATAATCTTTTTTACTATTTCCTTCCTTAAAAAGTAATGACCAACTTACTTAAAGTAGCACACAGAAAATGTCTGTTACTTTAAGTACGGCGGCCAAGAATAAGTGCTGCACGGAGTGTGGTCTTATATGAGAACCAGGCTCCTGCTCTAATGGCCTGGATCCATTTAGCCCTCTTAGATGCTGTGGTCAATAGCGAACACGGCATCTAGGTGGTTTAGAGGGAGGGAACTCCCTTTGTCAGCCATTGGTACTTTTTGAATGAGATCATGGGGTGCCGATGTCTGTACATAAAAAATGAAAATAAAATTGCTTGGTCACTAAGGCCCCAAATGTATACAGGGCTAGGGGGTTAAATATGTATTCAAGCCAAGCTTGATCTTTTAATTGCCAGAAATGTGGTTGCTGTATTTGCTCACGAGGTTGGAATGTTTTTGTTTCCCATTAAAATGGGACAGTGCTGAGTTTTGAGATACATATAAGGGTTGTTCCATTACAACAACATATCCCCTATTGTGTGATAAGGGGTTGTCCCATTGCAACTTATTTGTAATGGGACAACCCCTTTAAGAATTTGGTTGATATTTAATTTTGGAGAAAATGCAAGTATGTTAATGTTAGATCACTGATGAATTAGGGTACTTTCACACTAGCAGCAAGTGAATGGGTCTGCGATCCGCATGTGGCTGCCCCGTGCATTGCGGACCGCAACATGTCGTAGTTTTATTCCGGCAGCCTCTCGGTATGTTTGCCATGCTGCCGCCAGAACTCCGGCCCGCCTCCATTATAGTCAATGGGGCCAGAGCGGTAGTCCGGGGGCATGCGTGCACTAGCGGCAGCACCGATCCAACAGGCTGTTTACCCACCGGAACAGCCTGCTGGAGTTACTTACCGCTAGTGTGAAACTAGCCTTAGTAGATCAAAATGTAGAAAGGAGAAACATTGTGAGAGGTCTGATAGGTTACTAATACAGACTTATTTAAAGACGCACTGCCCAAAAAAATTACCCCATCATTTGTAATTCACAATGGGTAAAAAGTAGTGCAGTTAAAAAGAAAGTACCAAATACATTTTCCCCGAATTTTCAGCCTCAGTTCAGTCCTTCATTTGTACCATGTACTGCGCTCCGTAACATATAGTCTGTAATTCACTTTCTCTATGCATTGCTGAGAATCATATGGAGCGTACACAGAAAAACTTAAATTCGGGTCCACACATAAAAGCTTGTATGAGTCAGAGTGTCAGACAGCGATTCTTGTTGAACAAAAAAGGAATGAACTGAAGCTGCAAATTTGGGAATAAAGTGCTTGTTAATTTTTAAACAGCACTACTATACACCCATTGTGAATAGATGTCAGGAAAAATCCTGGAGTGTTTTTTCAACTGAATATCTGAAACAATCCACTCATAACACTTTTTAATAATAATTACTGTACAAATGATACAATTATGGTTGTCAAAATTGTAATATAAAAAATTATTCAATGGCTGGGTTTTGAATATGTTTGAATGAAACTTTAAGGTGGATTTCCTGACAGTCTTGACCTAGATCTCTGACAGCCACCATCTGTGGGCAGACACCATCTTCCTGCCCTCAGCAGATTTCTGACGCTCAGACGGCTAAGGCTGTCAGATCTGTGTCTTATATCCCTGTGATGGGGCTTAACCACTCCTGAATGATTTAGAACATCCAAAGCTGATCAAAGCTATAGCAGAGCTAGTTATAGCAACTTTAAGTCACTGGAATAAACACTAAAGATACATATAACATACATACAGTGTACAGCTGAGAAATATTCTTGTAAGTTGTAGTAAATCATTGGTGTTTAATCCCTATTCCAGAAGTCTGTTACGATAGGTCAGAATTAAAGGTGAAGCAAGTCAGTGTGATTTCTGCGTGTTACTTGACATCTACTGGTCTATATATTTTTTAGCAGACGACTTTTCTAGGTGCACTGTTAATGAATTAACTGGTCAGGTCCTGGAGATAAAGATTACAAAGAGTTTTCTTCACATTTTGTCAGCAGAGCCTTGTCGACTGCATGGGAAAAGCTGTGAGATAAAGTAAAGCTTCATTCACAGGTGCATTGGTAATACGGCAGATAATGCGTTAGCCTGTTCAGGCATAGATGCCGGCTGTCGGCCAGGAAAAAAACACGGCATGCAGCTGCATTTGTCCAGCCAATGGGGATTGGATGGTATACAGACGTTCCTGGCAATGCCAAAAACAGTGAGCTTCGGTAGCCTGATCCTCTGTCGGATCAGGGTACCGGATTCACAACGCAACTGTGAACACAGCCTTAGAAGTTTTCCTGGAATCATTTGTATTTCTTAGATTCTAATGGAGAACACCAACTGTATTACAGATAACCTCAATATACCAGACAGCAAGTAAAGCACACTAAGAATTACATTTTAACTATCCAACCCCTATAATGCCCCCCAAAATGCCCTAGCGATGCTAGCAAGGTTTGTTCCCGTCGCAGCCTGCTATTGGTTGCCTCCCCTGTCCCCAGATGTTTTGATCCATGCGACATGGAGATGCAGCAGCAGTCATGTGGGCATCAGGAACGATGTAGGTGCCGAGAAGCGGGGTAAGTATAACCTGTATGAGGTGCCAGGGCATTATATGGATTGGATAAAAAAGTCAGCAAAAAAAAATTTCAGATTGTACTACTAGGAGAAAATGAGCAATCCCAGTGTAATGTCAAATCTGATATTCAAACATGTCTGCTACTAAGAGCATAATAAAAATACTATGCACAAGCAAGGCTGAGAATATGGAGTATCCACTACAGTTACTCAAAATAAACATTAAAGGATGTATTCGCACTGAAAAGCTCCTTGCATATATTTCAAACACATCCATGGGCCCTCTTGGTCTCTTTTTTCCTGTATAGAATAGCATACTACAGACTATAATATTTTATACAGAGGCTTCTAGTAAAAAGAAAACATGTACTACGCAGTATACATTTTTTAAACACTTGAGCCTATGGGCCGCTTACACCACTACAGTATATGATTATAATGTGGCATACATTGGGAAAGTCTCCTGGTACATACCTATGACCTATGTATGAATACAACCTAACAAAAGGAGCAATGAAACAGTTTATAAAGTCTAAGAAACTTAAAAGGGAACCTGTCACATTGAGCATGGTGTCTGAGCTGAAGGCAGCATGTTATAGAGCAGGATGAGCTGAGCAGATTGATGTATAGTTTTGTGTGAAAAGATTCAGTATAAGGCTACATACACACGACCGTATGCTCCCCGTGGCCGTATTGCGGCCCGCATACAGCGTGTCCGCAATACATGGCCACCGGCCGTGTGCATTCCGCATCACGGATCGCGGACCCATTCACTTGAATGGGTCTGCAATCACGAAGATGCGGAACGGAGGCACAGATCGGAACCCCGCGGAAGCACTACGGAGTGCTTCCGTGGTGTTTCTGGCCATGCCTCCGCACCGCAGAAAAGTGGCGCATGCACTGGACCGTCGGATGCGGATCGCGGACCCTATTCAAGTGAATGGGTCCACAATCCGTATGTGGCTGCCCCACGGTCTGTGCCCGTGCATGTAGCCTTACTTGTTTTTCATTTAGTTATATCCCTGCTCATTCTGGGCTTTGAAGTCAAGGAGACGGTCCTATCAGTGACTGACAGCTATCTCTGTATACACAGTCATAGAGGGAAGGCTGTCAGTCACTGATAGGACCACCTCATTGACTCCTAAGCCGGGATGAGCAGGGATATAATGAGCAGGGATATAAATGAATGAAATACAATTTATATTGAATCTTTGTTACATAAAGCTACATACAGTATATAAATATGCTTAGCATCTCCTGCTCTATAACCTGCTGCCTGCAGATTATTTTGTATTTTCATGGTGACAGGTTCTCTTTAAAACTTGGATTTTAAAGACATCAGAAATGTCTGCAGACAGAAAAACAAGAATTTCTCAAATAATCTTATGAAACCATTTCTGTACTGACCTGACAAGGACCCTTGGTTGTATGAAAAGGTAAAGTGTCGCCTTTTTCTATAACTCCACAGCACAATACAAAAAAGAAAGCTCAAAGCACAGTAGTTAAATTTGGAAGAAAACTATTGTGACTACGAAAATTTTAATATCTCATATGGGGAAAATGTTAAAAGCAACATTGTGCAATGTTAGGGCAAATACCCCAATGCCAGATGAGCGGTGGACTCCAAATTAGAAGTTATGGATATCCATAGAGAAAAACCAACACAGGCATAGGTCTGTGTAGCAAGTGTTTCTAAACATTATTGAAAGAAAGCAGAGTTCTAAAGCAAATTTCTGGATCATTTACAACTGAAGACGTAGTTAAACATTTACTTCATTAACTCATTAAAACCACAATCTGAAATGAGCCTCTTCTTGGCTATACGCCTAGAACGTCTCCTTAATCTTAACTGTGGGTGCTAGCCACATGCCAGAACTCCTAGTGCTTGTGAAGATTCCTTTCTAACAAGCGTTGGTGGGAGCAAGTAGTGACCTTGACGTTACAGTAACTTTCCACAAGAAGTTCCCAGTTCATTACACAAAAAATGGCAGTATGAAATACAAACATGGAGGCTGAGGACACAACATGGAGTCTTAACCCTCACAATTCCCCCATTTTGAGATATTCACTCACCACAGGTGTCGGATACACATACTTCAGCAGGACATTCCCCTTGCTGCTGGTTTCCCAGATTCTGCATATCTTCACCTATGTGAGGGATCATCTCAACATGTCTCATAGTCTTTTCTACCTTTGTTCCTGTTACACGCTCTGCTCAAGCACATCAATGTGAGCTTAATTACAATGTAAATTAGTGTAACAATCAACAAAATCTGCATTAATTCCTGTACTATACCCATAAGCCACCCACCAACATTTTTAAACCAGTTTGCTGGATTCAAGAAAGAGAAGGTATCTGACTACCAAGAGTCCTTGTCAGCACTATGTGCATCCAGCCATTTATCTCTCATTTCTTTCATCTTTTCGATACCTGATCTTACTTGAAGGTTACCTTGTGGATCTATATAATGACAACAAGCAGATCCTATTATTTGACACATTCTTCCTTCCTTAGCAGTAAGATAGTCTAAAACTAGAGTATGCTGGTTAGTAACTATGATTAACTGAGATTGTACATCATTAGTTTGGTTTACAAAGCCTAACACATCCCATATTTGGTCATCTAGGTAGTCAGTAGAGTTAAACTTAAAACTTTCATTTTCTGGTCTTCAGATAGATAAGAAGTCTCTACAATTTATGTCAGAAAGTTCTAACCACGGTACCGGAATAGCTAAATAAGGCAGTGTCTTTGAACTCACAGGACTGTGAGTACAGATCCAACAGTTTTTATAATTGTCCGCATCTGTCACATTTTTTTTTTTTTACCATGACCTGATGATGCCTAATAAGGGCATTGTCCCAGTCACTTTTTAGGTTCACATGTAGAGCTTGAATGCTCAGACCCAGGAGTAGAAGTGCAAGGATCTCCATCCTCAGGGTTGGGCACCTTTTTTGTAATGTGAGGAGTGAATCCAGTTAGGCTTTCCTTACACCTTTACAGAAGTTGCAGTTTTCAACAGGACTTGGAAGGGACCATCAAATCTGGGCTCAAAGGTTTTCCCCACATGCCTCTTTATCACCACCCAATCTCCAGGTTCAAGACTGTGGGCCAGATTTATCATTAGCTCAAGTCAAAATAATGGAGTGAAAAAGTTGCAAATTTTTGCGCAATCGCTAAAACTGCGCAAAAGTTTGCGACTTTTATTGGCTCTGCGCTTTGCTCGCCAGTTTTCTGAAAGTGGGCATGTTTTCTTATGTAAATGAATCTCTAGACAGATTTACTATTGCGAAAAAGTCGCAAAAAATTATGCAATTTCACTCGTGAGGACCATGCTTATCTTATGCGACTTTTTAATAGAACAGGCGACTTTTGTGTAAAGACGTGCGACTTTTGTAAAGCCGCTTACTGAAGGATAAACTGCTACTGTCAAATCACATTTATCACAGTATTAAAGGACCACTAATAAATCTGACTTAGCCAAAAGTGACTTTGGACATATGTAAAAGTGGAGTAAGATGTAAGTGTAATGATAAATCTGGCACTATGTGTGCCTTCTACTGAATTAGGGTCTGGAATGGAAGCAAACACTTGTTTATGAGTGAGATCTAACCTTTCAGTAAGGGCCTTCATGTTACTGACCATACTATCAGTCTGCAACTGCAACTGTTGAAGAAAATACAATCCTAGCCTTGGAGCACCGCCAAACAATACCTCAAAGGGGGACAATCCTGTCTTCTTGTTCGGGGTGGTTCTTATGGAATATAAGGCTAGAGGCAAACACTCTGTCCATACTCTACCTGTTTCCTGCATGGCTTTCTGAATTTTCAGTTTTATTGCCCCGTTCAAGCGTTCGACACGGCCGCTGTTTTGTGGGTGGTACACAGTATGGAAGGCTTGGGTCACCCCTAGGGGTGTACACAGAAATCATTGGGCCCCATAGCAAGAATTTAAATTGGGCCCCCATGCCCATTCCTAGTCCCTCCCACTATGCGCCATGGCTCCTCTCACTACCCTCCTTAACGTCTCCCCCTGCTCCACCTCATGCAGCAGTATTTTGTTCTACAAAATGGCAATACTCATGCCGGAACCCAACAGACCCATTATAGTGAATGGCGGTTCTGGCGGTGTTCAGCATATATTGACAAGAATATGGGGCATTACATGATGTAATACCACCCAACTTTCCTGCTGTCCAGCATGGCACATGCACAGAGACATGAGAAAAGTTTGAGGAAGTGAGTGCCCCCCTTCCCCCCATCCTCTGTGTCATGCAGGACAGCTGGGAGACACTGACAATACTTGTTGTACTGCATGACACACGTGCAGAGACATGAGTCTCTGGGAAAGCTGAGTGAACCCCTCTCCCCTGCCTTTCCATGTTCTTATTATCTGCATTTATGCCTTGCAGGATAGCAATATCACCCAGCTTTTCTGCTGTCCTGCAAGTTACATGTGGAGAGACATGAGAATACTCTGAGAAAGCTGATTAGCACAACTCCCACCTACCCTCATATCTTCTCATGCCTCTGCACTTGTGTCATGCAGGACATCAGGAAAGCGGAGTCACATTACATACGGTAGTGACAACAAGCTTTCCTCCTGTTCTGAATGGCATATGTGCAGAGGAATAGCCTGGGAAAGCTGAGTGACCACCCCCCTCCACACACACACCTCTGCACTGTCCTCACCTACAAGTCGTCACTTACTTCATTACTGGTGGGGTTGTGGCAAGCCAGAGGAATCAGGCAGGGTGGAACTAGCAGGGGTGGGGAGCTAACAGACGGGAGGCGGGGCTAGGAAGTGGGGCTAGCAGACAGGAGACAGTTAGGAAGATAGACGGAGTGGGGACTCTCCTCCACTGCGGGCCCCCCTTCCTCACGGGCCCCATAGCAGCTGCGTGGCCTGCCTAAATGGTAGGTAAGCCACTGGTCACCCCTAAGGCTTGCATAACCTCTCTCATCACTTCACCTGTAAAGTGGGAACCTCTATCTGACTCAATAACTTCAGGAACACCATACCTGCATATCAATTCACTGACCAGTTTCTTTGCAGTGTTCTTTGCATTTGCCTTAGACACGGGATTAGCTTCCGGCCACCCTGAAAAGAGATCAACACACACAAGAACCAACTCATATACTCCTACCATAGACAGTTGTATATAGTCTATCTGCAGTCTCAGGAACGGGTAAAATGGCCTAGGAGTGTGCCTGCTTGGAGTCTTCACCACTTGGCCGGGGTTGTTCAATGCACAGACCATACATCCTTGTACAAATCGAGCGGCTACTGCAGAAAACCCTGGAGCAATCCACCCTTCATTTACCACACTTACCATGGCACCTTTCGACAAATGTGTAGGCCCATGGGCCTCCTGAGCCATAGCTGGGTACAGAGGGCGTGGTAGACAAATTCTGTCTTTGTTTCCCCATAGTCCTTGGTCATCTGGCCCAGCCCCTTGTTCAGTCCATAGTTATTTTTATTCAGGTGGGGCCTGCTCAGACAATTTGATCAGAGTGTCTTTGGATATATTCACAGGTTTTAAGGCTCTTACCGGGGTGGCATCAGCATTCAGTAGCCGGAGCACAGCTAGCTTGGCAGCCTTATCAACTCTGTCATTGCCTTTTACCTCTGCCATGGTACACCTTGTGTGAGCCTTTACTTTCACAATAGCTACTTCTTCTGGCAACAGTAAAGAGTTCATTAGTTCAAGCACAGAGTCTTTGTTTTCAATGGGCTGACCTGCAGAAGTCAAAAAGACTCTAGCCCACCATATGGGTCCATAGTCATGTGCAATACCAAAAGCATACCTGGAGTCTGTGTAGATGTTCACCTTCTTCCCTTCTGCCATTTTACACGCCTCAGTGAGTGCCTTTAACTCTTGCGCAGACATGTGCGGCGGGAGTGGTTCAGCAACGGCTACCTCATGCTGTGTGACCACTGCATATCCAGTGTGAAACCGGCCATCCTCTCACATAAACCTGCTTCCACCTGCTTCCAACAAGAAAAGTTTCTTGTTGCATTAACTGTATGCAATCATGAGGATTATTTTCAGCTAAATCAGACAAAAGGTTACCTGTGCTAACCTTCTCCATTTCTGAATCTGTGATTGGTAACAAAGTAGCAGGATATAGATTAGTACGTCTTTTGAAATAAATATTATCTGGCATGCGGAGTGCACATTGGAGTCTGAGTTGTCTAGCCATAGAAATAAGCTTTGGTTGCACCTGTGTGAGAATGCCCTGTATGTCATGGGGAGTTTGCACAATCACCGGGTAGTCCAATACTACTTCTGAGACTATTTCAATCATTGCCTGCACTGCCGCGACTGCCCTGACGCAGGAGGGGGTGCCTCGAGCAACAGAATCTAGTCTGGCATAGAAGTATGCTACTGGTCTCTGCCTATCTCCATGTTTCTGGGTTAACACTGCTATGCTGTGCCCCTGGAGTTCTGAACAAAACAGACTAAACGGTTGATCATAGTTTGGGATTCCTATTGCCAATTTCAGAGTGAAAAAGGACTCAATTGCATGTTCCGTCAGATAAAAAGGTTCTGATGACAGGCAATCATACAAAGGCTGCATAAGCATGGATGCATTCCTTATCCAGGGTCTGCAGTACGAGACCAGACCCAAAAACATCCTGAGGGGTTTTGGACCCTGAGGGAGTTCTATGTCCTTCACCGCTTGTTTTCTCTCCTCAGTAAGGGACCTTGCACCCTCTGAGAGACAATGTCTCAGAAATGTGACCCTTGATTGGCAATATTGCAGCTTGTCTCGGGAAACTTTGCAACCACTTTCTGCAAGAAATATCAACAATGACAGCGTGGCTTCCCTACAGCTTTTCCAGTTTTCTGCTCACAGGAGTAGATCATCAACATATTGAAGTAACACAACATCATCAGGAATTGACCAACCAGATAAAAACTGACTGGAGGGCCTGCGTATACATAGTAAACGAATTCTGTGCTCCCTGGGGTAAAACTGTCCAGGCATATTGATTACCTTTAAATGTAAACGCAAACAGATGTTGACAATTAGAATGTAGGGTGTAGCAGAGCGCTAGCGCGACATAGGCTTTCTCCGCCGCTATTCCAAGGGTTACTTCAGGATCAGGTTATTAGCACAGGAAGCACAGCATCAGTGGTAAATAAAACCATCCACGAATATCCCATCACTCACCCCAATAACTGGACGACACACAGTATCCAGAGCAGAACACTGTTTAATGCCACATACCCTACTTTTATGCCACTCTCCCATGCAAGGGAGACACCTACAGAAAATTATCCATTCTTTAATCACAGACTGGTTACAGCCCACACATCCCCTCCTCTCAGCCTGAGAAGTAATCCAATCAACAGTCCAGTTGAAACATACATTGTTGCCATTATGTTTCTACCGCACAACCAATGCTCAGCAGGTCACTGATTACTTTTTATCTTACAAGTAATGAACCATAAGGAATTAAACATAACATTGCAAATCCAATCAACAGTCCAGTTGAAACATCCATTGTAGCCAAACGCAATTCGCTACATAGGGGAACACTGAAAAATGCATTTGCTAGGTCTATCACAGTGAAACCTGTGGCAGTTGGTAGCACCTGGGACAACAAAGTGCAGCATCGTGACCTTATTGACCTCCCTAAGATCATGAACCATCCTGTATGTTGCTGGTTGTCCCTTTACTGGCTTCTACTTAACTGGGAACAGGGGTTTGTTTGCTGGTGAACTGGTCCTTACTAAGACCCCTATTCTCTCATACTGCTTCACCTGTAAGGCCACTGCTTGTTCTTGGGCATGATTGAAGGGGTGCTGTTTAACACGGGGTGGTTGGCAACCTGGTTTGAAATGAACCATAAAAAGGATAACATTAAGTTTCCCAATGTCCAACTTTGTGGACATGTCCACCTGTAACTCCTCAAAATCCTTGTAATGTAACTGGCATCCTGTCTCGGGCTCTAGGTACAAAGCCATAACTTGACACAGAACCTCATCCGAGGTTCCTATATCTACCATTGTGGTACCGTCCTCATTGAAATGTATACAGTCATGGCCGTAAATGTTGGCACCCCTGAAATTTTTCAAGAAAATGAAGTATTTCTCACAGAAAAGTATTGCAGTAACACATGTTTTGCTATACACATGTGTATTCCCTTTGTGTGTATTGGAACAAAACCAAATTGGACATAATGTGACACCAAACTCCAAAAATGGGCTGGACAAAATTATTGGAACCTTAACTTAATATTTGGTTGCACACCCTTTGGAAAAATAACTGAAATCAGTCTCTTCCTATAGCCATCAATAAGCTTCTGACACAGCTCACCCGGAATTTTGGACCACTCTTTCTTAGCAAACTGCTCCAGGTCTCTCTTATTGAAAGGGTGCCTTTTCCCAACAGCAATTTTAAGATCTCTCCACAGGTGTTCAATGGGATTTAGATCTGGACTCATTGCTGGCCACTTCAGAACTCTCCAGCGCTTTGTTGCCATCCATTTCTGGGTGCTTTTTGACATAAGTTTGGGGTCATTGTCCTGCTGGAAGATGCAAGATCTCAGACGCAAACCCAGCTTTCTGACACTAGGCTCTACAATGCGACCAAAAATCAGTTGGTAATCCTCAGATTTCATGATGCCTTGCACACATTCAAGGCACCCAGTGCCAGAGGCAGCAAAACAACCCCAAAACATCAATGAACCTCCACCATATTTCACTGTAGGTACTGTGTTCTTTTCTTTGTAGGCCTCATTCCGTTTTCAGTAAACAGTAGAATGATGTGCTTTATCAAAAAGCTCTATCTTTGTCTCATCTGTCCACAAGACTTTTTCCCAGAAGGATTTTGGCTTACTCAAGTTCATTTTTGAAAAATGTAGTCTTGCTTTTTTATGTCTCTTGTAGGAAGGCGCAAGGGTCCGTCATTGACAGAAGGTACGTGTCACTGAGGTTCCTGGCCTCTGTGAGATAGGAACCGGTAGTTTAGTGTGTCAGCAGCAGCTAGGCTGGCTGACACAGTGTTTTTTACTTAGTGTGGCTGTAAAGCCGATCCGGGCCGGTTCTTATTGGGAGCAGCCAAAGAGCAGCGTGGGTGGCTGTTCCCCACGTTCCAGGCCAGGTTTTGGGCTGGGAATTAAAACCCAGCCAGCAGTCACAGCTGTGTGTGGATTACCCTGCATTTTCATAGTGGAGCTGTGAAGCACTGTGGTCTTGGGTTCCAACCAGTTGGTAGTGTGCTGGAGAGCCGCATGCTGAAAATCAGGTGCCCTAAACCCTGCTGTGGATTGCCATGGACAAAACAGTCCGCCAGGTGACCCGTTTGTGCTATGGACTTTATGTGGTGTGAATTAACACCAGGACTCTGCACAGTGTTTTTGCTTTATTGTTTTTTGTGTGAATAAACACTGAACTTGCTTTACTACCGTGTTCTTGCCTCTATACCGCGTCCACTTACCCTGCCTACCAGAGCAAATCCCTACACTCTGTGTCAGCAGTGGGGTCCTCCTGGGTCTCCTGCCATAGCATTTCATTTCATTTAAATGTCGACGGATAGTTTGCGAAGACACTGAAGCTCTCTGAGCCTGCAGGACAGCTTGAATATCTTTGGAACTTGTTTGGGGCTGCCTATCCACCATCCGGACTATCCTGCGTTGACACCTTTCATCAATTTTTCTCTTCCGTCCACGCCCAGGGAGATTAGCTACAGTGCCATGGGTTGCAAACTTCTTGATGATGTTGCGCACTGTGGACAAAGGCAAATCTAGATCTCTGGAGATGGATTTGTAACCTTGAGATTGTTGATATTTTTCCCAAATTTTGGTTCTTAAGTCCTCAGACAGTTCTCTTCTCCTCTTTCTGTTGTCCATGCTTAGTGTGGCGCACACAGACACACAATGCAAAGACTAAGTGAACTTCTCTCCTTTTTATCTGCTTTCATGTGTGATTTTTATATTGCCCACACCTGTTACTTGCCCCAGATGAGTTTAAAGTAGCATCACATGCTTGAAACAATCTTATTTATACACAATTTTAAAAGGGTGCCAATAATTTTGTCCAGCCCATTTTTGGAGTTTGGTGTGACATTATGACCAATTTGCTTTTTTCCTCCCTTTTTGGGGTTTTGTTCCAATAAACACAAAGGGAATAAACATGTGCATAGCAAAACATGTGTTACTGCAATACTTTTCTGTGAGAAATACTTCATTTTCTTGAAAAATTTCAGGGGTGCCAACATTTACGGCCATGACTGTATGTGCCCCTAGGGCTTGCAACACATCAGTGCCCAACAAATTATAGGGAATTTGATGCCCTTGTTTAGCTATACTCATGGCAGATAAGGGGTTGCCGGTCTCATAGAAACATAGAATGTGTCGGCAGATAAGAACCATTTGGCCCATCTAGTCTGCCCAATATACTAAATACTATGGATAGCCCCTGGCTTTATCTTATATGAAGGATGGCCTTATGCCTATCCCATGCATGCTTAAACTCCTCCACTGTATTTGCAGCTGCCACTTCTGCAGGAAGGCTATTCCATGCATCCACTACTCTCTCAGTAAAGTAATACTTCCTGATATTACTTTTAAACCTTTGCCCCTCTAATTTAAAACTATGTCCTCTTGTAGCAGTTTTTCTTCTTTTAAATATTCTTTCCTCTTTTACCTTGTTGATTCCCTTTATGTATTTAAAAGTTTCTATCATATCCCCTCTGTCTCGTCTTTCTTCCAAGCTATACATGTTAAGGTCCTTTAATCTTTCCTGGTAAGTTTTATCCTGCAATCCATGTACCAGTTTAGTAGCTCTTCTCTGAACTCTCTCCAAAGTATCAATATCCTTCTGGAGATATGGTCTCCAGTACTGAGCACAATACTCCAAATGAGGTCTCACTAGTGCTCTGTAGAGCGGCATGAGCACCTCCCTCTTTCTACTGGTAATTCCTCTTGCTATACACCCAAGCATTCTGCTAGCATTTCCTGCTGCTCTGTGACATTGTCTGTCTACCTTTAAGTCTTCTGAAATAATGATCCCTAAATCCCTTTCCTCAGATACTGAGGTTAGGACTGTATCACTGATTTTATATTCTGCTCTTGGGTTTTTACGTCCCAGGTGCATTATCTTGCACTTATCAACATTAAATTTTAGTTGCCAGATTTTTGACCATTCCTCTAGTTTTCCTAAGTCCTTTTCCATTTGGTGTATTCCTCCAGGAATCTCTCCTATTGTGAACCAGCAGAGACAGGGTTAACGTCTGAGGTTCCCTGGGTCTGTTGATTCTCCTGCTGCTGGGGAGGAGCACGGCAGTTTCTCCTAATGTGTCCCGGCTTTCCACAGCTGTAACATATGAAATCATTCCTCCTCTGCCTTGCCTGTCCCTGCGGACGTGACCATGTTTTCTGTTGACCATGGACCATGTTTACTTTGGCGGGTCTGGAGCTAGACATGTCCAATTCCAGACCCTTGGCAGCAGCAACAAGTTGAGGCAGTGGTGTCACCCTCCACTCAGGCTTACAGGCTTGGAGTTTATCCTGCAATGCTGGTTTCAGTCCTTCCATGAAGGTAGACGTGAAGTTTTTCTCCCATTTGCCCCGCTGCATCCCACCCCATGTCAGTCCGGACAGTTCTTAGTCTTGAATCAAAGGAGACTACATCCTCTTTAGCCTCCTGCACTATGTCCTTCAGGCTCCGTAAACGCTCATCCTCCTTTGTCCTGTCCCATCTACCAAAAGTCCTGCAGTACTCTGTCCCTGACTGTTCTGTCTTCTCCCAATCCCTCCAGGCCACATTTGGGTCATTTGTCACTCTGTCGCCCTCTAGGGTATTCTTAACCGAGCTATACTGTGCCTCCCCTAACTTCAGGGCTACTAAGTCTGTCCATGTTGCTTTGTAAGTGGCCTGTATCTGTTGTAACATTCTGGATGTGGGCATGGGACGCGTCAGTGGGTCAGGTATCCTTGACAGTAGTCCCAATTGGTCCTTAGGACTCAATGGAACATACTGTATAAAGTGCTGTTGAAAATAATGGGGAGCCTGAGGAGGTAGTGTTGCCTGTTCGCCGTCTTAGCCATCCCCACCACCAGCTCCATCGGCGGCGGCAGACGCCTGAGGGACCTGTGGTATCATCCATGTTCTCAATAGCACTGGATTATATCTACAGGCACCACACACTCTGCAGATTTCAGTCCAATCTTGATTCTGATTCCCGCAGGTCCTGCTCATCCATCCCTCCGGTCCCTGTGTAGGGGCCGTGGGAGAGGCATGCGCCCTTGAAGGATTATAAGGTGGTGGACCTCCAGATTTAACCTTTTCAGTTTCCTCTTCAGGGGGTTTGTAGTACAACTTTCCCCTGTAAACTTGTGGCTTCCAACCTTCGGTTTTTATCTCTCTTGCTACCTTAATCCAGATGTTAACAACATCTTCACATGCATAATCCTTAATCCACCCACTGTGGGTGTGCTTGAACCTTTCCCAAAAACCTCTAAATCGAGGTTTCCATGTTTCATACCTGCTTTTTACAACACTTTGTCAACTTTCTTTAACGCATCTTTGCCACCTGTCTTTCCTACCAGTTGTTTAGCTGTCTCATACTCTTCGGGAACGCTGTTCTGATTACCCATTGTCTATTCCTGAATCTGTGGTTACTAGGGGGAACCTTAGATGTCTATTTTCTCCACAAAAGGTTTCCCCACCCTATCCTTCCAGGTGTTAAAGCCAAAGCCTCTCTGAGGTTCTTGCCCCTTCCCCTAGCTTTCTGACAGATTCTACACACACAATAAACAATGACAAATATGTAAACAGTTACTCCCAGAACAATCCCAAGCAATTCCCAGCTAAAAACCTGGTTTAAATCCATCCACCACTCATGCGCTTATCTGCTAGCCCTTTATCAGGGTTACAGATTCTTAAACATAAATTAGGCACGACTGTAAAGTTACCTTATACTCTGCCGGACCATCGAACAAGACAAATGCCAGACAGGGAGGTACAGACTACTTGTAAGAAAAAGCTCTTACCTCCGCGTTGATTTTCGTCTGTTTGTCCAGTTGTGGCACATCCAGGCGTCGGAGGTCTCAGCAGGAAGGACTTAGTCGTGCCCAACGTTGGGCGTCAGTTGCTGTTAGGGCAAATACCCCAATGCAGAATGAGCGGTGGACTCCAAATTAGAAGTTATGGATATCCATAGAGAAAAACCAACAAAGGCATAGGTCTGTGTATCAAGTGTTTCTAAACTTTATTGAAAGAAAGCAGAGTTATAAAGCAAATTTCTGGATCATTTCAAACTGAAGACGTAGTTAAACATTTATTTCATTACCTCATTAAAACCACAATCTGAAAATTAGCATCTTCTTGGCTATACGCCTAGAACGTCTCCTTAATCTTAACTGTGGGTGCTAGCCACATGCCAGAACTCCTAGTGCTTGTGAAGATTCCTTTCTAACAAGCGTTGGTGGGGGCAAGGAGTAACCTTGAAGTTACAGTAACTTTCCATAAGAAGCTCACAGTTCATTACACAAAAAATGGCAGAATGAAATACAAACATGGAGGCTTAACCCTCACATGCAACGTCTTAAAAATTAAAACATGGTCAGGTCACCTTTACCACTGTATCATATATGCATGCTCAACAAAGTAAATCTTAATTTCATCAAATTGACAGAACATAATGAGGATCCATAAAACAGGTAAATTATAGAAAATGATATGTAAAATAAATGTAGAACATTCAGTGCAAAAACATTATGTACGGTTCCAGTGGTATTAGCATGCTAATTAATATAATGTTAACCCAATACAGTATTGCAAGCTAAATTAAGCAATTGAAAAATTCTCATTTAGCTGAAAATATGTCAAATATACTGTATAATAAGATTCAGTGTAGACAATAATAGTACAATCATGTCCTTCACTGAAAAAAAGAAAAGAAAAAAAAAAAGAAGAAATTTGCACATAGTAAACTGTGACTTCTGTGTTGTATTTGTACCTTAACTATTTTATATTAATATAATACATATAAAACAGCTAGCATGCAATGAATTGCTTTGTACAAGGACAAGTCAGGATATTGGGTAGTGTGCAGTAAGAGTGTGTTGCAGGTGTAAGTAGTGGGCAGGCCTAAGCTTTGCCTTCCATCTGCTAAATAGCCAATAATCACCCAACAGATTTAATCTTATCAACAGAGTCAGGATGAGGGATTGTGAAGATAGTGTTATCGTCTCACTGAGCCGGCACTCTTACATAACTTCTTTGCCTTGCATTCTGCTCTGAATGGAAGATTTCAGTTATCTAGCTAGCTGGGTTATATGCTCTATGCAAGTACAAATGAATCTTTCTGTGGCTATTACATAACAAAAGGAACTTAAAGTTGTTGTTTCACTTCAGCAAATTGCATTTATCATGTAGAGAAAGTTAATACAAGGCACTTACTAATGTATTATGATTGTCCATATTGTCTTCTTTGCTGGCTGCATTCATTTTTCCATCACATTACACTCTGTTCATATCCATGGTTATGACCACCCTGAAATCCAGCAGCGGTGGTCATGCTTGCACACTATAGGAAAAGGCGGCAATGTGCATAGGACATTGCTTTTTCTTACAATGTGCAAACACAACCACCACTGCTGGATTGCAGGGTGGTCATAACCGTATGAGCAGTGTATGATGTGATGGAAAATGAATGAACCCAGCAAATGAGACAATATGGACAATCATAATACATTAGTAAGTGCCTTGTAGTAACTTTCTCTACATGATAAATGCCACTTGCTGAAGTAAGACAACCCCTTTAAAGAAATATGGACAGACTTATTAACCCCTTAGTGAACACGCAACTTTTTTTTTAATCGCATACCAAGAGCTATAACTTTTTAGTTTTTTCATCAATGTACCGGTATGAGGTCTTATTTTTTGCAGGACAAGTTATAGTTTTCAATGCACTGTATTGGGTACATGTAATGATTGATTAAATCCAGCTGTTTAGCTAAAACGCCTTTTGTTTATGTGAGTAAAAAGGCGTATTAGTGGTCAGCAATTAAAATGTCAAATAGGTTGAGGGAGGTGGGAGGCCCAACCCAAAATAGAGCAGGGATGCCCAAGCTGCAGCCCTCCAGATGTTGTAAAACTACAACTCCCACCATGTCCTGCTGTAGGCTGATAGCTTGCTGATAGCTGTAGGCTGTCCGGGCATGCTGGGAGTTGTAGTTTTGCAACAGCTGGAGGGTATCAGGTTGGGCATCTGTGCTCTATTTAATATATTTAAAGAAAAAAAAACATATCCATTACAAGTCAAGGTTTACGAATTGATTCAGGGCTGTGTGGATGCAGAAGGGGGGCTATTTCTGAGGACTATTTATTAGGGCTCATACAGACGGCCGTATGCTGTCCGTGAAAATGCGGATCCGTTTTTTTTTTTTTTTTAACAAATCTTTATTTATTATTTTCATCAAATGAAAGACAATAAAAAAGTGCATTTCAGATAAACATAACTGAGAACGTAAACACAATGGTACATCCTTGATCTGATACAGAATTTGCAAAATCCACAATGGCATCAAAAGAATTGGCTCTTGTCAACACATAATAGTATCAATGGCATATAAATTTAACTCACACTGGCAGAGTTAGGTACTAGTTGAGATAATGGAGTATTTGAATAATTAGCAAGCCACTTCAGCCATGGATCCCATACACGTATATGCCTATCATGTGACAAAGATTCCCAACTGGACATCTCTTCCAGCAAGCGGATCTCTTGGACTTTATTAATCCAATCCGTTACCCCTGGTGATTTGTTATTAAGCCAAAACATTGGAATCAGTAGTTTTGCTGCAGCTACTAGGGAGGACAATAGGGAATGTTTGGTGAGTATACATTTTTTACTGGACAAGTTTAGTAACACCACTGATGGGGTCAATGTTGGCAAAGAGGGCATCATTTCCATGACACACTTAGAAATCATATCCCAGTATGGGGTTATCGAGGGACAAGACCACCAAATATGGACCAGAGTGCCAGTATCACCCCCACATCTCCAGCACCGATCTGAACGTGAGGGATCCATGGCATGGAGTTTTGCAGGTGTGTTGTACCACCTGGTCACCAATTTATAAGCGTTCTCCTGAACCCTAATGCATCTAGAGTGACCATGAGAGTGACATAAGATCTTATTCACTGTGTTAACATCGAAGGTGACACTCAAGTCTTTTTCCCAGTGAGATATAAACCAGGGTCTATTAGAGTCTGCATCATCTATTAATTTGTTATATATCATGGAGACACATCCTTTTTTGTCCGTTTGGTGTAGTAACATTGATTCGTACCAATTGGGATCAAGCTTGTCAGGAGTACAAGTTAAATATTGGGTGCATATTCTTAAAAACTGTGAGTATTGTTTAGTTGACCATGGAATGTGAGGGAAATCAGACTTCATGCTTTGAATAGAAGGGACTGTCCTGTTTTTTAAAATATCTCCTATTGCCACTGAACCTAACGCCCTCCATAGACCCAAATCATCTTGGAAGCCCTGAACTACTAGATATGGGACATAGCCAGTGGGGGTGAATGGAGAAAGGCAGGGGGAAGAGCGCAGAAGTGGTGATACTTTGGACCATGTGTTCATGACTCCTCTCATAAGATCTAAACCTTTTTTACCCCTGATGTTGTTTACTGCTAATTTAGGGTCCCATAAGGCTGCCACTCCCCTATGGCCTAATAAACTCCTGGCTAACCTACAACCCAATTTAGTGTTTTTAGGATTGCTTATTTCAGAGTGTAATCTAAGTTGAACAGCTTTGTAATATGTAGCCACATCCGGAAGTCCGAAACCTCCTTTAGACATAGGTTTAGTGAGAATTTTATACGCCAACCTGGGTCTGCAACCTCCCCACACAAAAGAAGAAAATAAGCTACGCACCTTTGCCAAAAATGCTTGGGGAAGGGGTATAGGCAGGGTCTGCAAAGTATACAATAACCTAGGCAGAATGTATGTTTTTAATAAGTTTTTTCTACCCAGCCATGACAGGAAAGGTATCTTAATATCAGCCAATTGCAGTTTAATGTTGGCAAGAAGTGGGGAGTAATTTTGGTGAAACAATTGGCTAGGATCTTTTGTTACATTAATGCCCAAATATTTAATATGTGACTGGCTCCATTTAAACGGGAATTCCTTCTCGAACTTTTCTACGGATGATTGGGAGATGTTTATACCCAATGCCATGCATTTGGAAAAATTAATTTTAAAATTGGACAAAGAGCCATAGGTATCTAATTTCCTTAGAAGAGCCGGAAATGCTTCTTCAGGTTTAGTTAGGAAAATGAGCATATCATCTGCAAACGCAGCAACAGTGTGCTCGTCACTACCTATTCTAAGGCCTTTAATTGTGGGGTCCTGTCTCAAAGACTGTATGAATGTCTCCAAGCACATTATAAAAAGTGTGGGTGAAAGCGGGCATCCCTGACGCGTCCCGTTTGTTATCCTAAAGGGAGGTGACAGAATACCATTCACCTGTACTTTTGCGGAGGGGTTAGAGTACAGAGACAGCACCGCCCCCACAAATTGCGGGGGTAGACCAAATTTTAGCAATGAGGCTTTCATGAAGTCCCAATCTACTCTATCGAACGCCTTTTCGGCATCGGTACTGAGAAATATGAGTTTTTCCCCCTGTTTCAAAGCGAGTTGTTGGGCCTGTAGGACTCTAAAGGTGCTGTCTCTGCACTCCCTGCCCCCCACAAATCCCGATTGCTCGTGAGAGATAATCCCAGGTAGTAGAGGGGATAGCCTAGTAGCCAGAATTTTTGCCCATAATTTCACGTCTGCATTCAACAGAGATATTGGTCTAAAACTTGATGGGACTTCTATGTTTTTACCCGGTTTCGGTAGTACAACAATGTGTGCCTCTAAAGCCTGATTGGTAAGGGGAAACCCATTTAATAAAGCGTTAAAGAAATTCACCAGGCGTGGGCCCAAGACTGAAAAAAACTTTTTATAGTAAGCCACGGTGAACCCATCAGGGCCCGGACTCTTGCCCGTTGGAGTCTTATTTAGTACTTTTTTCACCTCAGCCAGTGTAACAGGTGCTATCAGTGATGCCTTATCGGAGTCATTAACGACCGGTAAGTTCAAAGACTTTAAGAAGTTATCTATTTCCTCTCTACGTGCTATCCCTGTTCCCTCCTGTTCCTCCCGTCTAAGATTATATAGATCATGATAATAATCCCTAAAGATTTTTGAAATTTTTTGAGTGTCCGTTACAGTAAGCCCTTCCTGTGACTTCATGCGTTTAATAAAAGCTTGATCTTCCCGTTTCTTAATAAGCGCAGACATTATCTTACCTCCCCTGTTTCCGTGAACGTAATGTTTATGCTTTACTTTTAGGTAGGCTTTGGACGCTTTGATATTTAACAATTCCCGTAGTTCTCGTCTCTTGACTATTAATTCCTCAAAATCTTTAAGAGCATATGAGCGCTTATGAGACGCTTCCAGCCTAGCTATATTGGACAATAGTTCTGACAAATTCTTCACCCTCATTTTCTTAATATGTGCTCCCAACGCGATGAAGTCCCCCCTAATTACCACCTTATGCGCCTCCCACAATATTGTGTGGGACATATCGGGCGTTTCATTGGTAGCGAAATACGTTTGTAATTTTTGCGCTATAGACTCGACCTGGGTTTGCGATTCCATAAGGGTATGGTTTAGCCTCCAAGTCCATTCTCTACTACGCAACTCTGGGAAGCAAATGACAGTGGAGACCGGCGCATGGTCAGAGACCGTGATATTGTGGAGTGTGGAGGATTTTACTGCTGGTAAATACTTGTCCTGCACAAAGAGGTAATCCAGCCTCTGATATGATTTATGGGGATTGGAATAAAACGTGTAATCACGTCTGTCACCATGCGCCGATCTCCAGACATCGCTGAGGTGCAATGATCTGAGGCGTGTCTGGGCTGACTTGAGAGCGCGGAATGAGACGGCTGATCTTTGAGTTGAGGAGTCAAGTAGGGGGTTCAGGGTGAGGTTTAAATCCCCTCCTACCAATAGCATGCCTGCAGTGAATGCCTCAATCTTGCCCAGTACATCTTTTAGCCAACTAACTGGTTTCACGTTGGGCGCGTATAAATTACAGATTGTAACCGTGAGGTGACCCAGTTCCCCTTTCAATAATAGATATCTCCCTTCTGGGTCTTTCACTTCAGAATGTAGTGTAAAGGGGGTGCCACGTTTAAAACCGATACTAACTCCTCTAGCCGCAGAACTACCGGAAGTGGCATGATACCAAACATTAAAAGGGGAGTTACTTAGGTTGGGAACATGTGAGTGGGAGAAATGGGTCTCCTGAAGGAGTACTATGTCAGACCCGATTTTTTTGAGAATTTGAAATACCCTACTACGTTTCTTCGGATCATTACAGCCATGTACATTAAGTGTGGTTAAACATAAAGTTAACGGAGCCATCTAAAATAAATGATATTCTGTAAGTTAAATCTGCCTATCTGTCCAGATATCCAAGTTGTACATAACATATCACTTAACAGTGCAAAACATAGAACATAACTTGGGGAAGATTCCAGGTATATATGGAGTTTTGAACTGGGGGGAGAAAAAAGGGTTTCACATGTTAAAACCATGTATATCCCAACCAGCCCAGAACCCCAAATCCCAGCCTCAATGATATTGAGCAAGATGTATGATAAGTAGATAGCTATCCTGACACATATTCTTGTTGGGCAAGGGGAGATGTGAATAAGAGTGAGAAGAAAAAGAACAGAGGGAGAGAGGAAGAGAAATAAAAGAGGATGTAGAGTCACAAGCGTGGTTTGTCGCTTGACTTAATAAAAATATGCAGTTTTCACAAAGAAGTAAAAGAAAAGGGGGATTAGGACAGCCAGATAATACCAATTTTGAAGATAAAAGAAAATGGCATGAGACTGTCCATATATAACCTTGTAGTTACTACTGATATAAAGAAGAAACAAGCATTCAGGTGTTAGCGGCAAACCCTCCATCCGTATCTCCTTGTGGCCTTATTCTCTTATTCTTCTCGGATCTCTGTGTCCTCGGCCTCATCCATCCTGACACAGAAGGGAGTGGTGGTAAGTCCTCTATGTGCGGAATGGGCATCCAGGAAGACATTTTGAGTGGTGGTTGCTGCAGCGCCTCCCAAACCGGCTGTAGGTCTTCAGGTGTACGTACAGTGATTCGGCGGTTCCCTGCAGTGATTAAAATCCCAAAAGGAAACAGCCATCTATATGGGAATTTTGCTGATCGTAGAAGATCTGTAAGCGGCTTCATTAATCTCCTTTTTTGTAAGGTAGATGCTGCTAGATCTTGATAGATCTGAACACTGACTCCTTGAAATTTTATCTCTCCCTTCTTTCTTGCTTGCAAGATTAACTCAGTGTCTCTGTAGCTCAGAATGCCGCAAATTATATCCCTTGGGTTATCTCTAGATGTTGGTTTCGGCTTAAGGGCTCTGTGTACCCTCTCCACAGTAACATGCACTGCTTGCTCTGGGCCCAGCAGCATGTGGAAGAGGGAGTCCATAACTTGGAGCAGGTCCTCTTTCTCTTCAGCCTCTGGTAGTCCCCTAAGTCTTATATTACTCCTCCTGCTCCTATTCTCCTGGTCTTCCATCTGGAGCAGGAGTGTGTTCATTGCCCTAGCATGTGAAAGCAGGGAATCTTTTACTGCTGAGTTAAATGTGAGCATGGCATCCTGGGATTGCTCCAGCGTCTCCACCCGGTCGCCTATATGGCGGAGGTCTGATTTTATGGACGCCAGGTCCGCAGCAAGTGGAGCAAGCGCCCTTTGCAAAGCACCCTCTAGATATTCTCTAGTGAGGTCAGACCTTTCTTCGCTGTTTGGGGAGGTGTTATCACCCAAGTATTCAGCTCCCCGCAATACCTTAGTCGCCTGAGTAGGAGCGGGATCTCCTGAGGCCGCGCCATGGTGTTTCGGCGCCATCTTGGGGGACCGCGCCGGCGGCTGTGAGGTCGGTTTACTTAGATATTTCTCCATGTCGGAGGTCGGGTTTGGGTCTCCTCTGTGCCCTGTTGCGCTCTGCATTAAATCCTTTGACTGGATCTTCATTCCGGTGTCAGGAAAGTGCTATTATAGAGGCTAGGTGGGTTCTGGTGGCGAGAGCTCTGCTAACAAGCAGCCGCCATCTAGCTCGGTCAGGCCACGCCCCCCGCGGATCCGTTTTTTGTTGACAGTTCAGCATGTCCGCAAACGGATTGCATTCCATTTTTTTTGCTGATCCATAGACTTCAATGTCCTGATTTTCACTGACAAGTATAGGACATGTTTAATTTTTTTTGCTGAGCAGTGCAATGGAAGAAAAGGGCCCTATAGAAGTGAATGGGACAGCATCTAATTCGCAAAAAACAGATCCGCATTTTTGCAGACAGCATACGGCCGTCTGAATGATCCCTTAGGCTGTCATTTAACTAAAGCCACAATTTAAAGCAAGTTTTCAAAGCTTTTAAACAACACTTAAAGGGTTATTCCCATATTGGTTAAAACATGCCCCCAATGTCTGATAGGTGCGGGTTCCGCCTCTGGGACTATCACCTATACTTAGAACTGAGCCTGAGGGCGTACCGGTTATTTTTGGAAGTCTGTTTAAAATGAATGGGACGCACACCACACAAGAAAGGCCAATGATCTATTCACTTCTATGAGGCTTACGGAAATAGCGGAGCCAGTGCTTGGCTATTTTCGTTGCTCTCACAGGAATGAAGGGCAGCCGTGCATGAGCGGTGCGTCCTCCGGCACTTTGCAGGCTCTGTTCTAAGTATTGGTGCAGGTACTGAGGTGGGATCTGCACCTATCAGACATTGGGGGCATACCCTATCGATATGCCCCAATGTCCAAGATGGAAATGCCCCCTTAAGACCACTAGGGATGATGAGACACAAGGTAGTAAGAGATATTAAGGAGTTGCATTTAAACTTAATTTGAGTGCAGGTGAGCATAAGGCTTTAATAAGGCTCACATCTAGCACAGATATAGTAGTGAAACCGGCCAACAAGGGGGGTAACGTATTGTTGATGATAAAAGAGTACAATATGTTAAAATCTCTCAGACAGCTAAAAGACAGATCAACCTATGAAGTTTTGCCTCAAATAAAATACCAAAGCCAGCTACAGACATTATTATGCAAATACATAGAACTAGGAGTAATATCTATAAGGATGGCAAAAAATTATATCCTAAATATCCATGTAAACTGAGTTGGTGTAAAATTCATAAATTGAGTGTATCCACCGGGTTTATACACGCTTATATTCCAATCACTGGGATCACAGTCTGTGTGTAGGACACTTGAAACTACAAACAAGAGTCCGACTGTTGTGGAATTTAGTTTCAAGTACATATTATTCAGAAGAAAACACAGTTCATTAAAACAAAAGACTGTGACATTATGTAGACCCCACGCAGGAGCAATGGTACAGACACTTGTATGCACAGTTGGTATCACAAAAGTACAGGGTGGGCCATTTATATGGATACACCTTAATAAAATGGGAATGGTTGGTGATATTAACTTCCTGTTTGTGGCACATTAGTATATGTGAGGGGGGAAACTTTTCAAGATGGGTGGTGACCATGGCGGCCATTTTGAAGTCAGCCATTTTGAATCCAACTTTTGTTTTTTCAATAGGAAGAGGGTCATGTGACACATCAAACTTATTGGGTATTTCACACGAAAAACAATGGTGTGCTTGGTTTTAACGTAACTTTATTCTTTCATGAGTTATTTACAATTTTATCTTTGTTTACAGGCATTGACATGTCGCCGAGGTTAACACGTGAGGAGCGGATAGAAATTGTGTTGATGTCTGGTGAACGCAGTAACCGGGTCATTGCAGCAAATTTCAATGCAAGACACCCTACGAGACCACCCATCTCCCATGCTACAGTTAGCAAACTGCTTGCTAAGTTTCGTGAAACTGGTTCAGTGTTGGATTTGCCAAAATGTGGACGCATGAAATCTGTCTCTAATGAAGAAACATCAGTGGCTGTCCTAGCTTCATTCAGCAAGAGCCCAGAGCGTAGCACTCGCCGCATGTCACTGGAGAGTGGCATTAGTCGAACATCCCTTCGGCGGATATTAGCTACTCACAAATGGCACCCTTACAAACTCCAGCATCTCAACGAGGATGACCCAGATCAGCGCACTGAATTTGCAGAATGGGCAAAACAAAAATTGGAACAGGACCCTCAGTTTACGCAGAAGATTTTGTTCAGTGATGAGGCAAACTTTTATGTGAATGGTGACGTTAACAAACAAAACCACCGCTATTGGTCTGACACTAACCCACATTGGATAGATCCCTCCAAGACTGTTGGAACAAAAAAATTGATGGTATGGTGTGGTATATGGGGTACAAAGATAGTGGGGCCATTCTTCATCAATAGAAACCTCAAGGCCACTGGATATGCGAAATTGCTACATGATGATGTGTTTCCCTCTTTATGCACTGAAGCTGGCACGTTCCCTGAGTTTTTCCAGCAAGATGGTGCACCACCACATTATGGGTGTAAGGTCCGAGCATTCCTAGATGAACAGTTTCCTGGAAAGTGGATTGGTCGTCATGGGCCAGTTGAATGGCCCCCAAGGTCTCCCGATCTGACCCCTTTAGACTTTTATCTTTGGGGTCATCTGAAGGCAATTGTCTATGCTGTGAAGATACGAGATGTGCAGCACCTGAAACTACGGATACTGGAGGCCTGTGCTAGCATTTCTCCTGCGGTGTTGCTATCAGTGTGTGAAGAGTGGGAGAAGAGGGTTGCATTGACAATCCAACACAATGGGCAGCACATTGAACACATTTTATAAGTGGTCAGAAACTTGTAAATAACTCATGAAAGAATAAAGTTACGTTAAAACCAAGTACACCATTGTTTTTCTTGTGAAATTCCCAATAAGTTTGATGTGTCGCATGACCCTCTTCCTATTGAAAAAACAAAAGTTGGATTCAAAATGTCCGACTTCAAAATGGCCGCCATGGTCACCACCCATCTTGAAAAGTTTTCCCCCTCACATATACTGATGTGCCACAAACAGGAAGTTAATATCACCAACCATTCCTATTTTATTAAGTTGTATCCATATAAATGGCCCACCCTGGTCAATGGATAGATACCCCATGGTGGGTATAGCATACAAATTCAGATCTAGAAAACTATGATTACACTCACCGGCAATCTGATTTTCCAGACCCCACGACAGCACCACAGAGAGAGAGGATCCGCCTCCAGGGACAGGAAACCTGCAGAATAAAAAGGTGGAGCCTCTCTCCCACCTCAGTGGTTTACAGAACATGACAATGACTCCAACCTGTGTTAGTTAAAATTATTATTTTTTTGCTACACCCTGTGCAACTCAACCAGAATCGTGAACACCAGGAAGGGAATAAGGAAGGGTGCTGTCGTGGGGTCTGGAAAATCAGATTACCGGTGAGTGTAATCATTTTTCCCTTCCCTCACGACAGCACCACAGGGAGAGATTACAGAGAACCCCCTTCCTTAAGGGTGGGAAACAACCTCCAGAACCTTCTTCCCAAACAGAAGATCAGAGACAGGATTTATCTGAAGCGGATAGTGGCGGTAGAAGGTAGAAGGAGAAGACCACGTGGCAGCCTTACAGATTTGCTCAATAGAAACATTAGCCCTCCCAAGACTAGAGAAATGGTCAAAAGTCTGGCAACTAAAATTTAATGTTGATAAGTGCAAGATAATGCACCTGGGCCGTAAAAACCCAAGAGCAGAATATAAAATCATCGATACAGTCCTAACCTCAGTATCTGAGGAAAGGGATTTAGGGGTCATTGTTTCAGAAGACTTAAAGGTAGGCAGACAATGTCAGAGCAGCAGGAAATGCTAGCAGAATGCTTGGGTGTATAGGGAGAGGCATTACCAGTAGAAAGAGGGAGGTGCTCATGCCGCTCTACAGAGCACTAGTGAGACCTCATTTGGAGTATTGTGCTCAGTACTGGAGACCATATCTCCAGAAGAATATTGATACTTTGGAGCGAGTTCAGAGAAGAGCTACTAAACTAGTACATGGATTGCAGGATAAAACTTACCAGGAAAGATTAAAGGACCTTAACATGTATAGCTTGGAAGAAAGACGAGACAGAGAGGATATGATAGAAACTTTTAAAGACCTAAAGGGAATCAACAAGGTAAAAGAGGAGAGAATATTTAAAAGAAGAAAGACTGCTACAAAAGGACATAGTTTTAAATTAGAGGGGCAAAGGTTTAAAAGTAATATCAGGAAGCCTCTTTTTCTTATCCGCTGCCTTCTCTAGGAGGGAATCTAGCTCTGGGCCAAACAAAAACTGACCTCGACAAGGAATACTGCACAATCTCTGTTTAGAGGACAAATTCCCCCTCTCCAATTCTTTAACCAAAGACCTCAGCGGGCAGAATTGGATAGGGAGGAAGCCCGTGCCACTAGTTTTACCGAATCCACAGAGGCATCTGCAATGAAATCAGCTGCCTTCTGTAGAGTAGGCAAAGAGGCTAAAATCTGCTCTCTTGGACATTTCTATATAATTTGACATTCTAATCGCTCCAACCAAATACCCATGGATCTGGCTGCAACCATGGCAACAATATTAGGTCTAAACGTGGAGGCCGCAGCCTCTCAGGTGCTCTTTAGATACGAAAATAGATTCCTGTCTAATGGTTCCCTCAGGAACCCCATATCCTCAAGAGGTAAAGAAGACCTTTTCGAGATTTTGGATATGGTGACATCAATCTTTGGAGCTTTATCCCAAGAAGAAGAAGGCTCTTCTTTAAAGGGATACTTTGTTTTAAACCCTTTGGTAAGGAAAGCTTTCTTATCTGGTCTCTTCCATTCTCTGTCAATGAGGGCTAACACACTAATATAAATCACTGCAAAAGGTGTACCACAATAATATGCAACCGAGTTTGGCTGTGAGTCGGACCTCAGCACCTATCGGACTGTGTTCACACACTGTAGGTAGGTTAGCGGTAGGACCCATGCCACACTGAGATACCTTGACGGGGTGCCTTGGGCTACGATATGTTCCTGACTGGAATATATTGGCCAAAGTCTCAGTTTTTAACATCAGTGTGAGGGTTTGGCCAGTATTGTCAGTTGCATATTATTGTGGTGCACCTTTTGCAGTGATTTATAGTTTTTTATATTCTCATCCACACATTATTCCATCTTGTGTAGGATGTTTTTGTGGTGCATGTGGTCTGCTGCCAACATCCTCCATTGTATGCATTTTTGCTGGGGATTGCCGCTAGCAGCGGATCACATGCGGAGAGATTTCGTCCCGGGTATAAACACGCTACAATGTTTGGGGGTTTTAAGCACTTCCTCCCATTTAGGGCACTTCATTCAGTGATTTTTTCCTAACACACTTTTATGCAACGGAAAACATCTATGTTTTTTATCTCAAAGGCCCTCAAACACCGAATCGATCACTGATTTATCTTCTAATTCCAGAGTGGAACGAATAGCTTTTAATAACTTGTCAGTGTCTTCAACTGGAAACAATGGCCTACTGTACCCTCCATGTCCTCTTCTGAGGAAGAGGAATTTTCTGAGTCGTCTGCTTCTAATGCCTCCTCACTATCAGCTAAAGAATACACTTCTGACCCCCACTCCTCTTCGGACTTCTTTTGGCGCTTACATGACTTCAGGGAGACATTCACCTCTAATCTGATAAGTGATTTAATATTCTTCAAAAAGTCAAGCGATTCTTCCGCCACAGTTTTTTCTATACACTGCTGGCACAGCTTCTTAGCATATCAGGATGACAGAGAACATCTACACAATGCACATTTTGTATTCTTAGCCAAAACTTTCTTAGCTCTTATCTAGAGAAAGAACAACCATATTTTAGTCTCGTGTCAATTGTTGGGCAATTACCCACTCCAAATCAACCAAGTACCGGTGCCAGGATCTCTCCTTCTGCAGGCCAGGTCTCTTTTCCTCCTCCATGTCTCAGAGACGGGTTGCTTTTCTGGCAAGAGAATGTGGTAGCTCAAATATAGCCCTGATGTGGAGGGCTAGAATTCCTGACCTAGAGAATTCTAATGTATAAGGAGGAATAGCGGAGAAAGACATCCAATATATATATATATATATATATATATATTATATATATCTCAATATACATACATGCACAGAAAAGCAGGAGTATCCAGCTGATGGAGCAGTCATAGAACCACCCCGGCGTCTCCCAGCATTCTGACCTCCTTTTGACTGCTCCTGCCCCTTCCCCGTGGAAAGCAAATCTGGCTTCCTTTACCGTAAGTGCATCACATGGAACACACGCCTTAACGGAAGTGACATCCACTTATCGCGATGTCTCCTCCTCCTCTGGACCGCATGCACAGGAAAATTGGAACTCAGAAGACCTGATTCACGCTGGGTCCCGGCCGCATGCAGAGGAATACAACACCCCTCATGGGGCTGTTTCCGTTACCATGTGCTCCAGCATGGCCTCACTCCCATTGAGGAGCGCACACGCACCTGCCGCAAAAGCCCTGTGGCAGCCCCGGACTACCGCCGGCTCCTAGGGTCCTGCCAGCTTAACATATGGGCAATAGACCCCAGCAGGTATGTGCCACATAGCCCTCCAGAGCCTCTCTGGGACTTCCATGCCATGGGCAAGAACTTAAAAGAAAACTGGAGGTCTCCCACTCCAGGGACAGGAAACCACTGAGGTGGGATAGAGGCTCCACCTTTTTATTCTGCAGGTTTCCTATCCCTGGAGGCGGATCCTCTCTCTCTCTTTGTTGCTGTGGTGGGGGAAGGGAAAAATTAAGGTAAACAGGTGAATGGCCCCAGCATGACAGAGTCAACAATATTAAAGGTTATCACCCCTCGGGAACATCATAGGGCAACACAAGACAACCTGTGGGAGGAGTAGGAGGAGGACAGCCACGGTTACTAAAGTTTCAGATAAAGGTTAACAGCATCACCTTGGATTGTTGAAATCTTTTCATATATTGCTATTCTATTCATGCAGTGTATAACCTCAGATATATGAACAGTGTTGGTTCGCCTTTTGGCAGCAATATTGATGCGTGGCACTAGAACATAGAATTGTGCTACTTTAAATGGAGCATGTTTTAGTCCTACTGGTTTGTCCAAAGCAGATGTCCTCCTCCCACTTGGACATATAATGCAGCTTGCCCTCGGATGATGGGGTGGGTGTTCAGCCAGCTATAAAGACGGGGAACCAATCTGACGCGCTCAAAAGAATATAAAAGAAACCGTTCAAAAGGGGTGGAGGTGATGGTTGGTTTGGCCCGCACCATGGCCTGTCAAAAAGAAAGCAGTTGTAATAGCCTGTATTCCTTAGTTGGAGGGAGAGAGTATTTAGATCTCATTTGAGATGAGAGTAACCTCCCATTTCCAAGAAAGCCATATAATCGGGTCAAACAGTTGGCAGACCACATGGGAAAGGCCCCAAATCCATACCCGGTGGGAAATCTGGATTGGTCAACAGTGGGGTTAAGGGAGTTATTTGTGAATGCAACATGAACTTAAAAAGGACTGATCACCATAATTGTATAGCGTAAAAAGGTAGAAAGGCCTTTGATTTAAGATCAACAGGTATTGGACCAGTTCCCCAAAATAGTACAGGCCAGGAAAAAAGTGCAATGAGGTAAGATTCTAAAGTTACCCAGGCCGCGGGCCTTTGGAGACTATGAATGAGAAGCAACTGATAAAGTTGTGCAGCCTTGTAGCATTTAATAAAGTTAGGGACAGAAAATGATGATTACACTTACCGGTAATCGTATTTTCCTGACCCCCGACAGCACCTTAGAGAGATGGCTCTGCCTCCAGGACAGGAAACCTGCAGCATTAAAAAAATTTATTTTATTTTTTTGCGACACCCGTGAACACACAGAACCATCACCATAGGGAGGGAATAAAAAGGTGCTGTCGCGGGTTCAGGGAAATCTGATTACCGGTAAGTGTAATCATCATTCCCCCCCCCCCCCACGACAGCACCTTAGAGAGAGATTACAGAGATAACTCAAGGGTGGGAAACAGCTTCCAAAACCTTTGTGCCAAAAAGTAGATCAGAAACAGAATCGAGTTGAAGCCCGCCCGTGCTTATAGAAAGTAGAGGGAGAAGACAAGCCGCATGACAAATCTGTTCTATGGATACACTGGCTCTCTCAGCCCAGGAAGTTGACACAGCTCTCGTGGAATGGGCTCCCAAAGAGACAGGCGGAGAAACACCAGATACTGAATATGCCAAAGAAATGACTTCTCTAATCCAGCGGGCAAAAGATGCCTTTGAGGCCGTATTGCCTCTTTTAGCCCCACCAAAGAGTACAAATAGGGCAGAAGATTTTCTCCAGTCTTTAGTGAGCTCTAAATACTGTAGGATACATCTTTTGACGTCAAGAGAATGTAGTTCCTCTTCTCTGTCATTCTTTGGATCTGGAAAGAAAGCTGGAAGAACTATCTCCTGAGACCTATTTGATCTAGATGGAACTGTCGGCAAAAAAACTGGATCTGGCCTCAATACTACCCTATCCTCTCTGATCGACATGAAAGGAGGGTTAATGGAGATAGCCTGGATCTCACTAACTCTCCTGGCTGATGTTAAGGCCACCAACAAAACTAGCTTTAGAGTAAGCAGTTTAACTGAACAGTGATGTTTAGTTAAGGCGTTCAATACTAAATTCAGATCCCAAGGAGGGAATCTGGGACCCTTCACTGGTACCATCCTGCCAACCGCTTTAAAGAATATTATCATCCATGGGTTCATAGCTAATTTTTCCCCCCCTAAAACTGAAAGTACCTTCAGTGTACTTTCTGCCAACCCCAAGGAAAATCCTCTCTGGAGGAATTTCAACACCTGCGTCGCCGTGAATTCCAAGGGTCAGGAAACTCTGTCTATACCTAAAAAAGACAAGAATTTTCTCCACACTCTGGCATAAATGACATTAGTCACTTCCTTCCTACTTTTCATCAATGTGGAAACATTCTTTTGAAAACCCCTGGCTGGCTAGAAATGACCTCAAATTCCACGCCAAAAGATGTAGGGATTTCACTGTCGGGTGAAACACTGGACCCTGCGATAACAGGTTTGGGATCTCTGGCAGAATCCAGGGGTCCGAAATTGACATGGCTCTCAAAAGTGAAAACCATGCCCTTTTCGGCCGGAAAGGCGCTATCAGGATTACTCTCGCCCCTTCGTACCTGATCTTTTTTTTATAACTAGCGGTATTAACTGCAGTGGGGGAAATGCATACCCCAGACAAATTATTCTCGACTCCTCTTATGTGGAAACCTGACAGATGCAATATTTTCTCTTCTATCTTCTTGAAAATCCACTCTGTCTCTTTTAGTAAGGAACTTGACCTGGTACCCCCTTGGTGATTGAGGTACGAGACTACTGTTCGATTGTCGGACATTATCCTGACATGCTTGTTCTGGACCACTGGTAAAACTGCCCTCAGTGCCTGCAGGACCGCTCGCAATTCTTTCCGGTAGATTCCTAGCATCCTTCCACCAACTCAGGGATAACAATGTTTGATCTGACAAGTTTAAGACAGACTCCAAGGATGTTCCTATCCGTCTCATCAAGGTCAAAATTTCCATCTGTAGCTGGCGAGAGTGCCTCTGAGCCCACTGTACTGCTGGTATACAAAACGTTAGGACTCCTAACGGGGACATCGCTTTTCTTATAGTTAGGGTTTCTCCTGACTGCGCCCTGTGTACTCCCTGCTGAATCCGGACTAGCTTCTCCTCTGTGAGGAAAGTCCTCTCCTCTATGGAATCCAGCACTAGACCTAAGAACACTTGTCTCGTAGACGGTTGCATTCTGGATTTTTGAATATTCAACAACCAGCTTCTTCAGTATACTCACTACATGTTCTACCCCTCTGACACACGCCTCCCAAGACTGGGCTACTACCAGGAAATCGTCCAGGTAAGGTAGGAACTTGATATCCTCCCTCCGAATGAAGGAGGCAATCTCCGCCACCACCTTGGTAAAAGTTTGCGGCACCATAGAGAGGCCGAACGGCAATGCCTGAAACTGAATGATCCCGAACTCTGTCCTTATCGCTACTCTGAGAAATTTCTGGTGGTCTGGATGTATCGGAATATGGTGATATGCATCCTTTAGATCCAGAACCGCCATATGACAGCCCGGAGACAAAAGAAGAATCGCAGATCTGATAGTCTCCATCTTGAACCTTCAGAAATTTGTTCAGATGCTTTAGATTTAAAATTGTCCAACCGGCTTCTTTACCAGGAACAGAGTTGAATAGAATCCCTTCTCTTCCTCTGACCCCGGAACTGGAAGCAACACATTTTTGCTTGTTAATTTTTTTTATTTCTTCCATTA
The DNA here is from genome assembly GCF_905171765.1 of Bufo bufo. Lineage (NCBI taxonomy): Eukaryota > Metazoa > Chordata > Amphibia > Anura > Bufonidae > Bufo > Bufo bufo. The sequence continues at coordinate 611,713,047 of NC_053389.1, read as the reverse complement.
ATACATGAGGAGTTTGAAATAATTAACCTTTCTGGTGGATATCTTTTGAACTCCAGTCTTAGTCCATCCCGCAGGAGTCCTACCAGCCATGTTCCTGCAATTTTTTCCCAAGCAGGTAGGAAGAATTTTAATCTCCCCCCTACTGGGATCATGGTGTCATTGTTTGGATTGTTTATCCGGATGCGCGGAGGCTGATCCGAACAAAAAACCTTTATTCCCAGGTCTAGCCATCGATTCCTGCTCTCTAACTCCCGTTTGCCTTTTACTTTGGAACCTGGACGATGTCTGAAAGGGCCGCTTTTAATTTTTAAATTGAACAGAGGTTTCTTGTGGAAATTTTTTCTTCTTATCTGCAGCTTTTTCAAGTAACATGTCTAGCTCTGACCCAAATAGAAACTGACCCTCACAGGGAATGCTGCATAACCTCAACTTTGAGGGCATATCCCCACCTCTCCAATTCTTCAGCCATAGAGCACGGCGCGCAGAATTAAAAAGGGAGGCTGCTCTGGCCTCCAGTCTTACAGCATCCATTGAGGCATCTGCAATGAAATCCGCAGCCTTCTGGAAGGTAGGAATAGAGGCCAACAACTGTTCCCTAGGACACTTGTCTCTGATCTGTCCCTCCAGTCTATCTAACCACACCGACATGGATCTGGCGGCTACCGTGGCGGCAATACTGGCCCTGAAAGAAGCAGCTGAAGCCTCCCAAGTACTTTTAAGGCACGAGTCTATCCTTTCGTCTAAGGGATCTTAAAGGAAACCCACGTCCTCAAAGGGTAAAGAAGACTTTTTGGAAATTTTTGAAATTGCCACGTCCAGTCTTGGGGCCTTATCCCAGGAAGTTGATGCCTCTTCCTCAAACGGGTATTTACTTTTAAAGGTTTTAGATATAAAGGGCTTCTTATAAGGGTTTTTTCCGTTCTTTTTCGATTACCGTTGCAATAGTTTTATGTAACGGAAAACATCTGCGTTTTTTCTCTCGCAGACTTTCAAATACTGAGTCCGCCACTGATCTATCTTCCTTGACGTCCTCTAATTCCAGGGTGGATCTTATTACTTTCAATAACTTATCCGTATCCTCTGCAGGGAACAAAAATTTTCCTTCCTTTCCTTCTTCCTCTGAAGAGGAGGAATCGTCAGAGTCCCTATCTCTACAGGGAGTCTCGCTATCATCAAATGACTCCATTTCAGACTCCTGCTCTACCGTTTTTTTCTGCTTTTTACAAGCTTTTAGGGACCCTTTGACTTCGGATCTTATAAGCAATTTTAAATCCTTTAAAAAACTTGGTGTCTCTTCCGCCACAGTTTTTTCAATACACTGCTGACACAGCTTCTTTGCATACGAAGATGACAGCAGACATTTGCAGATAGCGCACTCTTTATTTTTTCTCTTGGCCACCACCTTCTTAGGCGCCATCTATAGAGAAAAAATATATCCATATCTAAGAAAACAACCTTAACCCTTTAAGGACCAACCATTAGAATTTACAATACCAGTGGCAGAATTTCAATGTCTGTGTTCTCAGACCTCTTCTCTTCCTCCATAACTGCAGCTAAACCTGCATGCAAGCAATATTATCCATTACCACCAGTTATCAGATTTTTCTCTCACCTGAGAGTCCTTCTGTTCTGTCTCTGCAGACCCACCATGCACCGGACGACACCTGGAATAGGGATATCTGCGCCAAATTCAGCCTTATTCCTCTATCCTTCCTGTGGCGTCCCGGTAGCTCTGCAAACATGTTGGGGCCTTCTGGCCACGCTTCTACCGATTGTGTGATCTTCCTCACCTGAGGGATCGACACCTCCTGGTCACCTTGAGGAACAAGCGGTCCCCTGGATTACCGCTGCTCCCCAGGTTTCTCAAATCCCCAAGCATATGGGAGAAGAACTACGGCAGGTAACACCAATGCGCCCATGACCCTCTGATAGCTACCAGGGCTTCCTGGTCATGGGCCCCTAGAATGCAGAAACTGCAGGCTTCCCGCTCCAGGACAGGAAACCTCACTGGAGGTGGGAGAGTGGCTCCACCTTTTTTAATGCTGCAGGTTTCCTGTCCTGGAGGCGGAGCCATCTCTCTAAGGTGCGGTCGTGGGGAGGGGAAAAAACGACCTTTTTGTTTCTGAAAAAAATAACGCATAGCTTAATCCGTTGGCGCCTTCGCGCCCATATAAAGGAAAAGTAGTCTCTGTGTAATCTACGAAGGTCGGCCTAAATAGGTATAATAGCTGGGGCAGGATTACAATTTTGATTGAATGAATTCTGTCAAGCCATGACAGTAAAAGGAGAATCCCATATTCCAAGACCTGTTTGGACGTTGCGGTAGAGCGAGGGATAATTTGCCTGGTACAAGCCAGATAGATGGGGAGTGAGAAAAATACCTAAAATAAGGTAATTTAGTAGGACAGGTTTGAAAGCTAAATTCTCGTTCAATGAGGCTAATTGTAGAAGTAAGAGTGTTTTAATACATGGCTTCTGATTTCGAGGTATTTGCAAACCTGAGGCTTCAGAAAATTGTTTAATATGACATTCAGTTTGGGAAAGGAAATCAAAGGGTTGTGTGATAGTTAGTAAAAGGTTATCTGCGAAAAGGTTTACCCTCAGCTCTTGAGTTCCAATTACACCTGTAGTGTTAGGGTCCTGTCAAATTAGATAGTGTAGTGGTTCAAATGCTAAGGCAAACCGGGATGGATATAATGGCGCCCCTGCAGAGTACCTTGTCCAATGTTAATGGCAGAATGAGAGGAGGAAGGCAATTTGAGAAAGACTGCAGAATGTTAACAGAGTAGTTAAAGAGTTTGTCACCAGATTTAACCCTATTAAGCTAGCTGACATTAGCGATGTGCTAATGTCAGCTAAACCTAACTAGCCTATTCCTACTTTTATCTATGCCCCCGTTACGGCAGAAATGTAACTTTATATTAGCAACTAGGAGCGGAGGGGGGGGGGGGGTTGTTTCTGCTCCTAGAGGCTCTGTTTTCCCGCCTTTGTCGCCTCCCTCCAAGTCCTGATTGACAGGGCCAGGCAGCGCTCGCATCCTCCTGCCGGCCCTGTGCTCTGGTGAAATCTCGCGCCGTTCAGCATTCGGCGCAGGCACGGTGAGGGAAAGACGTTTGCAGGCTGCCAGCTTCCTCACCGCGCCTGGGCCGAATACTGAACCATACTATTATGGTATATGAAATTCTGACACCCTGGCTGCTGAGCAGTGCCTCCTGCACTACATTACAGGCAGTTTACCATGATAGCTATGAGAATGTTCAGAAAGACAAGGGTTGTCATGGTAACTGATTGGGGCTCCGTGATTTTGCTGTGGGAGCTCTGATTGGAAGGCAGAGGGAATCCCCTCCCTCTGCCTAACCCCAAAGATGCTGAGATCACTATTGAACGGTCATTGTGGCTGGGTTCTGGTTATATTATACAGATAGCACGCACAATGTACAGAGACGGCTCAATTCAGCTGCCCACTCCATACAACCCATTACGCCTTATGATGTACGTGATTATGCACGAAGGAATTAAAGATAGAGGAGATTGAGCGCCATAGTTTCCGGGTGCCTGCTGTTTAACACAGTTGACACCTGATTGGCGATAAAACTGATCTAATTTAACCCCTCAGATGCCATGGTCAAATTTGAAAACCCTGGAGCCTTGTTGAGATCATGGAAGGCATTTCTTAGTGGTAATAGGCCTGAGCCTGTACAAAGCTACCAGGCCTATTACAGGGATTTTACAATGTAAACCTGCAAGTGTCAGAACTGCATTGGAATATACTAAATTTTCCACTTACTAATGTATAAAATCTGGAAAATGCAATCTGACTATTGAAAGTTCATGTCCCCTGGGGGCGGCTAAAAAAAAAGTTTAAAAAATAAAATAAAAATTAAAATCACCTCCTTTCTTCAAAATTAAAATAAATAAACTATGGTCCCTTATGAGTCAGGATTGTTGGAAAGTCTGATCTTGACAAATAGGGGGCCCACTTCCTGGTGGTGCTGGCGAGATGGCTCGCTCTCTCTCTCTTGGGAGATACTTCTTTTCCCATAGAGTGATTGCCAATAAGTCTCCATACCCTGAAGTACTTCCAGTTAGATTCTTTACAGCAGCAGTCCCCAACTGCCAGGCCGCGGCCCAGGACCGGGCCCTGGAAGATGGTTTGCCAGGCCGCGGCGAACAGGGCAGTCTTTAACTCTGTACTAATGAAGCGCTTCCATTATGGAAGCGCTTCATTAGTACAGAAGGAGCAGGAAGCGGTGAAGGATCTGTACTCACCACTTCCTGGTCCTCGGCTCGGCTATCCATGGCTGCGCACAGCGTGAGGTCGCTCTGTGACCTCACACTGTGCGTCGCTATACACAGCCAGCCGATAGCAGAATGAAGAGGATCGCGATAGTGACCAGGAGCAGGAGAGGTAAGTATTTTTTTTATTTTATTTGCACTAGGGGCTGATGGCTGACATGAGGGGCGGGCATATGGCCGACATGAGGGGCGGGCATATGGCCGACATGAGGGGCGGGCATATGGCCGTCATGAGGGGCGGGCATATGGCCGTCATGAGGGGCGGGCATATGGCCGACATGAGGGGCGGGCATATGGCCGACATGAGGGGCGGGCATATGGCCGACATGAGGGGCGGGCATATGGCCGACATGAGGGGCGGGCATATGGCCGACATGAGGGGCGGGCATATGGCCGACATGAGGGGCGGGCTTATGGCCGACATGAGGGGCGGGCTTATGGCCGACATGAGGGGCGGGCTTATGGCCGACATGAGGGGCGGGCTTATGGCCGACATGAGGGGGGGGCTTATGGCTGACATAGGGGGGGCTTATGGCTGACATAGGGGGGGCTTATGGCTGACATAGGGGGGGCTTATGGCTGACATAGGGGGGGGCTTATGGCCGACATAGGGGGGCTTATGGCTGACATAGGGGGGGCTTATGGCTGACATTGGGGGCTGATAGATGGCTAAAGGTTTGGGGGTTGATCTGAGCCATTGGGGGTCTGATCTGAAGTCTGATTAACATTGGGGGTCTGATTGCTGATCTGATCTGAGGTGTAATGAAAAATATTTTTACAGTACAGTGCAGCAGAGACCATAGTCAGTTTATATAGTCGTTATATAGTGTTATATATTTTAATATGCACCTTGTGTTTTGTTATGCGCGTGAATCAGTCAGCCCACCCGGTCCCTGGGAAAATTGTCTTTCATGAAACTGGTCCTTGGTGCAAAAAAGGTTGGGGACCACTGCTTTACAGGACTGGTCTCTTAACAGAGATTCAACACCCTGCCTAAGCCGCTTCCAATCGTTAGAGGGGCAAGCACCTCAAAACAGCTATATATGGATTGATACCTTGCCTGGCTATTTTCCCTTGTCAAATCCCAAGGCTTGTTGGAAAGTCGATCTTGACTCATAGGGAGCCACTTCCATTAGGTGGCGCTGGCGAGATGGTTCTCTTTCTTGGGAGATACCTCTGTGCATATTTGTTTTACTTGTTTAACAGCAAACATTATTAGTAAGTTCACATGACAAAGTGCAGATAATTTTCTTTATTTTGTTGAACACATTTTTATATAAAGATCAATGAAGGCAGTGGCATTTCTTAGAAAAATTACACGAATCAATAAATCACATGCTTGAAAAATTCTATATTGGACGGTTTACACCTTAACTTTACATATGGACATGATAGTGATCTCTCCCAGTACATGGAAGTTGGGTCTTGTCTTGACTCAAACAAGGAAGACATAAGATGAAACTAGAGAGAATGTACAAACTGCACGGAGGAATATTTGCAACAAGTAACACATAGTGCAAAATAATGTAAATGGATCAAGCATGAAGGATAATAGATCATAGACCAAGCATAAAGACATTTAGCTGCTATACTGCTTGATAAACCTCTCGGATTTCTGTCTCACTAAGGTTTGTTGATGGCGACTTGTTCGAGCCTCATCTAGCGCTTTGAGAACCTCCTAGAATAAAAGCATACAACAATTAAAGAGGTTGTCTCATTTGAGAGATTGGTGGCATATCGCTAGGATTCTCTCTATAGAATGGGTCTCCCAAAGTGAACAAAGGCGCACCACGCATGCATGGCCACACTCCATTCACTTCTAAGGGAGTCCTGAAAATAGCCAAGCGCCAACTTTGTTATTTCTGGAACCTCCATAGAGGTGAATGGAGAGGTGACTGTGCATGCGAGCTGGCCTCCACTTTGTTTTGGGGGTCAATAGTTGTGGGTCCCATACCAATAGATATATGTGTGATAGAGAGGGCATGAAACTAGATCTAAGTTGATCAGAATAAAAATGAAAACTAGATATGCATAAAGGTATAATGGGATATATAACAACTATGGACCCACTATTTATTGTATCATCCAATGGCAAAACACAGGCACAATATGGCGGTGGGGGTCTAAAAAATTCTTGGGTCCGACCCCTTGTATGTTAACATGATGTGCCAGGGGGTTATCTGAGAAATTCTCCATCCCTAAGATGTTCCCCCACACATCTACGGAATTCTCGTGAGGTCTTCACTATATACTCCATACTGCAAATACAGGTCACCTTGCAGTTGACACATTGAGATTGACAATTAAAGGGGTTATCCAACCCCTAAAATGCATCCCCATACGCCCAGGCCCCTCACAGAGGTTGTACTTACCTGGCTCCCCAGCACCCGCGTCACTTCTGACGCCACTGCATCTCCCTCTGGGTGGGGGTTTGTTGCAGCTAATAACAGGCCATGTTTAGGAAGAGCCTCCCTAGCATCACGGGTAGCCCTACACCCCCCACACCGACAGGGAGATGCAGCGACGGACGTGCGGGCGTCAGAAGTGACGCGGGTGCTGGGGAGCCAGGTAAGCACAACCTCTCTGAAGGGTCCGGGCATATGGGAGGCATTTTAGGGGTTGGATAACAGTTCAGATTGGTACTAGAGAACGCGTATAAATTTACAGGCAATACAGTCACTACATTTGTAGCATCCTTTTATCTGTCTGTCCAACCACATGCCTGTCAATCTTGTCAGTACAAAATGTGTTGTGTACTAAGGTATTTCTAAGGCTTTTTCCTTTCTTGTAGGTGATCTGTGGGTATTTACTTACCGCATCAGAAATGTCTTAGTCCAGGGATGACCAACCTGCGGCCATCCAGCTGTGGCAAAACTACAATTCCCAGCATGCCTCGACAACCTACAGCTTTCAGGGCATGCTGGGAGTTGTAGTTTTGCCTCAGCTGGAGGGCCGCAGGTAGAGCATGCCTGTCTTAGTCCATCAAAAGGATAGGCCAGTACTTCGAGGTCACCCATCAAGCCGCAGCTGCTCAGATGTCAAACATGGTGATCAAGAGTATACATCCCTCTTGGGGGTGGGGGTGGACAGGGGGGAAAGTCTGTATGTTTGGTGTTAATAAATTAGTACAATCTCACCTCAGTGCCATATGGTTGGTACGCTTGCCTGAGTATATGCTTGGGATATTCTCTCTCAATGAAACATTGCTTTAAATCCTGAGACAGTTCCTTAAATGGGTTGTCCGGTTTCCTATACTGATTACCTACCATCAAGAAATAGAGACTGCCACTGCAGTGCCACTATGTTAGTCTAGGCTTATATCCAGCCTCTAATAGACAGCCCTTACTGTTCTGACCATCACTATAGGTCAGCCAAGTATCTGTATCTTTTACCATTGATACTGTGGATGTCACCTTATGAGCTTGACACACAACGAAACATGGCATGCCAGGACACACTGATAGGGTCATTGCAGGGCATGTAGGTCAGGATCAGGTGGTCCAGACAGGGTCGGCCTTGTTGGGGAGTGGAAGGGGTGCTCGGTGGATGGGTTGTTGAGACAGAGTGGCCACCTGACAGAGGATACTAAGGATGCTGTGGGACATACTTTTTCTTGCAACTGTAGTTAATAAGGTATGTGAACCCTTTGGAATGATATGGATTTCTGCACAAATTGGTCATAAAATGTGATCTCATCTTCATCTAAGTCACAACAATAGACAATCACAGTCTTCTTAAACTAATAACACACAAAGAATTAAATGTTACCATGTTTTTATTGAACACACCATGTAAACATTCACAGTGCGGGTGGTAGTATGTGAACCCTTGGATTTAATAACTGGTTGAACCTCCTTTGGTAGCAATAACTTCAACCAAACGTTTCCTGTAGTTGCAGATCAGACGTGCACAACGGTCTTGAGTAATTCTTGACCATTCCTCTTTACAGAACTGTTTCAGTTCAGCAATATTCTTGGGATGTCTGGTGTGAATCGCTTTCTTGAGGTCATGCCACAGCATCTCAATCGGGTTGAGGTCAGGACTCTGACTGGGCCACTCCAGAAGGCGTATTTTCTTCTCTTTAAGCCATTCTGTTGTTGATTTACTTCTATGCTTTGGGTCGTTGTCCTGTTGCAACACCCATCTTCTGTTGAGCTTCAGCTGGTGGACAGATGGCCTTAAGTTCTCCTGCAAAATGTCTTGATAAAATTGGGAATTAATTTTACCTTCGATGATAGCAATCCGTCTAGGCCCTGACGCAGCAAAGCAGCCCCAAACCATGATCCCCCCACCACCATACTTCACAGTTGGGATGAGGTTTTGGTGTTGGTGTGCTGTGCCTCTTTCTCCACACATAGTCTTGTGTGTTTCTTCCAAACAACTCAACTTTGGTTTCATCTGTCCACAGAATATTTTGCCAGTACTGCTGTGGAACATCCAGGTGCTCTTGTGCAAACTGTAAACGTGTAGCAATGGGGTTTTTTTTGGGCAGCAGTGGCTTCCTCTGTGGTATCCTCCCATGAAATCCATTCTTGTTTAGTGTTTTACGTATCGTAGATTCGCTAACAGGGATGTTAGCATATGCCAGAGACTTTTGTAAGTCTTTAGCTGACACTCTAGGATTCTTCTTCACCTTGATGAGCAGTCTGCGCTGTGCTCTTGCAGTCATCTTTACAGGACGGCCACTCCTAGGGAGAGTAGCAGCAGTGCTGAACTTTCTCCATTTATAGACAATTTGTCTTACTGTGGACTGATGAACAGCAAGGCTTTTGGAGATACTTTTATAACCCTTTCCAGCTTTATGCAAGTCAACAATTCCCAATTGTAGGTCTTCTGAGAGCTCTTTTGTGCGAGGCATCATTCACATCAGGCAATGCTTCTTGTGAAAAGCAAACCCAGAACTGGTGTGTGTTTTTTATAGGGCAGGGCAGCTGTAACAAACCCCTGCAATCTCATCTCATTGATTGGACTCCAGTTGGCTGACACCTCACTCCAATTAGCTCTTGGAGATGTCATTAGTCTAGGGGTTCACATACTTTTTCCACCTGCACTGTGAATGTTTACATGGTGTGTTCAATAAAAACATGGTAACATTTAATTCTTTGTGTGTTATTAGTTTAAGCAGACTGTGATTGTCTATTGTTGTGACTTAGATGAAGATCAGATCACATTTTATGACCAATTTGTGCAGAAATCCATAGCATTCCAAAGGGTTCACATACTTTTTCTTGCAACTGTATTTAATTACAAACACCAGCAACATCCCGACCACGCTACTGGGCTTCCAACCATGACATAGGAAGTGGTAAGACCACACTGGTCTATTATTACTCTACTGCCTTGGTTGGAAGCTGCCAAGTACGATTACATTGCTATCTGTGACAGTGGGAATTGTGAGGTTTAATACAGGAAATTACTTTTTTAGATCTTTACAATTTGGGTTGTTTAGTGTAACAATTAAAAGTTACATTTTAGTGGCATTGACTGACCCTCCTCTGATGAATACCTATTAGACTTTGCCAGACTGTGTAATGACACCCCAAAATGGTAACCCCCAGTTGTCAATTTATTCATAAACCTCTGGCACTCCAGCTATTGTAAAACTACAACTCCCAGCATGTTCCACTCATTTCTATGGGAGTTCCAAAAACAGCCAAACAAGTGTGCATGATGGAAGTCATAGTTTCATCACAGCTTAAGTGGCGAATGTTGCTGATCCCTGTTCTAGGAGGAATAACAGAGGAATGGCAAAACAAATAGTTCTAGGAAAAGATGCTCTAGGATTGTTATACCATGGGGAATACAAGTAGTTACTAAACCACATGTCAGGTTCTCTTTAGATACAGGTTTTTTTTTTCTTTGCCAAAGCCAAGAGTGAATACAAGAGTAAATAAAAGTGTAACACAAAGGATGATACTTTTTCTTTTTTTGGGCTAAAAACACAGAAATGGAAAAAAAAAAAGAAGTACTTCAAAAACTGCGTGTGTGAATCCCGTCTAGAGCAGGTGTAAAAAGGTTTCTAATTAAACTAAAATTTCAAAATTTCTTCTAAAATCAGCATTTTCGTTTAAGGCCTTAAATGAGAATCAGTGTGGGCAAAATGCAATTATTTGTAAGTTCCAGAGTTTATGCACTTTACGCAAATACATTGAAATAGAGGAAATACTGTAAGCAAAGTTTGTCACACACAGAGCCTTTCTACCAATATGAAGGGAAGAATAAATGCAGACTTGTTAAAGTCGCCGACCATCCCCTGAAGAAATGTTCACAGGATGTGTTACCTGAGCACTGGCATTGCTTGGCAGAGTTATTCTTTTCTTGACTTCATGATTACCGTTTTCCCTCTTCTGAAATACTATAAGGCTGTGGTCCTGCACAGAAAAAAAAAGAATTAAAAACCCTGGAATAAATAAGCAGTTCATGCAGATGCTGCACGGTCACTTGGAAACATTATAATCCCTGCATTGTTAAAGTGTTCCCAGCTATATGTTACAAAGCATTTAGAGCTCCCATCCAGATTTTAAAAGGACTGCAGAGTTTTGCTCAGGGGACAGCGCGCATCTAACAATTCATTTTGATTGATAAGAAGGTATGGGGTGACGGATGCTCCTTAAATGGAAGCTGTATAGTTTGTAGCTACAACTACAGCCTGCGTTTAGGGTAAAGCGAGGGACATGCTAACAGGGTGCAGAGCGAGAATCTACTGCATTTAATGGCCAGCAACTTACTGAACAGTTTTCACATACCTTTACATAGAGATTCAGTACATTCTCTTCCACGGTTGGTGGCTGGATAAAATCTTCAAAAGGGTAGTCCCAGTCTATGCTTCTGTGTCCCAAAATTTCCACTTCTTTAACACTCATAATTCTCCTGTTTGTAGAAATAGAACCATATAGACATGAAGCCGTAAATAATTCATACTAAGCATCTTCTTTAATACTAGTGTTTGATAACACTAATCTATAAAGGACATTGACTTCTGTATTGGCCTACGCAGTGCTTCTCCAACTCTAATGGTGCCACTAGTGTTTGATGGACTATAGCTGGGTGGTGAGATGTTGCACACACCTATATAAGGACCGTACTATAGTATGTAGACCTTTTGTATTTACATGTGGTTCAGCAATATCTACACTCTTCTTTCTAATCTACTGTATATCTTATGTTAAGGTGTGGTAATACGAACATTGGGGATAAAACAAATACATCTTTTTTTTCCATACAAGAAACTACTAGTTTCCAGGTGCATATGTCAAAAGAAGTCATAGGCCCCCATTAAGGGAGGCCAAAAGGGAGTCCATTAAGGCTCCATCGGTCTGGTATACGTAGGTATATATATATATATATATATATTTTTTTTATTTTTTTTATTTTTTTTTTACACGGAAGCCTACGTGTGACAGATGCCACTGGGTTCCTATTAAATGGTATTTGTCAGGTGTACAGGTCAGAGGTTTCCTAGGAAGAAACCTCCTGCCACTAACTGATGGACACTGCAAAAGGCAGTGTGAAAAGAGCCTTACAATATTTTGAAAATCTGAACAAAAGCTCTGAACGACCCACAACAAAAGATCAGATGGCATATATAAACATGATCCCACAATGCCAAAATGCTACACCCTCAATCAAAAGCAGCCGACATTTAGGGTCCATTCACACGTCCGTGTGTGTGGATCCGCAAAACACGGACATCGCCGGCACTTAATAGAAAATGCCTATTCTTGTCCGCAATTGCGGACAAGAATAGGACATGTTCTATATTTTTTGGGATCGGAATTGCGGACCCGGAATTGCGGACCCGCAAGTGCGGATCCGCAATTCCGGATCCGGGCAGCACATCGTGCTGCCCCATAGAAATGAATGGGTCCGCAACATACGGAACGAAATTGCGGACGTGTGAATGGACCCTTAGAGGGAGAAACTACTGAAAGAAAATGACTGCACATAATGATTCAGGAAAACAGAGAATGAAGCAGTAAAAGGGCAATGTATGTCACTAAGGAGCTCAAAGAAAGATGAGAACATAAGACAAACCTGTTGGTGACCACAAGGTTCTCTTTCTTAGTCTTACTTAAAGGCAGGCAGTATCTGTAGATTTCGCCATCTATTTTTTTTAGATTTGAATTCTGCAACATAAAAGCAGCAATGTCAATTACATGTACTGGCTTTCCATAAATACCTGCCATATAACTCAACTATAAGACGCAACCCCTATTTCTGGCACAAGTTAAAGGGAACCTGTCATCTGGATTTTGTGTATAGCGCTGAGGACATGGGTTGCTAGATGGCCGCTAGCACATCCGCAATACCCAGTCCCCATAGCTCTGTGTGCTTTCATTGTGTAAAAAAAACGATTTGATACATATGCAAATTAACCTGAGATGAGTCTTGTATGTGAGAGGAGTCAGGGACAAGACTCATCTCAGGTTAATTTGCATATGTATCAAATCGTTTTTTTTACACAATAAAAGCACACAGAGCTATGGGGACTGGGTATTGCGGATGTGCTAGCGCCCATCTTGCAACCCATGTCCTCAGCTCTATACACAAAATCCCGGTGACAGGTTCCCTTTAAAACAATATGGCCTAAATTTACTATGCTACATGTGCCACTTTCATGGTGTTTGCACCAAAATGTTGTTGCATCTCATTTTAGACCACATTATTCAGGTGCACATAAAATCTATTTGCAGGGATGTGGACAGATTTTCAGTGGAAACTAGGTCAACAAAAAAGTGGTATACATTAGAAGAGATAGTCTAAAGATGTGCCAGATTATCATCTAGCATCAGCCACTATGATAAATTTGCCACGTTTTAAGATGGTCTAAGTTTTCTAGTTTTTTTTTACTGTATAATAATACTTTACCACAGCAGCAGGCAAGATGCTGCGACGTCATTGTGGCTGATGGATTGATTAGGACATCTCAGCACAGCAGACTTGATGACATTACTGCATTGTACCTGCTGCAGGGAAAAGGGGGCTAGGCGATTATTACTTTTTTATTTTAATAAGACCACAGGGGATTCACTACTCTAAGGGTTGCACTAAGGAGGCAGTGCTACTGTAACAGGGCATTAAGGGGCCATTACTTCTATAAGGGGGGTACTAAGGGGCCAGCACTACTGTGTAGGGCACTAAGGGGGCATCTCTATTGTGAAGGAGGCATTAAGGGTACATTCATGATGTGAATGGGGCTCTACAAGGGAAAAACTATTGGGTGGCTCACTAAGGGGGCATACAGGGCCCAGGTGGCATACTGTACAGTTCATTCTTGAGTCCTGCCTCTCCTGTAAAGCAAGCATTTTAATTTCATATTTTTTTTTTTTACATGTCTTAGTGGGTGGGGGGTTGTATGGCAAGCATGGATAGTCTTGACTAGCTGCGGGAGGAGCGGGATTGTAGGGTAGTTGCTCGGGGGTTGGGAGTCCCGTTCAAAAATTTCCTATGGGGCCCAGCTTTTTCTACTTATGCCCCACTCTAATTGAACATCCTACTAGTGTGTTATCTTTGCTTTAAATTTCCCCAAAATATATAGAGAGATAACATTCTCGGACAGTAGGCTGCTGCTTTTTATAGGAATATACTACTTTTCATTATTTTTTTGTAATAAAAATGATTAGCTAAAAGCAGAAGGGGCAGATCACTCTGAGCAGCACTTCTCCCTCTTCATTTTTTCAACATATGTTAATCTACCCTTTAACCCTTTAACCTCTGGTGGACATTAGTGACAGAGCGATTTTTTTATTTTTTCTTTGTCGCATTTTAAGATCTATAACTTTTTTATTTTTCTGTCGATGTAGCCATTTGACAGCTTGTTTTTTTTTCAGAACAAGTTGTAGCTTTTAATGCCATCATTTTGAGGGACACAAAACTTACTGATTAACTTTTATTAACTCTTTTTGGAGGTGGATGGGAAGAAACTGCAATACTGCCACTGAGTTTTTCTGTTATAAATTTTGCAGCTTTCATTTTTTGGTATAAATAACATGATAACTTTATTCTCTGGACCAGTATGATTACAGTCATACAAAATACATGTAGTTTTACTACTTTTGCATAATAAAACAACTTGTTTTTAATAATAAGAAAATGTTGGACTTCCGGTTCCGGTGCCAGCATGAGTGGCCACGCTTACTTGAGCTCCATGCAGCTCAGCTCTGCTAATCAATTGCTCCTCCAGGCTTGTAATCGAATAGGTCTTGGGCTCATCAACAGATTACCTCAGTACTGTGTCATATGGACGGGTTTATTGTTACCATGGGGAGCAAAATTCGTCAAAAGGGACAGCAAAAGGTGGTGGACACAGCCCCCCCAGCAAACATGGCGAACCATGCGCCGCTACCAGCTCCTGAAGACGCCCCGCCACTTCCACCTGATGAAGACTCCTTAGACGGAGAGGACTAAAGCGAAGTTTTGAAAGTAAACTACAAAAAGGTGGCACTTGAATTAGCAGCCAGAATCCCTCTCAATTACGGTTTCGGCGTAACTGGCACATTTACATCAAGAAATTTCAGAACATGGCAGGCGCCTGGACGTAGCAGAAGAAAGGATAAGCACCCTAGAAGATGAATACACGCGCTTAAAGACAGACTACACAAAACTACTCCAGGATCACAAGCAGATGGGAGATGAAATAGATGACCTGGAAAACCGCTCCCGGCGGAATAATCAGAGGTTAGTTGGAGTGCCTGAGTCCGTACCTGTACAAAATCTCTTAATCATTTGTGAGCAAGAGTTACCCAACGCACTCGGCTTATCCGCCACCTGCAAGGTCGAGAGAGCGCACAGGGTCGGCCCAATGTTACCGACAATTCGCCGTGGCCAAACAGATCCGCCATTACACCCAGCACTTATACAAAGGCCTAGACAGGTCATAGCGCGATATCTAGACTTTTCAGACAAGTCCTCTATAATCCGGGCTTACAAGAAACGCAACAGACCTTTAGAGCTGCGTGACAGCCGTATACTATTTGAAGATTTCTCTGCAGAAGTCACCCGACGAAGGAGGGAATTCTCAGCCATTTGTTCCAAACTCCACCACGCACAGATCAAGTTTGCACTAATGTACCCAGCGATCTTGCGGATTTACTACCCCGACGGCTCTGCAGATACCTACCGAAATCTCTAAGATGCGAAAGCTGAATTGCAGATGATCCTCTCCAGACGATCAGGCACGTCGTCGCAAGATAACCGAAGACGCAGACATTCTCAGTCGAGTGATCCGGTGACTGACCCGCCAGAGCTCAGATTGACACAGGACCCAGAGCAGAGAAAGAGATCCTGGGCACAGCCGAGCTAAAGACCGTATCATCGCCATTACCGGTGGAGTATACGGGAAATCGAATTGTATGGGGTTGGCAGAAAACTTATTACATCTGCATTAGTCGAGGACCCGTCTGATGGGTAGTTATTATCAAACACCAGTGGAATGCCACTTCCTTGTTGCCTAGCTCCTTACCAGCATTATTTCCAAAAGAGCCCCGTATGCGGTTAGCTCCATTGTTGTTTTTGTTAAGCGAGCCGCTAATGGATGATCTGGGATCATGCTGGGAAGAAGTGAAGTCAAGAATAACTGTCACTTAAGTTACCTTATACTGTTAACTGTTTTCTGTTATGTTTTATGGTTAAAATGTTTTGTACCAAATTGTTAAAATATATGTAACAATGCTTTGTATAATTGTATACTTATAT